>NC_057850.1:75864481-76471266 GCF_015237465.2 Chelonia mydas | reverse complement strand
CAGTGGCCTTTACAGAGTAGTAAAGTAGACAGAGTCCCAGCACTGAACCCAGGACGGCAGCCATAACACAACAAGTGTTAGTTACACTGAACAGCTAAGAAAAAAGGAGGAAGTTTATATAAGTTCCCTTGGTTAGGCGTGTACACGCTTTCATACATTTCACAAAGCCCTGGTCTACACTACCAACTAATGTTGGTATAACTACATCACTCAGGGCCATGGAAAATCCACACCCCTTGGCAATGTAGTTATATCAATCTAAACTCCGGTGTAGACAGTGTTATGTCGATGGAAGGGCTTCTCCCATCCATATAGCTACTGCCCGTCAGGGAGGTGGCGTACCTGCACCAGAAGCTCTCCCTTAGGCATAAGTAATGTCTTCACTAAGCGCTACACTGCTGCAGTGTTGTAAGTGTGGACAAACCCACACTATCTCTCCCTCTCTGTCTGTGAGTTTGTTCTAGGGTTTCATTTTGGACAGTGACAAATGGAAAGCTGTTGGAAAGCTACTTTTAGCAGGACAAAGCTGTAAACGTTCTTAAAGTGTTTGTAGATTCCAGTGCATGGCAGGGTCAAACAGGCTTGAGTTTTTCAAATATTTTTGGTTAAAGATTAATTAAAGGGCAATTGCATACCTATTTGGTAGCTGTGTATTTATTTGGAATGTTAACTGAGTCTTAAAACAGGAATAATAGAGGATTTCTTCATTCAAAGCTAATAAAACTTAGCTATTCAATATTCATACCTCGTTATCAGCCAGAATTATATAGTAGGACCTTGACTGATTGTAAAGCATGCAACTTGAACACAAATAGCATTATCAAAATGGGACTCTCGCATCGGACTCCTGAAGAGGACTATCAGGTTAATATGTAAATACTGTAAAGAGAGAAAAGATTACATTGCAGCATTTCCCAGATGTTATAATGCATGAGCTCAATTCAATTAAAATTCTTTCACAGCTTCCTAAGTGCAAAAAAAGGAATCCAAGGCCACTGAAGCCATGAAAACTGGCTTCATATCTGGCTGGTTGGTTCAGCAAGAAATCAGTAGTCCCACAGAAAAACTTCCAAAAATGACTTGTATGGTATGCCAAGAATCCAAAAGTTGCAGTGCCCTCTAGGAAGTGAAAAACACAGCCATACAAATTAAGAGTTGGCGAACTGCTTGGGAAAAATTAGAGCCAGTCTGAACCTTCATCTGTTCCTCACACTCTGCTTGAACCAATTTCAGAGTCAGACCTATTTGCACAAGGCCCTGCTACTGCTAGAGCTCCCTTCTTTTCTCTCCGTGAGGGCTCAGCTGCCTCCCCTTTCTTTCCTCTAACGTGTAGGTCCCTCCCTCCGGCCCAGGCTGTTTTCTGAATTCTTTCAGTGGGACTTGGCTTCTTTCCTGCCAGGAGGTCTGTCTGTAAACAACACAAATTAAAACCAACCAACCAACCCTCCCTCCCCCAAAAACAAACAAAAAACCATCAACCTGTATATTCTCTTATATAATTATTTCCACTCAACTTCCCAAACTATCTGTCTGTCAATAGTCTCACGCCCTCTGGGGCATTCTTTCCTTTTATTCATTTCTTTGTGTTATTTCCTATGTAAAGTCCTTCCTGCCCCTGTTAACTAACCATTTTTAAATACACAAACTAGAGATTTGCCTGTCTGACTTATAAACTCAAACACAGATCTATAATGTAGAGAACTTTCCATGCCAATGGAGGGAATGGATGTGCCCTTTAGTCACCTGGAAAGAACTTGCCACTGGTCAGGGCAAACATGGAAGAATGACTACAGAGAACATGACACCTTTAAGGGCAAATGAGAGAATAACCTTCTGGAACAATAAACAAATATCTGTATTACAGTACTTGTGGGGAGATCAGGATGCTTGCAGGTTCAAAGACTACTGTGCCTGAATGTATGTGGGGGAAGGGTGGGCTTGAAAAGTTTCCATCAACAGTATTTTTTTATGAAAAATTGGGTTTTCAACAAAATGAATTTTTGTGTGTGGAAATTGTCCTCTTTCCATGGAAAAAGTCAAAATTATCCCCAGAAATGGCCCTCATTTTCCAAACAGCTCTAGTATGCTAAGCCATCCCATCCAGTCCAAAGAACCATGTTCAAAATAGCAAGGACCTGAGTCTGTGTCCACTGGCAGTAATATTGTTATGCTATACAAAGCACACGGGATCTTTTATAAGAGAGAAGGCAAATACACCATATTTATTGAAAATACAACAGTTAGCATATGCTTTTCAGTCATACACATAGTCCTGCCTGTTGATGTTTTAATAGTTACCAGTCTGGAGTCTGGATCAATCTAGTGGCCAGCCAGATTGGTCGCAGAGGAGAGCCGGGCTTCGTTGGTCACGATCCGATGCTCCTGGAGTATTGGAGTATTGGCAAGACGAACCCAAAATCCCATGGCAAAGCACCCTATTCATCGATGAAGTGAGCTGTAGCTCACGAAAGCTTATGCTCAAATAAATTGGTTAGTCTCTGAGGTGCCACAAGTACTCCTTTTCTTTTTGCGAATACAGACTAACACGGCTGCTACTCTGAAACCTATTCTTATAGTTTCTTTTCTCTGTTGAAGTCTATGGATTTTGCTGTGTCAGTTTGTGACAGGTTACTTCTTAATTGAAGTTATCTTCTGATGTAAACATTCCAATACACCTCCGAGAAGGTTATCCTGTCCTGGTTCCGATTTAATCAATTGTCCTGTCTTTAGGGGTGCCAGCCTTCACCTCAGGGTCATCAATTTGCCCTTCCTTCATTATGGATGCGTGTTGATGATTTTCTGGCATCGTTAAGACTCTTTACTCCTTTTTCCTTGACCATCTGGCTATAACAATGGCCTTCACACCGTATCTTTTCCTGATGCATACATTCCTCATTCACACAAACATTCTATTTACAGAGACCTTTGAGAATACAAACAGTGTCAGTTTATTTTAAATCTCCTTAACATAGACACAATACAAGATCCTGTCTTTTACTTACTAAACCTTAAAAACAAAGACATGTATATTTAACTAGAGTGCCTAATTTGTAATACATAGAGAAAACCCTGGTAGACATTATAACTTATCCTAAAACAAAAGGGTGACCATAATCAGTCATAAGGATTGTTCTGGTCTGTCCCTGCCTTAACATCAGTACAGACACTGGCAGTCTTTCAGATGCATTCCTACCAATGTCCCAGAGGGTCATTCCTTTCTGCTATTCAAAAAGGGTGGCTAGTAAAATGAAATCAAGACATACATTAGTACCTCTATTCTTATAGTACAATTATAAAATCCCGCTCCTACAAGATAAATTAGGAGTAAACTCTATCAAGACAGTGGAGTCAAACTGGTGTTAAGAGAAGAAACAGGTTGTTAGACTCCTTGAATCTATAGGTTCAAATCTCAGCAAGATATGCTCAGCCACTTATTCTTCTGAGTTGGGTAATAAAAGGAGTTCCACACCAGCTTGCTGCAGTTTGTTCTTTCAGATGAGAGCTCAATGCCTAGGCCCTGCTGTCGGTTCTGGGTGGATGTTAAAAAATTCCACTGCACTTTTCATAAAGCTAAGGTTTTACCCTGGTGCCTTCCCTCTTCCCACTTTGTTGTACTACATCCTCCTGCCCCTAAGGTGTCTGCATTTTAATAGTAAGTATACAGCTTGCAAAGTGCTTTGGGATTCTCTGGGATGGAGGCTGTTATCTAACAGTAAAATATTATTACAACATGTATCTTAAAAGTCTCCCAAAAATGTAGACTGAAGGAAAAGGGGCATTTTTATGTGCTTGTATGAGTGAGTGGATGCTTGTTGACATGGCTACAGGAGAGATGTTAAATGTATTTCACCTAGCTGGTAGGATGTCACAAGATGTGTTACTCAGTTGCCCAAGTTTCAGAGTAGCAGCCGTGTTAGTCTGTATCCGCAAAAAGAAAAGGAGTACTTGTGGCACCTTAGAGACTAACAAATTTATTTGAGCATAAGCTTTTGTGAGCTACAGCTCACTTCATCGGCTGCATTCAGTGGAAAATACAGTGGGGAGATTTATATACACAGAGAACATGAAACAATGGGTGTTACCATATACACTGTAATGAGGGTGATCAGGTAAGGTGAGCTATTACCAGCAGGAGAGTGGTGGGGGGGGGGGTACATTTTATAGTGATAATCAAGGTGGGCCATTTCCAGCAGTTGACAAGAACATCTGAGGAACAGCCGGGGTGGGGGGAGGAATAAACATGGGGAAATAGTTTTACTTTGTGTAATGACCCATCCACTTCCAGTCTTTATTCAAGCCTAAGTTAATTGTATCCAGTTTGCAAATCAATTCCAATTCAGCAGTCTCTTGTTGGAGTCTGTTTCTGAAGTTTTTTTGTTGAAGAATTGCCACTTTTAGGTCTGTAATCGAGTGACTAAAGAGATTGAAGTGTTCTCCGACTGGTTTTTGAATGTTTTAATTCTTGATGTCTGATTTGTGTCCATTTATTCTTTTACGTAGAGACTGTCCAGTTTGGCCAATGTACATGGCAGAGGGGCATTGCTGGCACATGATAGCATATATCACATTGGTAGATGTGCAGGTGAACGAGCCTCTGATAGTGTGGCTGATGTGATTAGGTCCTATGATGGTGTCTCCTGAATAGATATGTGGACATAGTTGGCAATGGGCTTTGTTGCAAGGATAGGTTCAGGTTGGGGGGCTGTCTGTAAGCAGCACACAGACCATGCTGACAGTTTGTGCCACACACTCTCAAAGAAACTTTGGAACCACTTGATCAACATCTTATACAGCAAACAGGGAGAGATTAAGAATGAGCTCTCAAAACTGGATACTCTCATAAAAAAACAACCTTCCACACAAACTGCCTCGTGGCTGGATTTTACAAAAACTAGACAAGCCATTTACAACACACACTTTGCTTCTCTACAAATGAAAAAGGACACTAACCTATCTAAACTACTACATGCCACAGGGGGCCACAATAGTGGTTCCCTTCACCCACCCAGCATCATTGTTAATCTATCCAACTATACTCTTAGCCCAGTAGAAGAATCTGTCCTATCTCGGGGCCTCTCCTTCCGTCCCTCCACCCCCACGAACATGATACAGTTCTGTGGTGACCTAGAATCCTATTTTCATCTCCGACTCTAAGAATATTTCCAACACACCTCTGAACAACATACTAATCCACAGAGACCTTTCAACCAAGACTACAAAAAGAAGGATTCTGGGTGGACTCCTCCTGAAGGTCGAAACAACAGACTGGACTTCTACATAGAGTGCTTCCGCCGACGTGCACGGGCTGAAATTGTAGAAAAGCAGCATCACTTGCCCCACTTAGGTTTGAATAAAGACTGGGAGTGGATGGGTCATTACACAAAGTAAAACTATTTCCCCATATTTATTCCCTCCCTCCACCCCCCACTGTTCCTCAGACGTTCTCATCAACTGCTGGAAATGGCCCACCTTGATTATCACTACAAAAGGTTCTCCCCCTCGCCCCCGCTCTCCTGCTGGTAATAGCTCATCTTAAGTGATCACTCTCCTTACAGTGTGTATGGTAACACCCATTGTTTCATGTTCTCTGTGTATATAAATCTCCACACTGTATTTTCCACTGAATGCATCTGATGAAGTGGCTGTAGCTCACGAAAGCTTATGCTCAAATAAATTTGTTAGTCTCTAAGGTGCCACAAGTCCTCCTTTTCTCAGTTGCCCAAGTTTCTCTCACCATTGAATCCGGTGTGAGTCAAGTTGTCATTTATAATGTTTAGTATGTTTCCTGTAAACATGCAGGAAATATTTGTCTGAAGATCTGAAGAAAACAACATTGATGTTCACAGAGAGATGACAAACTACTTGATGAAAGAAATAATTTTCAAGCAAAAGTCCAATGGGAGAAAGAGAGCCTGTTTATTCACACAAAGATCAAAGCAATTTTCCTATGAACTGATGCTAAATATTTAGTTCTTGACTAACTAGTAAAGGTGACTCTAGACTGCTTGAAAAAAAGGAGACAAATCACTAGTAAGGCCACATATTATTATTTTTATTATTTGTATTACCATTGTGTCTAGGGCCTCAACTGCTCAGGGTCCCATAATGGTAGTTGCTGCACAAACCCTTAGTAAGGACAGTTCCTGTCCCAAAGCATTTATAATGTAGACATACAAAAGGTGAGAGAGAAAACACATACAGATTAGATTGGTATGAATTTTCCTTGTAATTTCCAGAAACCTATTGCATTCAGTGATCATTAGTAAATCAATCTAGACTAAATTTCAGTGGAATTACATAGTACGGCTACATGCATGGCGGGAGCATTGACTATTCACATCCAGTGAATGTCAAATTAAATGATAATGGTACATTTTTAAAAATGCAAACTTTACCCAATTTCCTGCAGAAATTTTGTGCCACTCTTTACTTGAAATAGACAGTAGTCCTATCCTTCCAATCCAGTGGAATTCAGTCCTTCAGCAGGAGACCAGACCCATCTATGGAGCAACCCTGTGCCTCTGCACTGGTTTCCGGATAATGCAGATTGATTGGAGCAACACTGAAATGGCTTTCTCACCTGGCAGTGCTCTCAAGCAACTGTCCGTAAAGTTGAGTTCTCAGGCTTAGACAGGTTTCAGAGTAGCAGCCGTGTTAGTCTGTATTCGCAAAAAGAAAAGGAGTACTTGTGGCACCTTATAGACTAACCAATTTATTTGAGCATAAGCTTTCGTGAGCTACAGCTCACTTCAAGCACTTTGCAAAAGTTAATGGAGTCAACTTTTCACCAGTTTTATGGTACTAGGGAGGGAGAAGGTGATACAAGAAGGGGAATAGTGTGCATCCCTCTATGCCCACCCTCTCCCACCCATTCCCTAGCCACAGATCCCCATCAGTGAGAGGTCTCTCCATTCCAGGTCAGAGGGACAGTGGCCTTGATGCTGCTGAACCCTCCCCTCCATTTGAGAGGGGGAGATAAACACACAGTGACCCCAGTTACATTGATAATATTGGGGGAATGATTGGGCTAATGGATTCTCCAAAACTAAGTGTAATCCACACTTTTCTATTCTATTCTATTCTATTCTATTCTATTCTATATAGATCCCGATACTCAGCACTGTAGTATCTGAGCACATTTCAGTAGTGCATTGAGCAACTGTCCCTGGCTAACATCTGTGACACATGGTTCATTCTTTCTGTCACTTGCATTGCTCTCCTCCAGAGCAAGATACAAAGAGTAAGGTGAGCAGGGAGTGGTTAGAGGAGAGTTAGTAAGTGAAAAATGTATTTTTGCTCAAAATGAGCCACATACGTCTCTGAAAAGGATGTCATTTGCTTTTTACACTGCTACACGCTCACCCATTTTGAAAGTCAGTACAATTTCTTGAAGACAGTCACCACACTTGTACTTTTTACACTGTTTTACAAAGAAAATGTGTTTTTTTAACTTCCAATTGCTAATGAAAAAATATAAGAATTATCGTTTTATACTGTAAGGATTAATCTTTCTCAGTATGAGCTGATAATATGTAAGCTACATTAGCAAAATATGATATCTCAAATTAAACAAATCATCATCAGCTTTTTAGATCCACAACATGCGGAAATAAATGAGAGAAGGGAAAAAAGGCTCATTAGGTTTTGTAGTCATCCCCCTATCGGAACAAGAATGTTTCCTACTGGATAAGCACTAATATTCTGTGCAGTTTAGTTTTAAAAGTCCCAAGCAATGGGGATTCCATCTCTTCCCTTAGGAGATAATACCACAGTCTCATTGATTGTACTATCAGAATGGTTTTTTTCTGATATTCACCCAAGTTTTTCCGTTCTTTAATTTTATTTAATGCAGTCTAGATATTATTATACTTTCTGGTACTAGGCCTGAAGGCTTATCCAAATGCACTTATTAGAGTTGATCACAACATTTTTAGATTAAATGATTTTTGTCCATTTTTGTCATGAAAACCAAAATGTTTCATGGAAACATATGGATGTGAACAATATTTTCAACTGAAAGGTTTCTGAAGTCCTCAGTGGACTCTGGTCAATTGTTAAGAGAAAGACTCAAAACCTGACCTCACAGTGCAGCAGTGCACAACAGTGAAATTAGCAATGCAGGAGTCTGTACTGGGACCAGCTCTGTTCAACATATTCATAAATGATCTAGAAAAAGGGGTCAACAGTGAGGTGGCAAAATCTGCAGATGATACAAAACAACTCAGGAAAGCTAAGTCCAGAGCAGACTGTGAAGGGTTACAAAGGGATCTCACAAAATTGGGTGACTGGGCAACAAAACGACAGATGAAATTCAATGTTGATAAATGCAGAGTAATGCACATTGGAAAACATAATCCCATGTATACATACAAAATGATGGGGTCTAAATTAGCTGTTACCACTCAAGAAAGAGATCTTGGAGTCATTGTGGATAGTTCTCTGAAAACCATCCACTCAATGTGCAGCGGCAGTCAAAAAAGTGAACTGAATGTTGGGCATCATTAAGAAAGGGATAGATAATAAGACAGAAAATATCATATTGCCTCTATATAACTCCATATTACGCCCACATCTTGAATACTACAGATGTGGTCGCCCCAGCTCAAAAAAGATACATTGAAATTGAAAAAGGATCAGAAAAGGGCAACAAAAATAATTAGGGGTATGGAATGGCTACCATATGAGGGGAGATGAATAAGACTGGGATTTTTCAACTTGGAAAAGAGATGACTAGGGGGGGATCTGATACAGGTCTATAAAATTATGACGGTGTGGAGAAAGAAAATAAAGAAGTGTTATTTACTCCTTCTCATAACACAAAAACTAGAGGTCCCCAAATGAAATTAATAGGCAGCAGGTTTAAAACAAATAAAAGGAAGTATTTTTTCACACAACACACAGTCAACCTGTGGAACTCCTTGCCAGAGGATGTTGTGAAGGCTAAGACTATAACAGGGTTCAAAAGAGAACTGGATAGGTCCATCAATGGATATTAGCCAGGGCGGACATGGATTGTGTCCCTAGCCTCTGTTTGCCAGAGGCTGGGAATGGGCAACAGGGGATGGATCACTTGATCATTACCTGTTCTGTTCATTATCTCTGGGGCACCTGGCATTGGCCACTGTTGGAAGACAGGATACTGGGCTAAATGGACCTTTGATCTGACCCAGTGTGGTCGTGCTTATGTTCTTATGCAATTTCTTAATATATAAAGACTATTCATCATGATAGCTAGGAAATTTTTCAGCAAAATGTTGCAAATTCTATTGTACTTGGGGAAATAAACCAATATATAAGAATCTAGTGAATGAAAGTCTTTCTTTAGAGAAACACCCTTGTTTTAGGCTTTGTCTACACTAGCACTTTTGTTGGTAAACTTGTATTGGTCAGAGGTGTGAAAAAACACCACCCGACTGACAAAAGCATCAGAGGAGACAGCAATATGTTGGTGGGAGATGCTTTCCTGCTGACATAGCTACTGCTTGTCAGGGGTGGTTTAATTATGCTGGTGGGAGAGCTCTCTCCTGCCAACATCAAGCGGCTACACTGGAGATCTTACAGCAGCATAGCTGCAGCGGTACAGCTGTGCAGCTGTAAGGTCTGTAGTGTAGACATAGCCTTAGCATTTATTCTTGCCCTCTTTGGCTAGCAGTGTTAATGAGCACCTCTCTCCAAATAGACGGTTTCTTCTTTGATCCATCAAGCAAATACTCCAAGAGACTTGGAGTTTGAAGGTGAGAAATGAAGTACGATCAGATACAGGCCTGGGTGAGTGGTTCAGTGTTGTGACTGGAGTTAGACAAGGGTGTGTGTTATCACCAATCCTCTTTGCATTAGAAACAGATTGAATGATGAAGCGGGCAGCAAAAGGCCTTGTGGAGAGTGTAAATTGGGTTAGTGGTGCCAAGTTATATGACCTTAACGTTGCTTTACTAAGTATGATGTGGAATGGAATGATTGCCCTTTCATCAGAGGTAGAACAGGAAGCAGTAAAAAACAGATTAAAAGTAAATGCAGAGAAAACCAAGATTATGAAGGTAGGGAACTAAATGAGAGGTGCAATGGTGCACATGGATGGTAAAAAGAAAAGGAGTACTTTTGGCATCTTAGAGACTAACAAATTTATTTGAGCATAAGCTTTCAGGAGCTACAGCTCACTTCAGCTGTAGCTCACGAAAGCTTATGCTCAAATAAGTCCTCCTTTTCTTTTTGCGAATACAGACTAACACGGCTGCTACTCTGAAACCTGTCATGGATGGTAAAGATATTGAATAGGTAGAAGGGTTCTGCTATCTGGGGAGTGAGATGAGATTTGAAGGTGGCTGCAATAAAAATATTCATACAGGGTTAGGAAAAGCAAACACCACTTTTGGAAGGATGAAAAATATTTGGTCAAACAGAAGTTTCCACATCAAACTAAAGGTCAGATGATACCATGTGATTATACTGACAATGCTACTGTATGAAGCAGAGACTTGGCTGTTAACAGTAGCTAACAAAAAGAGATTGGAGGCATCCCATCACATATGGCTGAGGAAGATACCACATATTTAAATGGAAAGACAAAATAACAAAAGCTGACAGAGCAGGACATGTTAGAAAGAAGTCTAAGGTGACTGGGGCATGTGCACCATATAGAAGGTGTCAGAGTAACAGCCACGTTAGTCTGTATTCGCAAAAAGAAAAGGAGTACTTGTGGCACCTTAGAGACTAACCAATTTATTTGAGCATAAGCTTTCGTGAGCTACAGCTCACTTCATCGGATGCATCTGATGAAGTGAGCTGTAGCTCACAAAAGCTTATGGTGCCACAAGTACTCCTTTTCTTTTTGCATATAGAAGGTGGGAGACATACTAAGCAAACACGAGTGAGGTAAGAGAAAGCGAGGAAGGGCCATGTAAAAACTGGCAGAAGACAGTGACAGAGAATATTGAATGTGCTGGCATCACCTGAAAAGAAGTACCACAACTAGCTAGCAACTGTAATCAGTGGAGGAAATGGACTGCCTGACGTATCAGCACCATGGGAGGAACTAAGGTCTAAGAAGAGGATCACGCTAAGTACTGTGAAAAGTAGTGACAGCAAACATTGTTATGGATTTTCATAGTATCTACAGAATTACAAACTATGTATGTATAAAGAAACATTTCACTTTGTCCACCACCAAAGTGCAGTTACTTTTAGCCCGGGCTTTGGAAATCATAACTGTGCCATCCACAAGACAGGGCAGCTGTGAGGACAGGAACTGGAGAAGATATGAAATCCAGGTAAAGTATCAGAGAAAATTAATGACAGGTTTCAGAGTAACACCCATGTTAGTCTGTATTCACAAAAAGAAAAGGAGTACTTGTGGCACCTTAGTTAAATTCGTTAGTCTCTAAGGTGCCACAAGTACTCCTTTTCTTTTAGGGGAAATTAAGTTAACCAGAATGTAATGCTATAATGTTGGTTGGACCCCAGGTCCATGAGATCATTAATGGTAATTTGATATTCAATCAAAAAGATATCATAATCTTGATGATTTCCCAGCTGAAATAGCTTGATACGATATATGAAAGACCCTGAGTAGCCTGCCTGATATGAATTTTACCCTTTGTATAAATATTCATTATTTTAATGCAAAGACATTGAGTTGCAGAAGGGCCTCAACTCAGGCCTGAGAATGTAAAGGCTGTATAATGTGCCAGTAAAATTTCAGCCATAATTATTTCCAAATCTAAAATCAGAGAGAAAGTTGTGAACCTTTTAAAAATCAGGGCCGTGGTGTGCTTTAGGTATGTGTCTTAACAGATATATCTTTATAGCCTTCTGACATATCCTTAAGTATTGTTTGATGTTGTTTACAGTTGTTATCCCTGGAAAGGAATGAGTTAATTGACAACTATGTGCAAATTTTCAGAGTCCGTTGAATAAATGGCCAATTAACTCATTCACAAACTGTTACTACAAACAAGTGAATGTGTTAAGAACTGCTGGTGGACATTAAAATGAAGGGAAGGGTGAAAAAGAACCAGCAGTGATCTGAAATTAAAAGTAAAAGGAAATTATCATCTCCGTCCTTGCTGGGGTCGGGGAATGTGGCATCAGTACTTTGTCTATTAATACATAAAGGGGAGGAGGATGATGGTTGGGATTTTGATGCAGTGGGCTGTGGGTCAAAAACAATGCACAGTGATTCTTCTGCCATACATGTTCAATGGGTAACATTCTTACTTTACAAACTGATTTTCCACTCAGCAGGATTCTTCATCATAATAGCTTGGTTTATGTATGTGGTTTTAACAAACTTTTACAATATGTCATATTATCTTTTTCTGCATTACTGCCAAGAATAAATCTTCTTTTATTTAAGATGACCTTAACTGAATCTAGAACCTGTTAAAATGGACAGTCACTGATAAAGGCTTCAGACAAAAGAAACAGTACTGATTCTAAGGGTGGTGGGTTCAGGAATATGCCCACAGAATATCAGGTCTAGAAAACTCTCAGAAAGAGGTTACCATCTCCCTCCCCAAACAGTACCAAAGAAGAGTATGAGGAGAAAGAAATGGCCTTAATGGTCTTAGCCACAATAATACCAAAAACTCTACCTCACTCATCCTACTTCCCAATGCATTTAAGCTTAGGGCCTATGTTTCTCTCACTATGTGATGGTGTGACAAGAAAAGAGTAACCCTCACTTGTCTATAGTTAACAGGTGGAGGTAAAATAAACTTGAAAATCTGTGAGATTCTCTAAATAGGAAACAATTTCCCCAGCACAGAAAAATGTTAATAGCCACCAGAAACCTTGTGACTTGATAAATAGAACAGCAGACCAGATAACAAGAACAAGAAAAGAGTTTCCATTTTAAGGAAAAAAAAAATCTTATCAACCACCCACCATGTGCTATAATTTAAAAGCTTTTGAGCAGAGAGCATTTCTTTACTGCTAACAGGTTTAATGTGTTGCAGCATATAGACCCAAACCGCTTGATTAGCTGTGGCAGATGAATCAGCAGAGAAACAGTGCACAACGCAGCGCAACCCTTACATTGACATATATTGTTCAGGGATCCCCAAAGTCATCCTGAAGAGGCAAAATAAAAAAGGGGTTAACTAAGAACTGGAGGGTTGGAAAAAAAGAAAAGGGAAGCTTAATATCATGAGTTTAACCCTGGGAATATCATAGGGAAAGGGATGTAAAAATGAAGAACCTGGTCTTCTTCATCTTCATTGATTTTGTTGAGGCTTTTGATTTGGTATGTCAAATTTATCCATTTCAGTGGCATGGGATTTCTTAAGACATCTGTGTAGTGGATTCTGCCGATGCACTTCAGTTAGAAAGTGACATGTACAGCTGGAGAAAAGCTCGTGCCTTAATATTACACATGTATAACATTTTTCCCCCCATTTTTGAAAGGGAGAGAATTTAAGCCCTAACACAAAACAGGGTTGTGTAAGTACCCACAATGCAGATGCCTGCAGTGTTACCTTCTTGAGATGTGATCATGTTAGATATTATCAGCAAACCTGGGTTAGTTAGGCTGATCCAGTATTTGGACAGGACAGCCCCCAGACATGTCCAGATTCTTCAGGAAGAAATGTAGGTCCAACTCTTCCCTTTGAATCAGTACTAAACTAAAGATATAGATTCATGTGTTACCTATAAGGTAAGATGTAAAACAGAGGTCCTGACTCCTGGCAATCATTAAAGATCCCATGGCAAATGTAGGGACATTCAGCTTAGTATCTTGTCCATATTCTAAATTGGATAATTACCTTCTGGATGGTTTTTTGGTTAGAGCACTAACCTAGCACTTGGGAGATCTGGATTTAAGTCCCTGTTCTTCTGCAGTCTTCCTGTGTAATCTAGAGCAAGTCACGTAATCTCTGTTTGCTTCAATTCCCCATATGTAAATGGGATAACAATACTTCCCTACCTTCCTGGGCTGTACTGAGGAGAAATACATTCAAGATTGTGAGGTGCTCTGATGCTATATCTAAAATATATAGATTGGGCCTGCAGTTTCAATTGAACATGATATTCTCTTTCAATTCTTGCCCCCAAATAGTTGCAGAGGATTGCTGTGTACTTTGAAACAGCTGCCTTGTTTTCCTTATTCTAATAAAGCTTTTTGTTCAGTTTTAGAAGCAAGCAGCACTGTGATTCTTTATCATTGTCACAGAAAAGGGTGTTTCTGAAAATCTGAGGGACTGAAATGATTCCCACACAAATATTTAATGAACCTGCTGCTTCATTGCTGGTCAACATGTTGAACCTCCAGTACAACATCCAGCCAGAAGAGGGTTCTACAACCCTGAACCAGAAAGGGAAGTACAACCAAAGAGATCAGGCCTTCTGGAAGTGTAGAGTCAGCCTAGGCTGGACAGCAGCCTAAGACCTTGGACTGCAAGGTTGAGAATTGGGCCAAGATTCATTCTGTTGTTGGCAGGAGAACAGCAGTAGCTGCATGTGGGAGACTGGAGGACAGCAGTTTGCAGGCAGCAAGATGATATGGAGGGATAACACCAAGACTCTGTTATCTTTAGACTGCTCATAGGCCTGAATTAGGAACTATTAGTTTATCTTTTGTTTGTAACCAGGGGTTGAATTTGGGGAGGAACTCTTGTAAGCTCCTCCCACAAGATAAGCTCCATCTACAAGAGTTGCCAAAATGAGACACCACTCACAGTGGCTTGTGCAGCTATTCAACATATGATTGTGTGCACCATTTGATTCTCCAGGCTTTGTGGCTCACCTTTTGTGAGGCTTCAATATTCCCATAGTCTCTGTTAGATCACATGGGCTTGGCTCCTTCTTGATTGGTGGGTGGGGGGGTGGGAAATAAACAGTGACATCTCACAAATGCCACCCACCTGTGGTACCAAATGAGACCACTCAGTTATTCATGCAGATCTGGGAACCTCCCTCTCTTTTCTTACATGAAAAATAAAATCCTTCACAGTGTTGCCTTTCCTTGTGATTGTCTCATGAAGCTTGGAATATCTGGTGTTTTTCTTAAATCCCCAGCTGCAGGAATCAAGAGATGCAAGAGAACCGCAGCTTTTGTGTTAAAAAGGTAAGTTTCTAAGGATTCGCAAAAAGAAAAGGAGTACTTGTGGCACCTTAGAGACTAACCAATTTATTTGAGCATGAGCTTTCGTGAGCTGTAGCTGTAGCTCACGAAAGCTCATGCTCAAATAAATTGGTTAGTCTCTAAGGTGCCACAAGTACTCCTTTTCTTTTTGCGAATACAGACTAACATGGCTGCTACTCTGAAACCTTTCTAAGGATTGTAACCCTCATGGTTATAGAGCATGAAAATGTGCAGGGAAGTGAATCTTAAAGCCTCAAAATACACAAGGCAAAGATAAAGAACCACATTTGTCGATGGTGGTTTTAATTTTTAAACCAATATTATGATGGGGGAGGAGGGCTGACTCATGATTTTTGAAGGCTTTAAGTTGGCAATACTGATGCTGATTTTTAAATCATCACTGGACATCTGAGTTAACACCTTATTGAGATGAATGGGACAATTCATACCTCTTAGAGCTACTGTTCCAGGCTCTCTGCATGCTCAAATAGACATCTCTGCATCAATTACATTAAATTCATATTTTCAAGATTTTCTTTGCATCCATACCAACTAGAGGTATACTGTCTCTTTTTTTAATGCAAGCTGAGATTCTAGAGAACAAGACAGTTATTTCAGATATATTGCTTGTCTTTTGTACGGGCATGTACAAATTATTTCTGAGTCCTTTAAAGCCATTGTATTTAGGATATTTGCATTTTTAATTTCAGAAGCCCCACTAAAGGAATTCTGAGTTACTTGAGGTATGTAAGCATTTTGGTGAATCCACAGAGTGTTTAAATCTGAAGAGCCTAGTGCTTGTTACACACAGAGTTTTCCCAAGCTCAAGATACACCCCATACGGTACCAGACATCAGATAGGATGGATGTCCCACACCCTCATAGTGACTGACACCTGGCAGCAGGGTCAATTACAATAGTATACATATATTTTAAATCCCTTGGGATCCTTTGAAATGACATATAGTATATAAATGCAAAATATAATGATTACATATTACATCAGGAGCACTTTGAGGCATTCTGTTGAATGCCCAGTACTTTCCACCATCCAGGAAAAATAGCTTGGCAATGTGGCCATGAGACTGTTACTGCCTATGGAGTGGGGTAAATTAGGCAGCTCCTCTGCTACAACCATTCTATGCTGAAGAATTTATTTCATGCCAAAAAATGTGTAAAAAGTCATAGGAAAAAAATAGTCCTCAAAACTCATCCAAAAATGTATATCATACTCTCTACTTGGGGTGGGGAACAATCTCTAGACAAACACTAATACTACCACCAGGAAGCCCCGCTCTCAGCCCAAATTCCTTTTACCCCTGTTTCAAATCTCCCGAAGGGAGACTTTTATAAATGTGGGTTCAAACAGCCCACAGGTGAACGAAGCCATCCAATTACTCCACTCCAATTAGGCCCAACAAGATCTCCTATAAAACAAAACTGAGTGGTTCTCTTAGCGTCTCTGCTTCATTAATGGTTGCTGAACCAGACTGCATTTATGGAAGGGCTATTTTGGGTCTGTAGTAGAACATGCTGGGATTTTATATTTTGAGTTCCTCATTTTCTCTATCTCTGTCTGTCAGTTCTCTTGATTTGACTGTTCATGTTCAGAATTTTAAAGAGAAGAGATGTGGTATTAGTAGTTAGAGAGAGAAATTGCAGTGACTGTGTTAGATACTATTTGATTTGGAAGCTTGTGTGTCATCTTTTGTTCAAATACATTAGAAACCATAGTCAACAGCTTAAATAGGGCTAAATGCTATGCTGAGGAGCAGGCAGTACATCTTAGGAGAGTGCGGTGCAGTGCAGACAATTTACCCATCTGCTTCCAGGACTGTGGCCAGCTGTGTACGAGACTTGTCCCCGGCATAATTTAGGGTAGCTTTGAAGTTGCTCTAAGTTACACCTACCCCCGACGGGCTCTACGTTCTATAAAGCAGAAAGAGATTGCTGTAGTATAGAAACCCCAGGACAACCCTCTCTCTACCTGGCCATGCACTCTACACTAGCAGTAGGAAGTGTATGTGTGTGTATGTGGGGGTGCACTATGTCCCTGTGCTGGGTATAGTTACACATGTGGTGCAGCACGAAGGAATCACACTGCAGCACAGACTCTGCGCCATGGCTCTCTTCATCTTTCTGACTGGCTGGCAAAACAACAACATGTTGCCATTGATACACTGTGTTTACATCACCATATTCTAAGTGGTCAATCAAACAAAACACAGATCAAGATTCTCCTGCTATAGTGATACAGTAAACTTAGGCTCAATTCTAAGTAACACTAAGCCCTTTTGATACTTCTTTGCCAACCTGAAGGGAGGGGAATAGAGCCCTGAGAATACCCCTTGCATAGTGGGCCACCCCTGCTAGCATTGGGCTGCTGGAGCAGGCCCATCCCAGTTCTGCTCCCAGCCTCCACTGGAGGCTGTTAGGCCAGAAGAAGTGGCTGGAGGCCAGAGCCAAAAGCAGGGTGGGGCACAGCCAAATCACACTGTTCTCTATCTATTCTCTGCTTCCCAGGGCTCACAGGGAACCACAGAAATCAGAATGTAAATTAGAGCCGTCCTGAGGCTTCACTAATTGATGCTGGTGGCTTGGTTAGGACACTGATACCCCAGAATACAGAGTACAAAGAGGGCTGTATGTCACGTGCAAGAATAAATGATATGACAGGGCCCTCATCTCTGATATTTGGCTTTCCCTACATGCGCAGAAGTCCTTGATCCATGTGACTTATTTGTATGTAGGGAGAACAGAATTTCAGAATCAAGTTCAAAAGAATTTTGCCCATGGGCAGGAAAATATGCATGTTTAAATTTAGTGTGAAGAATGTTTACATGCTTTACTGACCAAACATTTTGAAACTACTAAAATTCCCTTTTAATTTCTGTAATTTAATGAAGAATTTTTCTCGGAAGGCCTGAGTGGAAATGCAATAAAGGAAAAGGTGCTTCTGTACATGCTGTTTCAGATCTGACTAGCTGGGGAGATTAATGTACGCGCCTGCGGCTCATGTATTACGTTCCCCAGCTAGCCAGAAATGACACGTCATGTGCAGCGACTTATGTTTTATTGCTTTTAATTTGTAGCCTCTCTTTGGAGAGGACAGAGAATCAATGTCATTCTATTAGGCTCTACCTTTTGTTTTATGAGTGTGATCCCTGACCGCTCTAGTCTTTGATGAAACACTTCATGTTAATAGTTAGTCAACAGATGAGTACAATTCCGTCTCCAGAGTCTAGGGGATTAATGCCAGAGAGAGAGTAATTAAAAGTTATAGATAGATTTTTTTAAAGCCATACAGAGAAGAAAATGTTGAAGTGCTAGAATGTTCAATAAAGAATAAAACATAAAAACTGATAAAACAGAGCCACCTCCTCCAATAAATCTGCAATTAGTGGTTGGCCAGAGATCTGAACTGTGATGAACCAACCCCCTCCAAACTCATGGCTTTATGGTTGTTTTGCCAGTAGGTTCATGAAGGATGGAAAAAGTACATAGAGCAAGCTGCTGGAGAGAGAGAAATCAAACTCTTCCAAGCATGAGAGCTGGCAGAGCTGCTGAGATCACAGGGCAGTAATCTGCATATGATTGTCACGTTGTGATTAGAGCTGGAACATGATTATTTTTTCAGGGCGGGGGGCATAGTTTACAAGAAGGGTTAGGGCACCATTGACTGTGGCAGGAAGATTAGAAAAGAATTGGGATGGAACCCTAAGAGGACACTTATGAATGTTTTTATTCCCCAGAAGCAGCCGAGATGCCAAGGAAAAGAAAAATGAAAGTGAGGGCATGGAGGGGAATGAAGTGAAAAAATAAATGCAGGGTTTGCCAAAGCAGAACTTTTAGGGCTTTTTCTTTTTTTCCTTGGGATCAGAGAGAATGAAATGATATTCTCCCTATGCTCATGAGCTTGGCAAACTTTATTAATTTTTTGTAAGAGCAGGCTTGCTTGCCAGACAGATTTTACCAAGCTTTCACAGCTCTCTTCTAAACTGGGCAATGGAAAATCATACATTAAGCCAAAGTAATAATGATACCAATCACAAATTAGACTCAGGATGAAGACTCTTTGCTGGAAGAATTGTGATGCAGATAAGTAATAGGGTTTCTGTTTTCATGTGTGCATCATTAATTTGCAATAAACCATGAATTAGGAATAGTTTTCTAAGTATGCCTTCCCCTCTCTTTGCAGTATGAGACTTATTAGGAAATGTAATCTGTCAAATGCTTTTAAGAGCTGCTGTTCCTGGCTTGCATCTGAAATAAGGATAATTTGTGGGGAACAGATGTGTGTTGTTTTTATGTATACTGAACTTCTTCCTATTGGTCTCTTCTATTAGTGATTTAATAAGATCCTAGTGGACTGTATTTTTAATTTATACAATAAGGGAGTGATGAGACCAGATGTACAAGAAAAGACCATTATTAGGTGAACAAAGGCCAATAACGTAAGAGATGAGACCATGTTGTTTTGATTACAAGACAGAGGAAGGTGTTCTGCTGGTGACGTGGGCAGTAGAGCAAAAACCAGAACTTCCAGTTGCATTACCCAACATAAATAACTTAAAACCGGTGGCTCAGACTGTCACCATGCAGAGACTGGAACCTCAGGCTTGTGAGGTCAGAAGGTATTTGTCAGAACTCATGCAATCATACCACTGTACGAATGTTTTGATAATGTTTTTGAAAACGACATTCATATTGTTCAAGGTGAACCTACCAGTGCCATCATTACATATGATTTTCCCCTTCCTTGCTATGTTACTACATCATTAACCTTTTCCCCATGCCTTCCTAAAGGGAAGCAAATGGCATCATATCCTGTGCTGCTTCTGTAAAGAACTCACCACTGTAAAAAACCTCACCAGGATCAACTTTCTATTAAAAAATTCCCAGAAAAAGCACCCATTCTGACCCTCCAAAAATAATCAGAAAGATTTGTCCCCTAGGAGTAGAACCACACTGAGGGAACTAGCAGCAATACATGAAAAGCATGAGTGTTAAACAAACAAACAAACAAAACGAGAAAAGAGCAGGTTTCATTAATGTCTTGCTGTAAAAAAGAATGGTCCCTGCAACAATTGTTAATACTGAAAAAGGAATGGAATGATGCTGCATAGCAAATTGTATTACTTGTAGCTACTTAGGGGCAATACTACTAATAACATACACCTGAATTAAAGCTCTTTCTGGGTTAGTCAGTTAAAAAAGGACTGATTAACTGAAGAGTTAAAAAAAGAGGAAGACAGAGAGAGTAAAAGCCTTTTAAAGGAATGGGATTGAGAAAGATGCCTTGCTTGTGTTGAGAAGACAACAGAGCGATGACTTGAGACTGAATGTGCTTCATCTGGAACAGCATTTATTCAGAAAAGTAAAGCTTTTTAATTGTAATGCAGGCTCTAAGCAAAAGCAGGCATGTTCACATTAGCAGGCAAACTAGAAAAGGAACATTTAAAGACAAGGATTTCAAGAGAAGAAAAAAAATCAATTGTATATTCAGGTGACTCTATCCTATACAAAACTTGGGATCTATAATTCATCTTTTGCCCTTTCTGTTCACAACACTGAGTGCTTAGTTTGCCTTAGCTTCTGAGGCTTAGCACAACTCGGGGATGAGTGTGTTTGCTTAATGGAAATGGTGGGGCTCATTCTGCACTCACTTGCAGAGGTTTTACGCTGGTGCAATCCCAGTTACTTCACTGGACTTACACTGGTGCGAATCAGTCATAACTGAAAGAGAATCCAGCTTGCGATCTGTTTTTAGAGAGGCTGTTCTACTCTGTCAGCACAGAAAGAGTTATTTTTTTACAGAGGAAAAACAGTGAAAGTATTAAAATAGTTTCTTATAGAAATTATTCACAAAAAATGAGATCTATTGTAAAATGTAAGGATTAATTTATTAATCAGAGCTTTCTGAAGTCTCACATTAAGCAGCTTTGTTATGCTAATTCCCTTATAAATGAATAATGGACTTATTCTCCCACTATTGCGTAGCATTTTAAAAGGCCCCATTTAGAAAATGAAGATGTCCTTTTAGCTTTCAAATTATGAGGTGTTTTAGGGGAAAGTTTGTTTTAAACTGAATCCTTGGTTCCCTCCCCCCACTACCCATATGCATCATTCATTGTTTCAATCAGATTCTTACAGCCCCAACCATTTACAATAGAAATAGAAAACTCTGGGAAGAAAACACAACTGAGTCAAAGAGGTAGACTTTGAGAACTTAATTTGGATGAATAATTTAGGACAAAATCTGCCTTGAAATATGACATGAAGGGAGAAGAAATTGAAAGGATGCATTTGTGGAAAGGGAGACTGAGTTTCACAGACAAAGTCATGACTTGGTCTTATTCTAATATGGTCAAATAGAGATGTTTGTCTCTGAACTGGGAATCAGGAGATTCTTGGTTCTGTCACAAACTTCTTGTGTGACCATGTGAACATCATTTAAGTTGTTTGTGCCTCAGTTCCCCATCTGTAAAATGGGGATAATAATATTTCCTTTCTCCCACCTCTTATCTGTCTTTTCTATTTGGATTGTAAGCTCTTCAAAGCAGGGATGTTGCCAACTATGTGTATGCAAAGCACCTAGCACAATCGGGCCCAGTTATAATAAAAAACTCAGAAAAGAATTTGTGTAAGGAACACTCCCAGTGCGAACAGGCTGATATTTTAGTTCCAACTCTGGCTGCATATGCTAGGAAAGGGTTTCTTAAGAGTTCTTTCCTCAAGAGCGGTTGGATTCTTAAAGGTACACGTACTGTAAAAACATGCCGATTTCTTAGAATCACTAATATGACATTGCCATTTTTGGCAATATCTTCCTATTCACATTGTTTTTCAGCCCCTTGACTAACAATCATTGTAGCTCTCCTCTGCCACCCCACAAGATTTCTAGCATCCATAGAATTCCATCATCCTTCTCTCTTCTCTCTGCTATTACCTCATCCTTCCTTGGTTTGGTAGATTTTTATAGCTGCTGAAAGGATTGCTGCCATGCTCTTGGATTAGCCCAATTTCTGTACCTCTCAGCTGGTTGTCTGAGAGTCAGCCAATGCATCGTGGCAAACAGCTGTCTGGTGGCAACCAAAGGTCTCACAACACAACAAGGCCATTCTTGACACAGGTGGGAGCCACGAGGCATTGCAAGGTGATCTGGAGTTTTGTTGAAACTGGGACAAACCCCTAACTGATCAAGACACCAAGGCTCTCCTTCCAAACTGGGACAATCATAGTAAACGGGGTCATTTGAGCACATTTCCCAGCTCCCTCCCACCTTTCTCTCTCTCTGTCTCTCTCTCACACACAAACAGTTAACTATTACACAGAGGGGAAGGGGAAATGAGAAAAAGAGCTATTACCAAAATCCTTCAATGATAACAAGACGTGAAATGAACTATTCAGTTTCACACACTTAACAGAGCTCAAAAATATAATCCCTAAAGTGATCAATTACACACATTTCCAAAATAATGTAGAGCTCTCATTATTAATAACTGCTCATTGGGTCTTGCCCCATGTGTTCTTACTGGAAATTAAATGGAGCCAATAAGGAATTTTAAAGCTAATTCTAAAACTGTGTCCCTTAAAAAAACGAGATGCCACAATGCAGCAAAGTCATGGAAAAAGAAAAGACTGTCTATTTACTGACTAATATAGAGCCAAGTTGTCTATCTACTCATCTCTGTGGCATCTGGCTACTCATCTCTGTGGCATCTGGCACATGTGGAAAATCTCCCAGTATGGGGCTAGGAAGAAAATTCTTTGAAGGCATTTTCATCAGTCAAAGAAGAGGGATCCAATATTCCCCACCCTGTAGAATTAGTAGGGAATTTAGCTCTTAAACCGGAATGCCTCCGAACCTGCTGCAGACCAAGACCACTATACATAGGTCCTGTGCCTTTGCACCAGGTCCAAGATTCCCTGCCTTCCATTCTGGGATGCTCCCACTCACCACTGCCATTGCAACGTCCCTGTAAAAGATGCTGCAGGAAGGACAGTGTATGCTGTTCCCAATCCACACACCTCTTCCCGTCCCTTACCATGTTGACAGAGCTCTGACTCCTTGAAGCCCTCTGTGGACTCCATGGTCAGGGATGATGATGACGTCTTTTGTGTGGAACCAGGGAGATCTGTACGCACATGGTACATTTAACACCAAAAATATTATAGAACGGTAGATGTTTTAAATATTTTTTTAGGAATGATAAGGTACTGTGATAAAAACAGACTTGCTTTTCCTAGTTAGTAAAGAAATACGTTTCCAAAGTCAAAATGAGCTTTATTTTTATTTCCCAACTCAGCTGTTCATTTAATTTATTTATTTTGCATCTCTGAACTTCCAGGTTCCATAGGTCAATGGCTTGGTAAACTCAGTGCTGCATTGGCTTGACTGCTGCATAACTGTGAGCAGTTTGTCCTCTGCTGTATGCTACTAGGGAAGGTAAAAGTACAGACAAGATAGGGATGAGATCTGTGTGCGGTACAAACAGTACCTACTTCTGGCTGACTGCCCTACTTCTGGCGCTCTGAAATAATGTCTCTGTCTGCTGTGTAGGCTAGTGAAGGGGTTCTCGGGACAAATTATTTGGTGGCCTCAGAGTGCTGCTGGTGGCTGCTCTCACACTTTTTCCTAAAATATTTAATTAGCTTTAGGAAGAACAACTATGCTCATGTACACATCCCCTTTTTTATTGCTAGCTAGTAAGTGTGTCGTGAAAAGTGACATTAACAAACATACAAGCATCACTTTTCACAGCAGACTTACTCAACCCCGGCAAACCTGGGGACAAATTAAGTCCCCTTAATGGGACCTAGGGGAGGCAGCGGGGGGCTGGAGCCTGATGCCCTATGGCTGGGGGACAGGGCCCGGGGATGGAGCCTGAAACCGTGCGGCTGGAGCCTAGGGTCCTTTGCTGCCCATTGCTAGAGTGCAGCTCAGTGCTGGCTCCTGAAGCT
Organism: Chelonia mydas; assembly: GCF_015237465.2. Taxonomy (NCBI): domain Eukaryota; kingdom Metazoa; phylum Chordata; order Testudines; family Cheloniidae; genus Chelonia; species Chelonia mydas. Next base: position 76,447,223 of record NC_057850.1, on the reverse strand, counting down.
CCGCAGCCAGAGCCTGCCTCACTGCCAAAGACCAAAGCCTGAGCCCCACCATCCCTGGGCAGGTGGGGAACTCACCAGCTGCCTGCTCCTCCAGTGTTATGTCCCAGGTGACTCCAGAGGGGGGCAGGGCCCAATCCTTGCTGGTGGCCCCAGCAACCAAATCCAAAGTGGTGCATCCAGGAGCAACAGGAAGGGGCCGCTGCTTTGCCCCTCCCCTCAGTCTCAGCCCAGGAGGCTGTGGCTACAGGCATTGACAATATCCCAGCTGAACTGATGAAATTCAGAGGAGAAATAGTAATAGATGTACTCACCAAAATCTGCAACAAGATCTGGAAGACCAGTGAATAGCCCCCCACATGGACATAGTCACTAATCATCACTCCACCAAAGAAAGGTAACCTGCAATTGTGTCAAAATTACCGGACCATAAGCTTAATTAGCCATCCCAGCAAAGTGATGTTGAAAGTCATATTGACCAGATTGAAGCCACAAGCAGAAACTATCATCGCTGAAGAATGGGATGACTTTTGTGCTGGAAGAAGTACCACAGAACAGATTTTCAATCTTCGTGTTCTATGCGAGATGTACTTACAACACCAGCAGGACATCTACCACGTCTTTGTTGACTTCAAGAAGGCATTTGACAGAGTATGGAAAGAAACTCTCTGGGCAACAATGAAGAAGTACAATGTTGGCTGTAAGCTTATTCTTACCATTAAACAATTGTATGTCAAGGCTAGCAGTGCTGTTCTTGTCAACAGCACAATAGAAGAGTGGTTTCGCACCACTGTTAGAGTCCAGCAAGGCTGCCTTCTTTCGCCCATACTGTTCAACATCTATTTGGAACACATAATGACTGATGCCCTAGAAGATCACATATGTACAGTCAGCACTGGGGGGCAAACAATCTCAAATCTTCGGTTCGCTGATGACATTGACGGCCTGACAGGTAGCAAAGATGAACTTGCCAACCTTGTGAAATGACTGGATGAAACCTCATCACTGATGAAGGATCAAAGGCAGAAATTCTGGCAAGAACTGTGCAAACAACAGCAACAGTGGCAAAGCTAAAGCCAATTTGGAGGAACAAGAACATCTCCTTGGAATCCAAACTGAAACTGTTGCACACACTGGTCATCTCCATTTTTCTGTATGCGTGCGAGACATGGACCCTTATGGCAGAATTTGAATGGAAAATTGAGGTAGTAGATATGAGATACTTCCATAAAATCCTGGGCATCTCCTACTTCGATCATGTCACTAATGAAGAGGTCCGCAACATCATCACCCAATGCGCTGGGTCATATGAGGACCTCCTGATGACCACGAAGAAGCACAAGCTGAAGTTGTATGGCCAAATAACAAGATCATCTGGCCTACCCAAGATCATCCTTCAAGGGACAGTACAGGGGAAGAGAAGAAGAGGTAGATAGAAGAAGAGATGGATTGACAACAAAAAAGAGTGGACAGAAATGGATTTTGCGGAGACTCAAGTTCTGACACAATTGTCAGGGGTGGAGACAATTGGTTGATTGCTCATCAGTGATGGTGCCCCAATGACCAATGCAGTTATGGGAGTGGTGATGATGATGATGATATGTATAGTGGAGTACTGATGTGAGCGAGGACCAAAAAGACCTTTCATTTTTATTCCTGTCAGTTATCACCTAAAAGTCTAAACAGAACACAATGATCTATACCCTATGTAGTGCAGCCATGAGTGGTGTTGGGGAGAGCAGGACAAAGATGACCTCCAACATAAGCTGTAGCAGCCTCCTGGGCTACTCTAACTTAAAGGAGCTTCCCCACAGCTGCTAGTGGTCTGCTCTATAGCCCAGAACTTGGAATCACAGAGAACTTTGGGTATTTCCTCTCTTGCTCCCAGAGGCATGCCCCTATGCCAGGACTTCCAGGGGTAGGGTATCAGTGCTGTATGCCCTAGCCCTGTACTGATTCCTCCGGACTGCTCTGCCCAAGGCCTCAAAGACTATGAAAGAGGCAGGGTTGGTGATTTACATTCTTTACAGTTTATGTATTATGCATTATGACATTGTGGAACAAGTTGATCTCTAGTGTAAGTGGGCACAATTCCCACTGGAGCTGTGTACCTTTATTCCCTAGCTGAAATTAGCCCTAAATATGCTAGAGACTTTCCCCCCTAAGCCAAGGCATTCCCAGTGCTGGATCCCACCCTATGGAATATCCTGCAGGAAGAGAGTAGAATGAACCACAATCTGCCCATATTCTGTCTTTTGAAACTCACATTTTATCTGAAGCCTACCTGAAAATATACCTGCACCTGTGATGCTGGTGCATGTGCTGAACTCCTGCTGCCTCTCTGCCAGTACAATGCCACACATCTCCTATCCATTTCAGTTTGCTGTTGCTGCTACAGTGCACCGCACACCTACTGAAGGGTACAAATAAGAAAACTTTCTTAGTCCTCTTTTATCTGCCTCCTCTTGTCATGCTGCCTGAACCCTCATGCGCCTGCCTATCATCATTCATACCTTACCTCTATTACTGTACATTTTCCTGAATGCAAATGAAATATTCTCAATTAGTTTCCAAATACAAGCACCTCTGAATTACAAGATTCACAAGTATTTCTGATATTATAGGTGTTTGCTTACAGATATCTTCCAAATATGAATATTAGCCTCTTTGTGTTCTTTTTTCATGCACAATGATAAAAATAATGTAAAGAGAAGAAGAAAAACTATGTGGAAAGAGAAGAGAGGTGTGAAGATAGGAGAAAGGGAAGTTTTAGTTGCTTGGGTCCATATTCTGTGAGGTTCAGAGCATCATATAAGATTGGCCCTGTGATACAGCATGGCCAGAGGGCAGCAGGAGAGTGTTAGAGGGAAGAAAGTTTGCTATAAATTAATTAAAGCACCTGAAGCCAATGAAAGCACCTGAAGCCAGTCACATGATAAACGCCCCCTGCTTCAATCAGACAAGAGGAGGAGTTGAAGCAGAGTGGATTGGCATTGGAGCAAAGAGCATTTTGGAGGAGTTGAAACAGAGTGGATTGGTGTTGGAGCAGAGAGCAGTTTGGAGGGAAGCAGAGGAGAGTTTGGAGAAGTGCTGTGGTGGGCTAAGAAGACCAAGACCCTAGGTAAAGGGACACCTGGTTTGTGTAGAGGGAGGGCAGGAAGCCCCATAAGCTGAAGGGCAGGAGAGGGAAGTAGCCTGGGGAAGGAATCTCTAGTTCTAGTGGTTTACTGCTATCCCTAGGGCCCCTGGGCTGGGACCCGGAGTAGAGGGCGGGCCCGGGTCCCTCCCTCTCCACTCCCCTCCTCTAGGACACTAGTGGGGCAGTTAATACCCCAGTTCAGGGGCAAGAAATGGAGCCCTGAAACCCCCCCCCCCCCCAAGAAGAGAAAGCGCGAGACCCATCATAGTAGTGCCGGCAATTTGCCACAGCCCTTTTTGTAGGGCAAAATGGTCCCTATATGTTATCAAGTAATCCATTATTATTTGGTGATAGTTATATTACACTCACCACTTCAGTTACATATGTAGTCCAGTTCTTCTATATTTTCTTTTAAGCATTATACTTCAATGATCATGTCATGCTTCTTGGGGGTACTCAGGATTATGAGGCACCTTACTACCCTCCCCCAGTGTGAGGAAGCCTCATGAGTGCCTCCCATTGGTCAGCTCCTCAACTCCACCAGCCACAGGCCCCACTTTCTCTCCATAGGTTAGCAGTATGTACACTTCAACCCTCAAGCACTCTGAGCGTCTTCCTGGAGTGTCCAAACCTTGTTACACTGGACACTTACAATATTCACAGTTTTGCTGCTCCCAGAGGAGCTATACACCCCAGCTTACCAATTCCACCTCAGATCACCTCTCCATTTGATGCACAGCACTTAGATATGTTTATAGTGAAATCAAATAAAGTTTTATTTAGTGAAACATAGAGATTCAAGTGATAGCAAGTAGAAGTATTGGAAGCAAATAATTACACACAAAATAAAATTATCAAACAGATGATTCTACTTACTTACTCAGCTAAATACTTTCATGTCTTATAGACCAAAGCTCACTCAAAGTCCATCCAGAATTTTACAGCCAGGATTGGCTGTGATCTTCCGTTCATGAGACACGTCAGCTTGCCTCCTCCATAAAAAATCCAGGGTATCTGTTTGCACACCCAGATATATCAGAACAATCCATTGTCCTTTTTCATAAGTAGAATGCCCCCTGCTAGTTGTTTTTCCCAATATACTACTTGTGTGTAGCTTTTGAAATCTTTCAGCAGGCATTTGGCTCAGTATGCAAATAGGCATACACTGTGAGGTGCGCAATGACCAGACAAGGTGATAAGCATCTGTTATCCCCTGTCTGAAAGGAACCTGTCAGGGACATGTCACTTCCTGTTTACCAGCTGTAAGAGCATAATGTTCAGAAAAGACACATAACTCCTTAAATATTACCTGTACATAGATTTTGCAATGATTATAATGACTATTGGCTCTCAGCAGAGACCTCACATGCCACTCTTTAGTGAATTATTATGCATATTTCTGATTCAGAGGATCCCTGTAAACTTTGTGCACACCCTGTACTCTCTGCAGTATTTTTCCATAGGGTACTTTCTTTGGCTATTTTCCAAACTCTAGATGTAACATGTAATAGGCATAGTTCTGGCAGCAGTGATCTTTCTTCTGCTTTGGCCTATTTTTTCCTGGTATTTAGTCTTTATTTTTTCCTCTCCTTAATGTGAATATATTTAAAGATTGCTCAGCAGACAGCAAGAAACATAGCAACTATATGCGGCGGTTGATTTCACACCATTACATTTTTTCAGCAAAAAGTATGTGTGTCTCCCATCTGTGTTTTTCCAATTCATTGTGCAGTATTTTCACCTGCAGGACACAGAGCATTGCCAGCATTTCAGAATCTGACCTTCCTGATGCAGCAGGAAGGTTGTTTAAGCTGGCAAAGCAAAAAATATAAAAAAAAAACAAAATTACATTTCAGGATCTATATTGGAAGACACAGATTTAACTGATATTTTACAACCAGGCTGGAAAGGTAGGTTCTAACAAATGAATCTGCAACAACTACCTGGTTTAAGACTCCCTAACACATGAAGCAAAAACATTTTTTTTAAAGTACTGGTGTTATCACTAATTATTAATGATGGTTCATTTTCTTTTACTTCAATTTTTCTTTACATAGTTCATCTCCTTTTGATTCTTCTTTCTGCAATGAAATCAAATTATTTATTTTACTGGTAGCACAGCAATATAATCGTCTTGAAATCACTTTATAAAGACACAGAGGAAAAATCAGATGGACAAAGAGTGAGAAAGAATTGCTGTTCAAATTAGTGCTGTCAGCAATTAACTTCTAGTCCTCATGAATGTGTTTATAATTGCATCACAATATTATTAATATGCACATTGTGATGTTGTCAAAGGTTTCCCCAGAGTTGGAAAGGTGCTCTTTAAATAAATGTATTCATTTTAACTTCTTTTGAGGTTGTAAATTGGATACGCTACTAAATTTTATTTACTGCCTGTTGAGAAGCATCAAATAAAAATAAATTCTCACTACTATTCTATATTGTTTTTCGTCACAGTGTATATTTTTATTATAAACAAATGAGACTATACAATCTCTTCTGTGGGTTTTAGACTGAGGATTCATCATCCCAACAGGGGTACTCAAATACATGTAGTATTGCAGAAGTCGACAGAGACTGAAAATATTCCAACCTGAGTATCCTGAAAAGGGGCACCACAAAATGAATTTAGTCCATTAATTCAATGTTTCCTGATGCTTTCTATAGTAGAACTGTATGGGTTTTTTTTTTATTTACATTAGGTAACACTGTAGTAAGAATCTGCTCCAATATTTAAAAAATGGCCTGGGAAATCACAACAGTAACAGTTCCATGCTTAAAATCTGAATTTGCATGCATCCAGATAATTGTGTGTCTAGCTACTTATTTGTGTGAGCTAGATTGAATCATCTATCTCTCATCCATGCCCCAATCTCTCCCAAGCATAAGACTAGACTTTCAGCACCACCAGTCAGACCTGTGAGATAGAGAAATAGACTTGGGTGTCATCAGCAAACTGAAACGCTGCAGCTTGTGCCTCCTCACTAACCCTCCTACTGGCCCTATATATTCACGGAATAGGAGAGGAGAAAAGATGGAACCCTATGGAACACAGCATGACAGCACCCCACTTAGGGTGGAGAAACTAAGGAATACCCCATGAGGAATTTGCATGAAATGAATGGAGCTGTCCATGAAAAGCATCCACTCTTGTTGGGTTTTATGGGTGAAGTAAGGGCTCGTCTACACAGGGAAGTTAGTGCATAGCAAGCTAAGGTGGGAACTTACAATGTACTAACTTCTACAGTGTACTAACTTGCGTGGACTCTCTTGCTGCATGCTAAAAGTGCCCCTGAGCAGTTTAGTTTAGTACACTTCAAAGAGCATATTAACTTCCCATGTAGGCAAACCCAGACAAACAGCACCTCATGACCAATACTGTCAAAGGCAAATACTATATCCAACAGTCCAGCCTGGACATCTGGGGAAAAATCCTGACACTCATTCTATGGCAAAATTCCTTTTGATTTCAATGAAGCCAGGATTGTACCCCTATGTACATCCATTGCCAGGAGGAAATCATCTACCAGTGCACTCTGTGGGCCATGTCCAGGTCTGTAGCCAAGATGACAAAGGCCCAGGAGATACTTAGTTTCCTTACTTCATAAGAGAAATTTCATTATCTAGTCAACATGAATAAGGGAGCTTGCCATTTACTTCAATGGATTCAGAATCAGGCCCACAACCCATAGAGGATCAGATATAATTTGAGACTTGGGCACTTTAATTTCATTCACTTTCCTCCATGTGAACTCTTCATGTTCATCCTCCAGCTGTTGTTTCTTTTTGTTTTAAACATTTCCTTCTAAATGATCATTGTAAATTATGTAACACAATATAAATCATAGGCAAACCACATGGTATATTTTTAAAATTGTTGCAAACAGGTAATTATAGGTCACGCAATTGCTGATTGTTGTTTTTAATTGAATGGACTAGTCAAAGCCATAATGGGCAATGAAATAAATAATAATGATACTTTGCACATGTATAGTGCTTTACGCCTGCAAAATGCTATTCCAACTAGTTAATTAATGGAACAGTGCTTTTAATTCCAGTTCTGTGCTAAAGGCCAGAATGATAAAAGTCTGTGTCAACCTACAGGTTACACTCACCATACCTATAGTTACCAGGTTATAGTTTTTGTATCAGTTCTCGTATCAGAAAATGATACCAACAAAATTAGGAGAAAACTGGCATAAACATAAATCCTGTTTTCAGACAATAAACATGTCTGAGGAAACTAATATTCATGAAGCTAGAGCACTGAGCTACAGTCACACTGGAGCTTGCAATTTTGATGGATGACATGAGGAAAATATCCAGAGCATAAATCACCACCTTGTTAACCATTTAAAAGGCTCCTAGTCTATTTGGAAACATCCTTCCCACAAGCCTCACCAGTTTTAGTCGGGGCCCAAACCTTACCCCCATTTAAATTAAAGGATCAAGATTGTGCTTGTTATTTTTGCCTCAGAAACTTTTGTAAACTTATCCCCCTTTATGATCTTTAATATAGAGATATATTTTCTTCCCTAAAGCTAATCAAAGCTATAGTTATTAAGGAGATAGTGCCACAGTAGTAAAGGGACTGCTGTATCATCACTAAATTATAATTAATAAAATAATGTGAGTTATTCAATAACTATGGGCTATATACAACAATTGTTCCTCACACAGAACTCCTGTTGAAGTCAATGGGAGTCTGGGGTACAGACTGACTGCCATATGTGAAGTTTGTGTAATTAACTCATGATCATTATACTAATAAAGACAATAATAGCAAAACTAAGGGTCTGACTTACCAGTACACTCCAGCTGCTTTGCACTGCACTGGAGACACAAAGCAACCATTAAATTTGGCTTAACTAGAAGTGAAGGTAATGCATAGATTTATAGATTCTAAGATCAGAAAAGATCACTATGATCATCTAGCCTGACCTCTTGCACATACAGGCCATATAATTTCACCAAGTGATTCCTGCATCACTCCCATTTTGGTTATTTTGCATCTGAGTGCCATATAGAAGCCCTGTTGTCGAAATGTGAATCAACATCACACTCCCCTTCCACTCATAGTTTATTTACTCATATTGTATACAGATGTACCTTGCTAGCAATTGCAAATTCTTGTAATGTAGGAGAGCCCATCCAAGTTCAAGACTAGCTTAAAATACTGATGCCCAAATTAGAAGCTGTTTTATATAATAGATAACATTTTATCATTCCATAGTACCCAATGATTGGAAAACACTATACAAACGGTATAAAAGTATCATTATCCCTGTAATACAAATGTGAAAACTGAGGCATATAACTGTGGCAGGACTTGCTTAACAACACACAGGTTGTCAGAGTTAGACACAGGAATGGGATCTACAGTGCTTGGTTCTCAGGCCCATCTTCAATCCACAAGAACACAGACTCATATGCTTTGCCAGCTTAAAACCAGGCAGTGGTTGTATTCAGTATATCCCACTTGGCAGAGCTTGGGGATTCAATGAGGAAAATAATTTTGGCTTTTCCCTAGTTCTAGTTTTTTTTTTTTTTAAAAATGCTATTGAAAATTAATTCAAACATGCTGGGGCCTGATTAGATAAAAATCAGCAGGATTTATTAAAAAAACAAAACAAAACCCCAAATGTCTAGCAAGTTTTTTTATGGTATAACTGAATATTCAAAAATTGAAAGTAAAAGTATAAGATTTAGGACTATTGAAAATTGACTGGTCATAATTACCAAAACTCTTCTACTCAATATTTTTCTGCTGACCAAATTCTGCACAAATCTTGAGAGCAATAATCTTCAATGTTTTTAATGTATGCTGTGGTTGTCTAGTGGTTACCTATTGGGCCTCCAAATTTACCCAGGAAAGTCTCAGCTAAAATTTAACATCAATTTTGACATCAGCTCATTTTACCCAATTGTCCAGCTAGACTAAAGATGTGAAGGAGTGAGGTAATTAATCCATACTTAGAATGTGAATAAGTATTTGTAGCGATAAGGTATTTAGGGCTGCATTCTTTTCTCAGTTACATAGCCGTAAATTTTGGCAAACTCCTTTGATATCAGTAGTCTTATACAAAATTTCCAATAGTATATGTGAGGGCAGCATTTGGTCCTTAATGCTTAGATTCTTTGGAAAGGTGTACACTTGAAGCAACTAAAATTAAATGATAGATTTAAAACTAGGACCCTGTTAGTCCTCGGTATTTTATTCTATTACTCCTAAATCTAAAGTTCATTGAAGCCAATGAGAAAACTTCATTGACTTCCATGGACTTTGGATCATGCCCTTAGAACTCACAGTAAAGATATTAGCTCAATGGACTGTTTTGATACCAACTATAGAAGACACTTTGCTATATCTTTATGCCTTTAGTTGTATTTATCACATTTTAAAGATGGCATAACAGGCCCTTCTAGTTACAGGACTTCATTTGAAAAATGTTGCTATCATCACATAGAACATCCACTGATGGAGGATTTATTTCTAAACAGTAGAATGTGGTTTGCTTGCTTTGAGAAATATTGAATGCATAGTTATTCTGATGTTAACATTGTTACAAGGTAAATCTCTTGTAGCAAATATTCATGTATATAAGGGGATAAAACAGGTATCCAAAAATGATTTTGTTATAAAAACACTCACTAAAGGGAACAAAGGCATAAGTAAACCAAGCAGTCTCTCTAGCTGTAACCACATGCCTTGTTAGAAAGCCATAAGAATTAACCACATGAACAGAGAAAAAAATGTCATTTTTGAGAGTTTGTTCTATATCTTTAATAAATTTAATGCACAGGGATTGTGTGCATCTTTTATGTACTGAAGTATTTTACTAGCAACATTAAAGTATTTAAAAAAGTTAAAGGAGAGGAGTTAAAGAGGGGCTATGAGGTGACATGGGTAGGTGTGAGGGACATTCACTTCCACTTAATGTGGAGAGCAGTAACTGAGCTATTGAAATAGAGTAGGAACATTCTGGAAGATTAAGGAGACAGCCTATGTCAACTCTGAAGTCTACAACCCCACACATCTACCATTCAACTTTTTTGATGTGACTTGATTCCACAAAATGGAGACCTTGTGTAGAGGCCAGACTTAAACAGGGACCAAGGCCTAGACAGCAGGTGAGCAGAATCTGAGGATTTATCACTGAGGCTTCAATATGAGGAAGTACCTTTTCTCCCTAAAGCTTTTCCCTCCCACCCCCCATGAACATAACTTTTGGCTTTCAAGGCTCAACACTATCCTCATCATCATTGCTTGAAAAGACAACTCTGAGAAACAACAATGCCAAATTAAGGACAGGAACCAGGCCTGTAGAATATGATCTTCTTACACACATTGGCTAATAATAAAAATAATGTTAGGCCGTAAAGACTGAGCCACACATGATTAGATTAAAATTATATGTATTATTTTCACAGATTTAAGCCTTCATTCAAAGCCCACTGAAGTTGATGGGAGTCTTTTTGTGGACTTCAATGGACTTTGAATCAGGTCCAGAGAAGCAAAATGGACTTTCGTTCCAATGTTTAATGTGCTACTCTATCTGGCCTTCCTACTATCTGACTCAAAAGAGAAGAGAATAATTTTTGTTTCAGGTCAAGAATCACTCCTACAGCCCTGCAGTCTCTGAAAATACAGATCTTTTTTCTTTAATGCACAAACATTTTAAATCTAAACACACAATCCCAGTCCATCTAGTATAAATCTACATAAAAGACATCTAGAGTCTCAATGATTGTTTTCCAGATGGTTTAAACAAAAGAGAATAGCACAACAAACATTTCTTTGACCTGTACTATGAACATACACATCTGAAGTCTGCAAGGTATGCTAATAGAATATTCCTTGTAGCATTCAAGTAGAAAGAGCTTTTTTCTGACCTCAAGATTTTTACGTTTTCCCATTATGTAGATTGACTGTTCTGATAGGCTAAGGTGACTGATGATAACTGGGTCTCGAGGTGGGAATAAATCAGATTGTCTGTGAATTGGTAGAGAAATGAATACTCAAAGCAATTGTCAGTTGCATTATTGGCATTGCATTAACTGCAAATCAAATAAAGCTTTGAAGCAGCTAATAATTTTCAGAATGGTCATTGAATGACAACATTGGCAAAACTGAAATGATAAAGAGACCAAAAAAAAAAAAGTGAGTGAGATAGAACAATAAAAAAGGCCTGGATATTGTCTTTCTGATGAGTATCATTTTTATTGTCTAGTTCTAAGAAAAGATGAAATGAAATGATCTCTGTGGCAGTTAAAACATTGACACACAGCTGCAAACTGAAATGGAGAGGGTCCATTTTCCTAAGGAGCTCAGTTCCCTTTGGAATTGCAATGTAAGCATACCCGTTTTTAAAGGTACTATATTTCATAGGGTGGTGAGTGGCAAATGCTACAGTTTATCATATGGCAGTCAATGGGATTTAGGCCCCTACATGCTTCCATCCCCTTGAAAAATTAGACTTAAGTTCCTAAATTAGTTAGGAATGCTGCACACACAACACCTACACCTAAGTGACTTGCTCAGGGTCCCATGAGACATCTGTGGCAGAACCAGGAACAGAACCTAACTCCCCTAAACTCCACTCTAGTGACTAAAGCACAGGACCATACTGAATGTAATTAACCATGGCATACAGCAGAATTTTCAAAGAAGCATTGTTCGTAATTCCTCTCAACTGTCCCAAGAAGTGAGAGAATCCTGGATGCCAGGCCTTGCCGAAGGGCTGACTGCATTTCTATAATTATGTCTAGACATGGGAGGGAAAACTTCTCACTCTGATTCTCTGAGAGGAGTTCTGAGAGCAATCCAACTGCTTCTTTGGGCGGGGAGTCAAAAAATATGTGTGTTTTTAGACAGAAGATGTTTTTACTTCCTTTGAAGCAAAGGAAGTAAGGAAGGGACCTGGTAGATAGCTTCATCTTTTGACCCAGGATTATGCAGGATCACGACCTATAGGTGACTACAGCCAATTGGAGAGTTAGCCCTTCTCATTCTCACCGGCCCTTTAGAGAAGGATCCTACCTCATTTTTTTTCTGGCTTTTTCCTGTATTTCATATACTGGTAAATTTTAATGGAAAGCCCAATATTAAAAGGCTATTTAAAGAACTTTATGGTACCAGTTAAATTAATGAATGCAAAAACAAATGTTTAATTTACCAAATGCAAACAGAAGCTGTTTTAATTAGTTTCCCCCCTTATACTATGGAAATGCAAACAGGGCACTGACAAACAGTGTCTCTTTAGGTTCTGTATTTCCACCGTGAAATGGCCCTCCCACCTACTCTTGAGCAAGTTAGTAGAATTCAAGCCAAATGCTTATTAGAAATAAAGTTTTTGATTTAAAAGAGTAATGAGCTACTGTAATTTCAGCTGAAAGTCTGTGTTGTTTTAAGATGAATCCATTCAGCAGAGCAAAAATTTTGCTGGTGAAAATTGCTAGAACCACTGACATATCTCCTAAATAGGGCACAATGTTTACCACTAGAATGTACAATTTAATGGTAATAACAGCGATGAATTACTGTGCACTAGAATATCTTCCAAGTCTTGTATCTTTCATCACACACCTTTTTGTGCTCAGTAATCCCTAAATTACATAATGCAGAGAAAATGGCATTCAAAGTGATCTTTATGAACGTTTTTTATGTTTCATAGCTTGAAGATAAGAGCTTCTGTCTGCTGTGGAAAGTCTCTGTCAACAGAATCTGCTTGATCAAAGCATCCTTTGTCAGTTATTAGTAGGAGAGAAAATCCACTAAATTGTGATTCTCTGTTATCTGTAGCATTTCCAGCTTGCAGCTTTTGCAATTTTCATGCTTTCCAAATTGTAACAAAAGTTTAACATTTCAGATATATTTTTGGTATGCATCTAGAGGAGCATCCAGGAAAATGTTTATTTTGTTTATTTTCCTTGGAGAATAATTGAGGATTTTTCTCCTGAGACATATTCTTGCCCTGACTTGTACAGTTCTCCATCATTCCTGGACTCCTAACTTATATTTTTATGAGTCATTAACCATTACAGTTGAATGAGTCCCAGCTTAGCCTCTGTGGTGAGCTAAGCCACTGTCATATGCAGGATAATGGCCAATCCATGGTAAGAAAATGGAAAGTAAATCACTTTTTCATTGTATAAGAAATAGCTCCCGCAGGTGTAAATTGGAAGATACGACAGTAAAATATGAGGTAAACCTGAATTCTCCTTCTGTCTCCTTAATCCAACATAAATTGAGTTCCAGTATCTTTTCTCTGATCTTTCCCAAACTATAAATTCTTCATAGTTTTTAAAATCAAAATATATTATTTCCCCCCTTGCTGATTCCAATATTTTAAAACAATTGAATCACTCGACTGACTTCCACCACTATGCCTCATTAGATAATTGAGTTAAATTGATTCAGAATAAAGTGACACACTTTATTTCACAATGATTGGTTTGCATCAACATTTGCCTTTTTTTTTTCTTTTCATCTCAGGTTTTCTCTGTCTACTGTTCACAAAGTTCTTTCATTGTCTTCAGCAAGACGGGCAATGAAGACAAGTGTTGATCAGCTGTAGCTTTATAGAACACATTGTCAAAACTCCCTTGAGCACAATTCCTTCTCCTATATAATACAATTAAAGCTGTTAAAACATGCCAATTATTTTTCATGGGAAATGTTTAAAAAATTATTTTTACAAACTTTTCCCATAAAAATTCAGCAGTTTTTCAATGAACTGAAAAACAACAACAACCAAACAAGAAACAAACTGAAAAAGGTTAGTTTTCAAAAACTATTCTTGGTATAAGAAAGTTGGAGTTTGGTAACAAGTCTTGGTTTTTGAAAATCAAAGTCCCACTTTTTTTTAATACAGAAAATGTTCTAGTCTTTATTTTCCAGCTTCTCATCAAAGAATTGGAAAATATCAACCAAAGTAAAAAAAAATATGAAAATGTGCATTTTGATGGAAAAGCTATTATCTCTCAAAAATGTTTTGACAAAAATCTTTGAACCACCTCTGACTATAATACCTTTCCATGTCCTTTCATGTCCCTAAATTCCACCGTGAATGATGGGGAGCAATAGAAAGAGCCAATAGGAATGAGTTTTTTAAGGTAACATTAATAATGACGGAGGAGAGGCTCCAAGGATGAACTCAGACTAAGGTGGCTGTGTTGCTCGATCAAATATATGTTGCCCTGACCTAAAACTGTATGAGATACGGCTCCTGTGTAAATAAACAAGAGCTAGTCTTGATGTAGATCCTCAACACCTATAAAACTATATCAGTTGCCATTTTGACAGCTCTTAGCAACAGCAAATTCCTTTACTAATAAGTTGAGATGTATTCATTCAATATGTGTGATTGCAATAACTTTTTCTTTGACTCAATTTTATTAATGAAGCAGTAAAATAAAATAAAATTGGCTTGAATTTGGCTAAAAAGAAAATCTTTCTCCCTTCTTTGGCCTGCACTAATTCCCTCAGCATTAGAACATTTTAAAGCACATAAAGCGTCTGCCCAACCAGCTAATATTCTAATGTCTTTCCCCGGAGAATGGATATTGGTTCATTCAATGGAATAAGGCCAAGCTTCCCTTTCAATTGTTGCTGTTGTTGGGAAATTGCTGTTTATAGTTTATTTTAAATATTAATATTTATTTAATGACTAATGCAAATTTCAAAAGTCAACAAAAAAAAAATCAAACAAATTCAGATGCTTTAGCATCCTGTCTCTTTAAAATGCTTCCTGAGCTCTTGTTCTCTGGATGAGTACTATTGAATATAAATGATTTGCTGTCAGAAAGACAACACCCTTTCTGCGGGGCAGAAGGAATTTTAAAGGGCCAGCCAGCACTGTATATGTTGTCATTAAAGATTACAGACAAAAAGCAATTTTAATCAGTTGTGCAGTGTACCACCACTCTTGTGATCGCGCACCCTCAAAATTTTGATCATTTTACAAAATTTGGGGAGGCTGGGAAATAGTTTGCACTGAAGCACTTAAAGAGTCAAAAAGGCAACTTTTGCCTGAAAATTTGCCCATGCATATATTTTAACCTGAAGTGCAAGGAGTCTGAGCTTCATTGTGCTCTGAATTACTTCTGTGTAAATCAGCACTTACTCCACTGAAGTCACACTAATATAAAAATGGTGTAAGGGACTTCAGAATCAGGCCCAGGGTGCATTTCTTGTGTTTTGTTTCCACCTCTGCCATTAGATGGCCTTTATAACATTTGCCCTTACAAATAAAGGTAAAAATCACGCTAGGCTTACTCCATTTTTAATCACTCTTTACACAGACAAAGTCTCTTTGACTTCAGTGAGACATTCCCTTGAGTAAGGACTTCAGGATCTGGCTGGGTATTTATTTATGTCTTATAACACACCTACAACATTGGTGGTAAATACTATCATTACCTCGAAAGCCGATTTTGTATGTATACTTTGATAGTCTAAGAGTTCCATGTGTATATTTGAGGAATCTTCTTTCCCACACACCATTACAGATCAACAAAGGGAAGGCCAGCTTTCCTTCAAGCAGGCCAGTAATGGGAGAGGTACATTTTTGGGTAGCCTATTGCGGGAGTGTGACAACCTAGACAGACACAGAAAGAAGTAGCTAAGGCCCCACACACTGCAATCCAGTTTCCTAAAGTGGCTGAGCACACTGTACCTTACCCTGCAGCCAGATGATCTCTTGGCCCCAGAAGTCTATGCTGCTCCTAAGGTGTAGAGGTAACAGTGAGTATGAGGTAGGTGGAAACAGAAGGAGGAAAATACTGCTGCTGCAGGTGAGCAGATGATAGCCCACATGGCAATTTCTTGTTTTTTTGAGGCCACCCTTGTTCATCACTCTGGTAGTCTAGGTGTAGGCCATAGCTAAGTGGCAGCCTGGCTTACAGCAGGGGTAGCACACCCATCAAGAATACCAAGAAATTGTGGTTAATCAGTAGGAGACAGCTACAGCCCACCTCTGTGCATCAGAGGAGTCATTGTTGGCCCCTTATCTTGAATATTATGTCCTGCAACTGGTGATGCTGGTAGATGGAATGAAGGCCTGTGGGGTGGAGGGTCACTTCCTGCGGCCCCACTGTTAGGACAGTTTCTAACACTGCAAGCGTCTCTTGTGCTTCCGGTAGCAACTTCTCCTCTCCCACCTAGGGGACATGTAATATATACTGTGGCAAATTGCTGGCACTACTATGATGGGTCTCGCGGTTCTCTTCTTGGGAAGGGGGAGCGGGTTCAGGGCACCGTTTCTTGCCCCTGAACTGGGGTATTAACTTCCCCACTAGTGTCCTAGAGGAGGGGAGTGGAGAGGGAGGGACCCGGGCCCACCCTCTACTCCAAGTCCCAGCCCAGGGGCCCTAGGGATAGCGGTAAACCACTAGAACTAGCGGTTCCTTCCCTCTACAGGGAATAAGGCTCCCTTCTAACACTCTTCTGCTGCCCTCTGGTCATGCTGTATCACATATCCCCCCCCCATCCCCTCCCCCGCTCGACCCCATGGGGTTGGGCTACTTGGGATGAGAGGCAATGCTTTTGGGTTGCTGTGTTGGCTTCCGGCCCTATGCTGTACCCAGAAATGGAAGAGCTGCAGGGATAGGAACCACCTAGTCACTCTTGCGTTCTTCTCCTTGTTTGTGTGCATCCATTGGAGTGGGTAAACCGCCGCCCCAGTAAGTAGTAGCAGAGAGTCTCCATAGCCCATTTTACCGCCAGATATTCCTTTTCAACGACGGCGTACTTTTGTTCTCTGGGGAGAAGTTTCCGGCTGAGGTACAAGACTGGGTGTTCCTCCTCCCCTACCATCTGCAAAAGGACGGCTCCTAGCCCTACCTCCGAGGCATCTGTTTGTAGGATGAATTCCTTCTCGAAGTCTGGTGCTATGAGTACTGGATGGCAGCAAAGGGCTGTCCTTAAATCTGCAAATGCTCCTTCTGCCACATCAGTCCACTTTACTAGCTCAGGGCCCTAAGCCTTTATCAAATCCATCAATGGCCCTGCTCTTGTGGTGAAATGAGGGATGAATCTCCAATAGTATCCTACTATCCCTAGAAATGCTCTGACCTGCTTTTTGCAGACTGGTCGAGGTCAACTTTGTATTTCCTCCACTCAGGGCCAGTGCAAGGAGGTTTCACGCCCTAGGCGAAACTTCCACCTTACGCCCCCCCCACCCCCGCCACCCACGGGAGCTCCCCGCCGCCCCCTCTCTCCCCTCGGCCCGGGGAGCCCCCCCCTGCAGCAGCTCCCCACCCCAGCTCACCTCTGCTCTGCCTCCTCCCCAAGCACGCCGCTGCCACTGCTTCTCCTGCCTCCCAGGCTTGCGGCGCCAATCAGCTGTTTGGCACGCAAGCCTGGGAGGGAGAGAAGCAGAGGAGGGAGGTGCTCAGGGGAGGAGGCGGAGCAGAGGTGAGCTGGGTCGGGGAGCAGTTCCCCTGTGCGTCACCCCCCCCCATTACTTGCTGCAGGTGGCTCTCCCCACGCTCCCCTTCCCCAGCTCAACTCCGCTCCACCGCCGCCTCCAACCACTTGGCACCCTAGGCGACTGCCTAGTTCGCCTAGTGGTTGCACCGGCCCTGCCTCCACTTTATTCCATTGGGGTTTCACCAAACCTCTTCCTACTACATACCCGAGGTATCTGGCCTCAGCTAATCCTATCACACACTTGAGAAGGTTGGCAGTGAGGCCAGCCTTCTGCAGGGAGTCTAGCACCGCTTCTACTTTTCCTAGGTGCCAGAGTAACAGCCGTGTTAGTCTGTATTCGCAAAAAGAAAAGGAGTACTTGTGGCACCTTAGAGACTAACCAATTTATTTGAGCATAAGCTTTCGTGAGCTACAGCTCACTTCATCGGATGCATTCAGTGGAAAATACATAAGATGTTTTTAAACACACAAACCATGAAAAAATGGGTGTTTATCACTACAAAAGGTTTTCTCTCCCCCACCCCACTCTCCTGCTGGTAATAGCTTATCTAAAAAGTGATCACTCTCCTTACAATATGTATGATAATCAAGGTGGGCCATTTCCAGCACAAATCCAGGGTTTAACAAGAACGTCTGAGGAACGGGGGGGGGGGGGGGGGGGGGAGGGAGGGGTAGGAAAAAACAAGGGGAAATAGGTTACCTTGCATAATGACTTAGCCACTCCCAGTCTCTATTCAAGCCTAAGTTAATTGTATCCAATTTGCAAATGAATTCCAATTCAGCAGTCTCTCGCTGGAGTCTGGTTTTGAAGTTTTTCTATTGTAATATCGCAACTTTCATGTCTGTATCGCGTGACCAGAGAGATTGAAGTGTTCTCCGACTGGTTTATGAATGTTATAATTCTTGACATCTGATTTGTGTCCATTTATTCTTTTACGGAGAGACTGTCCAGTTTGACCAATGTACATGGCAGAGGGGCATTGCTGGCACATGATGGCATATATCACATTGGTAGATGTGCAGGTGAACAAGCCTCTGATAGTGTGGCTGATGTTATTAGGCCCTGTGATGATGTCCCCTGAAGAGATATGTGGGCACAGTTGGCAACCGGCTTTGTTCCAAGGATAGGTTCCTGGGTTAGTGGTTCTGTTGTGTGGTATGTGGTTGCTGGTGAGTATTTGCTTCAGGTTGGGGGGCTGTCTGTAGGCAAGGACTGGCCTGTCTCCCAAGATTTGTGAGAGTGTTGGGTCATCCTTCAGGATAGGTTGTAGATCCTTGATAATGTGTTGGAGGGGTTTTAGTTGGGGGCTGAAGGTGACGGCTAGTGGCGTTCTGTTATTTTCTTTGTTAGGCCTGTCCTGTAGTCTCTAAGGTGCCACAAGTACTCCTTTTCTTTTTCCTAGCTGCGTTTCCCAGTCGGGGCTATGGATGACTATGTCGTCTAGATAGGCAGCAGCATACTTGGCATGGGGTCGCAGCAATTTGTCCGTAAGTCACTGGAATGTTGCAGGGGCCCCATGGAGTCCGAAAGGGAGGACAGTGTATTGGAACAGGCCATCGGGTGTAGAGAAGGCAGTCTTTTCCTTGGCATTCTTGGCCAGGGGAATTTGCCAATATCCTTTGGTCAGGTCCAGGGTGGTTAGGTATCGGGCCTTGCCTAACTGATCAACTAGCTTGTTAATGCATGTTTGATAGGCATCGAATTGGGATACTTCATTCAACTTCTGGAAGTCGTTGCAAAACCTCAGGGTGCCATCAGGCTTGGGGACTAGGATGATAGGGATGGGCCACTGGCTGTGGGATTCTTCAATAACCCCAAGTTCGAGCATCTTCTTCACTTCTGTCGTAATTTCTTCCCTTTTAGCTTCCGGTATTCGATATGATCTTATCGTCACCCTTACTCAGGCCTGGTGACAATATGATTTTGGACCAGTGTCGTACGGCCTGGCTGTGTACAGAACACGTTCTGGTTCCATTGGATCATATCAATGACCTCTGTTCGTTGTTCTGGAGTTAACTCAGGAGGTATCTTCACCTGCCCCTGTGGGTCATCTGTCTGGGGTAGAGCTCCCCAAATGACCAGGCATGTCTCTCGGTCATGCCAGGGCTTCAGTAAGTTGATGTGGTAGATTTGCTCTGGCCTTCGGTGGTGTGGTTGTCTGACCTTATAGTCCACTTCCCCAATGGCTTCCACTATCTCATATGGTCCATGCCAGATGGTTAGGAGTTTGCTTTCTGCTGTCGGCACTAGCACCATCACCCATTCCCCCGGCTGAAATCGACGTATTTTCGCCCAGCAGTTGTAATATGTCCACTGGGCCTCTTGTACTTTTTCCAAATGTTCTTGTACTATAGGGGTTACTTGAGTTATTCACCCTCTCATCTGTGTCACATGCTCAATGACATTCTTTCCTGGATTGGGTTGTTCTTCCCAATCTTCCTTTGCAATATCTAGCATCCCGCATGGGTGGCATCCGTATAGTAGTTCAAAGGGAGAGAAACCAGTGGACGCCTGGGGGACTTCCTGTATAGCAAACATTAGATACGGTAGAAGGGTATCCCAGTCTTTTCCGTCCTGAGCTACCACCTTCTGGATCATACTTTTAAGGGTACGGTTAAACTGCTCGACCAGTCCATCTGTTTGTGGATGATAGACTGAGGTCCGTATGGCCTGGATGAGGAGCAGGGTACATACGTCTTTCATTAATTTTGACATGAAAGGGGTTCCTTGGTCTGTCAGGATCTCCTTAGGGATGCCTACTCTGGCAAAAACCTGGAGCAGTTCTTTTGCTATTGCCTTGGATGTGGGGTTTCTTAAAGGAATGGCTTCTGGATACCGCGTGGCAAAGTCAAGGATGACTAGTATGTTTCGGAGGCCCCATGCTGATCTTTCCAGTGGGCCCACTATGTCCATGGATATCCTCTTGAAAGGGACTTCAATAATAGGCAAAGGTACTAATGGGGCCCGGAAGTGAGGTCGAGGGCTGTCAAGGTTCCTTCCCCACTCTGAACGCTAGGGTACAGATGTGGGGACCTGCATGAAAAACCTCCCAAGCTTATCTTTACCAGCTTAGGTCAAAACTTCCCCAAGGTACAAAATATTCCACCCTTTGTCCTTGGATTGGCCGCTACCACCACCAAACAAATACTGGTTACTGGGGAAGAGCTGTTTGGAAACGTCTTTCCCCCCAAAATACTTCCCAAAACCTTGCACCCCACTTCCTGGACAAGGTTTGGTAAAAAGCCTCACCAATTTGCCTAGGTGACTACAGACCCAGACCCTTGGATCTTAAGAACAATGAACAATCCTCCCAACACTTGCACCCCCCTTTTCCTGGGAAATGTTGGATAAAAAGCCTCGCCAATTTGCATAGGTGACCACAGACCCAAACCCTTGGATCTGAGAACAATGAAAAAGCATTCAGTTTTCTTACAAGAAGACTTTTAATAGAAATAGAAGTAAATAGAAGTAAAGAAATCACCTCTGTAAAATCAGGATGGTAGATACCTTACAGGGTAATTAGATTCAAAACATAGAGAACCCCTCTAGGCAAAACCTTAAGTTACAAAAAAGATACACAGACAGAAACAGTTATTCTATTCAGCACAATTCTTTTCTCAGCCATTTAAAGAAATCATAATCTAACACATACCTAGCTAGATTACTCACTAAGGCTCCATTCCTGGTCTATCCCTGGCAGAAACAGCATATAGACAGACACACAGACCCTTTGTTTCTCTCCCTCCTCCCAGCTTTTGAAAGTATCTTGTCTCCTCATTGGTCATTTTGGTCAGGTGCCAGCGAGGTTACCTTTAGCTTCTTAACCCTTTACAGGTGAGAGGAGTTTTTCCTCTGGCCAGGAGGGATTTTAAAGGGGTTTACCCTTCCCTTTATATTTATGACAAGGGCTATGCAACTGGCATTCAGGGCAGGAGGCACAATAGCGCTGGACCTCTGCACATATTCCTGGCCAATAAAACCTTCTTAGGACTCTATCCAGTGTCTTGTCTACTCCTAGATATCCCCCAAATAGATGACTTTGAGCTAACTCTAGTACTGCCGTTGTGTGTTTCCGTGGGTCTAAGAGTTGCTCTACTTCTTCCCCTCGTATTTGCGCTATCCTGTACAACAGATCGCGTTTGAGCACATAATATGGCCTTGGGCCTTTGGTCTTTCCTTCCACGGGTACGCCATTTACTTCCACTACCTCCTCCCTTACATTTGCATATAGTGGGTCATTGGCTTGTTCCTGCCCGAAATTCTCACGTGCGGTACCAATCTGACCTAATTCCAGGGGGCCTATTTCTACTCTGCCCCTTGGGTTGCCCCTACTTGGGCTAGGAACCGCTTCCGAGTCCTCACTGGCCTGAATTATCTCCTGGCCTCCTGAATGGGTTCGCCTACCAACAAGGAAGGTTTTCTGGTTCTCTGCTAGAATCCTGGTCCCCAATCTTTTATCTGTCCTCCTTTCCCATCTAGACTTTTGGGGTTTTCTGGGGGATGAGAATAACTCTGGGGCAAATTCAGCAAACATTGGGGTGAGGCTATCTGTAGGTGCCTCCGTCTCAACCCCGGGGTTGCTACCCTCCCCTGGCTCTATTGGGGGAAGTAAGCTCTCAAATCTGGGGAAGTCCCTACCAATTAAGACAGGGTAGGGTAGCCTTGGGACCACCTCTGCAGTCACCCTGGTAGTACTCCCCTGGATCTCAATCCTTACCAGGATTGTGGGGTAGAAGTTTATATTGCCATGAACACACGTTACCCCTGTGTTTTTGGCCCAGATTAGTTGGTCTTGCCCCACCAACTTCCCCGAGACCAGCTTGACAGCACTCCCAGAATCTATTAATGCTATGGTCTCAATACAATTCATTTTTCTGATCTTGTATACCCATGCAAGGTCATTGCGACACCTACGAGGCCGATTAGGCCACATTGCTCCCCGTGATCCCCCAGATTACATTGCATAGGCTCTTCCCTATTGGGGCATTGGGCTGCTATATGCCCCAATTCCCCACACTTGTAACACCATCCCCTTATTCCAGTTGCCACCCTCTGCCTGGGGCTATTTGGCTGGCCCCCCCCAGTCCTCTCTTCCCAAACCCCCAGGTTCCTTCTTGACCTCAGGCCATTCCTCGGTGTCTTTCCTCCCAGTTGTGGTTCTCCTGGAGTTCTGGACAGTCTGGGGCCTTGGGTTTGGGACTGGCTTCCTGGTTTGCCGTGTCTCACCCCCTGGGGTCTGGAACATTTCACGGGCTGCCAGCTGTCTTTCCATGAGGGAGACCAACTCATCATAGGTGTAGGGGTCATTCTGGCCAACCCAAGCCTGGAGGCCTGGTGGTAGCCCCCTCATATACCAGTCCAGTACCAGGAACTCCATCATCTTCTCCGAGCTGAGGGCCTGAGTGCAGCCATTTCCGGGTCAGGTGGATCAGGTCAAACAGTTGCGATCGGTGTGTCTTGTCCTCTGCATACTGCCACTCATGGAACCTCTCGGCTTGCAACGCCGTCATTACTCTGCATCTGGCCAGGATCTTTGCCTTCAGCTGGGGGTAATCTGCTGCAGTCTCCGCAGCCAAATAGTAGTAGACCTTCTGGGCCTCCCCATACAGGAACAGCGCAAGGATACCAGACCACTGATCTTGGGGCCAGGCCTCCCGCAGGGCTGCTCTTTCAAAAGCCAGGAGGTATGGCTCCACATCATCTTCCCATGTCATTTTCTGTAGGCAGTGGCTGGCCCGTATGGTCCGGGTCCCGTCGCAGTTGCGGTTCAGCTTCATAAGGGCCTTCATCTGGTTCACCAGCTCTTGCAGCAGGGCTCGGTCCTGGGCAACCTGACTCATCAACAGATGATTAGTCTTCTGCTGCATCCGAGTCGCCTCCTGTTGGGCGGTTGCTTGGACCCGGGTAGCCTCCTGCTGGGCTGCAGTGGCTTGTATTAGGGCCTTGACCACATCATACATCTTAGGGATGGGAGGGTTTTGGCTAACCCTGGTTTAAGTCCCCAGTGCCTAGATCCCACTGCTGACACCACTTGTGGCAAATTGCCGGCACTACTATGATGGGTCTCGCGCTTTCTCTTCTTGGGGCGGGGTTCAGGGCACCGTTTCTTGCCCCTGAACTGGGGTATTAACTGCCCCACTAGTGTCCTAGAGGAGGGGAGTGGAGGGGGAGGGACCCGGGCCCGCCCAGGGGCCCTAGGGATAGCGGTAAACCACTAGAACTAGCGGTTCCTTCCCTCTATAGGAAATAAGGCTCCCTTCTAACACTCTTCTGCTGCCCTCTGGCCATGCTGTATCACAATACACACATGTAGGTACCTTTGGACATTGGTAAAATAGTCTGGAAGCTCAATCATTGCTCCTTCTTGGCCACTACTGGCTGGTACTTCTCATCTTATACATCCTCTGGACTAACATGGTATCATCCTACTGTATATCAGGTATTTCCTTTCCAAATGAATCCTCTTCTCTTGATTCTGCCACAGTTACCTCATCATTATCAGAATCAGATTCTGCGGGGACAACATGCTGCCCATGACCTCAAAAAGTGCTCCTGGGTCCATGGCTGTCTGCTTCTTTCTGTCAAATTAGCCATAACTTTCCCTGCAACAACAATCTGTGGTCTGCTTCAGGCAAAGTTGCTGGGTTGAAAGGTGCCCAGCAAAGACAAAGCCATGCAGCTGCTGGAAGCCTGTACCCTAATGTTTGGCTTTGGCCCATTTTATATTTGTGCTTATTTTGAAGTCACATCTCTCCCTTTTGCAAATGTCTTGCAACCACTGCTATTATTGTTGCTGCTACTGTCCTCCTCCATTGTGTGCAGATGCTTCATTTGAACAGAACAGACCTCAGAGGGCAGTTTCCCTTAGGGCACGATACACTGAATGTAATGCAAGCAGGAGAAATATGAAATACGAAACCAATGGTGACAAAATAAATTCCTGTCATATCAAAGTTAGAGGGGCAGTTGCCCTTAGGACAAGGACACACACTTGCAAAATGGTGTACTTCAACAACATGATGTAAAATAAAAAAAAAAAAAATAAAGTGTGCAGCAAATAACTGTCAAAGCCAGTGAAATCCAGTCTGTAGTTTGATCATGGGAAAAAAAGAGACTCTGGTCAGATCCCTGTTTAATCAGGATGAATTAAAACATAATAAATCATGATAATTAAAAATTCACAGCACACATAGAGTACTTTACATTTTTGAAGCGCTTTACAAGCATTAACTGTTTAATCTTGGAAGGATAGCAAACCTTATATCACAATGAGTGAGGTCTGATGGATGGCCCAGCAGAAAGGAGTGCACAAGGAGGTGGCTGTGTTCAGGGCAAGGACCCAGTTCATACACCCGGATAATGTATTTTGTTTATGGACTGATAAATAATAATCAATTGTGTAGCAAATGCGTTTCAAAGGTTGAGACAAAAAGGCCTTTATTTATATTACTCTGAGGTACGCCTCACGTATGCGAGGACAGAATGCCTGTAATAATGGCTCAGGAAGGAATGCAGTCAGACAGTATACCAAGTAAATGTCAAGCCATGGTATGTGAGTAGGTCAGCACTGCTCTGAAACACAGTCCTCTCATGTAGTGTAGCCTCAAAACTCGCCAGCTCCCTGGGGTTTGATTGTTTTAACAAATAGATGAACAGTAAAACAAATACATTCCTGGCATATTTCCTCAAGTCCTAGCTCAAGGTTGTGGGGTCCACACTCTAGATCCTCTCCACCTCAGACCCACCATTCCTCTGCCAGGGCAGCCAGCTCTGAAGTCTGCTGCCATCCATTTTATTCCTTCCAGCTTCAGGGAGGAACTTTGTGATGATGACAGGTGGAAGTTAGGTGCAGCCAGCTTCCACCCCATCTCCAGGTCGGTCCATTAACTCCTTCCTGGCCTGTTCCAGTGTGGGGGCCTAAGACAGGATATAAATGCCTCTGGCATTCATCAAAATATAGAGGAGACAGAAAATGGTTTCCTAATGCTTGCTTTGAAGAATACAATTCGTATGTAATGGCTGTTTTATGCTCATCTGAGTCAAACCAGACAGTCAGGAGGTATGGGGGAAGGGGAAGGAAGAGTGAGGTGGGGGAGAGATTTTTTTCCAGGAATAAATCTGTGAACTGAATCAAAAGCAGGTAGTTAAAGATTAGAGCTGTACAAGCTTTTAACGAGTGGCTTTTACTCCATACAGCACATAGCTACTAAAAAAAGATTTAATCTGAATTAATATAGAAAAGTGTTCATTTCAATGTTTTCTGTCTGCTGAAAACTGTACTAGGAGAAATGGCTGTATTATATTAAAATGGCATTTGCTTAAGAAAGCCTCATGCCTTTAAAAAAAGGGGAGAAAATGCTGTCAATATTATTTTGAACCTAAATATATTTTTCAGCAGGTATGAAATATACTTCTAGTCTCTTGAGTCTGATCACAGCAGAATCTTACTGGATACTCCAGATAGATGAATTTCTCCATAAACATGGCAGTGTTCGTATGAACAGTGAAAATATTCAGACATTGAAACCTCTCTTTCTCTCTCTCATACACACACACACACGCGCACACGCACATACTGATTGGAGTTAAAATTAATAAACTTTCTCATTTCCATCAGTCTCACTAACAAAGTCACTGAGGTAAATCAAATATTGGGCCCAATCGTGCAATCGTTACCCCTAAGATTAGTCCTGTGAAAGTCAACAGGATTATTTGCATAAAAATTTCTTGTGTTGAGTAAAGGTTGCAGATTGGATCCCATTGTCTCTTTCTAAGACCTCAGATGTAAAATAGCAAATGTGTAGGTCCGCAGTCTAAATGTTAAAAGGCGCAAAATTGCATTCCATAGCCATGTGCTTTGTATGGACTAGAATCTGTGTATGCACTCTTGTCCCTAAACTTTAAGAAATGGGGTGTGGGTAAACCTGGGTTTTTGTTGCTAGTCATGGCCTGAATTAACCTGTACACTCATGTGGAGGTGAGAACAGGGTCTGGAACAGCCACCATGGCAACCAGAATCCAGCTGGGAAGCAGGTAGGAACCCCCAACTCCAGATGCAGAGCACCCACCACACTCTCCCTCTTATCTTTGACACCCAAACCTCCTCCCTCCAAGCAAACTTCCATCACCTCTGTTTCTGAACCCGTGGTTGTCCCCAGTGTGAGGTGGTAACATATGGCCAAACATGTGCTTAAGCAAACACAAACTGCTGCCAGAAGAATGACACACTGTCTGACTCCAAGGTGTAAAATGGCTGATCAAATAAGTCAATGCTGGGCAGCTGGTCACTTAAGGGAGGCATTACCAGGCACAATTTATGGCACAAACGTGTCACGAGCAACCAGACTCATCCTTTTGGAAAAGCCATCCTGGGTGCATTTTCCAGACCAACTCTTCCCACCACAGCCCTATTGCAGGAATAAATGCAATTAGTTTGTGCCCCTTTTGAAAACAAGTCAGACGATCAAACATCATTTGTGCCTGTTATTACAGATGTAAAAGCCCATTTGGTGCTGGAAATCCTTTGAAAATGTAGCCCTAGCGATTTGTTAGCCCACATTAAAATCCTTCTAGGCTTACATATCTAAGTATAGGCAGCTTAATTCTTCAAATCAATATACAAGGGGGAAAAAAGTCAGCTGGTGTTTGACAACAAGATAATACAAGTTGTATGGTTTCTTCCAGCCTGCTCAATTATTACAAAGTCTGGGGATTATTTAACACACTTAAGAGTTGTTAATTTTCATAGCAGTAGCTTGTAGACAACCTAAATTAAAACAGACTGCTATTGTGCTGTTACTTTGGAAAATTTCTCAGATAGGTGCTCTGCATTTCCAGACAAGTTTGTTGAACGCAAATCAGTAGAACTGGAGAACTTACGTGTAAAACTAGTGCCAAATAGATGTAATAATTTATTAAGTCGTGCCATGCTAACGCTGTATTCTTTTCCTAAAGGCATGTCACCTTGTGTTACGTTGTATCATGCAAATATTATGCTATATTCAGCATGTGACATTGTGTCATGCCACACTATGGGAGCTTACAGCAATTGACATCAAAAGTATGATTTGGTGCTTTTTTTTTTTTTTTTTTACTGTGCAAGGTTTATAAAGAAGCATATTTAATTTTCAATTTTGTGAGTGCAATCCCCAGCATCAACTCAAACAAATTTAGGGTACAGAAGACAGGCATATAGTAAAATAGCCATACAGGACTACTGTTTGCATCACATCTGACCTCTTACCTGATTTAGACCTGCTCAATATGGTATATTGGTGTTTGGGAAGACTGCAATTAATTACTCCTCCTTTCCTGATTGACTTATAATCTTGATTTATAAACAAAATCTGCATACTGCATTCAACATTAGCTGAACATCAAAGGGGATAGCCTATTAATCGTTAGCAATTTGTGCGTGTGTGTGTGTGTGGTGTGGGAGCTGTTGTAATGTTTTCTTTTAACATTAGAGCTCAGCAGCGTCCATTTATTGTCAAATAAGTTTAACGTGATCTTAACTGATCAGTAAGATACAGTAAAAGTGTGTGGAAATAGAGGCTGTTAGATTTCTAGATGAAATGACTGCTGTTGGCATTTGCAAGAAATGTTTGGTGTGTGGTGGAGAGGAGGCATGTCACAGAGAAAAGAACAAGCAAGAGAGAACATAAATAACAGAAAAGGGCTGTGTTTGACATATTTATGAAGTACATATGTTACACAGATATAAATTAAAGAAGTATTTTAAAAAATGATAGAGCCCATAGCTGATGATAAAAGCATCTCTGAGTTCTGCTATTGGGAGAGTCTGCAAATATACTGTACAGAGAATATTTGCATCCGTCAACTGCTGCTACATTTTCATTGGAATTCTTATATTTTGCTTACCCATTCAGACTACAGTACCACAAACAAACTATAGCTTAAACATACATTTGTACAGGAAACTAGGTCCTGAGAAAGGTATTCTTGCTGTTATTAACCTTGCTGTCTTAACCATATACACACAAATATAAGGGGAGGGGAGCACAGGAAATATTTGGTAATGCAAAAACAAATGGCTATTCAATAATTGACTGAACATGTGAACTAGTCTGGAACAGTTTCAAAGTATCTGAAGTAGAAGTAGATCTGAACTGATTTTCAAATCCAGACCTGCCCAAATTTGGGGGGAGGATGTTGATAGTAGCTGAATTCAAAACCCTAGATCTGAACTTGTCACGATGGTTTTTACTTTATGTTGGATATGAAATGGAAGAAGCCTGCTTTTCTGGATCTGGTTCAGACTTGGACTTAGATGGAAACCATAAGAGAACAAAGGCTTACATATGAAGATACAAAATCTCATGATTTTTTGGGGGGGGTCATTTTGGAAGAATGGCTTGCGAAGGTTTGATGCCATTGAATCCACACACAAACTTTAGTAAGGCCAGAGCTACACTACTAACTTACATTGGTATAACTATGTCACTCGGGGGTTTGAATAATCCCCAGTGTAGACAGAGGCTATGTCAACATGAAAGCTTCTCCTGTCAACATAGCTATCACCTCTTGCGGAGGTAGATTAACTATGCTTCACTAAAGTGCTGCAGCATTTTAAGTGTGGATCTGCCCTGAGTTTGACACCAGACTGAATTCTGAAACCTCTTCCAGACCTAGATCCATAGCCCTTAGGTCCAGCTGTTCTTTGAAGACATATAGAGTAAATTTTTTTAAAAGAAGAGCACCTAAGTGAATTAGGAATCTATGGACTTGTGTAGATGAACACTTAGCCTGGGGCAAGTTGGCAAAATCTACACTGCATTAGCTTGCTGCACACTAACCATCTTTATGGACCCTCCTGCACTGAAAGTTCCCTGGTGCACTTTAATTTGCTGTTGTTTCAAAGCAGGATTGATCACAGTAGGCTAAGGAATTGGCAGCAGGGTCCACAGCAAGCTAGTGTGGGGAACATTTACACACCAGCTTTCTGTGAACGAAGTGTTCATCTAGATTGGGGTAGTCAATTATTTTTTGTCAAGGTTCAAATTTATTGGTCAAGGTACAGTTAAGTCCCATACTCCAGATAAATATTTTTCACACTGCAATAACAATAATAATGCTAGGTAAATAAAAAGATTTCGGGGTCCATTCAAAAGCATCTGGTAGTCTAGATTTGGCCTGCATTCCACCTAGTGACTACCCCCGATCTAGATAAAGCTTAAGTCCTATTGAAAGTCAATGACTTTTAGGCAATGAATTTCAGTGGGACTTTGGCACTAAAGTGATGTAAGTACTTTTGAAAAGAGGACTAAGTCTCTTGAGCCAGTTATTCACTTTTGACAATTTTTCCCTTGATCACTGTTCAAATTTTGTCAAGTAGATGGGAAATTTTAACTATTTGCTGGTGACCACTGCCACTATGCTTTCAACTGACAAAGACATAATTGCATTGACCTACATGTATTAGTAAAACCTATGGCATTGCTCAGAGATACTGCTTTCCAAAAGTAGCATTTCCAGGAATAACATAAAAACGTGCTAGGTGGCTAGTCCCCGATGCAGAGGTTGGATATCTGAGGGGCAAGTGCAGCAATCGATTGTCATTACTCGATCACTTCATTGGCCCTCAGATATCCAATCCACCCCCTTGTACATCTGCCTTCTGTTTTCTAAAATCAATTTAAGAGCAATGGATACCAAAATGGAAAGGTCATTTAAAAATCCCCAAAGACAACAAACCCACATTTCTTTAAATAGTACTGCATTTCAGGAATGGGATTTGAATGTTTCACAGAGTAAGTTTGTAAATGTTATGTTGAAGAAATGGTGTCAGCAGTAATAAAAGAGCACAAAACATGGGAACAAAAATGTGACTTCTCACATTTAAAAAGCTGACAGGAAAGTCAAATGCTAGGGGGACAAGAATAGCACTCCATTGGCACTGTCAGCTCAAGTTAGATGGTAACACAGTCACCTGACCAAACAGAAACATATGGTCCTCGGTAATAGTAGACTTCACAATTATACTTGCAAGCAACATTATGTTTTGTAAATATTGCTGTGATGTTGATTTCTCTGTAGAGTACTTGTGTTTGTTTAAATGGTACTAGCCTTTAAAAACAATGTGTTCTCTGCCTCTTGCTGTTCTAAGAATTGTTCCTCCAATAAACCACCCTCTATCCATGAGCTGGTGGGTTTTTATAACAATCTTTTAGCCTCCACAATTTACTTGACTAGTGGCTCCTTCATATCCTCTTCCTCAGCTTTGTTCTCACAGGCACACCCAGTTTTATAGAGCTTCAGGTGCAGAAATCTTGATTGCTGATTGATTATCACATTCTTTTTAAATGCTTATGTGCTGGCTATTTGGGAGGTAAAGAACAAATCCTCTGGCTCTACCCCAGCATCCATAACATCTCAGTCAGCATATATTTTTGGGTATCATTAATCCTGGATATCTCTACTGAGTGACTGATTTGAATTCCTCCTAATTGTGAGGAAATTGTTGGTTATGCTGTGGAGAAAATTGATTGGAATCAGCCTGAACTGTCTTCATCCAGGAAAGCAGAACAGTGTCTTTTGGGGGCAAATACTGCATTGGTTCTACTTGAATTTCAGATAATAGTGCATTCTGTCTGAGGAACTGTGGGTGTTGGAAGAACTTGTTCTACAACCTGTGACACGTATCCACATTCATCCTGATGAAAGCTAGTGGGGAGATACTGGGATGAGAACTAATAGAGATTGTCAAGGCCTCCCTTAAGGAGGGGAAGCTGCCAGCTCCTCTGAAAGAACCACGTAGTGTTCTATGCTTTGGAAATCATCACCTGATATTGACAATCTTGCTAACTATCAGCCTATACCTAATCTTCCTTTTAAGATTATCAAAAAAGTTGTGAACAACTCTCATAATATCTAGATGCCTCTGATTTCTTTGACCCTTGTAAATCTGGGTACCTGCCTAGGTTTGGTAACGATGATTGTGATCACTGCATTGGTTGATAGTTTCCTCCTAGTGATGGATGAAAATAAGTATTCTTACTGATATTGTTAGATTGCCTGACTTGAGATCTTTGATCACAAAGTGTTGCTAATGCTCTTGCAGACCTTTTGGGGAATGGCTGGAGCTGTTTTCAAGTAGCTTCATTCTGATCTCATAGGTTAGATATTAGGAAAACTTTCTAAGGATAGTTAAGTACTAGAAGGTGACTAAGTAAGGCTATGGAATCCTCATCACTGAAGGTTTTTAAGAACAGATTAGAGATGATCCATGTATACTTGGTCCTGCTCTGGGGGGATCGACTGGATGAGCTCTCAAGTTCCCTTCCAGCTCTACATTTCTATGATTCTATGGTGTCTCTGAGAGATCCCAGATAATAGTGTGTCTGTCTGTCACATTTTGGGGTGCAATTCACACCATTTAGAGGTTATGTCACTGCCTGCCCTGTAATCCTGGGTGCTTTAAAATGCTCTGCTACTGTAGTTCCCTTGTCTGGATGCTCCCAACAACGCACTCAGTGTCTGTGTGATTAGCAGCCCTGGTTCAGTAACTCTGAATCCTGAAGACTGTTTGTTACTCTACAGCCACACTCTGGTCTCCCCCAGTCTTTGTACTACTAGTCAAGTGTTACCAACACACACTCCTGAATTTTCCCCAACCCATCTGCCCTGAAGTGTCCACTCATCTCCGGGACCACTCAAAGAACTAATAAGGTTTGTTTGCTTCCTTAAATAGACAATAACCAGCAGCTTGCCATATTAACTGTAGTTGGCAATTGCTTCAATTCAGACACAGCACTGGATGGTTTAGATTAAAATTCAGCATATTTATTAACAACAGAACATAGGTTACAAGATGCCATGTAAAAGAAATAAAGGTAGAGATGATTACAAGCAAATAAAAGTGAAAACGGAAATATAAAAGTCTAAAACTTAATCTAGTACGACACAGTCTTTGTAAGATGATTTCGCTCAGCAATTACACTTGGTCCAGCATGGCTGACTGTCTCTCAGTCAGAACCTTCCATGAAAGTTCAAGGTGTGGGTTTCTCTTGTCTTTTTAGGTGAAAGATAACTTAGGGGTTTATTGCCCATCTCTGTAGAGTCCACTAAACCTTTGAAAAAATCTCTCTTAAAGTTCATGGAAGCATCGTTTGTATTCAAGTCCTGGGTAGATCTGTTTTCTACTTTGTTAAAAATACAGACTCTCTTAGAATCATAGAAGATTAGAGTTGAAAGAGACCTGAGGAGATCATCTAGTCCAATCCCCTGCTCAAATCAGGACCAACC
Source organism: Chelonia mydas (assembly GCF_015237465.2). Taxonomy (NCBI): domain Eukaryota; kingdom Metazoa; phylum Chordata; order Testudines; family Cheloniidae; genus Chelonia; species Chelonia mydas. The sequence continues at coordinate 76,414,388 of NC_057850.1, read as the reverse complement.
CCTACTCAATCATCCCAGACAGGGCTATGTCAAGCTGGACCTTAAAAACCTCCATAGGTAACCCATTCCAGTGCTTCACCACCCTCGTAGTGAAATAGTTTTTCCTAATATCCAACCTAAATCTCCCCCACTGCAACTTGAGACCATTGCTCCTTGTTCAGTCATCTGCCACCACTGAGAACAGCCTAGCTCCATCCTCCTTGGAACCCCCCCTTAAGATAGTTGAAGGCTGTTATCAAATCCTCCCTCACTCTTCTCTTCTGCAGATTAAATAAGCCCAGTTCCCTCAGCCTCTCCTCATAAGTCATGTGCCCCAGCTCCCTAATCATTTTTGTTGCCCTCCGCTGGACTCTCTCCAATTTGTCCACATCCTTTCTGTGGTGGGGGGCCCAAAACTGGACACAGTACTCCAGATGTGGCCTCACCAGTGCCGAATAGAGGGGAATAATCACTTCCCTTGATCTGCTGGCAATGCTCCTACTAATACAGCCCAATATAGCATTAGCCTTATTGGCAACAAGGGCACACTGTTGACTTATATCCAGCTTCTCGTCCACCGTAATCCTCAGGTCCTTTTCGGCAGATCTGCCGCTTAGCCAGTCGGTCCCCCGCCTGTAGCAGTGCATGGGATTCTTCCGTCCTAAGTACAGGACTTTGCTCTTGACCTTGTTGAAACTCATCAGATTTTTTTAGCCCAATCCTACAATTTGTCTAGGTCACTCTGGACCCTATCCCTACCCTCCAGTGTATCTACCTCTCCCCCGCAGCTTAGTGTCATCTGCGAAATTGCTGAGGGTGCAATCCATCCCATTATCCAGATCATTAATGAAGATGTTGAACAAAACTGGCCCCAGGACAGACCCCTGGAGCACTCCGCTTGATACTGGCTTCCAACTAGACATCGAGCCATTGATCACTAGCCATTGAGCCAGACGATCTAGCCAGTTTTCTATCCACCTTATAGTCCATTCATCCAATCCATACGTTTTTAACTTGCTGGCAAGAATACTGTGGGAGACCATATCAAAAGCTTTGCTAAAGTCAAGATATATCATGTCCACCACTTTCCCCATATCCACAGAACTGGTTATCTCATCATATAAGGCAATCAGGTTGGTCAGGCATGACTTGCCCTTGGTGAATCCATGTTGACTGTTTCTGATCACCGTCCTCTCCTCCAAGTGCTTCAAAATGGATTCCTTGAGGACCTGCTCCATGATTTTTCCAGGGACTGAGGTGACGCCGACCAGTCTGTTGTTCCCCAGATTCTCCTTCTTCTCTTTTTTAAAAATGGACACTATATTTGCCTTTTTCCAATTGTCTGGGACCTCCTCCGATTGCCATGAGTTTTCAAAGATAATGACCAATGTCTCTGCCATCACATCAGCCAATTGACTGCCTCAGCACCCTCAGATGCATTAGATCCGGCCCCGTGGACTTGTGCATGTCCAGCTTTTCTAAATAGTTCTTAATCTGTTCTTTCACCACTGAGGGCTGCTCACCTCCTCCCCATACTGTGCTGCCCAGTGCAGCAGTCTGGGAACTGACCTTGTCTATGAAAACCGAGGCAAAAAAAGCATTGAGTACTTCAGCTTTTTCCAAATCATCTGTCACTAGGCTGCCTCCCCCTTAGTAAGGGTCACACACTTTCCCTAATCTTCTTCTTGTTGCTAACATACCTGTAGAAACCCTTCTTGTTACCCTTCACATCCCTTGCTAGCTGCAACTCCAGTTGAGCTTTGGCCTTCCTGATTACAACCCTGCATGCTCTAGCAGTATTTTTATACCCCTCCCTTTTCATCTGTCCAAAGTTCCACTTCTTTTAAGCTTCCTTTTTGTGTTTAAGTTCACCGAAGATTTCTCTGTTAAGCCAAGCTGGTCACCTGCCATATTTGCTATTGTTTCTGCACATCGGGATGGTTTGTTCCTGCACCCTCAATAAGGCTTCTTTAAAATGCAGCCAGCTCTCTTTGACTCCTTTCCCCATCATGTTAGCCTCCCAGACGATCCTGCCCATCAGTTTCCTGAGGGACTCAAAGTCTGCTTTTCTGAAGTTCAGGGTCCGTATTCTGCTGCTCTCCTTTTTTCAGGATCCTGAACTTGACCATCTCATGGTCACTGCTGCCCAGAGGACACGCATAATAATATCAGAGGACATTTGTAACTCCACATGCAGCATTGTCACATATATTCCACAATGATATTACTGACCAGTGCGTTGCTAATTTTCAAACAATACCTCACAAAGCCTATTTTGTACAGATATCATTACAGTAGTGTGTAGGGTATAAATACAGGGATGCTTAGGGTCACGTTGGCATTGCTTTTCTTTGATAAGAGAACATTCCTGTGGAATAATGAAGGTTTTCATCTTGTTCACCCTTTTGTTCAATATGTATACGAGGCCATGAATAAGATAGTAAGGAAGCATGAATAATACCTCTGCTGCATGTCTCTATTTCTTTCAACTCAGATGGTATATCTGAATGCCTTTCTTAGTGCCTGGTGCACATGAGAGCATAGCTGAAAGCAAGCTGGCTGAGGTTCATTCTGGATAAAATAGGTGATGTTAGTGGACTAGGCTTGAGAAAGATCTTGCAAGGATTGTACCAACTATTCTGATTATTTGCCTGCCATTTCTTACTCCTGTAGATATCCAGGGTTTCAGCATTAAACAGGATTGCCTTTATGCATTTGCATCTGGCTAGGAGGTTGTAACTTCCTTTCTGATGCAGATCTCACTATCATGATTCATTCCTCTGTCATCTTAAAACTAGATTACAGATACATGCCCTACTTCAGGCTACATCCTAAATCCATTTGGAAACTGAAGCTGGTGCACAATGCAGTAACCAGAGTAACTCACCATATACATAGTACAGTGGTGATTTGCAACAAACACCTGTAGGATTCCAGGTAGAATTTCAGGGGCAGATTGTGACCTATATAGCTCTTGATGGCCTGGGACTCTCCACTTGAGAAACCACATCCTGGTGACAAATATCAGTCAACCCACTTAATACACTACTGGAAGGCATTCAGATACTGTGATGATAAGAGCAGTATTAGGATAGAATAGAAGAGTTGAGGCACTCAAGCTGGAGTTCTTTTGATATAAAAGAAAGGGGGCTGCTGGTAGGATGTTCTCCTTGATGGACTCTTGCCTTTGGAACTCATCATCACTCCTTGTTGGTTTGTCTTCAAGGTACGTTGCAAGGATCATGATTTTAGGCAGACTTTTGGGGAGAGAGGAAGGTGCTTGAAGGCCAGTTTTTCAGGAGGGAAGGGGGATTCTCTCCCAAAGCCAGACTTTTAAAGGTATTTAGGTATCTGATGCCCATTGTGAGTTAGGCACCTAAGTACCTTTAAAAACCTGTCCCATAGAATTTAAGAGAAGCTCTTTGTCCATTTATTATACATCTCCATACCCAAATGTGATACATACATACAAATAATGTGGGAACTACCATCCTTGCCTTTGCTGCGGAAACTGCTCAACAGGGCTACAGAAATTAGCCACAAAGGGAGTGACACTGAAATACATGGTCTTTCATTACAGCAACACTGGTGATTTGGCCCTCATTCAATATACTTATCAAATTGGTTTGTAAGTTGTCAGTCAACAACTTTAGGTTGTTTTAATCAAAGTTGACATATTCTGGCATTAGATTATATGGTCAGAACATGTTTCAGATTGGACATAATAATACTAACAAATGCTGTCACATCTTTACACTAAACATTCTTGAGCTAAAAATGTGCATGGATGCACTGAAGATATGTTTTTGACTATGTCTTTGCAGAGGGGTCAGACAGAGCAAGGCATGAAGATAAAATTAATATTCTTTTGAAGACAGTTATTAACTTGATCGCCCCTGCCCCTCATCCCATTACACTTTGCAATTTTAATTCCTCCTGTGTAACGAGGCCTCCATCTTCCTGCTGTCCCCATCCACACTGTTATGCTTGAAGGAAATATCAGAGTAGAGCTTACCAGGAGGGGCAATAGTGTGTGATGTAGCTGCTGTAAGTAACTCTTTTAGAATTGCCTCAACCACCCCTTTGTCCTATTTCTAATTTGTGTGATCTCACTGCTGATTACTCTGGTAGTTTATCATGATAGATAATATTTTAAGAAATCCAACTTTTCAACTGTACAAAAACCTAACACCCTGTCCTTTCATTTGTTGAGTCTAATCGTCACTTCACAATATATATTATATACAGATGTGCATGCATCCCATACATCTATACACAACAGACATCTCATTCCATGCTGTCTGTATGTGATGGCCACCCATTTGGCCAACATACCAGGGACTGCATCAGGGACCTTCAATGCTAAAAGCACGAGCTTCTGTAGCTTGAGATAAAGAGCCATGGCTTTATAGCTGGGGACTATAAAAATTCATCATATATTTATCAGCACAGAGGGGACCTTGTAACACACTCACAGGTAGGATACATGTACATGCCTCCTCTCTCTGCAATACACCAAAATGGTGAAAACTGTGGATCAGATTCCATGTTATTGTTAATTCATTGTAAAATTCCTTTTGAATTCAGCATTAGAGTGAATACTTCACAGTGAATAATTTATAAGACAAATTTAGTCTCCTTTTTAGCGTATGGATATGTGCAAAGAGATTGTGATCTCCTCCAATGAATTTATTATTTGAATGCATTCAATGAATAACTTTTCAAACATTTGTACTTTATGGCTTGATGGTGATCATTTAGAATGTGAGTTGTGTTGGTTAGCTGTGATTGGTCACAGAAGTCACATGGTCTTGCTTCCATTTCTCCACTGATTAGGTTGCAAGCAATCCCAGGGTTAATTCTTGCATGTACAAATTTAAAATTGGGTTCCTATGAATGCTCGTATGTGAGACTTTGAAGTTTGATTTCCACAATTATTGAATTCTTATTGTTTGTAGAACAAACTCAATGGGGGGAAAAGAAGACTGAAGCTAATTCATTTCAAAACTCAAATGAATATTCATGGGAAATATTTTGCTTTATTCATCCAGCTCTACTGAGCATCAAACCCCAAAATGGTGTTATAGTCATAAAAAAGGATTATATTAACATGACACATCATTGCTCAGCATAGAAATATTTGTTTATCTGCTTATTTATTATATCCTAAGTCTTATTCTTATTTAATGTTTATACCCCAATCCTGCAACTTCTTGTTTGTAGACAAACTGCTGTCCCCTCATGGAGCTTTACTGGAGTCAACTGGTTTCCAGATAGGTGCAGCAGACTGCTTGACCGCAAGAAGTTGCAGGACTGAGGCCTTAAACTGTAATAACACTCTGTTATTTCAAGCTCTGGACCCCATTGTCCCTGAAATGTATCTGCTTTGTTTAGTGTGGCACATGCATATGTGTTTATCTGAACACCTAAAGAGATCTGTACTTTAGTTAGCATCAAAGAGCTAGTACGGCTCAAGATTAGTGAGCTGGGTTCTTATCTACTTAGTCCATACTCAACAAAATTGTCAGGCAGCTGCAGCATTCCCGCATCTCCTGCTGATGCCCTGGGTTGAAGCTGCTCCTCAGCTCCCAGGTCCCAGCCCGCTTTGCTCCCCCAGAGGCAGCCGGTAAGAGCTGCCTGGGTGGGGAGACCTGGCTCCATGGCTGGCAGACCCCTCCAGGAACAGGGACTGCAGGGAAGCCCTCCCAGCACACAACCCCTAGTACCCTTCTCCCTGCACCCTGAGCTACGTCCTCCCTGCACTCTTAGCTACCCCCTGCCTGCACACAGCCCCTAGCCACCCCCACCTTGCACCCACAGCCACTACCTGTGTGCACACAGCCCCAGCTACCCCCTCTCCACACCTTGAACTACCCCCTGCGTGCACACAGCCCCTAGCTAACCTCTCCCTGCACCCTGAGTTACCCCCTGCCTCCACACAGCCCCTATCTACCCCCTCCCTGTGCTCTAAGCTGTGTTCAAACTTTTTGAGTTAAGCTCCCCACCTTTGAGTTATAATTTTTGGTTGCACCCCCACCCCAGACAGGAGGTGAAGGTGGAGCTTCCTCCCGGGACCGTTGGCTCCTCCCCGCCCCACAATAGAAGTCAAACTACAGCTATGCTCAAGGCCCCTGCCCCAAGCCCTCCCAGCCCCGCACCACCGCTGGGCCATGGAGTTTTTATACCATGTCGAGGGGGGCCTCAGAGAGAAAAAGGCTGAGAACCCCTCTTCTAGACCATTGTGTAACTCAGCAATTTTGCATTTCAGTACATTTTTGTGAAATGGACATTTTCACATAAAAGCGTATGAAAATTAAATATATTGCCCATTGTTTAAAGGCAGGAAAAGATCTCCCTCTGAAAAAAAAATGTATTTAAAATTTTCAGGGTTTATGCTCGTGGATTCATGTTTATAAATCTGCACTTCGGACCACTCTAAAGCAATTAAAATAGGATAATTTTGAATGAAAACCTTAACATTTCACAGGCATTTTTCAAAACAAGAGCAATGAAGTCAACTTAAACTGAAAATGCAAAAGCCAATAATTTTGACGTGTTTTGAATTTTATTGAATATTCCACGCAGCCCTGGAAAGAACATTACTTATTTTTCAGGTCCCAGATTGAATTTAGAGCACTGGCAGTTAGAAAAATAATCTCTGGACCTCTAAACTGCATGCATTTGATGTGAAAGCCATTGAGAGAGAATAAATATGGTATCCCACTATGTCATTCATACAGAGTCACTTTTTAGCACATAACAGCTAGCTTGACAGAAGAATTGTAACTAAATATAAGTTCATCCAAGCATGGAGAGATTGGCTATTTCCAAGTGAAAAGCAGCAGTCTCTTGACTAGTCCTGAAGTTGTTTTTAACTTTGTTATACTTTCAAGGACATTTTGTCCTCACTTATGTAGAAATGTCTGTACTGTGCACTCACACTGCCACTCACTCACCTACACACATATATGGAGGATGAAAATAAAAACTTGCATAAAAACTTTGTTTGGAATCAATATTTCATTCCATTTATCAAATCTTGTTCAACTTTATTCATAAATATTTCAGGCCTGACAATATAATCTTTGAAGGACAATGGAACAAGAAATAAAAAGAAGAGAGAGAGTCAGAAAAATGGGAAAAGCAGTTTCTTTGCTCTCATTATTACTATCTTGTCAAAAATGTGCAGAGTCCTCTGTCAGCACACAGACCCTTTCTTCTTTGTTCTTTTTTAATGATATTCTTGGAGAAGTTACAGCTAAGTTCCTGCGTGTGTATCTTTCACTGACTGTGAATCAGAAGGTATATGAGGATCCATTCATTTACATCATAATTCTGATACCAACCTTGCCTGTTACCACAGAAACACAGTCCATGACCACGGCTTTGTATTAGAAAAGAAATATATGATACTATCAATGATGACAGCTCCCATGATTTAATCCTTGATTTTTGCCATAAAATCTGACCTTTACAGGATCCTACTGCTTTACTTGCACATCTGATTTTCAAGACTGCTGATAGCTTAGCTTCATTTGTTTCCTTGGTCTGCTCTACTGCAAATTTGCAAGCATCTGAGTTTTATAAATGCATTGGCACTTTATGTATTTGTGTGGTAAATAGAATGTTTTATTTTTGCTTCAAAGCTCTCTAACAACAAATTCTGGAATCTCTAATGCCTATAATATTTATCACAAATTATCTTGACTTCTTTATCTGAAATAGTGTCTCCCCAGAATATTTTCTAAAAAGAAAAGGAGTACTTGTGGCACCTTAGAGACTAACCAGTTTATTTGAGCATGAGCTTTCGTGAGCTACAGCTCACTTCATCGGATGCATAGCATATCGTGGAAACTGCAGAAGACATTATATACACACAGAGACCATGAAACAAAACTTCCTCCCACCTCACTCCCCCGCTGGCAACAGCTTATCTAAAGTGATCCTCAAGTAGAGCCATTTCCAGCACAAATCCAGGTTTTCTCACCCTTCCCCCACCCCCCGGGGGGCGGGGGAGGGTGAGAAAACCTGGATTTGTGCTGGAAATGGCTCTACTTGAGGATCACTTTAGATAAGCTGTTGCCAGCGGGGGAGTGAGGTGGGAGGAAGTTTTGTTTCATAGTCTCTGTGTGTATATAATGTCTTCTGCAGTTTCCACGATATGCTATGCATCCGATGAAGTGAGCTGTAGCTCACGAAAGCTCATGCTCAAATAAACTGGTTAGTCTCTAAGGTGCCACAAGTACTCCTTTTCTTTTTACGAATACAGACTAACACGGCTGTTACTCTGAAACCAGAATATTTTCTCTATTTCATTGTTTCTTTTTGTCAGTTTTTACACTCTCTAACAGACCAAGCACATTCAGAGCTTTCAATGGCTACTAGTGTGGGTATAGGTCACAATCATTTGATATCCTGTTCTGTTGTTTCTTATTTAACTTCTCTTGCTGAGAAATCTGATAAGTGAGTTGTATGTGCTATTATACCCGCATTCCAACTTCTGGAATTCAGGAAGACTGGAATTAGTTAATAAAGATTTGAACCTATACATCATCCTGTGAGAAGGCTGACAACATAAATCTTTCCACAAAAGAATAAAAGGTCTACAAGCATGTTCACATCTTTTAGTTTCCAATGATAAGACAGCCATTTGCAAAACAGCAATTAAAGTCACACCATAGAAACACATATTGTAATTCTGTTCTTCACAAAACGGAGACAGAGCTGCCTTGCATTTTTACTCTGGAAGGACTGATATCCTCATAATAAATCTGATTCCTTAAAATTGTATCCCTACTTATTTCTTTTTCTTGTTAACAATTGACATTTCTTCTATATCACTAAAATGTTTTCTTTTGTTGTGGCTTTTGGATCTAAAATGTTCTCTTTTGTTGTGGCTTTTCAATCTTTAGCCTTCAATTTCACGTTAGGTATTATTCATTCATCTACTAGAGATTATAGGAAATTGAAGGCTACTGGTTTTGACACATTCTGAAAAGAAAAATCACAGCAATTTTTAGAGTAAACTCAATTGCTCTAAGTTTGGATACTCTCATAAAGAATGTTACCATCTGACAATAAAAATACAGAGCATTATGCAGCCCTTTGCAGCTCCAAAGTACTTTACAGACATTAGCATTTCACAGATCTGGAAAATGAAGCAGAGATGTTAAGTCGGTTACCAAAGGCTAAGAAGGGGTTATTGTTCACAACAGGATTGAGTTCTTCTTTCCCAGTCTTGTGTTCAGACCATGCCACTCTTTTCAGTAGTATTCCAACTGAGACAGGACCAAATTGCTTTTAGCACCTCTCCTCTCACCAGCATGCTTCTGTTACAGTTGCTGAAAATGCCTTGGCCAAGTCTGCAACAGCAACCAAACCATTTTCAAACATGACTGAAGCATCCTACTTACCCTGTACTATCTACCATGATTAATATTTCCAGGGTAGAGAGGGCTTTAAAAGGGTCACTCACTGTAAGCAATATGTTCTGATTAGCCTGTTTGTTTTTTTATATCTTTGTCCAGTGGGAGTCAGGATATGAGTTCTGGATATCTAGGTACCTGGCTTCTGATCAGATCAGTGCCTCTGACTCTTTGTGTGAATTTGGGTATGCTACTTCATCTCTTCCTCAGATTTCTCTGCTGTGAAATAGAGTAGTTAACAATGCTTAGCCAGCCTTGTAAAGCACCTTAAGACCTCTGGGTAAAACATATTAAACTGAGATTAAGTCTCCATACTGCCTGTGTTGACATTGTCCAATTTACCAAATGTCTCCTCTACCCCACATCTTCAAATATGAGTTCATTATTAGAACTTGGGAGAGATGCATCTGGAAAGTGTTCCCCTTTTTCCTTCCACAGACTGTTTATGTACCTCTGACTTCTGTTCTTGAATTGAGAACAGATTTTAAAAACAATTCCATCAGAGATTTGTCAGTTGATCCAGCCACTGGCACAGCACAGCCAGTTCCTTCTATTATTCCATCTTTTTTGAGGGCAGAATCAGAAAGAAAGTGAGAGGGGTTATTTGCTTCCATCCTGCAACATCACCTTTCACTGCAGCAATGGACTAACTGAGCTGGACCCACAAGATACTGAATAACAAAAGAGGAAAAAGTGACAACAGCTGGGATTTAAATAAACTTGCTGGGATTTAAATAAATGTAGAATATATCAACATGGCAAGAGCCAGCAGCATCTCAACTGTGAGGAGATGAACTAATTGGAGTGGGATTTTTATTTGTGTATGAATTCAAGAATGAAGTTGTGAGTATGCCAGGAACTTGACCTGTATTCTCTCATATTAGTATTCCCTGCATTTCTTGTTGGGAAACAGTGTATCTGTAGCTGACGATCTGTATGGAAAATATGATGAACTAGTGTGGTTTAAAGATTTTGGAGGAGGTTTTCAAAGGCATACGCTGCCCAACACTCACTGATGTTCAGTGGGAATTAGGCACCTGTAGTGAGGTGGAGTGGCCTCCCTCCAAGGTTGACTGGAAGGAACCACTCACCGCCCCCTGGTGGGTGGAGTCAGGCTGAGCCTACCCCTCATGCTGCAAGCAGAGGGGAGGGGCAGGAAGTATAAGAGACAGGGCTTCCAGTTCAGTTGGACTGGAGCCAGCAAAGGAGGCACATGCCATTTGCTGAATATCCCAAGGAACTGCTAGGACTGCCGTCCACCAAGTACCCTGAGGAGAGAGAGTACCTGCAAATGACAGAGCCCTGTGAACAGACTGGGGTAAGAAGTAGCCCAGGAAAACCAGACATTAGTCCGGTTTTGGTACCAGGAGTTGAGTCAGCGTGTTGCAGTGGGATCCCCACTGACCCAGTGGCAGGATCATTTGCCACTGCTGGATCCAGGGCTGGGACCTGGTGGAGTAGGGTGGGCCCAGATCTCTCTATCCCCCCACTGCCCACCCCTCCCTGGGAGAGCAACCTACCCACCTGAGGCCAGGAGGCCTGTGTTTGTGATCTGCCTAAGACAGAAAAGTTGGGCTAAAGACTGCTAGCTGCTCTGCCTGCCCAGAGGGCTAGAGCCTGATTGTGGTTGCTGTCTGCTCAAGTGAGGGAGCTTGGATGACAGACTGCTGGTTACCTGCTCCCCGCCCCAATGGGCTGGGGCCATAGACCATTAACTGCTACTATACCTTGCTAATCCCCTGCCATTTGATTATTGATAGCTAGGTGTCATAGTGAGACGGAGTGGCCTCCCTCCAAGGCTGACCAGGAGGAACCACTAGATGCCACTACAGTACCTAGCTGCCCTTTGTGAATTTCTACCTTTATCAGTACCAGTTAGGAAGGGCCACAAAACTCACAAGTGGCAACAGTACAGTTGTTATGCAAATCATCCCAAATGAATGCCTTTAAAACCTACATCACAACATCATAGGTGAGCCAGATTATCTACTCTTTTCATTGGATTCACACTCACATGAATCCAGAGTAGCATAGTAGCGAATCTAGCCTCATGTTTTCTATGTATGCCTCATAATAAATTGTATATGTTAGGAACGATTTGGAGGTTTTTTTAGCCTTCACTGGTCTAGGACTGAAATGACACCTGGTTGGGGCCACAGTCAGAGCTGCCAACTGCATAGAGTTGCTGAAGAGGCACAGGGATTCCATGAAGATGGCCCTAACCACCTCCTGCTGATTTCCGAAGGTTGACTCCATTCTCTGGGCAACATTTGAGGTTTGGAGGTGGGTCCTGTGGGCTATTTTTGTGGGGTAGGGAGAAGGAAGTGTTTCACATGCAATATTATAGTGGAATTTCAATGATAGGAGCAACCTTTTATGTAAGCAGAAATGGTTTGGAAGTCATGGACGGAATGTAAACAAGGACATAAGCAAGTAATCTGAAGTGCACAAGTACACTCTCACTTGGGAATGATCTTAACTCCTAAAATTCAGTCCAACGATTAGAGATACAAATCACAGAGATTTTCATTTACTGAGGCCTCCTGAAATATGCTCATTAGACGAAACACAGGAAAGGAGATCTCCACAAACTAAGGATTAGGATTGTGTTACATTATTTTTGTACTTCCTCCTCCTCTGTATAGTCACAAGGTGAGAGGTAAAATTCTAGTGAAGAGACAGAAAACAAAGATTAGAAATTAATGGTCTATTCTCAGTATAGTGAAATGCTAGCAGTGCAGCATGTCAATGCTCTCTGCTAGGATGGGTGGTGTTTAATATAATAATTAAAGGTCTTGAGAAGATGGGAGACAGTGAAATAACACAAAATTATTTAGGTTAGTCAAAACTAGGGAAGACTGTGGGGATTTCCAGAGGGACCTGACAAAGAGTCTGTCAAATCTGCAAATGTTAACTGAGTTTGTAACAAGTTATTGACATGGCTCACTCTAACCATGTGTCCACACAAAACATGGTTAAAACTAATTTAGTACTAATCAGCTAACAGTGCTTTTCCATGCCACAGACCTGGGCTGGAACACGATTATCTATCTACAACTAGTTGGCCCACTTTTTTGGCAGAGCAGCCATGGCATCCATGACCACGTTAGTGTGAGTGGTTTGGCCTGTCCTCTTTTGTTCTCTGTGGGTCTGTCTACAATGCTGCTGGGACCAAGTCTCCCAGCATGGATAGACACTTGCACTAGCTGCGTTTGAGCTAGTGTGCTAAAAATAGCAGTGTGGACATTGCAACTCAGGCAGCAGCTTGGATTCTCAAGCCCACCTGACCCCCTGAGCTTGGGTGGCTAGCCTGAGTCTTTTTTGGTGTGTGCTACCTTGAGCCAAGTTTGTGCAAGTCTGTCTACCCATGCTGCAGCATAGACATTATCAATGTGGTGGGACATTCCAAGAATACATTGTCCCTTCTGCTGCTGGAGCCTCACTCATTCCTTCCAGACATACTCTATCTCTCGCTGAAACACTATATGTAAGCAACTTACTCATTGCTAATAATGGGTGAGAGCAGTGGGTGCAGCTGAAACAGTGATGAATGAGGTTTACCGGAAAGCAAACACAAATCCAACCACGGTCTGCATCAGTTTAGACCATAGCTGAGCCCTGCCTAGACTAAGATTCAACCACAGTTTCTGAAATTGTGTTAAACAGAGTTTGGACCTGTGTACATTTTCAGTTAATTCATGTTCACCAGCAGCTACCTATTACAGATGGCTATTGTCAGCAATTGAGACATTTCATAGTGTACACAAGGCTTATTGGATGGCTGTTCAGATTTTCTTAAGAAGCATGGAAACAAAGATAGCTAAGAAGTGTGTTAGGTGAAGTGTTTAAGGAGATGGTGTCTCAGAGAATGATCCAAGGAACAGAGAACGTACCTTATAAGAGGAAAGGTAAGGAGCTTGGCTTAATTAGGAATTGGCTACGCTTGCAGATATAGAGTGCTGGGAGTTAAACCAGCCTTTGGAGAACACAGCAGGGAAAGCACTGCCGTGTATTTGCCACATTAGCAGCTCTTGCAACGCCACAGAGGGCAGTGCATTGTGGTAGCTATCCCAGTGTGCAAGTGGCTGCAACGTGCTTTTCAAATGGGGGTGGTGGTGGGGTGGAGCGTGACAGAGAGTGTGTTGTGTGTATGTGGGGGGAGAGACAGTGTGTTTTGGGGGGCAGAGAGTGTGTCAGCATGCTGTCTTGTAAGTTCAGACAGCAGCAGACCCCCCCACCCCACCTCTCTCTCTCACACACACACGCCTCAGCAGCAGCAGCATTCCACAGTAATGGTTGCTTTGTCCCGGGGCGGATAAGCAGCCGGCTGTCAGAAACAGAGTTTTGAAAGGGGATATCCGCATGCCTGCAGCCGAGTTCAAAACAATGACAAGTGTGGCCACTTGACTTCAGGGGATTATGGGACGTTTCCAGAGGCCAATCACAGTGCAGTAATGCAACACCTCGTCCACACTGATGCCCGGGCGTTTCAGCCTGGGCACAGCAAGCTTTATGCTTCTTATGGAGGTGGATTACTAGGAGCGCTCCAGCTGCAGAGTCCAGGCGCTCTATGTGCCTTGCCAGTGTGGACCCCTAAGAAGTTAGGGCACCTGGGGCTGATTTAATGTGCTCTAACTTGCAAGTGTAGCCAAGCCCTTAGTATAACAAAGGGAAGGATGAAGGGAGATTGCTTTCTATAAATACATCAGATGTATAAATACATCTCTATTAAAACATCTCTATATAAACACCAGGGAGGGAGGGGAGTTATTTAAGTTAAAAGCCAGTGTTGGCATAAGATGGAAACTGTCCATCAATACGTTTAGTCTTGAAATTAGATGACGGTTTCCAACCATCAGAGGAGGGATGACCTGGAACAGCCTTCCAAAGGGAGTAGGGGGGACAAAACAACTAACTTGTTTTAAGAGTGAGATAGATAAGTTTATGGAGTGGATGATATGATGAGATTGCCTACAACGGCATATGGCCTATCCATGAGTGCTATCAGCAAATATCTCAAACTGCTGAAGATAGGACACTAGATAGGGAGGGCTCTGAGTTACCAGATAATTTTTTTCCCAGATGTTTGGCTGGTGGGTCTTGCCCACGTGCTCAGGGTCTAACCGGTCACCATATATGGTGTCAGGAAAGAATTTCCCCCCAGATGAGACTGGCAGAAACTCTGGGACTTTTCACCTTCCTCTGCAGCATGGGGCACAGGTCACTTGCTGGTTTGAGCTAGAATAAATGATGGATCCTCTATAACTTGAAGTCTTTAAATCAAAATTTAAAAACTTCAATAACTCAGCCAGAGGTTAGGGGTCTATTACAGGAATGGGTGGCTGTGGTTCTGTGACCTGCAATGTACAGGAGGTCAGACTAGGTGATCATGATGGTCCCATCTGACCATAAAGTATGCATCTTTGCATCTCTAACTTGTTAAAAAAAATCATAGCTAAAATTTTTAGAGTGACGATGACCAAAGCTAGGCAATTGGGCAGCAAGATGGCAGGTGAAATTCAGGGTTGAAAATTATAAACTAATGCACAGTGCAAGAAGTAATTCATACTTTCCTGGCTTCTAAAGTAACTGTAACCTCTGAGGAAAAAGACCTTGGGAACCACTGTGGAGAGCTCAATTAAAATGTTACTTCAGTGCATGCAGCAGTCAAAAAAGCAAATGAAATGTTAGGATACATAAAGAATAGAATAGAAAATAATACTTAAGCTATTATAACAGAATCATATAAATCAATGGCATGCCCTCACTCTGAATAGTGTGCTCATTTCTGGTTAGTTATCCTAACTAAAAAAAACCCAAAACCTAGCAGATACTGCCAGGGTGGCAATGAAGAAGAGAAGAGAGGGGAGAGACAAATGATCAGTGGCACCAAAAGGCTCCCATATAGAAAGATTGTACAGATTAGTTCAGAGAGGAGATAATTAGAGCCAGTCAACAGTGCAAAATTTTACAGTGTCAGAACACAGCTGCCAGGGATTGAGGTAACTGATACAATGCTGAACACATTTGAGTGGTTAATGTAGACCAAGACAAGTTGTTCTCACCATTGTGCCAGCTAATGGAGGGTTAAGCCTGGTAAAAATCTGTGGTGTGCACCATGCCTATGAGGGGTCACGTTAAAGGTATCAAAATAGTGAAGTGAATCAAGAAGAGAAATTGGGCATTTGCCCTTTCTCATAATAGAAGAACATGGGGACATCAACTGCAATGGAAAAGAAACAAATTTAAAACAGATCAAAGGAAATATCTTTTGACACAAGACATAATTAGCCAGGGGACTTCATTGCCATAAAATATCATTGAGTCAAAGAGCCATAGCAGGATTCTGAAAGGATTAGACAATTGTAAGAGTTAGGCATAAATTTCCCCTACCGGAAGGTTGCTACTAACTGTCTTATTGTAGCAGGATTCACTTGTAGTGACCTAGTGGGCAGGCTATGGCTTAACAGTTCTTCAGAGTCCTGGGATGGCCCAGCTGAGCAATCTGAAGGTCTGGTAGTCAAGTGACAATGTCGTCCCCTGGTATTCCATGGGTTTTCCTGGTTGGATGAAGGGGGAAGGGAATGGATGGGAACCCAGGCCCTCCCTCTTCACCAGGTGCAGGCCCAGTGCCCAAGTGGAAAAGAGGAAGAGTGTCTTAGTCTCCTCTTGTTGACCCATCAAACCAGCCTCCTCTGGGTTACTTCCTACCTTCCCTGTTCTCTTCAGTTTGGAGCATGGACACAGCACCCTGCTTCCCTCCAATGGAGGGTTCCTCAAACAGTCTCAACAATTCAGATAGTCATTCTTAGCTCACTTCTCAGTGCTCAGTTATTCTCCCTTGCAAGGGAGAAGTGAAGAGAAAAAAGGTCAAGCCCCTGGCATTCTGGGTCTTACCCACAATCCAAGACCCTTCCCCTGTTGATCCCTCTGTCCCTGGAGCTACAGACTGCCTTCAGTCCTGCAGACAACCTCTCCTTTACTTTCTCCACCGAGCAGTCAGAGTCCCCTTTTAAGCAGGTCCTTCATTTGGAGCATGTTCTGCAGTTTCTGAGTAGCAAGGCCTTCTTGATCCAGTACTGCTCCATCTCTTCTTTGGCCTTAGTGTTGGGTCTGTAAACCTCATCACATCTGTACAAGATTTTTTGTTTCTTCCTCTGTCAAACACAAGACCTTTGTTCTGACCAGTGTGGCAATTCTTATGTTCTCTCATTCTTTCTGCCTGTTCATTTCTTTTAGTTTGTAACATATGTTCCCTGTGAGTCTGAAATGTAGGGATGGAAAGAAATAGGGTGACTGGATGTCCTGATTTTATAAGGGCAGTCCTGATATTTGGGACTTTTTCTTATTTTGGCACCTATTAACCCCCACCCGCGTCCCAATTTTTCATGCTTGCTGTCCCTAGTAGGAAATGCCATTAATCAATAATGGCTGTTAGTAAGTACAAAATATCTGGGCACAGGGTAAGGAGTTTACTTGGCAGCAACAGGTATCTAGTGTCCAGACTATTTGGACCTATTGCTCAAGTAGTAGGAACACAGATGAGAGAGCTTGTGAATTTTACCACATCTTTCTACTCTACCATTCTGTTCATAAATCAGTGGATCCTGCTTCCATCAGCATCAGTGGGACTAGAATAGTGTCCCAGGGCAGGAGGTTAAATACATATCCAGTTTTTAGGACTATGCCAGACTTCTTCTTTTGGGTGATTGGCAGTTAACCCATTGAAAAGCAACCTCCCTTGTACGTTTTAAAATTTCAGTTTCTCTAAGTATCACAGGTGACACATGCCTGCATAAGAAGCTACTATTTTAGTTCTGATTTCCTGGGCAATGAGTCACCGTGTGACATACCATTGTAGTTTCATTTAGAACCATCAAGTTTTGTTTGGAGGTGGCAAATCTGACATGGATAAAGTAAGATTTGACCTGAATCTTCACCCACTATTTGAACAGCTCTGAAGCCAAACTATTTCTGAGGTTCAACGAAGATTGATAACTTTTTTGTTTTATTATCGCACACCTCTGTGCTTTGGGATTCCTGCTGTGGCCAGAAAATACTGTACCACTCAGATTATGGCCATACTAACCACAAGGCTCATGAAACCAAGGCCTGATGTGCAGCAGTGCTTTGGAGAAACAGGCAGGCGCCATGCGTACGAGGGAGAAAAAGCAGTAAGGAGAGCTGGGGAAGTGGAAGGATCTAGAAGAGATGAGTGGGATCCACAGGGAGTGGCTGGCAGACGAACATGTTTAGTAACTGGTGCTGTGATGGCTGGTGGTGGAGCTGTAACTGTGTGCTGCCCGCGAACAGCAGGGGAACATGCTGGAGTTAGAGGAGAGCAAGAAAAGAAGAAGTTGGCTGACGGGAGGTGCTGTACAACTGGTGAGCTAGCTGTGTGAAAAGAAAGGGCTTCAGAACTGCGACACTTTGATCTTTGCCCTGTTTCTGAGGAACCACTTCAGTGGAATATCAGGAATAAAGGGCTAAGAATAGAAGAGGATGGAAGCAATTTTAGAACACAAGGTAGGGAGGTATCACTGAGGATCCAGTGCTAGACAGACTGTCCTTGTGGTGTCTTCAATCTTGAAAGCAGTAAAAGGCAACAGAATTTTTTTAGATATCCATCCCAGTTTTTCATATTCAAGATATTCAAAGTGAGTCAAGCCTCTGAACCTTTTGTGGTTCATCCCTTTCTAATTTTGACACATGACATGAAGTATCAGCATGAGATGGTATGCGCTATGAAAAGATGCTTTGGCTAGAACATTTGGGTGCTTGGTGGAAATCTTTTTAAAATAATGGTGTTATACAGATCAGGCTTTAGAAAATCAGACATTTCATATGGTTCATTCTGAAAGACTCCTTCCCTGAAAAGGCGTAGATCAAGTGTTAAGGATTTACAACTCCTACATTCTATTGATTTCAATGGAAGTTTGGAGTTTAAATAGAATTTAGGAGCCTAAATCCTTTTGAGCATTCAGTGCTTAGGCCCTGATTTAACAAGGTACTTAAGCACTTACCTAAGCACAAGATTTTTCCCATTGAAGGTAGTGGGACTATTCAGTACTTAAAGTTAGGCACATCTTTAAGCAGGGACAGAATCTTCCCAGTATCTTCTACTCAAGCACAATGGGGACAAGGGTTACCATTGCATAGACAACATGCATAGATAGCCCTTATTTCTAGGTGACTGAATGTCGGGTACCTCTCTATTAGGAACCTAAGTGGGAGGTATGTGAGTTCTGGAGTGTTGATAATTACAAAAATGTACCCATGCATAGACTTTGCAGGGAGTGCATGCTCTTTCTTTCAGATGGCATCTCTTATACACTCTTGGTCTCTTTATTCTGTCACAGTTCCTTCTGCCTCTAGTACAAACCTAGCCTTGGGAAGATAGAAAAGGCAGAGGCCTTCAGCTAACATCTTTTCCTATTGTGAAAACGTACACAGCCTTATCGCTTACATAGCTGTTTGCATAGTGTTCCTGTATAATGCTGGGTGGTGCCATTTTGGTTAAATAAGGATGGTCTTGTTTTTGTTTGAAGGTAAACATCTTTTCTGCAGTATTTTGTGTTGCATATTATGTCAGAAGTCACTCAAGTTCTCTGCATGGTGGGAGGGTGTGTGTGTGTGTGTGTGTGTGTGTAAAATCACTGCTGTGACCAAATGGCTGTCTGATCAGCAATGTTTCCCCTCTTTCTCTCTCCCTTATCTCTCTGAGCCATCACTGACGCATCAGGATATGACTAACAAGCTCCATGCACAGTAGCAGTGTTTTATCTCTGGTGTTATATATCAAAGACATCTACTCCTTGGAAGCTGGTCATGGCTTCTACAAAATCGTATTAGGAAGCATACATGATAAAACTGTTTTTGCCAGCACATATATTTATCTGACTACTTATTTTGTGAAGGATTTGAGAAAGGCTTTTTTGACTTTAGTAAAAATGTAATCACTCTTTATTTCTACCTGAATGTGTGTGTATTGTTCTTGGAGTATTTTTCACTGATAACAAGCTTCTCAGTTTTTCTGTGCTTATCTTGCAGCATGAGGAACCTGTTATTGTTCAGTACAGAGAAGCAGAGATAATACCCAATTTTCAAACTTTCAAGTGGAGCTTTGTCTTGTATCCAGTGAGCAGAATTAAGATATACTCCACAATTGGCTCTTTACATAACTTTACCTGTCTTTTTTTTCCATCCAGAGACCTAGGCATACATAATAAGGATACAGTGAATGATACTGAATAAAAAATCCAGGCCCCCTCTAAGATTGGGAATGAAGGGCACAAGATGAACTCAGAGATTATTCAGTTTTAGAGACCAAAGCCAAAATTCTCTGCATTGCCTTTTTAAGGGGGCAGTGGCCTTAAAAAAGTCCAGGATCTGACATTTAAAGTACTTAGGGATAGATTGTGACTGGGTCCAATGGAGGAATGCCAGGCAGGAGGGAGAAATGAAGTCCCCTCAACCTCCTTGAATAGCTACATTAGATCTGGATCACAGGAAGCACAGTGGGAAAGAGCAGGGGCATTGCACTTGATGTTGCCTTTGTGTGCTGTTGAGAGGGCTGGGAGCAAGTAAAGAGGAGTAGAGCTATGAGTCCCCTCCCATATGTGCCAGCCAGCAGACCTAGCTGGACACTAGAGGGAGTGTATATTACATCTGCATAAGGGCTGTAACTGATTATTTCCCTGTCAGCTCAAGAGCACAATGCCAGACGAACTGTGCCACATGCAACCCCTCTGAGGTGCAAGAGCTCTTCTGCACCGTACCTTGCTCAGGACTGTGTCTAAAGGTACAATCCAGCCTATAGTAATTTGGGCAAAAAGGCTGATTAAACCTGAATCCCTCATCCCAAGTGCATAGAGCTGGGAAGGTGATGGAATCAATGCATTGGGTTTTGCAACAGAATTCAGGTGCGACTGGATGGTTCAGGCATTGATTATGGGAATACATAATCACCTTCACCTCTGGATACTGCACTGAATCAAGCCTGTGCTGGTAGTGACTGAATTATCCTCTGTCCAAATGGCCCTTTGGTTTCTAATGGGTAAGTGGCCACATCACAAAAAATGCCATGACAGTTGGCACTAGTTGACATGCTTTTTCTCAATCTCTGCAGAGAGACCGAAAAATGAATGGTCATAAAGCCTGCACTAGCATCTCAACCCTAGCTTTGGTCCTTTCAGAGCAGAGATGCTGGCAGACCAGTGTGGGGAATCCTGCACTGGTACTGCCTGTTGAGTATGTATCTATTCTGCTGGTAAACAGAGGACTTCAATCTTCAGGTCTGTCAGTCCAGTGTCTGTTAAAAACATTGGTCTCTGTTTGTTCCTTGTCAATAGCAAGGCAGAGCTTTGGCAGTAGCCACATACAAGAACTCACTCTTATCATCAATCATACCCCTCCCGTTAGTGGGGTTTCTATATACAGAACAATGGCAAGATTAGGGCCAAAAAATAAAAGCAGTTGCTGATGCTCAAATGGTATTGGAGTAACTTTCCTTACTCCTATAGTACTCTGGGCAGAAAACATTCATTACAAGAAATCTGTCACTGTTGGAAACTATCCGTTCAAAGATTGGGCATGGACTAGGAAACTATAATCCAGCTAGCTATAGTCCAATGACCTTACAGCAGGTTTTCAATCTGTCGTATTTTGTGGATGTCGTATTTTGTTGTATAGTATAATTTTCTGTTCTTTTTCTGCTGCATGAGATGATAGTTATTCATGTGCTGATAACCTGAAAGGGGACTGGAAATGAGAAGATTTATTTACTAGCCAAATACAGGTAATCTGTTCTTTCGATGATGGTGCATATCACAAATGGAAGCATTCCTTCTGTACCCATTCAAGTTCTCCTGATCTTGGCAAAAGGTTCCATTTGGCCATCCTTCATTTCCACCTAGGAAGGCTCCCTTTTAATGTGTACAAGGCATGCTATTTTATCCAATATTCTCCCTAAGATTATAACCCTGCCATTACTTGAGGGAGCCATGTCAGGCAGAGAGTGTGGAATGTTGCCAATCATACATTCTGCACAAAAGTAATGCTAGGCACTGTTTATTGCACCTCTTAGCAGAACAACAGTGTTTGCATAGCTTTTTCTCAGCATGCACTCCACTGAGCTAAGCATACCATCTAACTGTCAGGCTGTGGTTCCTGAATGTGGTGTATTGGCCAAGAGGCTATCTGGGTACCTCTAGTGTTGTCTGAGGCATTATGGCCTCTATCCAACACCCACTGAAGTCAATGGAAAGACTCCTATTGACGTAATTAGGCATTGGATCAGAGCTTATGAAAAGTCTTGCACTGAAGTTGCTAAGGGCAGAAGTGGCTTCTATGCCTTTACCCCCACTATCCAGAAGAGCAGATAGCATAGTTATTTTGCTGTAACACTCTTGCTTGTCATAGTCCATACCATGCCTAAAGTAAAACAATGCCTAGAATTTGAGGAGATAGAAGTAATGACTTGTATGCACTGCATTTTTTTGCACTGGTGTAACTGACTGGTAGGGGATCCCAGGTTACCAAGGAAGGTGGAGTGAAAAACCAGAAGTAAGGGATGTAAGGCCCATAGAGCTGAGAGACAGACTGAAAACCTGCTATAAGGTCATTGGCTATAGCTAGTTGGATTCTGTTACCCCAGGAAGGGGTGGCCTAAAGTATGACATGTCTGGAGGTCCAAGTGGCAGGAGCAAACCATTGCAATGATGGGGCAACTATCAGCAGGAGGTGCCATACAGAGAGACAGCTGCTATGCCATGCCTCGAAACAAAGAGTTCTTCCTGTGGTGAAGGAACCCCTTTATACTACCCCATGATGCTAAAAATCAGTGTAGACAAGGCCATAGACTGATCACATTAATCATTCAAGACATAGTTATCAAAATTAAAGTTTAGCGGTGGCTATCCACCTACTACAGATGTGTTTAAACTCAGTACACATGTTTTAAATAATCAATTGGTATTTAATTAGCATACAATAGCTGCCTTAATACTGAATTAAATCCTCTTAAAATGTGACTATAATTCCCATTACAGTGGTAATGTCCTAACAGTGAAGGAAATATCCTGTGATCATTAGAAGAGTATTGTAATTTATGAATTTTTTTTGTGGAGAGATTAAGCAATGCCAGAATCTATTAGCCAGGAAAAAAAATAGAAAAGAATTAAACTTCTTCTTGCCTATCATTTAAAATATGTGCATTCCAAAACAATACGTTGGCTTTAAGAAACAAAATATCTTCTCCAACTAATGCAAATACTGTGCAGAGAATTAAATCAAATATGACATAGGAAAACTACATGTTTGCCAAGTCTTACTTATGAAACTATAACATGAATCTTAATCCATAATGAACATAAGACCTTTTTCATAAGGCATCTTATATAATTTTGCTAATAGCACTGCTATGAAGATAATTCATTAAAAAAAACCAATTCCAGCCTTGAAGACCTTGATTTTGCTTTCTACAGAAGTTAAACATTATTTCATAATTGATTATTTAATTAATAAAAGCAATGGACTATTACATATAATGAACTAATATTTAACCAACATACGAACAGTTCATTTGGAATATATATAGATGGGGAATAAAGAGTAGAAGGGTGAACACAGTTTCCATATATAGACTCCTTCAGATTTTAGAGGGATTTTACATGTAGGATGAGTATGTTGATTTGTACAGGTGGAAAGATGCATAAAGTCAGTAAGAGCTGCTGCTCCACATCTGTGGTAAACAGGCCCTCAGAGTCAGGAAAAAAAATGTGGTCTTGTCTATGCACATAATGTAAAAGCCACATACAGAAGGGGAACATGGGTTGGGATTTTTCCAGAGGGGATAAGTGACAAACAGAAGGTGAAATCCTGGTGCTGTTGAAATTAATGAGGGTTTTTGCCATTGACTTCAACAGAGCCAGGATTTCACCCAGAGCTTAGTTTATGTGTAAAAGGTTATATAGAAAGTCTATCACAGAGTTGGGAACAATATCCTGAACTCTTACCTATATCTCTTTGTTGGTAGACCTGTATCTTATCCATTTGACCACAGTGTCTCTCATACAAATTTCTTCAAATATCTTATTTAAACCAGCGAATATGGGAATAATAATGTGAACTCCTTTTTGTGAAGCATTTTGAGTTCTACAGAGAAAAAAGTGTTGGTAAAGTACTTTCCTGGATCATCCCCAAGAGGTCTATGCATGAAATGTTCTCTCCCCGTCCCCATGATGTTCTTAACTAGTCATGTCCTTGATTGTAAGTGCTTGGGTTACTGTAAATGATGTGATAGAGAATATCACTGTATTTTTGTCAAAGTTCCTAACTTAGTTTTGAAATAGACTTAGTTGGTTTTGGATTTTTATAAGGAGGATTTAATTTTTTTATTCTTTGCATGCCCAATATTACCATTAAAGCTAATTAGCATTTGAAGTGTGAAAGAAGTGCAATTTCTATCCTACATAGTTTTAAACTTAACTATTGGGGGTTGGAGGGTGGGATGGGGAACGTGGGCTCATAGAAAACAAAGATACAAACAAAAACCTCTTAACTAATATAAGGGAAAAGCATAATATAATAAAAATAATAATTGAAAAAAGAGCAGTTGGCAACTCAAGCACAGCACTGACTAATATCCCTTTAACTTCTTAGATTCCCACACAATCATCCGGTTTTTCCTTAAATACAATTATACCACTTAACTCTACCACCTCAATTGGAAGTTCATTCCGTCTCTTCTCTATTCTCTCTATAAAACAATAAATCATAGAATCATAGACTTTCAGGTCAGAAGGGACCATTATGATCATCTAGTCTGACCTCCTGCACAATGCAGGCCACAGAATCTCACTCACCCACTCCTGTAACAAACCTCTAACCTGTGCTTGAGCTATTGAAGTCCTTAAATCGTGGGTTAAAGACTTTGAGGTGCAGAGAATCCTTTAGCAAGTGACCCGTGCCCCACACTGCTGAGGAAGGCAAAAACCCCCCAAGGCCTCTGCCAATCTGCCCTGGGGGAAAATTCCTTCCTGACCCCAAATATGGCGATCAGATAAACCCTAAACATGTGGGCAAGACTCACCAGCCAGACACCCAGGAAATAATTCTCTGTAGTAGCTCAGATCCCACCCCATCTAACATGCCCAATGGCCTGTAATGGGATATCTACCGCTAATAGTTGAAGATCAATTAATTGCCAAAATTAGGCTATCCCATCATATTATCCCTTCCATAAACTTATCAAGCTTAGTCTTGAAGCCAGATATGTCTTTCCCCCCCCCCACTGCTTCCCTTGGAAGGCTGTTCCAGAACTTCACTCCTCTGATGGTTAGAAACCTTCATCTAATTTCAAGTCTAAACTTCCTGATGGCCAGTTTATATCCATTTGTTCTTGTGTCCACATTGGTACTGATCTTAAATAATTCTTCTCCCTCCGTAATATTTATCCCTCTGTTATATCTATTGAGAGCAATCATATCTCCTCTCAGCCTTCTTTTGGTTAGGCTAAACAAGCCAAGCTCTTTGAGTCGTCTTTCATAAGACAGGTTTTCCATTCCTCGGATCATCCTAGTAGCCCTTCTCTGTACCTGTTCCAGTTTGAATTCATCCTTCTTAAACATGGGAGACCAGAACTGCACACAGTATTCCAGGTGAGGTCTCACCAGTGCCTTGTATAACGGTACTAAAACCTCCTTATCCCTACTGGAAATACCTCGCCTGATGCATCCCAAGACCGCATTAGCTTTTTTCATGGCCATATCACATTGGCAGCTCATAGTCATCCTGTGATCAACCAATACTCCAAGGTCCTTTTCCTCCTCTGTTACTTCCAAGTGATGCGTCCCCAGTTTGTGACAAACATTCTTGTTATTAATCCCTAAATGCATGACCTGGCACTTTTCTCTATTAAATTTCATCCTATTACTATTACTCCAGTTTAAAAGGTCATCCAGATCTTCCTGTATGATATCCCGGTCCTTCTCTGTACTGGCAATACCTCCCAGCTTCGTTTCATCTGCAAACTTTATTAGCACATTCCCGCTTTTTGTGCCAAGGTCAGTAATAAAAAGATGAAATAAGATTGGTCCCAAAACAGATCCCTGAGAAACTCCACTAGTAAGCTCCTTCCAGCCTGACAGTTCACCTTTCAGTGTGCCCCATTGTAGTCTCCCCTTTAACCAGTTCCTTATCCACCTTTCAGTTTTCATAGTGATCCCCATCTTTTCCAATTTAGCTAATAATTCCCCATGTGGAACCGTATCAAATGCCTTACTGAAATCGAGGTAAATTAGATCCACTGTGTTTCCTTTGTCTAAAAAAATCTGTTACCTTCTCAAAGAAGGAGATCAGGTTGGTTTGACATGATCTACCTTTTGTAAAACCATGTTGTATTTTCTCCCAATTACCCGTTGACCTCAATGTCCTTAACTACTTTCTCCTTCAAAATTTTTTCCAAGACCTTGCATACTACAGATGTCAAACGAACAGACCTGTAGTTACCCGGATCACTTTTTTTCCCTTTCTTAAAAATAGGAACCATATTAGCAATTCTCCAGTCATACGGAACAACCCCTGAGTTTACAGATTCATTAAAATTTTTTCCTAATGGGCTTGCAATTTCATGTGACAATTTCTTTACTAGTCTTGGATGAAGATTATCTGGGCCCCCCGATTTAGTCCCATTAAGCTGTTCAAGTTTCACTTCTATCTTGGATGTGGTAATATCTACCTCCATATTCTCCTTCCCATTTGTCATGCTACCTTTATCCCTAAGCTCCTCATTAGCCTCATTAAAAACTGAGGCAAAGTATTTGTTTAGATATTGGGCCATGCCTAGATTATCCTTAACCTCCACTCCATCCTCAGTGTTTAGCAGTCCCACTTCTTCTTTCTTTGTTTTCTTCTTATTTATATGACTACAGAACCTTTTACTATTGGTTTTAATTCCCTTTGCAAGATCCAACTCTCCGTGGCTTTTGGCCTTTTTCACTTTATCCCTACATGTTCTGACCTCAATAAGGCAGCTTTCCTTGCGAATCCCTCCCATCTTCCACTCCTTGTAGGATCTCTGCTTTTTCTTAATCACCTCTCTAAGATACTTGCTCGTCCACCTTGGTCTACTACTCCTGTCTATGAATTTTTTCCCCTTTCTTGGGATTCAGGCTTCTGATAGTTTCTGCAACTTTGACTTGAAGTAATTCCAGGCCTCCTCTGCCTTTAGATCCACAAGTTCTTCAGTCCAATCCACTTCCCAAACTAATTTCCTTAATTTTTTAAAGGTAGCTCTTTTGAAATAAAAAACCCTAGTTGCAGATTTATTTTTGTTTATTCTTCCATTTTGTTTGAACTGAATTAGCTCATAATTGCTCAAACCAAGGTTGTCCCCTACAACCATTTCTTCTATGAGGTCCTCACTACTCACCAAAACCAAATCTAAAATGGAATCCTCTCTTGTTGGTTCCGCAACTACTTGGTGAAGGAATCCATCAGTTATTGCATCCAGGAAAATCTGAGCCCTATTATTATTACTAGCACTTGTCCTCCTCTCTATATCTGGGAAGTTAAAGTCTCCCCTGATCACATAATTCCCATAAGTATTTACTTCATTAAAAACATTAAAGAGGTCTCTATCCATATCCAAATCGGATCCCGACAGTCTATAGCACACCCCACGCACTATCCCAGGGGAGGCTCTAGTAGCTTTCTTCCCCAATGTGATTTTTGCCCAGACGGACTCTGTCTTATCCATTCCATCACTTCTTATTTCTTTACAGTCTGCCTCATCATTGATATACAATGCTACTCCACCACCTTTGCCTTTATTTCTGTCTTTCCTAAACAGCACATACCCTCCAATACCTGTAGTCCAGTCATGACTACTATTCCACCATGTTTTTGTTATCCCTATAATATCTGGTTTCACTTCCTGTACCAGTAGCTCTAGTCCCTCCATTTTGTTACCTAGACTCCTCGCATTAGTGTACAAACATCTTAATTTTTGCTGTTTGGCCTAGCTCACATTCTTTACCCAATTAGGCACTGACATTCTACCGCCAGTATCACCTAGTAGGCTGGTATGTACACTACCCTTCCTCCTTATGTCCATTCTCCTACCCACGGCTGTATCCTTTCTTACTTCGTTTTCTTCTCTCTCAATGTTAAAATCCGGTGTGGAGATTACCTGGACATCTCCCAACCATCTCCCCCAGATTCCTAGTTTAAAGCTCTCTTGATCAGTTGTGCCATCCTCCATCCTAGAAGTCTATTTCCCTCCTTACTCAGGTGAAGTCCATCCCGAGAGAACAGTACTTAAATTCTTTTTGTATATGTTCCTTCTAACTTAAACTGAGTTTTGGTCTGTCTTACAACCTCAGATAGATAATCAAGCTTAACTTAAATTACCTATGGATCGTTTTAAAATTGAGTTGTCCTTTGAAGAGTTTTTGTGCCAAATTTGGAGACTGAATTCAATCCACAAGTTAAGACACAGATTTTAGTCATACTTCAAGTAGAAATCTCAAAGCAACCTTAACTGTGGAGTTAAAATCTCAGTACAACCTTAACCTTCATTATACTTCTGTTTTATTCAGGTCTTTATACCACGCACATCACTGTGATATCTGAGAATCTTCAAGTGGGTCATTAAGCACTGTGACTTGCTTTGTCACATGTGGTTCTTTCCTTCTGTCTCTCTTTCTCTCCCCTTAGGAAAATTGCATGTGGATTATTTTGCTCTTTTAAGTGCGTGCTACGTTATATATTTATTAGAGAAGACAAGGATAAAGAAGGAAACCTTGAACTTGATGTGGAAGGTGGTGAGATTTATGGTGGTTCTTAGATCTTTTGGGAATTCATTCTACAGTACTGGACCAGCCCCGCAAAGAAGTTCTGTGTCCTGCACAAAAGAGGTTTATCCTTGCAGTTCCATTATGCTTCAAAGAGTGGAAATCTTGACCACAGTTCTCATCCTGTACCGGGATGGGATCTTGTAGATATGCCAGGCTCAGATCACCCGGTGCCTTGAAGTTAAGGACTGAGACTTTGAATTGACATTATATACTTTAGAGAGCCAGGGTAGTGAACAGATAGTTCTGAGACACTCACATGGTGCTCAGAAGGCATGCTGATTCATTTTGTACTAATTTGAGTCTCCTGGGAGCTGATGGTTTCATGCTGAGACTACTTTGTTGTAGTCCAGTTGGGAGGTAAAAGAAGGCACGTGTCACAATTTCCTCTAGTCCCAAAATGCCCCCTTGAGTCTGAGCACAATAATGTCAGGGTCAGTTTCCCCTCTCAGGCTCCTTAAAGATTCCATTACATGGTTTCTCAGGTCTCATGTTACCCCTCTCCAGCACCGATTTATTATTCTTATCACAGAGTGCTTCTTCAACTTCCGGTGTGCCACACTGCTTTGCTTGCTTCTATCGCCTCAAGGTCATAAACACACCCAGGCTGTTTCCTTTCCACCCCATGTGCCTTTTATTCCACAGTTCTTTTGCAAACACAACGTGGCACAGGCATATTTCAGCAAGAGCTTTCCACTCAGCTTCTCTCTGAGCTCCTCTCCCCTAAATCCTGTTCCTCCCACTTATATCCTCCCAATTACTGCCAGTTGTATCAATAGCCTACTAATTACCACCCAGGTGCTCATAATCCTCCAATAGAAAGTGATTAACTGCTCCCAGTTGAGCCTGCCGCCTTTTTTCTGCTGCAGCAATGTCTGTGATCACGGAGCTACAGCTAGCACCTCTCACAATCCTACAGAGTGCAAATACTCCTTGAAAGCCCCCAACCACCGTCCATTTATCCCATACACATTGACCATCATAGAGGTGGGCAAACAACTAATTTTTTGATTTGGTGGCAGTTTTGAAAAATCAGAAAAAAAATGGATACAAGTCAAACTGAATCTGAATTTTTTCAGAATTTTTGGTGAATTGAAAAAAGTCCATTCCAGGTCTCTCCCAGAGTGGAGATTCAAACTCTGAGCTCTCATACCCATCCTAGTTAAAGAAATAGCTGAAGCAATATCAAAACTATTTATCTTCAATAAATCATGGTGGATAGATGAGGTCCCAGAGGACTGGAAGAGGCCAAATATAGTACCTATCTTCAAAAGGGGAACAAAGATGACCTGGAGAATTATACACCAGTCAGTCTAACACTAATACCTGGAAAAAATACTGGAAGAAATGATAAACAATCAGTTGATAAGCACCTAGAGGATAAGAATTTATAAGTAATAGCCAATGTGGGTTTATCAGAACAAATAATGCCAAAACAATCTAACTTCCTTCTTTGATAGGTGGCCCAGTGGATGGAGGAAACTGTAAACATGATATATCTTGATTTCAGTAAGGCTTTTGACACAAACCCACATGGCATTCTCATAAGCAAATGAGGGAAATGTGGTCTAGAGGAAATTACTATAAGAGGATGCACAACTTGTGAAAAGATCATATTCAAAGAGTAATTAATTATTAATGGAGGAATGTATTTAGTGGGATTCTGCAGGGGGTCAGTCATAGGGTCCAATACTGTCACACACAGGGTCTAGGTGATGTTACCTAGTGGTCACACCAGAATCAGAGGGCAGACCCAGAGGTGTGGTCAGGAGACAAGCCAATAGTTGGATCCAGGAGTTCTGAGAAAAGTAGGGACTAGAGCTAGAGTGGGAGCAGGCAGTGATTGGAGCAAGGGCCAGTGCAGGAAGCAGGTCTAGTATAGCTGCAAGCATAGAACGCAATATGCAGCCACTGTGGTGCTGAGGCTACAAGTAATAAATAGGGATCTGTTGGCCCTTCTGTCCAATCAGGGAGCACAGTTACTCAGAGAGGGTTTATTGGGCCCAGCAGAACTCATTGGGTTACTAGCTGATCACGACCAGAGTCAGCTGAGTTCCTGACAGGTACTATACTTGGATAAGGGAATAGAGAGTATTCTTACAAAATTTGCGGATGATATCAAGCTGGGAGAGGTTGCTAGTTATTTGGAGGACAGGATTAGAATTCAAAACAACCCTGACATATTGAAGAATTGGTCTGAAATCCACAAGATTAAATTTAATAAAGACAAGTGCAAAGTTCTTCACTTATGAAGGAAAAATCAAACCCAGTTACAAAATGGGGAATAACTGGCTAGGCAGTAGTACTGCTGAGAAAGTTCTAGGGGTTACAGTGGATCACAAATAAAGTATGTGTCAATGTTGTGATGCAGTTGCAAAAAAAAAAGACTAATGTAATTCTGGGTGTATTAACAGGAGTGTTGTATGTAAAATGGGGGAGATAATTGTCCCCCTCTACTCAGCACTGGTGAAGCCTTGGCTGGAGTATTGCATCCAGTTATGGGTGCCATGCTTTAAGAAAGATGTGGACAAATCGGAGAGAGGAGAGCAAAAAAATTATAAAAAGTTTGTCACGCGGCTGGCACAAGGGAGCTGGAACCACTTCATTTAAAGGGGCCAGTCACTCTGTGACAGCATATATAATTGAGGTTTCAATCATGTTATCTTAGTCAAAATCTAGTCCATACGCTATTTTAATACTAATAATGACCTCCACAACAGAAAAAATGCTTATATAGGTAAGTACTGTATTACTATTGTTCAGTTTGTAATCTGGAAGATGGAAAACATGAAGTATTCAGAGATTAAGTAATTTGGCCAAGCCCACACAGTATATAACTAAACTGATATACTCTTGGCTCTCAGTCTGTAAACTAACAACTGAACTATATCACACCTCAGGTACTCGGGATGCCATAACACCGAAAACTAAAATCAAATTAAAGTAATCAAACTAAAATCAAAATTATAATAAAGGGACTCAGCATCCCTATAAAAATCCTAATAGTCAGTGAAATGAGTAACACAAGCAATCAGAACAATAAAATATCAATAATGTATATTTTGTTTTACCCTGCCAGAAGAAAAGTGATTTAAAACGCACTTTTTGTGGACATGTTTAAATGCCACCAGCCTTTTTCTGTAATGGGGAAAAAAAGTCCTATTGTGTTAAACTGACAACGAATAACTGTTTTCATAACCAAAGTATCAAATCTGACTTCACATTTTAATAGTTTTGCAACATTATACAGCATAATTTCTTGCACATGGCCCTGTCAAAGGTTTTCCTTAGACTTTGGCCATTTTCCAATGCACATTAGTTAATGTATGTGTCGAAACTAGTCTAGTATCCTCATGGAATCTCCAGCCAAATTCACTACTGTATTCTCTGTTGTTCGACATTGAGGCTTCCTTGTCTGGAGATCAGATTTCTGGTTAAATGAAAGGCCTTGGGGATTACAGGCAAACTTTACTTTGTGTTATACACTAACATCATCTGTGGGAGCCAATTATTTAAACTGTTATGAACAGATGGTGTAATGAGAACACTGAAGCAATAAAACTCATTTTATCACATGTCATAATAGGCCAGTATACTACACTGTTCCATTTATTTAACTCATGAAGTAAAAGCTGTCTGTTTTCAAGTAGCTCGTCTATATTTGGAGAGACCCAAATTATCACACACTGACTTTTTCACAATACCTACATTCTTTGATCTTGCTGTGAGACATATGTTTTAGCCTTGCAAAAGATGCTGCCTAGGACATTGTCAAAATTTCAGATTATCTTTTCGTATGAAAGTCTATAGCTTTCATCTGAAGTCATTTGTTTTCTCAAAATAAATATTCCCCTTTGCCCTTGATTCATTTAGTTAAAAGGATGAAGATAAAGCTACCCCTACCCCAAATGGTGTTGGAGTTATTTAAAAAGAACCCACTAATATGGGGGAGGGGAGTTTAAGGTTCTAAATGAAAGCTAAGAGCTGATCTTGCAGGCCTATGTAGACTTCATGCTCCTATTATAATCCTGGCTGAGACCCTAATACTAAGGTAATTGTCACAGTTCGCTATTGTTTTCATATTGATGTTCTTTTCTCATTCTTTTGGCGCTTGAGTGATTTCCATTGTGGTAGGATTGAGAGACTCTAGCTATTTAAAATATAGGGGTCATCCTTCAGATGTATAAAGGACAAGATTTTTAAAAATGGGAGACTTAACTTAGGCTCCTAAATTCATATTTAGACCCCTGCCAGGTTTTCCAAAGTATTGAGTGAGCACCCAGCAACTTCAACTGAGCTCTAAGGAAGCAGAGTAGGGCATGAATTGGACCTCTGATGTGTATCATATGGACTAGAAAGAAGGTGTGAACAGCCCCTTTCCTGGTATTTTGACACTTCCATTTCTGGCAAAAACCTGGGAGTGTAGAGGAATGTAAAAATGCCAAAATGTTTCAAAATGCCAAAAGTTTCTCTTTGGTTTGAGTTCTGGGCTAAAGTTTAAGGTGAGGGTGGTGCTAAGAGTAGATTTATTTTATCCAAACCTATTCAGTTATCCAGAAATCCTAAAAAGTCTCAGAATGGCTCTAAGTATTTGCTTCTAATTCACAATCATACATAATGATCCTATGCATGCTGCAAAAATAACTATAGTTTAGATTCAGACTGAATCTGAAATATACAAAGCCTTTCTTAAATTCATGAACCTCTTAAATGTATTGTACCATTGTGTATTACAATTACATGTTTAATGCAGTACTATTCCCCGAGGGCACTTTTAAGATTCTTTTCGTATCTGTATATATTCAATAAAAATATGGCATGCTAATCTCCCATATAGGACTTCCTTTTCCCATCTAGTGATACTGTACCTTGAGAAAGCACTAGAAATTGTAATGTACAAATGTCAGATTTTAGGTATTAGTTAGGGGTGTACCTCAAAAAAATTCATTTTATTTTGGATGAGGACTCTGTAATTTGGTTGTTTAGCTGAACCTTTTCTTGAACTATGTGACTCTCTTGAGACTGCTAAGTTAGACCAGGCCAGTTAGACCTGAAATTTATTGTGACAAAGCTTTCATGTCAAATTCTAGCACTGCTTGCATCTGGTTGGGCTAGACACATCTGCTTTTCTTCTGGAGTCATCTGGATATTTTTGAACCTCAGGCAAGTTTTAGATAGAGATTGGTTCTTTTATTCATATTTCACCTCTTCCGATTTGAAATCTAATCCAGTTCTGATTGAAGACAGTTTGTAGATTTTCAAGACAGAAGATTTTCAAGCCATTACATGAATCTATTCTAATCTCTTGCATAACACAGGCTGTAGAATTTCACTAAATTTCTCCTTTAAAGCCATAATTTCTGTTTGATCTATAATGTCTCCTTGAGAAAGATACCCAGTTTTGACACAAACTCCAAAAGGAACAGAGAATTCACGACCGTGATAAACTCCCATTGATTTCACTAAAAGCAGGAATAGACCCTAGGTTCTGATCTGGGTTGGGCTGTGAGAGGTTCTGAGTATTTCCTGGGAGGCGGTAAGCCATGCGTAGGATAAAGCCAAAATAAGATAAATATTGATTGTCTCAATGCAACTACTGTCACACTAATATAGATTAAAAGTTATATCTGGGTTTTCATGATCAACTTCTATTTACGTGGATTTTTGAAACAGAAATGTATATTTTAAAATTGTGTATTTGTGCTCAAAAATCTCACCTTGGGACAAGTTCAAAGAGTGTGGATCAAAACATCTTCTCAAAGCTTCAGCATGGGTATTGTTGACTGTTACTCTGGTTCTCTCACATATGCAGAACTCCAGTTGATACCAGCAGGATACAAGCACATCTAGGGAGAACGGATGATTGTAACTGGGATCTACTGCAGGATCTGAAGGGGATTTTTGCCCTATGGCATGTGTATTCTTTTTTGTTTTCCTTTAAAAGAGAAAGCTTTGTCTAACCTTAAACAAATAAAATTGGTTACGTAATAAATGGATGATATGATATATTCTAATCACTCTAGTAGCTCTGAAGGGGAAAATGAACTATGCATTTATTTACTATGAATTTATGATTAAAAAATTATGCATGTTCTAGCCACGAGAGCTTTGGAAGAGGCAATTCCCATTTGTTTTATATGATTTTTTTATTGATTTTATGGCATTAAATATGACAGGGAAATTACTGAAAAAATGCGTGCTAAATTCCCTATCCCCCAAAATGAATGAAAACATGTAAACATCAATTAATCCCTAGTATATGTCGTATATAATCTTATTTACAGTTTAATCCCTAATTGATCCTTCATATATAGTACAGATAGTGCATTTTGGATGGTTTAGGCATAACAATTCCTGCATCTTGGCAGGGGGTTAGACTAGATGACCCTTGCGGTCCCTGCTAACTCTATGGTTCTATGATTCTGTAGCTGTAGAACTAACATTAAAATAACCATCTCTGGGGCTAACCCTCAGGGTTATTAACCAGAGGTATTTAACCGCTGCACACATTTATTTTCATTTATTTTAGCTTAAGTATGTTCAACAACAGAATAAAGACAAATCTACAGTGTTCCTGTAAAAAGGAACGTACATCTTAGTAAAAAAAACCAAGCCATTCTATCCCTTATTCTGAAAATTGTTTTTCATTTGTGACTCTTTGGGGGGAATCTCTTGTTGCTGTATTCTGAGGTGGGTCAATCTCAGTATGAGAGAGCTGGGTCTTTGCCAGGGCAGTAACTGTGGTACATCCTGGTTAGGCTACTGAAAATGGGAAGGGAGGAAGCCAGACATTTTACCTCAGTGATGATTTCTGTTTTTGTGGGAGAAAAAGCCCTGATGACCCTTTGAAGAGCAAAATGGATGGAGTGGGTCAGATAACCATCCAAGATCCCAGAAAGGGAGCAGGTGTTTTAAGTCACTGTCCCAGGCTGAAATTAGTACCAGGTAAAATTGGCACAGCAGCCTGTTAGGAATGGAGACGGGATGTGGAAAAACAGGATCAGGATATTTTAGGATAAGAGTTGCTGGGTGGGGATAGAGGATCCCAAACCTTTTGCCAACCTGCATTTTCTGCACGGTTCAGTAAACTCTGGTAAATTCCTGATTCACTTCCAAAGCCAACCGTTGGTGCGCTTAACCCTGGATTTGGATATAGATGTGCCCATTCTGCTAATCCTCAAAAAATTCCTTTTTAGAGTAGCAAAGAAATAAGTAACAAAATATTGATACTGCAAGTAAATCTTTCACTGAGAATGTTTCTCTCCCATTTCTAGTATACCAGGAGAGATTGTTTGGATAGATTCTATTTTAATTTATGTGCGAGTGTGTTTGTGTGTGAGAGAGCAAGAGCGAAACACTTATTTAGGGACAGACAGGACAAAGATACATTTTGCATTAGTTCTGCAAATGCTTTGCTCCATGGTCATTTGTATCCATGGCGGGAACTAGTCTTTGTCCAGTTCAGTGAAAGTTCTGACTCTCCTACTGATGAGCTTCCTTAAATGCCTGATAGTCTCAAGGTTCCTCTGGAATGTAGCTGTGGTAGTGGTCATGAAGGGGAAAGCCTTTTCTTAGGTAACTAGGGCCAAACCAATGGAGGGTTTTGAAAATCAAGACTGAATATCAAAATATGCAGTAGGAAATCAGTGCAAGAGCAAAGTATCCGTGATATATCCATGGTGACTTCTAGTTGTTTAGCAGATATGGCCTCTTGTACCAGCTGGATCCTTTTCAGGGCATGTGGCTTCACTCCAGGATAAGTAGCAGGATATTAAAAAACAAAAAAAACCCTGGTGGAATGGGAGCAGCCTTTTTGTACTAATTCGATGTTGAAAAGGTACCAGAAATCATCTGAACCTGATCAGCTGAAAATTCTTGTGACTTGGAGGCACCTCTCAGCTGGAGCAGAATTCGCATACCTAACACCTACTCACCACACCTAATTGTGGTTTAGGGAACATATCCATGGGACAGGAAGGTGGGGGAGGGGCTAGAGTGCTCTGCACCCTGGCTTTCCCCACTTGGTATATGGTTGTTTGGAGACAGAGCTTCTATCAAAATCAGCCATCTATGCCTGGACTAATATAACAGTGGCAAATCAGCATTTCTGGTACTCCAAAGCCATTTCTTGAGATGCCACTTTCCAGACATGTTACTTGTGGGAAAGGTGACATATTTCCCTACTGGCGTTAGTATACAGACCGCTCTCATGAGTGATTGGATACTTGCATATTCAGAGGTATAAAAATCCTCATGTGAGCCAATGAAAATCTTTAAAAGTTAGACCTTATTCATAAATAAATAAAGCACATAAAGGAAGAGGAGTGTACATTTATGCTGATTGATTTGTTAGTGTCTGCAAAACACTTCAAACATATAAATAGGTATTAGTATTTTATTACTGGGGTAAGCTAGTACGATGTTGCAATTTTGTTTATGGTGGGGGGAATCTATTTAATATTAGTATGCTATGACTTAATCATGTATATTTATACTTTTCTAACCTTTAACCCTCAAAATCATTCGTAATTGTTCTAAATGAATAAAAGTTAAAATAAGTTTGCATCAATGGATTTGTCATAATTGCAGTTCTGTAAACAAAATATTACCTCACAGCATACATTTTGAATGGGATAGAATTATTCATATTCCTTAACTAAAATTATTGTATTGAGTGTAAAAGCTTATTAAATTTTACAGAAAAATGTTTTTGTCGACTGGACTAAACAGAGAGACCCACTCTGCTTAATCTTGCCCAGTTCAGCTGCATATAGTCAACTCAGGATACAAATAATTGTTAGGAAAACATGTCAGGCTTTTTAAGGACACACCCACAAGCTATAACTTCACGCCTTCCCTGTGCAAGACTAGCTGCAATGAAATTGCTATGAAATCACAAGAAACAATCTGATTCCATAAAAGAAAACGAATCTTTCAGGGATAGAATAATACTTATTCTAATACCACTTTCTCAAAGGAAGAATCTCCCACAGCATTTCTGATTCTGGTGAAGTTTGGATTTATATTCAGTCCCTCCCCGCTTCCATTTTCCTTTATCCTTTACCTTTTAGGCCTTTAAAAGTATATTTCCAGGATAATTCACTCTACTGCTTACTGTTTTAATCAAAGGAGCTCTGAAGAGTTAATTGGAATTTGCAAGCTGTGAGACAGATAAGAGACTCTAAATAATTAGAGAGACCAATATTTCTCCCAGATGTATACCTTTGAGGGGCTTTTCACTGAAAAGGCAGAGAAGAGGGGTATTGTGTCACTGTCTGCTCTCCCCATATTTTATCATTAACTGTTTTATTGTAATTTCCATATTCTTTTTATACACAGAATAGTACATGGATTATTACTGGTTGAAACATATATCCTCTCTGTGGAGCCCAGATGTGTGTATTTTATTGGAATGTAATTGTATAATGGATTGGTGGCCAGAGTGTAACTGACCCTCAAACAAGCATTTGGAGTCATGGGCAGACAAGAAACCACATTGTGCTAATGCCTCAATCACAGTCAGTATCTGTGAGCAAAGGGAGGACATGAGCCATTGCCCTTCTCTCTCTCTCTCTGCATCATCCTGCAGTGACAAGACTGGCACAGTGCAGGAGTTAATCTGCACCATCCTAATGAATGGCATCCCACCTAGGTGAACAGAGCATCCCTGCAAGAGAACGTGCCTTCTGATTGAGGCAAAGTATCTCTTTATGAACCCCATGTATGGCACAGATCCACACTGGCCCTACACAGGGTAAGGTGTATATCACACAATCTAGTCCTTGATGATTTAACACCATGAACAGATCATAATTTTGGACAAAGGGGATGGGTGAGCGGGTGTAAGGGGTAGGTAATGGGGCAATCTGAGACTATAAATATTTGTCTTGTTCTAAATCAAGCAAGAAGTAAATAGTCTATACTTCTACAGCTGGGATTTGATGGGATTGTTACTGTGTGTGAGCCTGCATCCTCCCTCCCCATGTGCATTTTTGACCATATTAAAGACCTGGAGTTATAAGTAGTGGTTAATTTGTACCAGCGCTTGCCGGGGCTGAGCCTTGGCTCCTCCAGGCTTGACAGTTCATAGCCCCAGCACCTCTGGATTCCTGGCCTGCCGCCGTTGGTTCTCTGCCACCCAGCTCTGAAGGCAGCTCCTCCACCAGCAGCAGTGCAGAAGTATCAGTGACGGCGCTGCCATCAGACCTGGGTGCCCAGCCAGCAGCCACTGCTCTCCATGCTCCCCTTTCATTACAAATTCAGCACTGGTTATAAGGATTGCAACCCCCAGACTAAATTGACTGCCACTGTCTCTTGCCACTCTTCCATGAAAAGACTCTTACTATGTGTATGAACAGCACCAACCCCAATGGCGCCATGATCTGGCTGGTGTGTCTCAGTGCTACCATGATACAAATGGGGGACTTTTTGAACCAAAAGAAACATACTGAGGCACCCAACTCACACTCAAAGTCAGTGAGAGTTGGGTGCCCATCTCCTATTTGTTCTTTTTAAAATCTCTCCCATAATTAATAATCATTGCTCT
Organism: Chelonia mydas; assembly: GCF_015237465.2. NCBI lineage: Eukaryota > Metazoa > Chordata > Testudines > Cheloniidae > Chelonia > Chelonia mydas. Next base: position 76,375,584 of record NC_057850.1, on the reverse strand, counting down.
TTCATAGGCAGTATGGATGCAGGTGGGAAAGATCCTTTACCTCTCCTCTCTCACTATCTGATATAAGGATATAAAATTATTAAATTCCATAATGTGGCTTAAAAGAAGTAGGAAGGATATTGTTCTCCAATTAAACATATATTTTCAGCAGTCTGTAGCAACCCATTGATGCTTTAACACTTTAAGATGTTTCCAGAATGGTTAGCAATAGAAAAGGACTAGTTACCATTGATTAACCTTTTCATTGGTTGGATGTGGCATGGCATTTGGATTTGTTAATTTGTAGTGATATTTTGGGAGATAAAGAAAAACATCCATTGGTATATTTGCCCTTTAGCCTCTGTGTGCTTGCATAGGCCCTCACTCTGTCAATTCTGTGCAAGTATGTGCATTAGAGATGGAGAGACAGGGAACAGATGTTGTCATGATATGAATTAAAGACCCTTTCATAACGAATCCCTGTGCCTGTTATTGTTTCTCATTCCCAAATCAGTAAATAATGTTTATTGCCATCTTCTAATGAACAAATACTCAAAGAAAGGGAAATTTCAGTGATGGCCACATTTAATTCACTAGTCCAACACAAAATAATTAAGTTATATTGATTTCATACACTGGGGTCATATTAGAACCTTGCATAAATAGCTTTGTCCTTTATACTTTGAAGGTGGCACTATTCACAAAACACTTCAAGCTATTATTACAGGATGATTATGAGACAGTGACTAATAGAATCATTTTAGTTGCAATTATGTCCAAACACAAGTGGAATAACACAAAAGTAAGGAAAGTCAATATCACAACCATACATTCTCTTAATCTGAGGAGGAACAGTGTGTAAGAGGATGCAGCTTTAGGAATGGTTTCACAATGGTCTCTTTGTTTTATTTGGTACATCATAACTATGGCAGTGATGAATGTTGTCTTTTACAAAGAAATATCCCGCCTAAATCTGGCATCCAGACAAAGTTTTTAATAAACCAGGAGCAATATTTGGTCTCTCAGATCTTGATTTCTAGTTGATTTAATAGAGCCTGTGATGGTTACAAATTGAGTTAATAAACAGTTAATCATTTGTCAGTAATATATTTGTTATGATCTTCAGATAATTGTTTTGAGAACAGTCTGGTCTGGAATGTGAAACAGGCATTGTTAATATTATCCTTAACCTTCAAGGAGCAAACGTTTCTCAATAGCAGATGAATCTGTTTCAGCCATTCTCTTGACATACATATAATGCTTCCAGCTTCTGGAGTTCCTGTCAGCCACCACTCTGCTCAGTTTTAAATCGAGTTACTTTACCGTATACCATCTGCCAGCTAATGTTAATTAATTTTATGGTATATTTGGCAACAATTGCATGTTGGTTCATTGATGAGTCTGGTATTTGGTTTATTATGTTGTTTTAAACTTCATCTTAATTAACAGAGTGCACACTGCTGGGATTATGGTTCTCTGTACAGAGCTTTAATATGTTTACTTGTCTGTCCTTGAAGGTGCATGATGTTTTAAAGAGGGATAAATAACCACATGAAAAAGAAACACATTGGTATTTAGATTGTAAGCTCTTCAAGACCTTGTGTACAAAGCACCTAATACACTGTTGGATCTGTACAAATACAGTAATAACATGATAGTTAATAGAAATCAGTTATTTTCTTTTTCTCTTTTTTATTTTGATTATTGAAATCAGACATGTCCAATAACTGTTTGCAGTGTTGTGGCTGGGTTGGTTTCATGATATTAGAGAGACAAGGTGGGAGATTTAATATGTTTTATTGAATCAACTTCGGTTGATGAAAGAGACGTTTTTGAGCTACACAGAGTTTCTTTAGGAGCTGATACAGGTCTCTGTATCTTGAAAGCTTGTCTCGTTCACCAATAGAATTCGGTCCAGAAAAAAAAAAGACTACCTACCTCACCCATCTTGTCTCTCTGATGTTCAATAATAGCATTCCTGATTTTCCTCCTACTTGCATCTGTGTAAATCAGGTGAAGTCAGTGAAGTGAAAAGTATGAAAACTGGTGTTTTGGAGAGGAGAATCAGATGAGCTATTTTGATCATTTGTTAAGTAATAACCATGTTCTCCTCACTGTACAAGACACCCTGCCTTGAGGAGCTTATTCTCTAAATACGAAGTATGAAGACAGTAGGATACTCAAACTGGACTCAAACCAGGATTAAATAGGTGTTCCACACACAGGATTTGGCCTGGGAATAGGTCAAAATGGGGAATTGAGGCTGGTGTAATTTTCTCTCTCTCTCTCTGTGTGTGTGTGTGTGTGTGTGTGTGTACCAGGCATAAAATGTAAGATGAAGCACTGTTGAGTAGGACCTTGAAGGCAAGGGGACAAGAAATTTGAACATGATGTTATTGGACAATGAGGAGCCAGTGGGGGGTTTCAAGGAGGGAGCGACTGTCTGACTAATGGCCAAGTAAACCAATGTTAATTTCCTAGGCAGAACAGCATTGCTAATCACAGAACTTCATAGAGTTGGCTAGCTGTAGTGTTTCTAGATAAACACAATCTTTCAGAAGTATTTCATGTAACTTCTTTTATTATCCTCTGAACATTCTTCTAGCTATTCTCATTGCACTATGGGGCTGTTTCTTCCATGGTTAGTGACGGATAATAATTCACTGGAACACATGAGCATGACATGATTTTGGATTTTTATACATTCTTGATCATATTTTAAAGTATAGATACCGCAACCTCTTCAGAGCACAACTGAAGAGCCCTTTAAAGATGTCCCTGCTGGCTATGTTGGGCTGATGAGGCTCATAGTGAAACTGGCCTTGCTGATATTATAGTATCTGTGCTCAACTGTAAACAATGACTTTAATCAAGATTCTAAGTGTGCTACTGACAAAATGTTCTTTCCAGGTTTCCTGATTTTTATGGAGCCAGAGTGGGTGTCTTGTTTTTCATTTCTGTTTGTGTAGTTTTTTCTCCCTTATGCCTTCTTTTCCTTAAAAGTCTCAAACATGTCAAAGCAACTACTTAAACTGTATTGTTTATCCACTGACAGCTGTTCATATTATAGATTATTATATCCAGTAAATACCTTCTTTGGAATGTCTTCTCTTGATAAAAAGGAAAGATGGGAAGGGATACAAAATTCCTATTGGGGATACACTTTGAAAGTACCTCAAGGTACGCTCCTGGAAAAGTTGCAAGTACATCCATTTGTGCTCATTTTATACAGACAGGTATTTTCATGTGCAAACCAAGGAGTGAGGGTCACTAACTTTCAATCCTATTAAACTGTGAACCCAGATCTCCAAAGGAATACTAGTTAACTTGTGTTCATACATATCCATTTGTAAACACAGAGGTATGGTTTGCACAACAATTTGGGGGCATACTTAAATTATGTGCCTGCACATTCTACTGGTCCTTAGGAAATGTGGTCTTTAGAGTCTACATTATTTAAATTATTTTAATGAGTTAGGAATTCAATTAACCATCAGTGATCGAACAGAGGAATCTTAGGGCTAGATTGGAGCTTTTAGGAATAGCCCTGAGTTTGGCATGAAGCATAGTGGCCCCATACTACAAAGAACAAGAGAAAGGAATGGTTATCAAAGATAGCGCTCTGAGGCTCAGTTTCTCCACATCTCTCCTTTTCTGGGATTATGCTACATCAGTCCTTTAAAAGACTCAGAAGCAGAGATGGAAGTTCCGTTTCATGAAGGATTTAGAGATTTTGAAATCTGCCATTCCCCAGTACAGCTTGTTTTTGGGAGATAGTAATATCGATAATGTCTATCATACTGAATATGCACCAACCCTGTGCCTCACCTCAGCAGTCCACACACAAAGCAGAACCTCAAGATGGGACACAGACAAGATGGGTAATCCTTCAAGATGCTTTCACTGTCAAGCTGCCCTTTGTCCCAAGGGCTGCTGCACTGCCTTGTGACCCAGGGCTCCATGCGTTCTAGACTCATGTCTACTAATAATTGTTAATATTAACAATTCTGTGCCCTTCCGAACTCTTATTATTGAGAAATGCCTTACAGATTACACAAATTGGGAATAGACTTCCTATCTGCAATGTGGCAGATCCAAAATCAGCTGTTTAAATGCTCTCTGCCAAATATTTGCTGTTGGCTGTACTGTAAATTGAAGCTACTCCTACATAAATTTAATCCCTGGTGTAAATTATAACAACCTCATGGTTCCTTTAAGTAACATCAGCTAGTAACAGCCCTCTCTAGGTCATTCTGGAAACTGGGGATTACTGGAGTGAAGCAACACATTCCTCTAGCATGACCATTATGCATGTTGAGGGGCCAGGGGCAGGAAGGTGTTATGTAGACTTGGCTATACCCACTACATACGAATCAGTATTTCTCCATGTTCAGATAATCTTCAGGTGCCCTGTTGGAGCAAATTTATGGCTTCTTCACAATGCTGCAATGACATAAAGGGGGGCCTTTTCAGGTCTGAGGCTCTAGCCCCTTATAAAACCAGATTCTTTATTCTCTTTATGACAGGGAGGTTGGATTGAGTAGGTGGAGATTTTTCTTCATTCTTTGTTATAAACATTTTTGAATGCTTGGAAGTATTAGAATTTTGGACTTAACTTTTCAGGGAGCTACCAAATGCAAGCCACAGCGGATACGTCCACACACTTGTGCTAGCACACTAAAAACAGCTATGTAGACATTGATTGCAATAGAACACTTGCAGCCGGCCCATGTCAGTTGACTTGGACTTGCAAGGCTATAAAAGTGCAGCGTGGATGTTGGGGCTTAGTCTGGTGCTCAGGTTCTAATGCTGGGGATGGGGAAATTGGGGTGAGCCGGGCGCTTCAGAGCCCAAGCTTTAGGCCAAGCCACAACATCCAAGCACCATCTACACAGTTATTTTAAGTGCACTGATGTGAACCCAACAAGCACAAGTCTGTGAAGGTTCACCACTAGATGCAGTGTAGATACACCCAGAGAGACTGGTATGTAGTGAGAAGGATACCAAACGAGTGCCTTTTAATTTCTTACTGCATGTGGATCTGGATTCCCGCAGAAGGTCTGTTTACATGAAAAGCAAACTTATGTGTTTGGACGGGCCAATTTATGGCTATTTAAAATGAAAAATATGGTCAGGTTTAAGGTTTAATAATATGAAATCATATTTTTAGCAAAAGCAAGAAGTTACCATACACATTTCCATACAGAATATATGCAGGTTGTTATTCCCAAACAGAGAATTACACACCGTTTACCTTTTGCTGACAGTCACTGTTTCCTTAGGAGCCAGAATAGATAGGAATGCCATTCCTATGCTAATGGAACAAGAACATCTCCTTGTCACAGCAATATATCATGTAGTATTTGGATTATTTATCTTATTATTCATTTCCCCCAATATAAAATGCTGTACACAATTATGCTCGTAAATACATCCATTAGTCCAGATACAATATAAATCTGCTGTAGACAGAGAAACGATATGATAATGGGAGGAAAATGAAAACTGATAATGTGATACTGACGATGCCTCAAAAGAGTTGATGTAGCAAATCCATAGTTTTCAACTGCTTTTGATGTTCACAGATAAAAATCAGAATGGCATCTGGAAAATTACTTCTTTACCAGAACCATCTTCTGTGCTAACTAATGTGGATGCTCTGGCTGCTGATCCAAAAGAACCAGGTTGGACCAGTCATTAAGAAATGAAAACTATATGAAGACATTAAAATGAATGAATAAATAATGATACTCCACACAAAATCATAGATAAACTAATGAGATTGCTACAGTCAATGGTTTCTACAAGCAAGATATATCAAACAAACAAAACCCCAAAGTAAACAGAAAATTGCAGAACAATTAGTCTTAAAGATATTTCATAAATGGTGATTTTGTGTCTAGTCATCCATAATAAATGCCATCATCAAGGAACAGTCTGGATCCTCAGCAAGTGTAAATCCACATAGCTCTGTCAGCATAGCTTCACTAACTTTCACAGAGTGACACTGATTTACAACAGCTGAGTATCTGGCCTGTAACTTTCTGTTGCTTCTTTTGTTTTCAGTTAAAGAGCTGCTCCATCTCCAATTTTTTGTGTCAGATACAAAAGGGGAATGCTAACAAGAGATAGCATAGGAGGAGCACAACAGGAAACCTGTCAAACCCGATAGGCATGATCGAATATGAATACTATCTTCCACCATCTAGATAGTAGAATATTAATAGGAAGACCCAGCTTATGAATAAAAGTGGGAGATTGACCTATCTGAGTGAAAGATGGATGCACACCTATGACAGAAGGGACTTCTAGGGGAAATCAAAGCAGATTACTTTAGATTTTTAAACAGTGGCTATTGATGAGAGACTGGGCTCGATTCTTTTTTCAATTAGCGCTGCTTAACAACAGTGTAACATCACTGATTTTGATAGCATGCCTGAGTTTTATCACCTATACTGGTATAATTCAGGAGTAAGTATTTTCATTATTGTGTCATCACCAATTACTTAAATTCCTAGGGCTTGATTCCCTGAAACCCAAGGAGTTATGCCAGCATAAAATTGGAGTAACACAGCAGCGAGGCCACTGATTTTAGGGGACACAAGGCTCAGTCCTGTTCTCATTATTTTTCATTTCCAGATAGAGAGCACTACATTGATCAAGCCCAGAGGTTATGAATGTGTGAATTACCATTGACAGATCCTCACCCATCAGGTGAGGTCATTACCTGCTATCCCTGCCACAGATGGATAAAGGCATTTTAGCAGCTATGTGTTTGGGGTATCTAATACTGAGGAGTCAAGAAGATTCTTTAGGCTGTGTTCTATCTTGATAACTAGGTGATGCTTCCTTTGGTAGCAGATGTTATAAAGTTGGTTAGTACCACAAAATGTTTCCATTTTCCCACTGCCATCATGTCTGCCTCTCAGGTTTAGCTTCAGCCATCAACTATTCATCAAGGCACTAAATTTGCTGAGTTTTCTATTCCTTGATATAAAAGCAGTGGTGAGCTAAGTGCCATTCATTTACTGATGGCATTTAATTCCATACTGTCTCACTGTCCCCCCCAACGATTTTACAAAGATGTTTAGACAAGAGGAGAGAGGACGGAATCTTTCAGAAGTGAAAGCTCAGAATCCAGAGGTGCAACTGGCCTGCCTGACATGACTCTCTGGGCCTGCTTCTCCACTGGCTTTTTATTTCATAAATAACATACACCTGCTTCAAATGTCTCCAAGTCTCTGATAAACGGGCAGCTTTGTGCCATTCTACCTTTTGGACCAGTTAGTGAGAAATGAATGTAAATTGCTACCAGAAGAGAATGGTAGCATTTTACATCTACAAAGCGGAACAGCTTCAACACAATAGCCTCTATCCTGGTGACTAGGATGCTCTCCTGGGAGATAGGAAAGCTGAGTTCAAGTCCCTGCTGCAGCGTGGGGATTCAAATGTGGGTCTTCCACAGCCCAGACAGGGGCCCTAACCACTGGGCTAAAGACTGGAAGGCAGAATGTGCTGTTTTCAGGTGCAGAACAGCCTTTTCTGATTTATTCACAAATTCCAGATATTTTGGAATTGAACCAAATATGTTGTCTGACTTTCTGGTGTGCTGGCAGAACTGAAAAAAATAATTATTTGCCCAGCTGTAAGTTGGAGATGGCTCTTAGCTTTTCTTCTTCGTTACCTTGTTCAAAAATGAGACGAGGCCTGTTGCATTCCCCAACAGCTTGAATAAAGCAAACATTGTTTTGAAAAGCACTGGCTGCCCAACTGTATGTATGGAAGGCTGCTTTCTTCATAGTATGTGTTGACTATTTCTGTCACCAGCCATACAGGATATAGTCACGGGTGGTAGTGGGGATTTCTTTTAATGTTTGAAGGACTCGTTGCTGTTTGAGTAGGAGGAAATCTCAGAAGACATCACCTGTGGACTCACTAGCTGGGGAAAGGTCATTAGGAATAGCTGAACAGGTGGCTGTTATCCGAGATTGTGAAACACAAAATTTCCATCCCTGAGCAAATTTCAAGAAGAAAAAATCTTTTCTTTTCTCTTCTGAACCAAGATTGAATTCTTAGATTATTTCATCAGCGCTTGATGGGGCCTGTTTCACTGCTGGCTTATGATTTGGTAGCATTTTACTCCCAATTTGCATGCATGCAAATAAACACACAAGGCAGTGGCAAATCTGAGCCATAGTGTTTTATAGAGAAAGCATCCAAAGACTCTTGTGCTTCCTACTGGTTCTAGAATTGTTTGAGCCAAATAATAAGGGTTGCCAGACTAGTGAACTGAAAGCTCCCACCTGATTCTGAGCCCTTCTTTGGTGCATGTACTTAAAAATAATGGGTGATTTCTCTCTGGCAAAAAATAACATGTCATTTGAACAACTTTCACTATACACAGTAACTATATTTTGAAAACTGGAATGATGTAGCTGATTATAAATTATATATTATTAATCTCTCACTGTATTTTATACACCCGCCCCCACGTAGCTTTTCTTCTACTCCCATATCCCCTAACTATTCCTTATTACAAACCACTGCCTTTCCAAATAGCACCTTTCCCTACAAACATTATGGGTCACTCAAGGAGAGTCAGCAAATAGAATTGATGATGAAGCTGTGTACATATGTATGTATACAAATGACAAATTCAGAACACAATGTCAAAAAGCAAGAAAATGCAATCAAGAATTTATACAGTGCCATTACCATTCAAGTGGAAAAAAGCCTCTGCAAAGAAATGAAGCTGCACCGGCTCTGTCATTTAGGAACAAATGCCAGTGTAAGTGATTACCACTAATATCACTTGTAGAACTAAAATCTAAATAAGTAACAATTTTCTGAGACCATCTTCAGTTATTTGTTTCCATATGAAAAGACAATGGCTCGCTCTCTCTTTTCTTCTTTGAAGGTGCCTTCTTTCTGTGTAGAAGAAAAATGTGAATTGAATATAGATTTAATAAATGTTAGCATAGTATTAGATTTTGATTTAATCCCTGCTTTTTTTTTTTGACCAATTTCATGCTTAAAATATGATATGTTATGCTGCTGGGTGATGCCAATTTAGGGTTTTGTAGCCAGAAGAAACAAATGATACATAAGAAGTGTTGGGCACCCTATTAATTGTTATCATTCTTGCAGTAGCACTTTTGAGCTCCAGGCATGGAGTAGGAACCCATTGTGTTAGGTGCTGAACAAACACAGAATGTAAAAATGGTCAATGCCCCAAATATTTTACAATTATAAAATTTCTTTTGAAGAGTACATGAATAAGTAAAAGTGAAAAGCAAGAATATCTAGGTGCAGTAGATCCTGCGATATGAAAAGCTATAGGATCCCAGCACAGGTATGGGATGATGCAACATGCATGCCCATGCCCCTTGTACATTCGTTACAAAAGGCCAAGCATTATTCTGGGGAGTGCAGGGGCTGCTCATGCCACATCTCTACAGGGATACAAATTTGCTCCAAAGATCATGGGGAAGAGCAGTGAGGAAAGCAGGCCCCAACACCTCTTCTGCACCAACCCACAGAGCTCACTGGTTGTGAAGAGGGGCATATGTAGCGTTATCCCAAAGTATGGTACAGTCAAGTGTATGCATTCCCACTGCACACTTGGGGTTGAGGTGGGGAAAGGCCCGGGGCTCCCTCTAAAGCACAGTTGTTCCAGAAGCGCAAGCCTTCTTTTCAGCCTGTCCCTAAATGCCACAGTCTAGCTCTATGGATGAAGACTTTCCAGCTACCAACCAGGTCAGAATTTGAAGGATATTCCTACCTCTCTTGTTCCAGTTTTGTTTGGGAGAGTTCAGGGACCAGATTCTGTGGAAAGTTTATACTAATTCATCCTGTTCTGACTGAGAACAGAACATGGTACAATGAGGATTTTGGCTACACAAATAATGCTGTCTCATGCCCAGTTATCACACACATACGCAGAACCAGCCAAAAGGCATTGTAAAATGAGGTACCTAAACAGTACATTGAGGTTGTTACTGGGTTTCCTCTAGGACACGTGAGGTGAGAGACAACTGATTTTGACCCTTCTAAACTGCACAGAATTCTTAAGGTGACTCCCGCAGGCCCTGTTACTCACAAATAATTAATCATTTTCAAGAGCCATAGCCTGAAATATGCATGCTAGCTAAAATAAAACATTAGGAGGACAATAAAAGCAGAGACTGGGCAGGTGGAAAAGCCGGGTGGTTATTTATTCAATCTGTTCATTACTCTTATTCCATGATTGTTAGTGCAACTGTTTTCTGCTCAAAAGGAAATGTGCATCTTAGACACACGTTTGCAACCACATTCAGACCAAAGTTAGACAGCAACAGGGATCACTTAATTGAAGTGAAGAAGTTGTAACATATCTGTGAGAGGGGCTGTGAATGTTTGTTTTTATAGAAGTTCGTGAAGCCATTAGCTCCCATATTTGGCTTGAGTTACCACTTGAAAATTTGTTTCAGGGCTAAATTTAATTATTTGCCTCAATTTTCACATGAATAATTGGCTTTTTTTAAGACAAAGTTTGCTTATTTAATATTTTTCAGTGAATTCCAGTGCTCATGTAAGTCACTTGTTAAGGCCTAGTATAGAAGGAGCAGGTGCTCAATATGGTCCTTATATTTACATAAAGGAGTAGTCCTGATTTACATAAGTAATCTCAGTGGGGACAGCAGGCAGGTTGTAAATTCAAGCTAATTTTTAGTTCCAAAACACCCTTCTTTCAGAGCACATCCATCTTGATGGACAACACATTCCTGTTATTCTACTCCTAGATTTCTCCTGGGGAGAGACTGCAAATTGTGTCAAATTATGCCCAGTTGTGTGTTGCAAGTGTTTTGTGCACAAAGGTCTACTAAGGACTAGATTCACATCACTAAACTAATTTGCCCTAAACCAGATTGAATGCTTGTCTCTAGAGGTGAAAGGTGTTGGAATTAAATGTGCTATGCAATCATTCGTGAACATCATCAACATAAAATTTCGAAAATATTTTAGCAACATTGCACAAACAATGTTGATAAATGCAAAGTAATGCACATTGGAAAACATAATTCCAACTAAATTAGCTGTTACCACTCAAGAAAGAGATCTTGGTGTCATTGTGCATAGTTCTCTGAAAACATCCATTCAATGTGCCGCAGCAGTCAAAAAAGTGAACAGAATACTGGAAATCATTAAGAAAGGGATAGATAATAAGTCAGAAAATATCATATTGCCTCTATATAAATTCATGGTACACCCACATCTTGAATACTGTGTGCAGATATGGTCGCCCCATCTCAAAAAAGATATATTGGAATTGGAAAAGGTTCAGAAAAGGGCCATCTAAGGATAATAAGACTGGGACTTTTCAGCTGGGAAAAGAGATGACTAAGGGGGGATATGATAGAGGTCTATAAAATCATGACTGGTATAGCGAAAGTAAATAAGGAAATGTTATTTACTCCTTCTCATAACACAAGAACTAGGGCCACCAAATGAAATTAATAGGCAGCAGGTTTAAAACAAACAAAAGGAAGTATTTCTTCACACAACGCACAGTCAACCTGTGGAATGCCTTGCCAGAGGAAGTTGTGAAGGCCAAGACTATATGAGGGTTAAAAAAAGAACTAGATAAATTCGTGGAGGATAGATCCATCAATGGCTATTAGCCAGGATGAACAGGGATGGAGTCCCTAGCCTCTGTTTGCCAGAAGCTGGGAAAGGGTGACGGGATGGATCACTTGATGATTACCTGTTCTGTACATCCTGGCTAATAGCCATTGATGGATCCTCCATGAACATATGTAGTTCTTTTTTGAAGTAGGTATTTATGTGCCGGATATGCTAAGAATTCATATGCCCCTTCATGCTTTGACCACCATTCCAGAGGACATGCTTCCATGCTCATGACGCTCGTTAAAAAAATGTGTTAATTAAATTTGTAACTGAACTCCTTGGGAGCGAATTGTGTGTCCCCTGCTTTGTTTTACCCACATTCTGCCATATATTTCATGTTATAGCAGTCTCGGATGACGACCCAGCACATGTTCATTTTAAGAACACTTTCACTGTAGATTTGACAAAATGCAAAGAAGGCACCAAAGTTATATTTCTAAAGATAGCTAAAGCACTTGACCCAAAGTTTAAGAATCTAAAGTTCCTTCCAAAATCTGAGAGGGACGAGGTGTGGAGCATGCTTTCAGAAGTCTTAAAAGAGCAGCACTCCAATGTGGAAACTACAGAACCCGAACCACCAAAAAAGAAAATCAACCTTCTGCTGGTGGCTTCTGACTCAGATAATGAAAATGAACATGTGTCGGTCTGCACTCATTTGGATTGTTATTAAGCAGAACTCATCATCAGCATGGATGCATGTCCCTTGAAATGGTGGTTGAAGCATGATGGGACATATTAATTTTTTTAATCATGTGATTAATCACGATTAATTTTTTAAATCATGATTACTTTTTTTTAATCACTTGACATCCCTAGTTCTTACCTTTCATCTATAGGTTGGGATTTTGAAAGAAGTATAAGGGAATCAGGCACCCAAATCTCTTTAACATTCAATGGGAGCTAGGTTCCTGAATTCCCACCCTAAATCCCAACTATATTATTGTACAATATTCACCCCAACTATGACAGCTTAAAGTTGATAGATTTTAAGGCCAAAGGGTACCATTAGATCATCTAGTCTAACATACTGTATAACACGTGCCATACTCTCTCACCTAATTTCCCCTGTTTGACTAAAGCATATCTTCCAGAAAGGTATCTAGTCTTGATCTGAAGACATCAAGAAATGGAAAATTCACCAATTCCCTGGGTACTTTGTTCCAATTGGTTTATCACCTTCGAAGTCATTGTGAAAAAATTGTGCCTTATGTCCAATTTGAATTTGTTGGACATTAACTTCCAGCCACTTCCAGTTATGCCTTTCACTCCTAGATTAAAGAACCCTTTAGTACCTGGAATTTTCTCCCTCTGAAGTTATTTCTATACTATGATCAAAACACCTCTTGATCATCCTTTTTGATAAGCTAAACAGAGTGTGCTCTTGCAGTCTTTTCATTTAGGGCACGTTTTTTTTTCCAGATTTTGAATCACTTTTGTCACTCTTCTCTGCTCCTTCTCCAGGTTTTCAACAGCCTTGAAAAAATATGGACTCCAGAACTGTACACAGCATTCCAGTATTGGTCTCACTAATGTCACATAAAAAGTAAAATCACCCCCCTACTTACCCTCTTTATAGAGTCAAGGATCACATTAGCCCTATTTGTCACAGCATTGCACAGGAGCTCAATTTATGTTGAGTTGTTCATCCACTATGTTGCCTAAATCTTTCCAGATTCACTGCTCTGCAGGATAGTCTCATATTCTGTAGGTGTGGTCTTCATGCTTTGTTTCTGTGACCTTGCATTTGGCTATATTAAAACACATTTTGTTTGAATGGGCCCATTATACTGACTGAACCCATCCTACAAAGCAATCTGGATTACTCCGTATAACAACTTTATCATCATCATTTACCATTCCACCAATCTTTGTGTCCTCCACAACTTTTATCAGCGATTTTATATTTACTTCTCAATAAATAATGGAAATATTGAATAGCATCAGGCCTAGTATTGATCCTGAGTTACCCCAGCGGAAACTCCCCCATTCAGTGATGAGTCCCCTATGACAACTGCTTTGATATCTGTGAGTCAGCCAGTTCTTAATCCATTTCCCATGGGCTTTACTGATAAGTGTATAATGCTAATATTTAAATCATATCATGCAGTACTAAATCAAATGCCTTACAAAAGTCTAAGTATATTACATCTATTCCATAAGTAGTACATCTACTACACCTTTATCAACAAAACTTGTAAACCTAGACACATTGGTATATTTAATCAGGTTTGGTAAATTAAACAGTTCTGGATTGTCATCTTAAAACAGAAGCAAGGCAGTGAGAGATAAATTGGTGGGTTCAGGATTCAGGGTGAGTATGAAATCAGTTCACTGAGATTCATGCCCTACCTGAGCAGGGGTGCTGGAACTAGAGGTGCTGGAGTGTGGCAGCGCCTCCTGGCTTCCAGTGATTTCCATCATATACAGGGTTTACAGCACCCCCACTGTACAGATTGTTCCAATGCCACTGTCCATGGGATGATATCCCGCAAGGGTCTTTAAATACTATTTCCTTCTTTCAGGGAATAAAGCTCCCTTGGGCTAGAGTTGAACAAAAAGTCTGTCACAGAAGCATTGTCATGGCTTATAAATAATGGTAACCTGAGCTTGACCCAAGTTTTAACTATATGCAAAATTAAAAGCATTAAGAAAGCTAAATTTATGCTCATTTAAAGCACCAATACTAACAAACAGATTGACTAACAGATTAAATAATTCCAAGAATGCTAACTGCTTGGGACCAAATTCTGCCCTTATTTAAAGTCTGATCCTGTTACCACTGAAGTCAATGACAAAACATCAGCGGGGAAGCCTGCATGGAAACAAGTGCAGAATTTGGTCTGTATTGACACTCCAAGTTCCAACGAAGCAATCTGATCCCTCTGGGACCAGACACCTAAATGTGTTGCGTTTGTATCCTGCAGGACAAGATTTCATTTGCTTAGCACGCAGAACTGGGGTCTGATTTTTCAAACAGTTCAGTGATCAATATGAATAGTACAAATAAGCTGGTATCCCTGCATACTCATAAGTCAATTGACTGGAAGGAGTTAGTAGTGGCACTATGATGTTGCACATGCTTCCCAAGCACGCACTCATCTAGTTCAGTTAAAGGATCAGCCCTATCAGCTTCGGCCCACAAATGCTTTAAAAAGATTTTTTCACAGTTCATTGCTGTCAAGGTTCCTTCCCCACTCTGAACTCTAGGTACAGATGTGGGGACCTGCATGAAAGACCCCCTAAGCTTATTCTTACCAGCTTAGGTTAAAAACTTCCCCAAGGTACAAACTTTGCCTTGTCCTTGAACTGTATGCTGCCACCACCAAACGTTTTAAACAAAGAACAGGGAAAGAGACCACTTTGGAGATGTCTTCCCCCAAAATATCCCCCCAAGCCCTACACCCCCTTTCCCGCGGAAGGCTTGATAAGAATCCTCACCAATCTGTACAGGTGAGCACAGACCCAAACCCTTGGATTTTAAGAACAATGAAAAATCAATCAGGTTCTTAAAAGAAGAATTTTAATTAAAGAAAAGGTAAAAGAATCACCTCTGTAATATCAGGATGGTAAATACTTTACAGGGTAATCAGATTCAAAACATAGAGAATCCCTCTAGGCAAAACCTTAACTTACAAAAAGACACAAAAACAGGAATAAACATTCCATCCAGCACAGCTTATTTTACCAGCCATTAAACAAAACGAAATCTAACGCATTTCTAGCTATATTACTTACTAACTTAACAGGAGTTGTAAGGCTACATTCCTGATCTGTTTCCGGCAAAAGCATCACACAATCAGACAAACCCTTTGTCCCCCCCCCTCCAGATTTGAAAGTATCTTGTCCCCTCGTTGGTCATTTTGGGTCAGGTGCCAGCGAGGTTATCTTAGCTTCCTAACCCTTTACAAGTGAAAGGGTTTTGCCTCTGGCCAGGAGGGATTTTATAGCACTGTATACAGAAAGGTGGTTACCCTTCCCTTTATATTTATGACAATTGCCTTGGACACAGAATGCACTGATTTAAACATAAAATAAGTCAAAATAGTGTAGTAGAGTTTTTCAAACCGAAACAATAAGAAATTCATGTGTTTATCAAAGTATTCATTAATGCAGATGACATTGTTAGCCAGTGGTCAGAAGAATAATTTTAGAAACTTGTCACTACTGTGGTACAATATTATGTTTATACATTTTGATTTGGTGAAGAAAATGAATGGTAGCCTTAGTAACATATTACATCTATGGTTAGTAGCTATATGTATCTACCAGCTAGTTAAAATGATTAATAACATCACTTCGGCTGCATGTTCCAGCATGTTTAATTAGGTAAAACACATCTTTATCACTGGTGAGTGCACCAGATGATACTAACATGATTTGAGTTCTCAGGCAAGCTGAGGGTCGACAGGATTAAGCAGGACTGGAGAGGCAATCCTGGCAGGTGGAAAAGTCTTCTGAGAACTGTTATCTTTTCTTGTAAGTTAGAGCAGCTCTAAGACTACTCTAATTTGCACTGCCATCTGGTTGGACTCCTAGCAGCCTCAGGAGAAGGGAGGTGGAAATATGATGTGCAGCCACATATGTGTCTCCCAACCATGCTCCCCCACAGGTACACCAAGCACAGCTTTAGCAAACCTGAGGATCTAGTCCTAACTGGGTACTTTCATTTTAGTTTGCAGAAAATATACAGGCACTTTTTGCTATATTTCAATTCCAGTGGGGGGGCAGATGATGAGCATTTGAACTGGAAGAAAGTTGAACGGCTGACTACTAGCCTAAGTAATTCTTGTGTCAAGGCTTTGACAAGTCATTTGTTGGAAAACCTATTTTACTGATTGCAGTCTACACTTAACAGATGTGCCATCCGGGGATGTGTCAGCTCCATTCCAGCAAACCAATTAATGGCAGTCAATAGTGATGAAATAGTGGCTCTTTTAATTTTATTTAAAAAGGTAGCATACAATATAATTTGCTTTGTGGAAATATCTGCATGCGTTTTAGGTGCCAAAGAATAATCACCCCATATTTGATTGAGCTTGACAAAAAGCATGCCCACAATCCAGTGCCTTTCTACCAGCTATCTTTTGTTTGTATGGAGATTTCATTTTAATCAGATAAGCAAGATCAATAGCGAGATAGCATGTTGCCTAGGTATTATTAAATTCATGGTTCTTATGTATGCACACTTAAATATTACTGTTGGTTTTTAACTAATCGTGTTTGGTATTGATAACCTTTAAAATATCAGGTGAAGGACACAGATCTTGAAGTTTAATCAAGGGGTTTATCTCACTGTATCTGATTTTTAAATCAGAGCTAAGCATAAAACACAGAGACTAAAGCACCTGCTAAAGCAAACACTTAATACAGTGGAAAGGAAGGATATTACATAATTAGACAACCAGAGCAGAAAACATATGGGGCCAATTTGCTTTTGCAGTGTGTGTCCACTGAAATCAATGGAGATGTTCCTATTTATACCAGTGATGAATATGCCCTTCAATATAGACTCTGTCATCAAAATATAAGTTTCATCAGTAGAAACATGAACAAAGATTATCCTCCCCCCAGTAACATTAAGATAAAAGTCCCCCACCCCTATAACTGAATGCTACAAAATAGAATGTTAAAATGTGTGCACTGAAAATTTTGGCTTTAAGTTTTATAAAAGTGTCTAAGGATTTTGCGTGCCTGACTTGAGCCATATTAAAGGATCCTGATTTTCAGAGACTGCTGAGCATCTGCCCTTGGGCAATCATATCTCTTTCAGGTGACTGAAGTTCAGCACCCCAAATCACTAGCTATTTTGACAATCATGGCCTAAAATTAAGTCTCCATTGAAGTTCAATTGAGATGACATCTGATTATGAGTGACAGAAATTAAGAGGCAATCTTTTAATCCTCATGTGTCTGTCTTACAACTTGGCTTTTTTGAGATGTTGTCTCCTAAAGAAAGGTAGAATCTTTTGTTCGCCCATGGAGTGGGGGAGGGCAGGAACAAAAAGGTCAGATAAGAAAAAAACAAAGTAAGGAAAGGCATGTTTATCTAAATCTATATCATATTCAGCTATTGAAAATGTCATTTTCCCCTTACATAAACAGAATCGCTGATACTTAAAATCAAAAGTCCTTACTTTTTGTCAAGGAATAATACTACATTGTTTCTCACAACGAGGGAGGACCATCTTCTAGATCTTGATTGACACTCACAGCTGCCAGGTTTTACTTGCCAGCATCTGACACTCTCCAGTAATGTTTAGCAAAGGTCCTGTCACCAGGTCAACAAGCTGTGGATACTATAGTGTTGAAATGTCACGTCCCTTATTGACCATTCCAGATGAAGCTGCCGCTCTAACTGAATTTGTATTATTTGCTTTCTCTGCTGTTCCCTCACCTTTATATCAGCAATTAAAAAATAAATTCTATCTTCCCCTGATGCCCACTTTCAGATAAAACCACTCTTCCAAAAAGATGAGGAAAAGGCAAAAAGATGAGTTTCACAGCGTTCTGGGAAAGTTCACAAATCTGGACTATATCAGGACAAAGGGTGTCATACCTGAGGCAACTCTATATAAACATAAGCTGCTTGGAATTCAAGTTTTTGTTATACTCTGATGAGGACCTGGGGCACAGACTAAAGGTATATGTATGTACTTACTAGACCTTATAAAAAATCAGTGAAAACATTGTGGGAAGTAAAAACCAACCAAGCAACAAAAACACACAAGAAAATAAACAGGATTTTTTTTTATTTCAAAATTTTCAAACATAAAAATATTTTGACTAACCCTATGGTTCATCAAAACCCCCAAATGATTTTCATCGATTTTTAGGTCCTTTTTTGTTAATTTTTGATGGAAAATTTCAGTCAACTCTAATACCAACTGGTCTATCAGCAGATTTGTCAAAGTATTTTGTTTTAGAATGAAGGGCATGCAGACTTCTGAATTGTGTGTATCTGTAAATACAATATGTAGGGTAATTGCATAACCAAGTTTTGATTCTTCCACAACAAAGAATTAATAAATGCTAGAGGCAATCTTTTAGTTCTAGTTTGGTTTAGTACCTTGCTAACCTAGAACTAAAAGATGACAATTTAGCAGCCAAATCTCTGAAGGACAACAGAAGTTTTGTAATGACAAATGATATATCAGCATAATATTCTAAAAGGAGTCATAGGTATACTTAAGTGGTTGTACCTTAAGTGTCAGCCCTCACAAGCATGCTAGTTGCTACTTCAAGTCTATTAATACTGAATCTATCAATAACATGAGTAGCCATCAGGGTAAGAACCCTTTGAAACAATATTAGTCACTAGATTTCAGCCAGTCAGGCAGGAAATCCCCTGGTGTCATTAGAATTTTAAGGCTCCAAGGCTGTACCTTCCAGTATATAAATAAAAAATTCTTCCTTATGTCCATCCTCAACAACCAAACAGCTGCACATGCTGTAAAGAGATTGTAAGATAACATCTTGTCTAACATCACTCATCCCAGTAACGAGTTATCAGCAAAAAGTCATAAAATGTGTGGATCAGACAGAAGTACAAGTAATTATCACAATGCCATCTACAGACATTATAATGCACGTTGCTGTATTTGATATTTCCTAGATAGATTTGTGTTGGAGCTGGCTAGGGCAGAATTTCCAGACTGGTCTGTTTGATGATCTGAATGCAATACCCTTCATCAAACTTAGCTGGCTTTTTCTTTCTTCTGCTGCTCCTTTTTTCCAGACTCTGCAATAATCTCCTCAACAAATTCAGTGCTGTGCCTTGATGCTCATCTTTGTCCTTGATTCTGTGCCACAATCAGATTACTTGGAGTGGAATTAGGCAGCTTAAAGAGCTCAAGACTGCAAATATTTCGTTATACCTTGTTTCTTGTGATGACTAAGCCTCCAGAAATTTCAACTCACGACATATACCCACAATTTGCAAGCTTCTCTGTGGTTTATCTGAATAGTAGAGTTTCTTCCTTCTCACCTCTTATCATCCCATTCTCTTCCCAACTTCTCACCTCCTCTGCACTTGCTCTTCCTCCTTTACCTCTCCACCTGATCCTGACTGGCTTACCCACTGAATATAGTCTGTTCCTTGTCTAATGCCTTTGGCTTTCACCCATAGATTCCTATTTCTCTGCTTCTCTGCAAAATCTGTTCTCTCCCCAGGACATTACATTGGCAACAATGTGACTATTGGGGACGATCTGAGTTATATGTTAACCTGGCTATGTAACTGATCTCTTAGGATTAGAAGAACCCTTTGTTTGATTAAATTGGTAGTAAATAACCACTCATCATTAAGTCTAGTGTCTGGGTGGTGAAACAAGGGCTGGCATACCTAAGGAGACTATATTTCTGACTTCTTGTTAACCAGTGTGGTAAGACAGAAGTTTACTGTTGTTACTGGCTTAGTATATTTCGTGGAAGAATTACTACCAGTTCAGGGTGGGTCTGCCCCAATTCTCAGCAGTTTGTCCTGTATTGGGTATTCTTGTCTGTGACCCACTGAGGTACGGGGGCATCTTTTGCTTCTGGCTTGTGCAGCTTTCCATAGAGACTCCTGTTGGTTGAGCTTGCGGAAGAATTGAAGCCATAACTTCATGAATAGGGGTGAGGGCTGAACTGCAAAACCACATATTAAATATTTGTATAAGTGTAAAGTCCTGCAGTGAACATCATTGGGAAATGATCAGCTGTTGAGTGGTGGGACCTGGAGTGTCTCTACAGAGGGATGTGCTCCTTCCAGCTACAGAATTCTGTGACTACTCGTATTGTGCAATAGCTACATAGGAGAAACATCAGGTCAGTATTGCCATGGACCAGGAAGACATGGCTGTAGCAGGATCCTTCCAGACAGCAGAATAAACTACACTGTTTCAGGGACTTCTAAACCTCATAGTTGGTCCACACCCACCTAAAACTCCAAGGCCAAACCCCTCCATACTGCCCCCCTTCACACATACTATAAACAAATAAAAATCTAGTTTTATCAAGACTTTTTTCATTTTTCCAGGGTTCTGTTTTTCCCCTTTAACTCATTATGCTTACTGCAGATTCAATTTTAGTAAATGGAAATTGATAAGCTACTTCTGCGAATTGAGGGTTAGCAAGATCAGGGCCAGTATTTCATAAAATACAACTTATTCTAAACAACACATGGCATTTTTTTCTTTCTATTAAAAAGCAGACATTCCACTTGAATACATTATTCCATGGCAAGGGAACCAAATTTGGACAATATTAAGCTTTAAAAAAAGTCTTTTGCTCAACACACCAGTACTTACACATTGTGCAGGCTAGGTCAAGATAATGTATTTGTTTTGTGTCTCACCTCTCTGTCTGTAAAGTGAGGCTAACAATACCACCTGATGTTGATGTTTGTCCTGGAAAAAATGGTAAGTTTCTAAGTAAGGGTTGAAACATTATACAATCAAATCTATGATGGGGCAGATTCTCCAGGTGCAGTGATCCCTGCTCATGTGCAAAGGCACCACAAAGGCTGCTCCTCAGCTCCAAAATCCGTGCCAAGGGAATGGACAGACACGGACGGGGTAGAGAACTCATTAGGGGACCCTCTGGCTCAGTGGAAATTAATAGAAAAAAAGAGACTAGAATCTGGGGATTTATTATCTTTTCCATGGAGCCCCTCCAGTGACATAGTGATAGCCAGGGAAAATCCACTAGGGGTGTTGGGGTCACATGCTGTGAGTGGTCTGCCAGCGCCCAGAGCTGTAGGAGGGTCATTGAGAAACTGTTCTAGAGCAAGTTGAAAAGGTTCATGACTCCTTCCATTTACTAGAGAAGAAAGAGTAAAAAAAAATCTATCAATGATAGCAATGCTGAGCCTTTAGCATGTATTTGTCTGTGTTTTCCCAGAGATTGACCAAGAATACTGGACTTTGAAGGGTAAGGGTGTGCGGGGATCAGGGAAGCAAGATTTTCTTTGCTTTAGATTGTAATAAAATGTCCAATGACTTGCACCTTTCCTTTTGTGACACCCCACAAGGGAGTCCAAACTCAGCGCTGCAGAAAGACTGTTCTAGAGAACTAAGCTACATCTATTTTTAAGGATGTCTTTCATTTTCTACTCACATGCATGGACTTTCTTTTCCCCTTGTGCTGTCTGTTTAAAACCAATTGCTGTTAATTGGATCTGTGAAAGTGGCTTGGGGTTGGCGAGTACACCTTTATATAACTTTGCTTTTCACTGCAGGGTAGTAGCATTCCTACTGCACTGAAGATATATTCTGACTACTTCAAGTGCCTTATTCACAGGTAAGTGGACTGTAAGAGAGTAGCAGAGCTGAGATTATTGGTATTGGAACTATTCCTCAAGGTTTTAAAGGCATCAGTAGTTCGGTGTTTTTCCACTTGGTACCATAGTTTAGAGGAAGAGGTATTTTCAGTAGCTGAAAAACAAACACCAACAGAAGACAATGTAGTTTCTGGAGAGTCCTCAGTTCTTGCTCCGTAGACTGTGCTTACGTTGGCATAGTACTGACAATATCTTCTCTCTTCATGTCCAAAAATTTACCCAGAGATTGGACCAATTAAAAAGTGAAGATTAGCCGTCTGAAGACTGGGGAAAGGGGAGGGCTTCAGAGCCGTAGGTGCAATTTCAAAGGGTTGTCTACACAGCTATTTTTAAAGCACGGGCATTGGAGGCACAGTCCCTGGACTGTGTAGACTTACCTTTAAGGCAGTTAAGATGGGATGGGAAGACACTTCTATGTTAGAAGTATCATTAAACTGGCTGCAGAAGATATGCATGGACTTTATAGCAGAGCTAGTTTGGCCTGTTGCAACGCCTCATGTTAAGGTTCCAATCTTGCAGAAACTCATGGATTTGCTTCACTTTACACACTGTGGGCACTCCTATCAAGGTGAATGGAAATACTCCCAGTGCACAAAGGTAAGCATGTGCTTGAGTCTTTGGAGGATCAGGGATTAACCCACTATGTTTTCATTGTATTGTCTAGAAGACTGTTGAGTGGGATAATTTGACTGATGCCAGCTTAGTTTTTACTGAGAATAAGCATGTCCCTTAATGACTGCAAACTGTGACGTGAGTGTTCTTGTGAGCTTCACAATACACTGTATGAATAACAACAAGAGCGTTCTCATTTACATCTCGTATATGTTCCGCAGCAGATACTTACTGATGGCTTTTTGCTGCTCTACTAGCCTTTTCAGTATGTAAAATGTTGAGTACCAGGGAGCTGGCATTTCCTGCTTTAATTGGCACATGGATACATTGTTTTTCTCTAGCAGTTCCAGAAGAATGTTATGGGTCTTTGCTGAGTAAAATGGGTGCAGATATTGTTGCAAATGTGGAAATTGCTAGCACCATCTATTGGTTAAAAATATAAAACAAAAAAATCCTCACAAAATATGCATATTCTCAAATTGGAGTCTGATTGAATAAATGATTGCTCTTGTTTTAATTATTTAAAATGTCATTAAAGTTAATATATATGTAAATATCTCTTTTTATAACCAGACACTTTGTCTACAGTTTGCATTTTATTGGAGGCATTTGTGACTTTAGAAATATTCACTGTTATATATAATGTACTGGAAAAGGATTCTGAAAGTAACAGGTGCTAAACTAAGCATAGTATATTTCTTCATATCAGTAGAAGAGTTAGCCATAGGCTGGAGGTGGAGTTCTAGCAGAACATTTAATTGCCAGATAAATCTTAAGGTTAATTTCAAGAAAGCCTGGAAGGTGGAAATATTGGGCTTGTGTTTACTTGATTATTGGAGTGTCTGCATTTTCTGTAACATATCTAAAAAACCCTTAAAGAAAAGGACTTCTTCCTTAAAATTCGGAAGCTGAGAAATCAGTCATGAAGATTATTTGGCTATTCTGCCACAATACTCTTTTAACCCCCCCCCCCACCCCCAATGTCTGTAGTAATAAAACTAAGTGAAGATTTTGACAGGTAAGTCACATAGTGCTTTGCTCTTGATAGAATGGTATGTTGACTGCTGTGTAATCTTTGAGCAAGCCAAAGATATAAACCACAGCATGCTTTTCAAAAGTAATTGCCAATGGCTGAGATAGATTTTTGGAATGACATCTAGTGAGCTGCCACACTTATATAGTCATGTGTTCGTACATTTCTTCATATAGCCCATCTTATTCACAGTTTCAAGGCCTTTTATTTTTAAATCAAGTTTGACTGTTATACAAATTTAACATTGAGGAGTCTGGAAAAAAAAACATGCCTGTGAAAATGTTGGTGTTTCCATGCCCAGATTTTTTTTTTATCATCCTGTTTTAACAGCACAGGGAGGTTCCCCACTAGCTAATGTGTGTGATGGTCACATTGTGGGAGTGGGTGGATGATGGTGGCATTACTTTTCTTCCTGCTGTATGCTCTGTCTCAGAATGAGCTGTTTTCTGTTTGCATGATTTCTGTAATGTTAATGTTTAATTCATCTCAGCAGCATCACTTTCAAAAATATATTCTTCAGTGGGGTTGCAAATATAGCTGATGGGGCCCATGATGAGGCTGAAGATAATATTTGCATTCTTTTTATGAAGCATTTAATTAGGTCTCTGAAGTTCTGGTTGATGATCATGATGCATGTGAGCACCATAGTCTTCAGACTCAATATTAATATAGTCCCAGTTATGGTAATTGCTAGGGAAGTTAAGGAAAGAAGCTATTCTGATTCCAGGTATAACAACACATTGTATAGATTCATTTCAGGACCTTGAACCTTAAAAAATTCTGCATTCCCCACCCAGAGAAAACTTTTGTATAGCCCTAATTTAAGAACTATTTAGGGTCCCACTCCTTCTTGGTCCCTTAGAAGCTTTTCCTTTAGAAGGAAAACACTCCTGTAGGGAGGTGTTCACCCTGGCTCCAGTCTGTCTCTGCCAGGTAAAAGGGCTGGAGCAGGTTTAAGGGGTTCTAAAAGAACTCAGGAAGACTGCCTCCCGAGGACCTCATTGCAAGCCCTAGCTTTGAGGGTGTGCTGGAGGTAGGTGGCATAATGGAATGTTAAACTGTATTATACTGATCAGCCATTAGGTGGTGATGTGAATAAAAACCTTATTTAAACTAACCTCAGCCGTACCTGGCAGAGTATTACAGGATTTTATGATGAACATATCTGGTGTGTAAAAGCAAGCTCTGTAGTCAGTCCCTATCTGGTACAGAGAAACATGACATAGTGTGTAAACTAACAACAGAAACAGAAGTAACAGCAAAGGTTGCAGGATCTCATCAGCATGACACTCTTCAATGCCCCAGAGAACTTCCACTTTGACAAACCTTCAGAATGAACAGGCTGGAAACAGGATTTTGCAAGATTTTGCATTGCTACCAAGCTGCACATAGAAGCTGGAGCTATGCAGGTATCATCTTTAATTTATGCTACAGGGAGTTCGGCAGACAGACCAGATCTGGTACAGAGGAACTCGAGAGGAGTTGCAGAGACTCTGAGCAGCATTGCTACCCCATAGGAAGGTGGGGACAGACAGCCCGCTCCCTCTTCCTCTATCTAAATGATGCCAGTGGCAGCAGATTGGAAGGGCATAACATGGCTTAAAGTCATCATAGCAAGCGCTCCCAAAATCCAAAGATGTCTGTGGTAGAACTGGGAATCGAACGCAGATCACCTAAGTCCTTAACCCCAAACTGTCCTTCCTTTCTTTAATAATATCTTTAATAAATTTGAAAATACAAATCACTTTTAATTGGGGCAAGGTATTATTAAAGTCCCAGCCTCCCACACACTCTCCTCTTCTCAGCAAAATGTTCCTCAGCTACTACCATATGATTAATTTACTGAATGATATTTGGACTTTAATAAGTGTCACCCTAAGGTAACCAACCTCTGCAGCATGACACAGCCTTCACACGGAAAAGTAGTATAGAATCTATAGGGGTGGAGCTTTTGCCATCACTGATGGGAAGTAGTGAGGAAGCTGGCAGTGTCTCTGTGATTTCCAGCTGACATTGTGATCATAACTGCCTATGAAACTATACAATAAAAAGCTGGCTTCAATTGGTGTGGGTGTCTTTGGACCAGCTTTCATGAGCATTTGCCCTTAGGGTCAAGAAAAAAAGCCTGGATAAAATAAAACCTAGCATACAACAGT
This sequence comes from Chelonia mydas, assembly GCF_015237465.2. Lineage (NCBI taxonomy): Eukaryota > Metazoa > Chordata > Testudines > Cheloniidae > Chelonia > Chelonia mydas. The sequence goes on along the minus strand of NC_057850.1, from coordinate 76,349,819 downwards.
TTATATTTTTTATTAAAATGTAGTGCAAAGCATTATTTTTGATCACTCACAGCTGACTTCAGACATCAAGAAAACCTATAGTTGCTGGGGGCCCTCTTTAGAAGACATTCCAAAAAAGGTAAAATAAAAACAACTATGGAAAATAATAATTTTGATCCAGGATCTCAATGAAATTTTATGAGAAAACATATTTCCATGTACCGGTATTAATCCAATGAGAATGTTACCTCTTGAGAATCAATATCACAGTGTTTATTTATAGATAGGTACAGTGGTTCGCCATAGCCCCCATTGACCTTTCTTGCTACATCTTCTCCCACCCCGTCCAAGAGCCCCGCAACTGGCTCTGCTCCTGAAAGAACTGTGAGCTGAATAAGGGAGTGTGGAAGCTTTCTGGTGTCGCTCAAGCCTTCTTAATGTGTACAAGCTCCTTCACTACCCTACTTCCAGTGTATTAGAGGCAGAGCAGCCTTTACAAAAACAAGTGTTTTCACATTGAGCTGGGGGCTTCCTGTTGCCATTAGAAGATAAAATATCATTAGCTTAAAAACAAAACAAACAAAAAAACCCACCCAAAAAAGCTCAAAGAATATCAAAGAAAAGCATTTTTTGTTCCAAGACAGCCTACAATTCTGAATCAGAGCTCTTATCAGATCTAAGCCAAATTTAGAAAAACAGAAGAATGTATTCCCTGATCACAGAGCTATACGCATTCCAGAGTCTGGGTAGATACAAGGCTAACATACAGTTCACAAAGGTAAATGTGAATGACCACGCAGAAATGCTTTTACCATAAAGGCCCTGAGTCTGCTCCCATGTGGAGTGTATGTTGATTTTGTTCTTAAAGATACAATTGTGCAGTGTTCTATTTTATTTTTGTCCTTAGGCATTGCTGAAAACGAACCAGATTAAGCAGCAAGGGTATTCCTAATATGATAAAAAATCTAACATTGAATCCTTCCAAGTTTGCAAAAATTGTTTCACAATAGCATTGGTAATTCACTAGAAAAGATGTAATCATATCTCAATCTTGCACAGTGAGAGAAAAGAAATACTGATACAGTGCATATACTAAATTAATTAAATAAGCAGTGACAGAAAAGCTTTGCCGTGGTGACTCGGAATTAAAATGTCTCCTCAGCTAAAACCACAAAGTCCTATTTTCAGGCTTTTATACCTTTCAAGACTATTACCCCATAGATTGAAATTCTTCATTCTTGTTCTGGTCTTAAAAGGTGAACTTTTTGTGCTTGGAAAGTCTGATGACATTCTTTTAGACTGTTTTTCAGATATATTAGAAAAAAGTATTTTTCAGAACTTTCAAATATTTTCAGGCCACGTGCAAGCCTCTCTTCCTTCTGATAGCTCAGAAATTATTTAGTTTTTAATGAGTTTAAACTTGGCCTGGGTGGTACAGAAAACACGCCTCTTCCCTAGAGCACAGGGTGTGCTTTGCTCAATTCCATTTAAAAAAAAAAAAGACTAAAAGGAATTAAAGTACATTATTATAAGACTGATGATGTAGGTGCTTGATTCTGTAGTGACTTCTGGAGTGCATGCAGAACTCCAATTAACTTCACTATGCTGACTAGAGAATCCAGCTATGAATGCACACCCAAACATCCATCTGTTGAAATCAATGCAGTTGGCACAAAGGTTAACATTATTCTGCTGGAATAAATGAATGTTTTGGTGACCCAAATCTTTTTCAAAGCCTCTCCTTTGATTTTAAATTGACTTGATGTTGTGGCCTCTGCTGTGGCTGACTTTCCCCCCAGTGGTGCAAGTGAAGATTTAATCCTTCTCCACAGTGAAAGGAACAGGGGCCTTGTCAACAATGAGGAATAGCTCCATTTCAGCAGTTGGTAGTCAGGCTACACTGGAGCTATACCCTAAGTATAGACAGTGACTTGTAGCTCATTTAATGCAAATACCTAACTGAGGGTTTACTTTTGCCTGAAGCTGGAGAAGCAAGTGGTACTTTCAGTCCCTGCACTCAGGGACTGCTTATTCAGTATGCCCCAAAGAGGGAGGGAGAAAGTGAGGTCATGGCTACTACAACTTTCCATGCTGGCTTGCAAAGTGGGCTGGCCACACTGGGGTTAGCAGACTGCACGATCCTACAAGCTGAGCTGGTCAGGGACGGATTGTTGTTGAAAAACTGGAGAAGGTGCAGAAAAAAAGCAAAAAAATGACTTGAAGGTTGTAGAAGATGTCTTAGAAAGAGACTCAAAAAGCTCGACCTATTGAGTTTATCAAAAAGAAAATTGAGAGATGACTTGATTAGAATGTACCTTCACAGGGAGAAAATATCAGGCACTAAAGGGCTCTTTATTCTAGCAGAGACAGGCATAACAAGAAGCAATGGCTGGAAGCTGAAGCAAGACCGTATCAGATTAGAAATAGGGGACACATTTTTAACAGTGTTGAGGATTAATCACTGGGACAAACTACCAAGAGAAATGGTGGATTCTTCAGATCTTAATATCTTCAAAGCAAGACTGGATGCCTTTCGGGAAGTGATGCTTTAGCCAAACACAAATTGTGTTTAAGTCAAATACAAGTTACTGGGCTCAGTGCAGGGTAACTGGAGTTCTGTAGCCTGTGCCATATGGGAGGGCATACTAGATGACCTAATGATCCCTTCTCGCCTTAAACTTCATATCCATCTGTGAATTTTTCATTGTGCCTCTGTGAAGCACAGTCCGTCCCTAAGCTCCCTACAGAGCACTACAGCTGTGCACCTCCCTCTACTCATGCCACTGGCCAACTTCAAAATGTGTCCCATTCTGTGTACATAAGCAGTTTACAAGCACCTTTATTTCTGTCCAGGATGTGTCTGCTGAAAGGATCCTGTCCTCCCCCAGCCCTGGCTTTTTTCTTTTTTTTTTTTTGACTCAATCAAAAAGAAAGAAATTTACTTATTGGATTTAAAAATCATGCAAACCTTTTGGAAAATATAAATATGTTCCCTATTGACACTGTATGCAGGATTGTGCAAATGTTGTATTGATTTTTTTTTTAAACAAGAGCATTTCATGGCCTGCTAATAAATTGATTTTGGACTGTCTGCATTCTAACCTCTTTGCAAATATCCATGTTTGACTGACAGCGTTATGGCCCAGGAGACACTGGGAGCTGTAGTCTCTTACTTAAGAGTTTTCCTCTCCTGTCATCTCAAATGTCATTTCTGAAACATTTATCACAAGACACTGTCATTGGACAAATAATGGGGCTGTGTGATAGTAGCTCAGATACACACAGCCTCTCTGCTTCAGTGACAATTCCTGCTGTTGGTTACTTGAGATAATAGGAGAGTTCAGATCTGTCAGTAGATACGGGGGAAGGACACAGGACAGCCTCCGAAATGGCACTGCACATGCTCAGTGGGGCCATGAGAGCTGTCAGGGAGGAGTATGTACAGATTTCCGCAGAGATGGTACTCCTTGGGAAATGATAACATTTGTTGAAAGGGCACAAAGATCTGCTTTAAAAACTTCCATATGGTGCATCGATGCAGTGGCAAGCATAATAATAATCATGTCCTTGTTCCAGGTGAAGCCTTCTGCTTTTCTGGCTCCCAGGCAGAAAGATCAGGCTTTGTAAAGCTCTTTACGTGATTTCTTAAATTGCTGTCCCCTCCTTTATTTTTTTTAAATGTGACTTTGCATTTTTGAAAACCAAACAATCACTACTTCAATGTTCCTGTTTATTTTACCAGCACACCCTCCTCTCCAAAACCTTACTACAAAAGTGAAATTTTCAAAAGTGCCTAAGTAGTTTAGAAGCATAAGTTACTTTGGGGGAGATTTTTAAAGGCACTGTGAGGTGCACAGTTACAGCACAAATGCCTAATGCCCATTAAAAGTCAATGGAAGATTAGGTATCTACTTTTAGAAAATTTACCTATTGGGCTTTCAAAGAGGTAAGTGGTATCTGTGTTCAGATATCACTTAGGTACTTTTGAAACTCTCCCTCATATTTCTCAATAAAATCTAATCAACATTTGTTATTTTTATAAAATTTTATAAAAATGTTCTAGGCATTTTGTAGTAAGACATGATCCTATCCCCCAGCAGCCTGTGGTCCAGATTTAGCCATGATGTAACAAATAATGATAACAAACAATACAGAGCTGACGGGATGATGAAGGACAAGGAAACAAGAAGATAACATGGTTACTTAATTTAAGCATGGACACATCCTGGTATCTCAATTACCAGGTTATTTTTGTGGGCTGTAAGATTTACTGTCAACTGCCTCATGAAGCATGCACATGCACAAACAGACACACAAACACAGTTGGCACTATGGAAAAAAGTCAGCTGTAAAATAAAGATTATACGAGATGCTCTGGAAGAAATGTTTTCTCATGGTTAGAGCAGGGGATTGGGACTCGAGAGTTTGGGATTAAATTCTTAGCCCTGACACTGATTTATTCTGTGGTGTATGGTCCCATTATTTAAATCAACAGCATGCGTAAGGCCTTTCCATTGATTTCAGTGGGTTTGGGATTAGGCCCCAAATTACGTATCCAAAAAAGTGATGCACTTAAAAACAGATGGTAGTTTTTCCCCCTCTTAATGATTTTGTGAATCAGTTTACCAAACTGTAAATGAAAATGATAATGCTGCCTATTGTATCTCACTGGGGTGTTGATCACATTTGTGCTGGGTTTTTCAAAGATCACCGAAGTCATTTAGCGTGCACAAGTTACACTGAAAAGCAATGGGACTTGTGCTCCTAAATTATATAGGTGCTTTTGAAAATCCCACCCTTAATTAATTGTTTGTAAAGAGCTTTGAGATCCTTGGATGAAAGGTGTCATGTGAAGACTATGTATTTTTATTTCAACGTCTTTGGAAACTGCCCCTCCCCGCCCATTTCCCAACCCCATGCTCTTTCTATTAAATGAAGAGTTTAAAGCCTGGGAACCATGGAGTCCTTTTAAGCTTTTTCTGAACTCAGTATTCATTATTTATCCAGTGACCTGGTACAGTGGAAACAGGCACAATGCTAAGTGCTATTGCACTAACTCTGATGCAGTCAGTTCATTGTCTGGGGGGAAAAAAAGCATTTAAGCTTCAATGTTCTCTCAGTCTCATGATTTCCACTACTACTCCCACATCCCTTCTGTTCCTCTCTTTATTAACTGCATTGCTCCAATGTCCTTTTGACTACAGTGGCACTGGCACTGTCTGCAAAATCCTGTATAATGATACTCATCCTGGCTGTGCCATTTATGGATTCCATAACATGCTCTATCCCTATGGGTAAAGATCATTCCGTCTTGTCACTTTGCCTCTTTTGAGGTTGTGATTGCTGAAGCAAAGGCCAATATCTGGAATCTGATTAGTACATCTGAGGCAAAGCCATGTCTCTGAAAGCTGAAATTGAGATAATGGAATGAAAGAGTGAGACAGACAGACACACATACGGTGTCTCACAATGGACATGTTTCAACAGAAGCAGTGGCAGATACATTGTTCATTAGTACACCCTCCCTGACCATCCACAAAGCAGCATCATTGTTCTATCCAGGGGTGCTACACCTCTGACTTCTAGGTGGTGACATACCACAAATCAGTGAAGTAAGGACAAGTCAAGGGAAAATATTAATGGTGGCAGAGTGCAATCCAAAATGAATGTTATTAAAAGTTGATCTCTCAGCTGAAGTTGTTATCTAAGCTTTCTGTGACATGCTGTTAAACTTTAACAGTCTGAAAATTCTATGTTTCAGAGTAGCAGCCGTGTTAGTCTGTATCATAGGCCCTATGATGGTGTCCCCTGAATAGTGTCCCTGTTACAGACAGCCCCCCAACCTGAAGCAAATGCTCACCAGCAACCACACACCACACAACAGAACCACTAACCCAGGAACCTATCCTTGCAAAAAAGCCCATTGCCAACTGTGTCCACATATCTATTCAGGGGACATCATCATAGGGCCTAATAAGAACTGCACAGAAGAAGTCATACGCAGAGCACACCACCACATTTTCTTGGTACAAAACTGAGGAAGTATGCTACATTCTCTTGATCCCCATCTACTAGCTAATTTGACATAGATACAAAGATCTTGCCTAACACTTCCCAGCCACCTGCCATGTGCCCTGAAGATGAGCAAAATCAGTTGGTTTTAGACCAAGGGGATTATGTATGTAATAAGAATTGGGGTATGATATAGTACTCACAACTCCACAATGGGGGCACTTAGATTGTAACTTTTGGAGGCAGGGATCTGGTTTTTGTTTGTGTTATCACAGCACCCAATGCAATAGGGTCCCAAACCTTACTGGGGACTCTAGGTGCTACTTTAATATAACTATTGAATAATGATAATGCATCGAGCAAACCTGTTTTGGAGCGGTTCCTCCATTCTCTGGAATTCCTTCCCAGTGCCAGGGCCAGCTCTAGGTTTTTTTTGCCACCCCAAGCTCTGAGAGCACAACTGCCCAATCAAAAAAAAAAAGGGGTGGCCAGAATGCCGCCCCTGGAATTGTGCCACCCCAAGCATATGCTTGCTTTGCTGGTGCCTAGAGCCAGTCCTATCTAGTGCTCCTCAGACTGGTAAGTGGCACAATGGAGGCTTAATATCTTTTAACCCAATTTTAGCCAATAAAACCAAACTAACTTCCCCATTAAACCAAGAAACCTCCAAATCCTCTTGGACAGCCCACTCCGACGGAGCCTGAGAAAACAAATAATCCTTGCAGCAGTCCCTGAAGGTTTTTTGAACCAAAGTGGTAAAACTCCCAGGTCAATGAACTTGGACTCTTCCGGACATATGTGGTGAAAGTCCCAGAATCAAGAACTTTCCAGTAAGAACTCTCAGCCTCCAGACCCTAAACAAACATCTTTCGTGTGTGTGCCTCAGATGACTACAATTACTGGATTGAAACAAAAAAAGAAAGTTTAGTCCCTGAACTGTATGAAGTTTCTGAGTGTTTTAACGATGTAGCCCCAAGCACTCTGCAGTAATCCAACCTGAATGTCATAAAGACATGGATATCTCTAGGAATGTCCACATCTAAGGGGAAAATAATTGCAACCACCTTGAAATTAAAATAAAGGCATTTTAGCCTCCATTGACCTATAAACATCTAGAAACAGCTAAGGATCTAATACAACCCCTGGGTTGTGCAACTGAGTAACAAAAGATGAGTAGATCCCTTTAATACAGGGGCAGAGAAGTAGATTTGATTTTCATTTTCTCTCTTGTTTTCTCCCCATCCCTACTTCAGTGAACAACCACCCACTTGCATGTCTCTGAGAAAAGAGTGAGCTTCAGAATCACTAACAAGAACTCTTGTGCTTGGTGCTGTCCTCATTCTAGAAGAATCTTCTCCTCACTACCTTCTGCTCTGTCCTTTGAAGCACAGTATTTGGAAGCAGATGTGGGAAATTCACTGAGCTCCCCTTTGTGAGTTGTTCCAGAACAAAAGAAACAGGGAAGACGGACACAGGAAGGAGGCTATATCTGTAGATTTGTTTGTCACAAACAGGGATTTCTGCAGCAGCTTGAGAAAAAGGTCAGTTGTGCAGCTGTTTGGGCAGGCACATAATCACATTTCACACAGGCTGTTTTATTATTGTTATGTATAAAACATATCTGGGAAATAGATTATTTGTCCACAGTGAGTGGAAATGAACAGTATGGTGCAGCCTGAGTATCAAAGGTGTCAAAAGTTACATACACAAAAATGATTTGGTTGTAATTGTATTTCTCTGGGCCAGATCCTCTGCTGTAGCTTTGCTAGTTTAACCAGCTGAAGATCTGTCCCTATGTCTTTCTAGTTTATATTTAAGGGGTGAAGTGCACCACTATGTAAAGGGTCAGCACAAAGCCTGTACACCTTTTCAGTCCCACTTCAGTTCTATTTTGATCACTTAAATGAGGAACAGGCCTTTGATAGCCCTCAACACCGGGGGGAATTTCACCCAAACAGAGATGGGCCTGAATTATGATGTTTGGATCCAGGACATTGATATCCACGACTCACACTGCAAAATTCAGAGCAAAACTCTCTAAGTTCTAGGGTGGGCATTTTAGAACTGGGGTTCCAGTTCTTGCCCATCTCCAATTATGAACTCTGGATAGTGGGCTCAAGTTATAACTTGTTCAGAAAGCAGACAACCTAGTCCGTCCCTTTAACTTCTGTATGACTGGAGCATAAGCAGAACACTGAATGATAGTAAATAGCCTCATTGTTCCTTGCATTCAAAAGCTTCTTTATAATAAAAGATTTTTAATAACATCATTCTAAAAGGGCAACTGTTTCTGTTATTTAAAAGGAAAACATCAGTATGTCTCTTACATGTGCTCAGCTAGCTTGCTGGTCCCTTTTCCATTTCCTTTAGCTCCAAATGCTATCTTGCAGTAGCACTGTTCAGTGGACCCAGGGGAGCCAAATGTCAGTTTTCTAGATGGCACGCTGCCAGTCTGGCGGTACAGTGTTGAAAATCATTGAGGGAATTCACTTCATTGGAGAACCAAAGAACATCACTTCATAACACATCTTGTGTACATGATCGGTTCACAACAGCTGAAGAAGGAGGCAGAAAAGAAGCTTCAGCAAGCCCCTTCATATGTGTATATTCAGTCTCAGGTTTCCACATGGCTCAAGCAGCTGCTTAAAGTTACTGCTAGTTTAGTAAGGGGCAGGAGTCCTTCCTCATAACAAACAAGCTCTGAAATCTGCAAAACTAAAATCTCCACCACACAAGATGGCTTTTTGTCTAACTTCAACTGAAATTTCATTTCTTTCATATAATAGTACTTCAGGTCTTTTAAGGCAGGAGTCTAATACCGTAAAAACTTTTTGCCTGCAGAGAGCAAGCTCATCTATAGAAACATAATATCCAGGTGGGAAATCATTAGTGCTATATTCTATTATATTATCTTTATTAAGATTGCAAATTATTATTGTACCTGCCACTGGAGAAAAGCACTTTATTAGCTATTTTAATGAAAGTTTAAAACACTGGGTATGATGGGATGTTCACCCCACACCAATCCTGATGGGGTTAAAGTAGGCTAGATGGGCCAATTAACTGCATAGGCTGCACCTGGAGGAGAGCCAGGGATCAACAATGCTTAATTAAGGATGAAATTCACCTGGGCAGGAAGAAGCGTGGCTACTAAAAAGCTTAGAAGCTGAAAAGAGAAGGGGAATAGTCTGCAGTCACTTTCTGACAGGAGTTAGAGATTACTGGGTTTAGTAAGAAGCCAAAGGGGAAGTAGCCATGGAGAGAGGAGACGCTCAGGCAAGTGGTAAACCCAGAGAGGTCCCAGAGGATGGAAGAAGGACAGAGCCCAGGGAAGTAGCAACCAGGTCTGAGAGTAAGTAGACCATAGCTGCAGAGCATAGGGTTCCTGGGCTGGAACTCAGAGTAGATGGTGGGCCCAGGTTCCCCTACCCCAGCTACTGGGGAAGTGGCACAGCCTTGGATGTAGAATGGAGGACTCCCTGGAACAGCAGAGAGACATTGACAGACCCTCAGCAGGGAAGAACTAAAGTGACCTGGCTTGAGGACTGAGTCACAAAGAAGAAGACTACCCAGAGTCCTGGAGGGTGAGATTGAGACAAGTGGGAAGTGTGCCAGTGGTGAGTAGTGAACCCCATTATACTGTCATTCATCTGATCAGAGATGTTATTTCATGAGTGGAGTGCACATTTCTAATTGGATGAAGAGGTAATCACGAGCAGCCAGCATGGACTTACCAAGAACAAATCATGCCAAACTAGCTTGATTTCCTTCTTTGATAGGGTATCTGGTTTGGTGAATAGGGGGAATGCGGTTAACATAATAAGCCTTGCTGAAGTCCAGGTATTTGACACATTTCCACATGACATTCTTATAAGTAAGCTGGAGAAATGTGGGCTTTGCGGAACTACCATTAAGTCAATACATAATTGGTTAAACACCCACAAACAAAGAGTAACTATTAATGGAATGATGTCAGACTGGAGGGAGATCTCAAGTAGGGTTCCACAGGGATCTGTTCTGGGTCCGGTGTTGTTTAACATCTTTATTAATTACCTGGATGTAGGAATAGAGAGCATACTGATGACACAAAGCGTCTGACAACGAAATGAAATTCAGCAAAGACAAATGTAAGGTGCTACACTTAGGGAAGAAAACCAAATGCACAAATACAGAATGTGGGAGAACTGGATTGGCAGCAGCACTCCTGAGAAGGATCTAGGAGGTGTGGTGGATCACAACCTCAACATGAGTCAGCACTGCAATGCTGTTGCAAAAAAAGCTAATGCAATTTTAGGTTGGATTAGCAGAGGCACATCATGCAAGTCACGGGAGGTGAAAGTACCACTCTACTCGGTATTGGTTACGCTTCAGTTGGAGTACTGTGTCCAATTTTGGTCACCACTGTATAGAAAGGATCCAGAGGTGAGCGGCAAACATGATCAAAGGGATGGAATACAAGCCATATGAGCAAAGGCTGAAGGAACTGGGTATGTTTAGTTTTGAAAAGAAGAGATTAAGGGATATATGATAGACGTCTGATGGAATTGCTCCATTCCAAATACTGCAGCCAGAAGCTCTTTTTCTATTTGGTTATACCTCTGTTTGGTCTTGAACAGGGCTTGGCTGGCATGAGTGTCTGGCTGCTCCTGCAGAAGAGCTACACCTAATCCTTTCTCTGATGCATCACACTGGTGTGTCTGTGGCTCTCTTTGCTGATAATACTTTAGGACAGGCTCATCTTTGTTTCAATATGTCAAACGTTTGCTATTGGGGGCCGCCCAGTTTCACTCAACATTCTCCACTGTGAGGTGATATATGGATTCCACCTACTGCAACCAGGTGTGGACAGAACTTAGACAGAAGATTTATTTCTATGCAGCACACATGCACTGGAACTGGCGTGTCTGACCACCTTGCTCTTGTTGGGGATCTGCTTTCAGTCCCTCTGCTGTGAGCAGATGTCCAATGTATGTCACCTCACACTGTTTGAGTCTCATTTTTTTTCTGGGTTCAGTTTTCTATCTTTGGATCTTCAATACTGTAGAAAAGCTTGTCATTTTCTGTCATGGTGTTGTAAAGCTTCTGTATTATTGTTCACTTCACTTACAATGAGGATATTGTTTGTGGTTATTTTTGCCCCAGGCAGTCCTTCCAGCACTTCTGTAAGTTTTCTCTGAAACATCTCTAATGCTGGGCTTATGCCCTTCAGCGTGTACGGCCATCTGTACCAATTGTGTTGCAGAGGTCGTCTTCATACTGGACTCTTTATCCAGGCTGATGTACCAAAACTTGTTCTTCTCATCAGAGACCATAAAGATCCTGGCTTTGGAAAGTTCTGGCAAAAGATAGGCAGTAGATAGTGACATCTTTGCAATACCCATTTCAGTGGCTTTGGGGGTCTATGCAGATGCATAATATGCCTGATAGTTTCTTTACCACCACCATGCAGCTTACTCAGGGTGAACTAGCCTTTACAGGTGCTATGATTCCCCTGCTATGTGACATTCAAGTTCCTTGCATGCTGGATTACTTAGTGCCACTGAAATTTTCCCTTGTGGTAAGGATACAGGGTCCACTGTAGGAGGTCTACTTCCAGACACAGTTTTCCTTTGAGGCACCTGTCTCCTTTGAAAACAACCCCCTATGTTGTCAAATTTGTCTTGTGACCATTCCTACTCATGGTTGTGGCATCTCTTTGTGTCAGGAGATGTCATCGCATCCATCTGCCCCATACCAGCTTCCCTCTCAGTCGTCTCTCAGAAGCGCTTGTCTTGCACTGTTACGCTCTCCTGGCAAGAGATGCCAGCTTTAAAGAGTCCATATATGCAGTTGGATGAATAGTGAGGGTGGGGAGGGAGGAAATATTCACAAATTATTCACCAATTGTCTGGGGGGGGGAATCTATGAATAAAATATATTTTATATATATTATTGATCTATAAAGCTGGTAAATGATGTAAAAAGTATTTATGTAAGATTCAATAACTGAGAGCAAAAGTACATCAAATAAAACTATTTCTGAATAATATTTAATCAGATCTGCTCAAAATATTATTGCTCATCTGAATTATCCAAAGCTCTTGGGTCTGTAAAATTGGTCTGTAAATTGTTCAAGAATATGATTCTTTACAAGATTTCTGGTATTTCTGCCTATAGCCAGACTAGAAATACCATTAAAATAGACTTTCAAAGAATATTTTGGCATTTTTGTTATTGGCTGGATCCCAAAAGTGCAGACAGCGCGCATGCGCGCGCGCGCACACACACACACACACAAAAGAGCTGTGGAGAGATTAATAAACCAGATTTTTAGTAGGTTTTACAATAGATGTTGGGGGCCAGATTTGTAATTACAAATGCAACAGCTGCACACAAAGTTGGTGCATGAGGAAATATGCCTTTGTGCATAGACCATCATTTGAGAATGCAAACTGTTAATTACAGTAGCATGCAGGTAGACACGCTCACAAAATCATGCTCTGAATACACAATATGAATTTTGCTGGCATGTGTATTGTGTTCACATCTGAAAATTTGGCTGGCTATTTTTTATTTTATTGGGAATGGAACAGTGAAGTTGCTTTTTTTCCCCAGGAGATATTTGGTATCCAAATTTCAACAGATTTAGAATAGTTCAAATCTGAGGTCAAAACTTTTTTGCTGCATGTTTAAATGATTTCTTTTTCAGAACAACCCTTGGATATGAAGTACAGTACATGAATTTTTTAAAAATTTTTTCAACTGCTGCCAAATCTTTGTCCATTTCAATTTTACTAACTCTTTCACTAAAGCTTATTGGTGTGGAGAAATGCTTAACTATTGACTGGATACAAGTGAAAAATAGTAAATGAAATGTTTAAAAGGAAACTTTCCCACGAAATGGGAAACTTTAAACATTACCAGTAATACCTCTCTTTAAACATTACCAGTAATACCTCTCTTTAAACATTACCAGTAATACCTCTCTTTTATATTGATGTTTTCATTGATAGAGCTCAAAGTGCTTTACAAAGAAGGTCAGTATCATTATCCCCATTTTACAGATTGGAAAACTGAGACACAGAGCAGGGAAGTGACTTGACCAAGGTCACCCAGCAGGCCAGTGGCAAAACCAGGAATAGCTTCCAGGACTCCTGAGGCCCAGGCCAATGAGCTATCTGCTAGGCCGTAATGCCTGACCAACATTCTTCACTTCACTAACTTTTACTGAAAATCAGCATGCTTTATTTTTCACTGGTGTTACTGAAAATAACAAAGCAATAAGGGATACATTTTCCCCTATTCTAAAGTTCCATTCAGTGTCAGAGACAGGCGAGAACCAGCAGGGAGCCAGTTACAGTTTGCTGACCTTGCACTGCCCGCCCCCGACATGACATTATGCTAAAGGGGGATAGGTGTAAAGGAACTCAACTCCATATGACCCTCCCTCTCCCAAGAATGCAACCTCCTCCCCTTTATGCCAGAGTTGGAAGGGCAAGTAACTGTTGCATGAGGCAGCTGTACCATCTCCATTAGATTTACACTAGTGAACAGTTGTTCTATGAATGGGAAATTCTCTACTGGCCACCTCCAGGCAGAGTATGGACACTTTTCACCCCAAGAGACCAAAAAAACAACAACCCATAGTAGACAAAAGCATATGGCCCTAGAAATATGACCTCTCTACATGGATCTTATGAAGTTAATCTTTGATTATTGGCTAAAATCATCAGACAAGATTTTTTTAAAAAAGTGACATAAATGACATACTTCTCATAATTTTATTGTAACCCTTCTACCAGGTGGCATCAGCAGCAACAAGGGCCCAGTATAATATCTATGGGTTCCTCATAATACAAAACAGAACTGGCTTGAGCCCCCAACCCATAATCTGAGTGAACTAAACACCACCTATGGGTGCCTCTAAGAGGCAATCCTTCCCCACTCACAAACACTAAATAATAAAAGGGGAGGGGAACCCAGCATTAATTTTGGAAAAGACCACAACCATGATTTGAAATCATGTAACCACAAGCAAATACTCTCCCCACGATACATTGGACAGTGTCCTTTGCCTCAGTTTCCCACCTGGCAGCATGAAAGTCCAACAAATGAAAGTCCCTTTATGATGCCCCTCCCCTTTCCCTCCCTTATTTACTGCTGGTTGTCCTTGCTCAGTGAAGATCCAGATTTCACAGGTGTTTTCACATGGGTTCCCCCTCCCACACCTGAAAAGGTGAGGGGCATTGAGTTATGCCCCCACAGCTTCAACTGCCTCTTGAACTGGCTCACTGCTGCTCCTCTCTCTGCCATCACTTACAGCTGTCCTCTGCCATGACTCACAATTGCCACTTATCTCTGCCTTCACGGGCAGCTTACTGATGCTTTTATCTCTGCTGCTGCTGGCTCTTCACTGCCACTTCTGTGATGCTGTGTTCTGGGGTTCCACCACTTAGCCCAGCTCTTAGTGATTTCACTGGGTAGCAGAGAACATCTGTGCTGCTGCTGTTTCATTGTCTTTCACTGCAGAATTGACACCACACCAGGGGTAAGGCTGGGCCCTTAGACCTGCTCAGCAGTAATCTCAGCTCTAGTCATCACTGACCAGGAAAAAAAAAAAAAAAGAACTTGCAATTGAATCCAATCATCTCTGCTGTGAAGCACTGGAGAAGAGTGGGTCACATGATGTCTAAGACTCTTTAGGCAGAGTTCACCCTATCAGGCAGGAACACCCATCCCCGACCCTGCTCTCACTTTCACTGGGATTTGGCATCCCTACCCCGCTTAGCAAGCGAGGTTCAGTTTAGAGTGACCCCCTCCATCAAGCATGCTAGGTACAGTACTGCTGCCCATTACTCATGCAATAAGGATAACAAAATTTCATTACCCCTGCATTAAAAGTAAAGTGAATTGTAACCCAAAACCAGCCAAAATGATCACTTTGGCAAAGTAGCTCTGTCTGTTGAAAACCAAGGCAGAATAGGTGTGTCCATGCAAATAATAGGGTTAGAAGGGACTGCAAAGGTCATCTAGTCTAACCTCCTGCCAAGATGCAGGATTTGTTATGTCTAAACCAGTGGTTCTCAACCTATTTATCATTGTGGGCCGCATATGAGGCCCACAATGTGTTATCTGGACCGCAGTTTGAGAACCACAGTGTGCCCCCCCCAACCCCTCCCACAGACTCCTATGCCCAAAACTTCCCACCCAGACACCCGTCCACAGAGTGGGGCCAGGAGCAGAGCCCTGGGGTGGGGGGAGGAGGGGCTGGGCAGCAGTCCTGATCCTGAATCTGGCTGTGCAGCCAGGTGACACCCCAGACCCTGACCCCACGGGGCCAGCTGGCAGCGCCGATGCTGACTCTGGACGGATGAATGGCAGCCCCTGATGCCCACTGTGCAGAGCCGGCTGGCAGCCCCAGACCCCAGGCCCTGCGGGGCCAGTTGGCCGGCAGCCCCAGATCCCCACCATACAGGGCTGGGCAGCAGCTCTGGATGTCCACTGTGCACGGACCCTGCACGGCAAGCTGGCAGCCCCAACCCTGACCCCAAGTAGGGCAGCCAGGAACCCGGACCCTGCTGCGCAGCCCGGTGGCCTTTAGCACACAGTTGGGCCGCAGCTGTGTGCTAATTATTCCGCGGGTTGAGAACTGATGGTTTAATCCATCCAAGACATATGACTATCCAGCCTCTTTTTGAAAACCTCCCATGAAGAAGCTTCCACAACCTCTGTTCATTGTCCTACTGTTCTAACAGTTACTAAGTTTTTCGTGAGATTTCATCTAGATCTGTAGTTTGAACTCATTGCCTCTTGTCCTGCCCTCTATGGCAAAAAAGAGCAACTTTTCTCCATCTTTTTTCTAGCAGCCTTTCAAGTATCTGAAGACAGAGCAGTGCAGAGAGTTTAATAAAGTTCCACTTGTTCAACTTAGCGAACATTCAGCTTCACTCTTTGCTAATGAAACACTGATTGCTTTGCTATGCTGTTTCCTAGGATAGAGAGATGATGCTTTCTCCCCTGCACGAGGGGAGCACTGAGTATTACTTTTCAGAACCACTTTCCAGCTGACTTATGGGACAATTTTGATGTCAATCACAGACAGAATACCACAGCTGTGACCTGTCCCCTTAGATGGAAATCAGGTGCAATGATGGCATGCGGCAGCACGGAAGAAGTGACTGAGAGGGTGGAAAAAACAGGTGTTCCAACAATGAAGAACTGGGCAATAGCTCATGTTTTGATACCTGTCACCTCCTGTGACCAGATAAAATGGAAACTGTACTGACATTAGAATTCAAATAGAGATGATCATATTTGTGTAGCAACTGGATTTTTTTTTTATTATTTTGAACTAGTCACAGCTGGGACTAAATTTTATGTGCAGTCATCTGGAATTTCCCTGACTGTGTCTGGAATGCTTCAGATTGAAAGGGCATAGTGTCAACAAATCCTTCAGCTCTGAGAGTTTAATAACAGTTCAGGACTCCTGTTGGTTTATAGGATTTCTTTCTGGGATTCTTGCTGTATTGGTTTATTAGACCATTTCATCTAAGCAGCCCTCTTTGTTCTAACCCATTACTCTGGAAAGTTGGAAGGACCACAGTGCACAGGTGAGTGCTGCCCCAGCTGTTCAGAGTGTTGTTAGAGAGCATTTGACTCTACGGCAATTACTTCATGGGTAGTAAAATCCAAGAGAGAGTTCTAAGGCTTCCAAGAGTATTAAGTTCCTTTTCATTTAGCATAACTACCTGCAAACTGAACTTTCTTATTGGAATGCAGGCTTCAAATGTCAAAGACAACTTCCCAAAATTACTGCTGGCTACACAGAGGTGTGCCACATTCTGGGACTATAATCCTGGGTCTAAAGTGCCAGAGAAGTTAGTCTTCAGCTGTTTTCAGGGTTTCTAGAAGGTATGACAAATCCAGCACAACTAACATTTCATGTCAGATTTGGCTCTGAAATCCCTTGGTAATCTAGCTTTACCCAGGACGTCTGCTAATAACTATTTCTGCTAAAGCTAAGGTGCAAATCCTGAAGTCCTGACCGAGGATTCTCCTGGCTCATCACGCTCTACTTTGAGTAAAGGGCAGCATTTGACTGAGCTGCCCCAGGAGTAGACAAGGGAGGGAATTTTGACTCTGTCGCAGGTCTCCCTGGCTCCCTGCTTGCTCCAGACGTTCTATTAGCAGACTATATCCCCCTCTGTCCTGGTGCAGCAGTACTAGCTGGTATGTTGGGGTGCAGAGTCAAGGTGCTGCTTGTTCTCCATACCTGCCCCCCCACTGCCTGCCCACTTCTGTGGGAGGCGAATTAGGAGCCCACCGTAAGATGCTCTCCTGCCCATACTGCCATATGCAATCCCAGGAGCCCATTTGGGAAGTATGGGACCATAAAGGTTAAGCAATGATCTTGTCCTCCATATTCACTCAGTCCTTACTTAAGCAAACTGGAGTAAGGATTTCAGGAGTTGATCAGTGTTTGCAAATATCATTATTATTCTCGATCAATTATCAGTGGTGATAAGCAGCAAGTTGGGGAAATAAGGGGAGAGAAAATGTAGAGATGCCTGGGTCAGAAAGAGCCCAGAATCTGAATTAAAAGCTGAATTCTATTCTGAGACATGTGCACAGATCACTGCAAGCCTTTTAGCATGAGACACACAGAACATTTTTTTCCCCATTCATTTGTCTAGATAAGCTAAGGAGGGCAACGCACAATGTTCAAGATCATTAATAAGCCATGCTGGTGGAGGTATAATCTTCCCTCAGGTATGGATCATTTATTAGGCAGGCCTAAGTATTGACCTCTACCCTGGGGAGTTGAAGAACAAAACTGCAAATAAAATTACAAAAACTTTCCACAAATAGGGGAACAACTATTCGCTTTTCCACTGGGAACATTCCATTTCAGCAAAATATCAATATCTTATATACACACGAACGCTGTGACATATATGGCAATTTCCTGCTTTATCCTTTGAAAATCCTATTGTATTGAATGTACAGTTTATGTATTATTGTGGGCCCATGGAGAAGGAGATGTGATATGAAGCCTGGGAGTTCGAAGGACTACATTGAAATTGTGCCAGATAAGAGTGGATTTTTGGGGACAATAAGTGTGAAGTGGATTTCCTGAGGTATATCTAGGGAGAGGTTAATGCAAATTTCCTACCTTGACTATGGAACAAACTCAGGTCTTTGAAGCTATGGCAGGAGGAGAAGATGATGGGCTGCTGATTACCTGCTCCTGGGGGTTTGAGATCAAAGGCCAGAGTTGTATAAAGAAAAAGGTGGATCTGCCCAGGCTGGGTTCTGGTTTTGAATTTGAGACACTTGTAACCACAGAGAAAGCCCAGTTGTGGGTTTTCAAGGACTGACACCTACCAGTACCTGAGGCTGGGTTTGGGGTGACCTCTGATAAGCTTATTAGCCTGTAGGTTCTTCTATTGTCTCTAATAACTTTTTTCCTGTGATGCTTTCACTTAAAGAATAAATATGTTTGCTGATAAAGAGGCTGTGTGGTAATTTATAAATGTGAGCAATACACTGGGCATAGCATCTGGAGAAAAAGAAAAGTGCAGATGCTGGCCTTTCAGGCAATCTTTCTTTCTGGGAATATCGTAGTGTAGGCAGCCTTAAACAGTGTAACCTTACAGATCCCTCGGTCAGGAGGGCGAGAGCAACGTGAAGGTCTGCATAAAAGAAGTGATGGTTGAGGAGCTGGAAACCTAGAATGGGTACCCTTAGTGGATCACAGAGGGGGAATATAGGTGCAGTTCCCCTGGACTGTGAAACACATACATGTATGCATTGCTATAGGCTTCTCCTGCTTTGCCAAATTCTCCACTGCCTTGTGTGTTTGTTTGCTCTAGTGCAAAAAAAAGTGCAACAAAGGTACAAATCTCTATCAGCTCAGAATTCTCCATTCTCTTATACCATTGTATAAAATATGGGCCTTACATACCCACTTTGTGCTCGCTTCCTACAGGTGTAAATGACTACATAATGTGAAGTTAGAGAATCAGGCCCATAATATGTTCTATAGCATGGACCAGGTTATCTTCTTAGCCAAATGTACAATCGGTGAATGATCAGGGAAATAATTCTCTACCTAGTTTTCATCCCAGCAGAATTTAGAGCAGTCTAGGGGCTGCTCTAACTTGCATCAGTTGGTAATGGTCCCCAAGAGTCTATCTACCAGCTTAGCACAGCTGGAGAATAATGTAATCCAACTACTCCTCTTCACCACTCTCTCCTACCTCTCTCTCAACCCCAATGATCCCTGTGCTCAGTGAATCTCCAGTTAGAAGTACAGGAATTGTGGCCAGAGGCTGCTCTCTTTGGATGACTTGAGTGATGCAAAGGGAGTAAAGTGGGGTAAAGAATCCATCCTTACATATCTATACATATTATATTCAGACCCATGATATCTATACAGTATATTCTATATACACACACACACACACACACACACACACACACACACACACACACACACACACACAGAACTAGGGTGGATTGTGGCTTTTATAGCCAGAAATAGGCTGAAGGGTATACAGTAAGTCAGCAACAATTCTTCCTGTGTGCAATCTGCTTGCTGGCGTGGAGGGGATCTGGACAAAGTGCCCACCCTCCTTTCTCTCATTTGGGTAGCTAGTTTCCTTGAAGGTAAAAGCAGGGTGTCAGTAGGATTACATCTGGACCCTGCTTGGCCTTAAATGGGGGAGACTTCTTCTGCCCCTAACATGGATAGGTGTGGTCCAGTCAATCATACTGTATGTATGAGTATTATTTAGCCCAACCTGATACAATCCTACTCAGTTGGGGAAGTACTCACTTTTCTTGACAGGCACATAAAATGTCATGGGTTTATTCATTATCATCAGCCATCATAGCAAGGGTGTGTGAGCAGATTTTGCACCTTGGCTGGTGAGTTTTCATGACAATTTTGCAAGGCTGACACACACAGGTGTGATCTACAAAATCAGCATTTGCCATCTGGTACCCAGTTGTGGTGTCCGAGCGCCTGAGCGTTTCCCTGGACTTAGATGACAAGAAATCTGTAGTAACTGTTGGCAGAGATTAATATTTTAATGTCGTCTATGGCATTTGGTCTTGCTGAAGGAATGTACTCTCTGTTAGAGATAACCTGTGGAATGGAGCTAAAGCCTGTAATAAGAGATGGCACAGAGAGGCACCAATCCAGGGGGAGCACCAGCAGGCATGTTGTGGTGGGCAGGGTGGTTAAAGAAGGGAAACACTGTGCAATATCCCTTTGAGGTGCTGCTGACTCCCTCCTCCTGGCCCTTCTCTATCCTGTGTGGATGGCCAGCTTTGGGAGGGTGGAGCCATGGTTCTGCCTAGTCACCACCCCTTTTGGCTAAAGTGCTCCTGAGGAGAGGGCAATTTGGGAACAATCTCAGCAATTGTGAGCAGTTTTTACCCAGGCTCCATAAAGGGAAGAGCTCACTAGTCGTTCTTCATAACACTCAGCATTAGTTAGCTGTGAATTGTTGTTTTTTAAAGAAAACATTCATTCTTATTTTAATTTGCCTTTATTTTGTTTTTTAAAAATAGGTTAAATTCTGATTTCAGTGGGACCCATGGATGTTTTTTTTATTTTTTAGTCCATTTCTCCTTGTCCATTTGATAGTTATGAGATTTCATTTTTAAATTAATGTGCTATCAGTTTTCTCAGTAGGGTGATATATGCTTTCATCCCTGTATCACTATCTTTTAATATAGAAAAACAGAACAGAGAATCTTTCACTTAATCCTGTGGTATGGATGTGGATGTTGTGCATGTATAATGAGTCGTCCCCCCCACTCCCTCAACACCCCCAATCCCTATCTCTCATATTGAAATTCTTCACCGCAGTTATTCCTGATAACACTTAAAAAGTGATCATATCTGTTGTCACTTTGAGTAAATTATTAACATCAAAGCTAGCAGCAGGCTCCCTGACAGGAGGTAGAGGGAAGAGGGTGGAGTGGCGTTGGAGGGGGAATATTAAGTAGATGAAAGAAAATGCATTGATCAGAAAATCACTTCAAACTTTAGCCAGTATTTGAACCCTTTCCCTATTTTTCCTCAGGGTTCCAGTACTACACACTGTACTGCTCTAGCAAGTCCCAGATTCCAAACTGTGGGGGGAAGTGAATTCCCTCTAAACATGCTTTATTTGTTTCCCCCGCCAGCTTCAGTGGTGAAGTAGCCCAGTCACTTCTCACTCAACAACAGCTTGCAGTTATTACAGTTTATTCAGCAAGGACTTATTGACTGGTTTCATAAAACAAGAATTTATTGAATTCTTAGAGAGGAACGATGAAGATAAATTGGGATGTGTCTAAATTAAATTAAAAATTATTACTTGGACAAAATTCTGTGTGTGGCTGGCTGTACCACAAATTTGCTGTTAACAATGTTAGGAATTAAAGGTATGTAACTGATAAAGATGGATGTCTTACTTTCTTGGTTTCAACCTGTGCCATTTAATATAAATATTATAATAATTGATCTCTGTGAATGATGTGCATGTGCTAAATGACACTTGATGTATGGCAGTGACTTCCTGCTTCTGGCACTGATGGATGATGCTGGTCTTCCTATAATGAAAGGATGGTCAAACTTTCAATTACACACATCGGACCACCACAGACAAAGCTCAATGAAAATATATTTGATACTCTACGGCTACTATCATTCTAGCATTAGTGCAGACCAAAAATGTTTCATTTATGCTTGCTGATAATGAAATAGGGTTGTCCTTGTGTGAATATTGTGTGAATATAGTAGGCAGTGGCATTAAAAATGGAAAGCACACCCCTTTTTATTTCAGAGCAGTCATCTCATTACCTTTGTGTCCTTCAGGTATGCCCTTCTTGGGATCAGGGCAGAGTTAAAATGTCCCAGTGGGAGCTCAGAATTTTTCCTCCCTGAGCTGTCAAGCACGTAGGGAGAATGAATCTTATTCTGCACCCTTCGAGAGACCACAGCACACTTACCCTGTATGCCTACCTAGTTCTGCTGACCAGGGCATGGCGCGGGGAGGGTGGGGGGGGGGAAGGAATCCATGGCTGTCCCCTTTTCTCCCCTCCTTGTACCTCTCAACCTATCAAGGACCAGTCGGGGGGTATAATGTGTGACAAAGAACCAAAGTGAGGGATGTAAATCATTCATGCAGAAAACACAACATTACATGAGATGCATCTTTTGATATCACCTCAGCTTCATGATTATTCCTTATGCGAATAATTTTCAACAATAAAAAATGGAGGACACCGAATTTGGGTGGAATGTAGGTAAGCTGGGGACTAAAATGAGGGATACCTTTCAAAATTATGTACTCTTGAGAGAGCGGTCCTCCTCTGTCCCCATTAGGGTGTCCTGCATCCCCAGGAGCTCAGAGACTGAAATTGTTCCACACGGCTGGGCATGGTTGAAGGAAGGTGACACTTTGCTCCTTCTGCCTCAGAAAGGCAGGGCCCATTTCAGAAATGGTAAATTTTCTGAGACTATCAGCAGATTTATTTATTTGACATATGGAGGTAGATGAAGTGGAAGCAACTTGTGGTGTATTTCATGGATTATTGCTGGTGTTTCATACTTATCCTCTTATCTCTAATTGCAGCAAATACATTACATCTATAGCTTTATGCTGAGCCAAAATCATCTGGGATAGACTTACTTATGCCACACTGGTCATGAGATCTTCAGCCAAATGACAAGAGGCATCATCCATACGAACACACAAATCATCAAGGACAACCAATCTTGGTGTCTCCATTACTGTTGCCATCATTGTTGCCAAGAAATATGTTGGCTCAAGCCAGGAACATAGGGAATTGACATAAATAATCACATAAGTAGTTTATCAAGTCCAGCATCCTGCATTTGAAAGGGGCTAGTACTAGGTGCTCCAAATGAAGGTCCAAGAAACCACATCATGAACAGTTACAGAATAAGCAGCCGATCGGGGAAGTTTCTTTCTAATGCCTATCTTCAAAAGTTGACTAAGGCCCTGGAGCATGAGGGTTTACATAACCACCATCTCATTTTGTTCCATATCTAATGTAACTAAGGGTTTTCTACTTATTCGTATAAATGTCTAATCCTTTTTTGATTATACATAATGGCAATAAGTACCACAAGTTAATTTGTGCTCTAGATAAAAGCATTTTCTTTTATCTGCTTTTGCACTTACTATCTTTTCATTTCTATTGAATATTCTCTTGTCCTTGTATTATGAGAGAGGGAAAGTAGAAGTGAACAACTGACATTTTCTATATTAATCACTAGGTTGTATGCCTCCATCATGTCCCCTCTTTCTTGTCTCTTTAAACTAAATCATCCCAATCTTTTCAGTCTCTCTTCCTATGCAACCTTTTCTACACCTTTATTTATTTGTGTTCCTTCTTTGAGCCTCTATTTCTGCTATTCCTTTGTTGCAATGGGTTGATGCTAACTGAATACTGAATTCCAAGTGAGGGCATATTCTTGGTTTATGAAATGTTATTAAAACATCTTCATGATTGTTTTCCATTCCATGCCTTATACAACTTTTTCACCACTGCTACACATTGAGCAGAGGTGTTCAATGAAATGTTGACAGGGCTTTCCACTGAAGAATAACAGTTGGAGTAGAACAGGGGTTCTCAAACTGGGGGTCGGGACCCCTCGGGGGTTGCGAAGTTATTACATGAGGGGTTGCAAGCTGTTAGCCTCCACCCCAAGCCCCGCTTTGCCTCCAGCATTTATAATGGTGTTAAATATAATAAAACGTGTTTTTAATTTATAGGGGGAGTTGCATTCAGAGGCTTGCTATGAGAAAGGGGTCACCAGCACAAAAGTTTGAGAATGACTGGAGTAGAACCTAGTAATCTAGTGGACATAAGCAGCAAGTAGTCTGCAGTGCTTGTATACCAAAACCTAGTGCCTTTTTTATCCCATCCTTGACCTCAGATTAAGGGTGGAGATGATCTAGTGGGATGGGAGACCTGCATTTGAGGTCAGGTATTTGTGATACAGCAACCAGGGAGTACCAAAAGTACCAAATCTCCCTTGATTCATGCTAAACAAGGTACCTGACCAGACTCAGCTGGGCCAGTTTTGAGTCCACCACATTTCTGTTATACACACAAAGCCAGGGTCCCCTTCCTTAATCAACTCATAGAAACAAATGGTTTATTAATTATTACCATTATTGCAGTAGTATCTAGGAGCCCCAGTCCTGGAGGAGGACCTTATTGTGCTGTGCAAACACAGAATGAAAGATGGTCCCTGCCTCAGGGAGTTTAGGGGACTGACTGTTCATTTAACAACATGAACCAAATTGTAAGCTCATGGGTAACTGATATCCTATGCTCTTGTCATCATTCTTGCTGCGTATTAAGTGATTAATTTTACCAGACAGAGGGCCAGATTCTGTCTTCGGTTACACCCATAGAGGTCTGTATAAGTCAATAAGGCATGGCACTCAGATACTACGCCTACTTCACAATGCAGCTTTAGAATTTTTGTGAGCATTGTATTCTATACAAAAAGCTCAAAGGGGTCCTTGGATATGGAATTCACTTCCCCTGCACCCCGGTTAGACTGCCCTTCAGCACTTGCTGTAGGACATACCATTCCACCTAGGCTTGTCTTAGGGACTGAGGATTGAGTGCTGGAGGTGTTCAGGAAAAGCAAGTTTGTTTTTGAACTGGTAGACTCTCTTTCTCAGAGGTCTGTTGTTCTAGGGCTGATTTAATATGTGCTAATTTTTGTATTTTAAATGTTTGCAGTGTGCCTCTGGGACTTGAATAAATAAACTTCAAATAAATACAAATAATAATAGTTATATCAATTATCCATATGCCTTGGGAACATTATGTGGGATGAAGCTGAAAGTTTTGTTCCAACACGTGAGAAATATTTACCAATTGTTACACAGATTTAACAAAATAAAAGTCTCAAACCAGGCTTAATATATTCAGAATTTTTATCAGCAATATATTTATTCAGTTACTAGTGTGTTTAAAAGCTTTTCAATACATTTTCTTAAAAAATGGCTCTTTTGAACCTCATATTTATTAAATGAAAACAAAAAGAATGCTTAATGTGATTGATATTAATGCACGTGGCAAAAAAATCAGATTACAAAGGGCTTGATCTAATGTCCACGGAAATCTAAGTTGAATCAGGTCCTTCTAAATATTAAAAATAAATATTATAGATATGAAAAATAAATATCTGGAATGATCCATTCGTACTAAGAATAATGGCTGATTTGTCAGCTATGATAGATAAAACCCAGTTTTGGAAGTATCTGAACTTTCAATAAGCATATGCAACCTCTTTAATGTAAAAGGAAGTTAATGCAGTGCACTGAAGAAGAATGCTGAGATGTATTTCAGACTCTTGCAAAGAGCATTATCTAATGATAATCTGCTCAATAGTGATATTCAGAACTCCCAAAATGAGTTGAAGGAGATGTAAAACTACTGATGTCAAAGAAGTATATATTATTTCAAGAGTATTTTTCAGAGATATAATCCAATACCAATTTACATCTGACCTTCTAGTGTAATGAGCCATTCCTAGATGGTTTTGCCTGTTAGCGTACTTCTACAACCACACTGCAGCAGTACAGAAACTGCTGGGAATTCTTTTATAGCTGGTCTTTTCAAGGGCTAAACATGCCAACACCTATTTGTGAAGGGGTCTGTTTAGATACATTAGATCAGATCAGTACTTTGTAGTTTGGCTGTGCATCACCTCGACAATACAAACAGACAATGGGGATGTACAGTACAATACAAGTGCTCCTCTTGAGGATGTGCACTGCCGACACAAAGAGCAAAGAGCAGACACGCACAAGCAATGCAATGCAATTACCGCGGCGGCTGTAGACCAACATAAGTTAGGTTGACTTAATTTTCTAGTGTAGAAATGCCTTAAGTAAATGATGGTAAACATCAATTTCACCATACACACAAACAGATGAAAAAATATTTCTATTGATGATCATTGAAATTTACAGATATGCAAAGTAAGAAAATTGCTTGAGAATTTATTAGTTTGATTTTAGAATTGTACTTTGTATATATTGACAGGATATAGGCAATTTGAATGTTAACAATTATAAAGCTTTTATTTTTTTTAATTTAAATGTCTACTGTCATTAAACAATTATTGTATGATTCACTCTTATACTTTCCCACAAGAGTGAACATTTAAATCAATAAAAAATGGAAAAAAAGCTTAACCCCATAATTTTGTGCATGGGCAAAAATTTAAATAGCTAAAAATGGGAAAAAACCTTAAAATAAACTGTGATATTATCCATAGAAATTATAAAAAAATAAAATAAAATTGTCAAGCTGGAATTTATCCTGTCTATGATAAAGAGTGAAAAAGTGTAAAAGAAAAAGAAGTCCAATAGACAGATTCTAATCAAAGATACACATTCCATCATTACCAGCCTCCAAACAATCTGCTGCTGAAGAGCATCTGGCTCTCCTTAGAATGGGTTCTAGCCAGCCAAAAATACCCGAAAACTTTCAAGCCACAGATGCTTGCTGTTCTGTGGATTGACCTGTCCAGAAGAAAGGTCAACAAACAAACCCTGCAAAAGAACATTGTTGAGTTTCCCAGAGAATGAGGCAATGCAACAGAGTTCCTCACTTCCATACATTCCACCTCCCTATTTGGAACCGGCCCCTCTCTCTGCACCTGTTACACATGGGAGCCACGTAGCCTGGACCCCCAAAACAAGAAGAGAGATAGGTCTCAGCCATCAAATGGGCCATAAAAAAATAAAAGTACTTGGTGATGCTATGGGAGGTTGCCTGACCTCAGTCACAGTGGATAACATGTGGTGTGGGATAGCTTGAAGGGGAAATCTTATCTTTGGCCACATAAAACTTTTAAAATGTCTTTCATGGCTTACTAAATGATTGTAGGATACTTAGGGGTGTGTCACCCAAAGTAGTTTCTGTGAACATTATTTCTATGTCACAACCAAATTGGGCATCCTTTTGCATTATGGATCACTTATCACTCCTCAGCCTTAACCAAGAATGAAAATTGGCATTACACAGCTGCTTCTGAGGGGGAAATATGCATTTGGAATTGGGGGCACAGGTAATATTGTTCTGTGAGACAGCATTTTACTTCGAGAAACAATTATTTATTACATGTAGAGCTGTGTGGAAATTTTCCATTCTGTGGGAAATTCTGTGATTTCAAAAATGTTTGTTCTGAAACTGAACAAAAAAAGGTGAACATTTCCCATGATATGAAATTAAAAACAACAACTACCCCCACCACGCACATGTAAGGTAGATTTTGTTTAATAAAATGAAACATTTCATTCTGATTTCACTTTTTACATTTTATATTCTATTCTAGAAAATGAAATAAAAAAGGAATGGAATGGAAAAATCAAACGGTCAAAATGTTTAGACCTCAGAATGCTCCTCTGCTATTTTTTTCCCCTAAATGTTACCACCAAACATGCTGACTCTAGCAAAACGGCATTTCACAACAGAAAACCATTCCATCTGAAAACTTCCAACGAGCTCTAATCACCAGTTGTAACTGTTAATTGCCAAGGAATGGTCTCTGTGCCTTTCTGTACACTTCCCTCTGTGGATGGAATGCTCTCCCTCCCTGGATTTGTGCTGGAAATGGCCCACCTTGATTATCATACACATTGTAAGGAGAGTGATCACTTTAGAAAAGCTATTACCAGCAGGAGAGTGGGGTGGGGGGAGAGAAAACCTTTTGAAGTGATAAACACCCATTTTTTCAAGGTCTGTGTGTATAAAACATCCTCACTGCATTTTCCACTTTATGCATCCGATGAAGTGAGCTGTAGCTCACGAAAGCTTATGCTCAAATAAATTGGTTAGTCTCTAAGGTGCCACAAGTACTCCTTTCCTCCCTATTTTGTTAGGTCAATGCTTCCACTCATTCAAGTCCCTCCATAAAACACACTTATACCAGGACACGCACAAGAAGTGGGGAAGTCATGATATTTCACATTACTGCCAACACCAACCATTAAAAAAAAAAAATGAGTCAGGACTCTAAAAACCACGTTTTTAAATGGCAGGATTTTTAAACCAAATTTGTTTTTTGGTTTTTATTTGTCTTTGTTTCTGAGCCTCTAGATTACACTCCGGTTATGTTGTCAAGCTTTTCTCCATAAACATGAGGGGTAGGAACTTTTATTTTTAAATGAAAGTTGAGCATTTCCCATAATCACTTGAGTCCAGAAGCTGGAGTTTTAACATTCCCCTCCCCCACATGAAATAGCACTTTATTATGGGCCAGATTGCACCTTACCGCAAGCCCATGCAGGGGAGTAAAGGAGCTTAAGGCCCATCCTTATTACCCTGCGCTCACTAACCGTCTCTCAGGTAGTAGCATGAGTGGAGAGAGTAACATCTCCCCAGCACAACTTCCCCCTCTGGTCACCAGTCACTAAGAGTCAAGGTGCTTAACAGAGATCTGTTTCCTTCAGCGTGTTCCAATGGCCTACCACAGCAGCCTCTGCATTACGTAATGAGCCTCTGAAAAGGTACTGATGGGGCAGAAACTGCACAGAGCCTTGGCTCCACCCCACACCCTACCCCATAACGTATAGGCCAGCATAGCTTTCCCAACATGCAGGGACAAGTGATCAGGGCTTGGATCATGGGAAATCTATTGCACACATTGCTCAGGACTTGTTGCAAAGCCACAATTTAATCCTCCATGAGACGTGTCTATTTTATATACATATTTTTGTAGAAAAGTATACTATTTATCTTAGGTACTTCTATGGCTCCCATTACCATAACACCTCACAATCTTTAATGTATTTATCCTAACCATGCCCCTGTGAGGTAGAGAAGTATTAGTATCCCCATGTTACAGATGGGGAACTGAGGCACAGACAGCCTAAGTGACTTACCAGAAGTCACACAGGGATTCTGTGGAGGAGCAGAACCCAAGTTCAGACTAGTGCCCGGTCTATTGGCCCATCCCCTTCACCACAAACCCAATACTACAATGAGCTGTTCCATTCAGTTAATGGGGCTCCATACATGTACGCTCGATATGGTGCTTATTAGAGGACGAGGAAATAGCCACATAATACTATATGTATGACCTATGTTTTTTGACCCTTCCTCACCCCCCTCTTGTTGCACCATTATAAGCTCCTCATACCTTGAGCTTTTTACTTATAGTATGAGATGCTCGCACACTTTAGTTCATGTGGAACAATAATAGTTAATTAATAACAAATAATAAAGGAAAAAATAAGGTGATCTACATTTAATCCACATTTTTATATGATTTTGTTTTCCAGCACTTTTTCTTACCTTGACAATTGTCTTTCTTTCTTTCTTTTCTTTAAAATTGTGTCATTTCAAGTTTCTTAGACTGAGGCATCATGCTGATTGGTACAGGCAGATGAGAGAGGCATCACAATATGATGTGTCAGGCAATGAGGTTTGAAAAGACAAGACTTTTTAACAACCAATGTCTAGTCTAAAAGAAAAAAAATCCCACAGATTTTTCCCTGAATTTTTTTTAAAAAAACCCCAATAATAAACAAACACAAAAATCCATCAAGCAAAGCTCTTCTCATATAAAATTCTCTGTTACTGGGAAGAAAAATATCAGAATAAAAAGTTATTTTTGCTAGTCAGTTTCTTCAAGGAAGAAAATAAATATTCATGCTTTGGACTTTAAAATGTTTTGACTATTAAAAATAATACTAAATAATAAATAATGCCTTGGATTACTAAAAATAAAAACAATAAATAATAGACTAGAAAGTAAACTTTGCACCAAGCAAGTCAAACAAATGGCACAAAGTGTTTCTCAAATGTTATAAATGAGGAAATAAACCGCCCCCCCCATACAGAAATAATAAAAAGCAAACTTTGCAAATCATAGGACAATCTGTTGATCACAGATCTTGCCACAGAGAGGCAAATCTATCACATGTCTAAATGAAGTGGGAGAGACTCAGAGGAAACCTTCCTAATTTGGCCCTGTCTCGTGGGTTTCAATGCAGAAGGGGACAATCTAGCCCAGAATCAGGCCCATAATATTCAAAATACAGATTGAGCCCCAATCATTGTACCTCCTTCATCTGGATACTACTGACACTACATTATCCTAAGAGTCAATAGCTATTTTCTGTTCTAAATAACTGTAGTTTTTCATGTACCACTGGGTTGTAACTGCAGGGAAACAAGGACTTTCACTTGGTGATCATGGCCCCTTTTCTATAATTTTGCAAGATGACTAATTGCATGCCTAATTTGTTTAAATGAACAAATCACATGTCCCTTGAGCTTCAAGGCTCTGCCCTGAACTTAGCTGGACAGGTGCTTTTCAGATCTAGAATCCTGAGTATTGAAAGAGACTGTGCTGTGTGACAAGGAGACCAAAAAAAGAGAAGATTTGCAGAGATCTTTCTCTTATAGCATTTTATAGCTCTGGAGATGCTGAGGTGGAATTATAATGTAGGGTAACCCTTTCAGGATGACAGAACATCTAAATGACTTGGTGAATATGAGATGTCTTAGGTGGCAGCAGTCTCCTTAAAGACAGCGTTGCTTTCAGGTGGCAAATGTGACTTTTTAAAGAAAAGATCAGTTTATTTATTCAGACTTTATACTGCCTGAGGACAGGTTAGGTGTTAGTTGGCAATCAATTTTTTTTTTCGTTGGGGCTAAAGGAGGTTGAGACTTTTGAGAGGCTAAAATATGAGTTGGAAACTCTAATCATGCAGAGAAAAAGAAATCTCTCTCTGTTGGTGTGTATGGGTATGAACATACATACAAGCTGAATTTCACTCTGGTGTGGAGAATGTGCGCAAGATCATCCAGACCATTTAAGCCCTGCACTGGGACAGTACAGGTGAGCTGGTAATGGAGCGACCACATAAAGGGGCCCCTGCATACCCTGTACACTACAATGGGGTCTCTCTGGCAGGTGTGATGGGGCAGACCAAGGGATAGACCTGTATGGAGGAGCTACTGCCACTGTTCCAGCACATAGTCTTGTATTAGTGACAACAAAGGGCTGTGCTGTAGCCATACACCTTTGCCCTGGGCTGTAGGTGTATATTTTGTCCGGCCAATGCCTTTCTATTTCTGTTGCATTAAGCCGGGCATCTTGGTCTCAGTTCCTTCTTCTTATATCATACCCACTGTTGTGATATCTAAGCATATTAAACACGTATTAAAGGATGAACATGAAGACTTCTTTTGTTCTCTCTTGATGATGTAGAAAACACCATATCAATAGATTCTTCACTTATTAATGTGTGGGTATTTCTACAGCAGTCACTACCACAGTAGCCAAGCAGCTACAGTAATTAATGATAAAACCGAATTGTCTCCAGAAAGTAGGCCTCCTCTTCCCTGTCCTTTTGGGTGTGTGTTTTTATATCACATTAGATAGGTGGTAGTGACTGATTTCTTGTCATTACTACATAGTTGCTTGTAGAAATGTTTATTTAAATCAATATGCTTTGTAGCAGCATGCCTGGGAGTTTCAGAGATTTGGGTAGATCTCCTGTGAAAGTTTGTTCCATAACATCAGTAATGAGCATGATTTAATTATTTAAGTAAGTAGAACTGTGGTCCCTTTACTGAGAATGCCTTTGTACTACCATCAGAAGATGAAACTGGACTTCACAGGGTAAGTAAACTGATGTTAGATTATAGTCATACATTTTTTCTGTAGCACAAAGTAGAAACAGAAATCTCTTGGCATGACTATTCCTGGGTTACTTGCTTAGCTCAGAAAAATCTGTGAAATTTCTAACTCCTTGCTCCTTTCTTTGCTAATGCCAAATCATGCCAGTATTTTAAACATATGTTCTTTTCTAATCTGTAACTAGGAAAGTTTGACGTTAACCTCAGGACAACTTGCAGACAAGCTTGCTGTTGCTGAGAAACACAAGTTAAAGGTTATAGGACTTTTTGGCAGAGACAGTGGTGTAACTGGATGGATTTAACTGGATACTTTGCCTGTGGGCGGGATGAATTTTATTCCTCCTACATACATGTGTCTGCTGATGGCTATCTGATCAGTTTGGTTTGCCCATCTGGACAGGTCTTGGAGATGTTCAGTTTCATTTAAAAGCTTTCCTTTTACATGAGTAACTCTTCTTGTCACATTATCTTTCCAGTAACAGAACTTGAAAATAAATAAGGAAAAATCCTTTCAGGTTATCATTCCCATCTGCCTGCCATTGCAGAATAAATACACACTGTATACTCTCCTGTGTTTTTCCCTGTCCATTGGCAAATAATTTGAGGGCAGGGCTTCCAAGACATCATTTGAGACATTACTACAGCACGTAATATACTTCACGTTAGGAAACTTTTCCTTTTATTCTCTTATGGAAAAATCTATGGGACTTAATGAGGATAAAATTGACAATGTTTTATAGAAATTACCCTTTTAAAGAACACTTATTGTTTAATATAGAATGATATCTGTTCTGTACAATTTTAAGACTTCCTGTATTAATAGAGACCTATACTTCTGTGGTAGAATTGGCTGGTTTAAGAATGGAAAGGTTACCATTCTCTGCTAAATTATATAGAATCTTTTCATAAGGAATTCTGAATACATTTTCCTTTGCTGGGTACTGATTGGGGATGGAAGAAGCAGTTCAGATAAAATATGAAGAGCCTTCAACCTTTGCCCCAATTCTGAAGTTCAAAAATTGAGTGTGACTTTAAAAAAAGAGGAAAGATTCCAGTCATTTCCATACTCTCAGATTCTATGTCCAGAAGCAGAAATACTCAAATACTGTTTTCATAATATTTTCAGCACTTCTGGAAACAGGAAATACCAGAAACTTGTGTAAAAGCCTTTTCTTGCAATATTTCCAGTCCAACTTTGTAAAGTCAAAAGATATATGGTATTGCATTTCAGAGAAGGGTTTTGACATACTGAACTGATCTGCAGGGCCTTTTGTGCCTCACTCATCACAATTACTGATTTTATTTCACAAGGATATCATAGTCTGCACAATCCAGTTCCAGATTTCCTTCATATGAAATAATTGTTTTTTTTCTGGAAAGTTGCTATTTGTTTGGTTTTACAATTTGTTCTGTTAAGTCTCTTCTGTTAGCTATTTATCACTCTGTCTACTCGCAGAGTGAATGGCCCGCCATGCCCTTAGATATCAGGGGAATTGGAGCCTAGGGATATATACGAGTGTCCATTTCCCTCCCAGCTAATGATGGCCTGTGTGTTATATTGGCCTGTGTTGTTGCCATTTAAGTCCAGGATTAGCTGCCATTTTAGGTTCAGGGGCTCGGCAGAGCCCTCTATACGGGAGACTAGACAGGAGGCCCTTATGATGTTCTTGGTAAATATTCACAGAAAAATATTCTAGCTAATTCTGTGATTTCCGTGACATCTCAGATAAAATTGTAGCCTTAACCATACCCCATAATGCAGGCATAAGTTTCTCTCACACATTACCCCAGTAAACAAAATATATGAAAGGTGATTCCCTACCCAGTGGTGTAGGTAAAATGGTGAAAGTCATGTAGTCATGCTAGGGCCCATGAGGCTATATGGCCCAACCAGAGGAGCCACCAGGGGAGATTAGGGCCTGCTGAGCAACTGGGGCAGGAGTTGGCTGAGATGGGGGTATTTCTGGAGTGATCCCTGGCCTCAGACATGAGCAGCTGGCAAGGACATGTGGGGAAATCACAGTGCTGGGGGATGCATGAGGGCATAGGAAGAGGGTGAAGACATGCCCCCCTTCCCCCAGAGATGGACCACAAGGTAAAAGCATCAGTCATTTTGCATGGGGCAAGGGATTGGGGAGTAATTGAGAAGGGGGGTTGGTGCAGAACCGGTGGAGCTGGGGGGCTGGATGAGAACTGTTGAGGGTGGGAAAAGGAGTTGGAGTGGAGCTTGTGAGGTCTCGATCATAGCTGGGTATATGAAAGGGGGGGTTGGACTGGAGCTGGATGGGACCGTGGTGGGAGCTGGGGGAGGGCTTATGGGAGCCTGAAACAGAGCTGGGGGAGCTGAGGGATGGATTGGAGGAAAATGGAGGGGAATTGAGGAAGAGCTGGGGGTGGGACTGGAGGGGAGCGAGAGGGACTTGGGGGAAGCTGGGGGGTCTATATGGGGACCATGAGGCAGCTGGAGGGGAGCTAGGCAGGATCTGGGGTTCTGGAGGGTCTGGAGAGGAGGTAGGAGATGGGTGGCTAGATTGGGGCTGTGGGACAGTTGGTGGGTGTGGGGGAATGGATTGGGATTCTGAGGGAACTAGGCAGGAGGAAGGGGCTGCGAGGAGCTGGATTGGGGTAGTGGGAGAATTAGAGGGAGATGGATTTTGGAATCGGGAAGGGAATCCCTAACCTATTATTGCACAAGACCCTCTTAGGCCTTGTTATGTTCCCACCCTTACCTAGGTGTCCATGGACATCCTTCTGGTGTGGCTCTGTTGCTCAAAGAGAAATCTGATATGGGGTCTTTGCAGGGTGTGTCCACTCCTGCATGGTGCAGAGCCCAGCTACACAGTAGTTCACCCTACACCAGTGTGTAGAGGGTGTGTGGCAGCATGGCTGGGGTGCAGATCCTCTGTCCTCCTTAGTCATGCAGCCACCCATCCCAGGCACAGCCTATGAAGACCCCCAAATAATACAGGGACTACATGGTCATTTTTCAGCCGAGAATTTTGCCCCTATTATAGTATTTCCCTATACTGATATGAACCAAAAACCAGGCTAAAGATAACTCAGCACCACAAGATATTTCAGCAATCTTCAAACTTGTGCCTCTGTTTTTTCTCACATGGCTGTGTTCTCCTCAACCAAGCCATATATATTAGTGTATAAAGAAGAGCATTCTCAGCATGAAACAAAAGGGAAATGGGGAAGAAAAGATGAGAAAGTTCACACTCATAGGCACTCCTTTGGATCCCAAACTCTCATAGGCTCTTTGAGTTAGTTCACCAGCCCAACCCCAATGTATTAGAAACCTTTGACTTTGTCACATTGTCCATTGCTAGTGAGATATTTTGAAATAAAAAGTCCCCTCTTGAACAGCAGTCATAGCACGAATGTCCTGACTGATCTAACCAGATAAATGTTTTACCTGAATGATAGCTGAAGGATTGGGCCCATGCTGACACCTGTGGTGGTACTAGCATCCTTGTTTCTCTTTTTCCCTGATACCGTCTGGGGAACGAAGACATTATCTGGATGATAACATGAACTAAAGAACTTAAGTATAGGTGATGAATTGTGGGTCAAATCTTATTCTGGCTAAACTCTTCTATGCCTGGACAAGGACAAGGTTTTGGCCCTGTAGGAATAGGAACCATTCCCCTGAGTATCCAGGAATGTCTTGATTTTTTAAAAAGAAATATTGTTCCATGTACGGATTGTGAGGAGAGAATGCTGGAAAATGAAGGTTGTGCTGAGCTCAAGAACAGTGTTTCAAAAACTAAAAAATCAAAAGTAAAATGGTATGTTCCTGATTCAATGTAAAGGCTATTTGCTTTCAGAAAGCCCCAGGCAGCCAGCACATCCCTCAGCCCACTCTGTCTCCCACAGCTCCCATTGGCCTGGAGCGGCGAACCGCGGCCAGTGGGAGCTGTGATCGGCCAAACCTGCGGATGCGGCAGGTAAACAAACCGGCCTGGCCCACCAGGGGGCTTACCTTGGCGGGCCACGTGCCAAAGGTTGCTGATCCCTGGATTAAAGTAAAAAGTATCTACTAATTCAACCATCTTAACTATGAGACCGTTCTCTTTTGCAGTCCTCTGCCTCATTCACTAAACACCTTCCAACTTCTTAAACAAATGAAGAAGTTCTACAGTCATCAGTCTCCTTCACTACACAACCCTGTTTTATTCCCAGAGCAAGTCCATCCTGTGCACTGAATGAGTTCTTGTGCCAGTCCAGTCTGTACCCCAGCTCTTTGCGCAGTCCCATTCTCCCCACCTAACCACTCCCATTCTCCATTCCTCAGGGTTTTTTTCCTAAGACCCAGTCTCCTTGCCTAACCAGTCCCAATTTCTCACCTCCCAGCTCTTCATCTGATCTATCTCTCCCCCCAACCCCTGTGTCTAGTCATCTCCCCATCCATGTCCCACTGGCTTCCAGTCAGTTCTTCCTCCTTGTGCTCCTCATTCAATCTCAATATTCCACACTTCCCCTGGTTCCTTGTCCCAGTCTCTTTTCCAGTCCCAGTTCTGCCCCTGCAATCTGACTTCTCATCAGATCTGTCCCCCCGTCCTCCCTAACCAGTTGTTAGTCCCAGTCTCCTTGCCCATCTAGTGCTAGTCTTCCGCGGCTCCTCATCTGATCTTAGTTTCCCCTACCCATCTCCCAGTTTCCCTCTCCTTGTCCAGCCAGTCCCAGTTTCCCTGAGCTCCCAAACTCCACCTCCAGTTCCCAGGCAGTCCTGGTATCCTGGTAGATCCCTACTCTAATAATATATGATACAATTATACATATAATGCAAAAGATGTGTTTACATTCCCTAATGCAACCAAAATAGACGTCATGACATCTAAGGGTTGGGGTTTTTTTTATATTCTTCACATTAACATAACTGATTGTTTCTCACAGCTGTTATTTCATATGGGAAAATAGTCTGAAACAACTTAAAGATTACAGTAATAGCACCCACTATTTCTGTATTATCCATTACATGTGATTAAAAACAAACTACTCTGATTCCATTCTCCATCTGGGAACAAGTCATATATGCTGCACACTTACAGCACAAATTAAAGCCTTTGAAGGAGGGTGTTAGAATATAGATATGCAGGCCTGCCTGTAAAGGCCTATACTTTAAGAACTTAGGTATATTTTTATCACTCAGCTAGTTATAGAAGTATAAAACAAAGAATCAAAATCACAAGTCTGTCTGTGTATGGGCCTTCTCTCACTAGGATAATCTGAGGCCTTGTTCTTGGGCTATGGCCTTTGGCTAAGCAGAAGGGGCAGCCATAAACTGGTCACATCCTCACATTCCAAACCAGTCAAATTGAAATTAGGTGGTATTGGGCTGTTAGGAATAGAATCCTGTCCTGATAGTGCCTATCACCACCAGATAAAGAAACAGATTTTAAGACGGTTAAAGATAAGTTAGTTTGATAGCATCCTGTCTGGCAAAAAATCACTTATCAATGGTTGTGGTTGTGAAATCCTCATTTCTGTACGTTTTATCTTTACGGCCCCCACTTTTCTATTGTTAATCTGTCTGGTTCTCTAATTGTTTCTGTTTGCTTTATAATTAATTTTGCTAGGTGTAAATGAATTAGGGTAGTGGACTTCTGGTCTTTTGCTGCTTGTTATCTGTGTGACAAGAACCAGGGAAGTGGGAGGGTGGAGGGAAAGCCCTCTAACAGGAGGCTGTAATATTGCAGTAGATGACTCAGAAAGGATACAGACTGTATTTATATTTCTTCCTTTCCAGTATCTCATGATTTGGGACTTTCTCAATTGCTCTTTTGCCAGTGGAGACCAAAGGGATTGGGGGGGCTTTGGAAATATAGTAGCAATACCACAGTTTAAAGGAAGCCATTAGGAATATACTGAGACCTCACAAATCTGAAAACACGTTCTTCATCTGTAATGCAGCATGACAACACGGGCTGTCTTATCAGTGGCGGGGTAAGGGGAAAAAGAATCATGCCTCAGTGTAGGATGTTAAAAATAATTCCAAATATTTGGTGGAGATTAGCTAACCTGGTTTCAAGCTTTGGAAGGTGTGGCCATGCCTTTGTAAATTATGGGCATTGAGTGCAAACAATGGCTGCATTTATTAGTCTGCTCTGTGCATGCTTACAGTGCTTGTAATTGAGTATGATTATGGCTAACGATTCTAGTAATGTGCACTTTCAAACCAGCAGGACAGTGTAATTTGTATCAAACCTATTCAGTATCTCTTCAGGCATTTTGCCTAGTTTAATCTTAGCCCAGCACTTGCTGAAGAGGAAACCTCTGGAAGCTTCACAGCTGGCTCGAATAGGAGATTTCATGGTTCTTTCACAGTACACTCAAAGGGAAATAAAGCTTCTACAGTCTTCATATTATCTCGATGGCTCCTTTCCTGTCATACTTTAATATGACAAGGCCAAGATCTCTTGTACAGGAAATACTTGAATGTAGTATGTAGAAAAGAAACAAAACATCTGTCTATGAAGAACTGACTACTCATTCACAAGCAAAAGTGACTTTGCCTGGAGAATGGGTTTGCATTTCTAATATTTTGGAACAAAGAAACTCCCAGCATTCTTTTCTGAAAGTATACTAACTTCTCAAAGCCCTCAGTGCCTGTCTTAGAACACAAGGAAGTTCTTGTGCTTAACCTTTAACTGGGAAAGAACACGCTTTTCAGCAGTAATTTATTGCAGTCTTCTTTGGAGTGAATCATTGCAACATTACATTATTAAGAAACAGACTAAATGGACTGCTGTGATTCTATTTATGTATCTCTTCTCCCTTATTTTCTCTCTGCCTAATTACTTCTATGCCCTCATCACTGAAGTATCTGTGCTCCTCAAAAACATTAGTGATTTATTTTTGTGACACCTCAATCAGGCTGAGAACAGTTGTCCACATTGTGCAGATGGGGAACTGAAGCACAAATTGATTAGAGACCTGTCCAGTGTCACAAAGAAAATCTGTGGCAGGATCAAGAATTGAACCCAGGCTTCCTGATTCCCTGTTCAGTTACTTAACCACAAAACCATCTTCCCCTCCCATCTTGGTTACAGTTTATATGCTATTTTTGGTTTACTGGCATCTCTTTGTTATGTATGCTTCTCTTGATCTCTTCAGCATTCTTTTACTTTGTGAGGCAACTAATCTCTCAACACCATTGAGACAGCTAAATCAACATTAGCAACCTGTTTGAATTAGCTTGACATGTTACCTAGTTTTTGTAAGGATGTGTATTTAATGTACTGTTGGCTTTTTAGTCTGGCTGGATACTAGAGTACTTTCTCAGACCTGCTGAATTGCTCATTTCATAATTACTCTGTGCCTGTGATTGTTTCGGTTGTTTCTTCTTTGGGCTAAGTCTCGGAAATCAGCACTTAGCCGAGACACTTGATGAAGACTCACCTTGTGGTATGAGGGAAGAAATGCTCCACCCTCTAAGCTAGAGATCAGCTGTGGAGACATTCTGTCGCTTAGACTCCATACTATCAGAGCCTCTACCTTGCTATGTAGCAAATAGTAAATATGTATATTATGGTAGCATTGTTCCTTGCAGTAGAGGATCTTGCCCTAGCCTACCCCTAACTCCTACTGTGAGAAAGATCATAGAGAACACCCATGTGGTCTTTCCAATTCCCATTTCTCCCACTGCTTGCATTGGAACTGTCCTATTAAATTGTCCGTAGTCCTCTCCATACCAATGGCAAAGTGTGTGCATCCTTTTTATTTCAAAATTTAATAAATAAAATATTCAGAGGTGTGGGGTGACAAAAGAAAATAGAACATTTTTCTCTTATTCAAAGTCTGGAATCTTCTAAAAGACAAGAATTGCTTAAACCTTGAAATAAAAAAGAAACCTATCATTATGGGAATGCATAGCATAAGCATAACCATCTCGTGTACTTATTTCATAAATAACTTGCTGTCTTTTCAAAGAGAGATGAATGAAATCTCTCAAAACTCTAAACTCCTCATGCATTTTCATAGTAGCAGCTGTAGTTTTCAAGGGTTTCATTACCAAACAGAAACATGAAGTGCTTACACACAAAAATATTCAATGAGTTCAAAGCTCAGGAGGAGCAACAATTCTAAGCAATGCTATTGTACTGCAACCTACTGTTTCGTACCTGGGAATTCTTTTCATGAGTTGGATTCTAATGTAAATCCCTGCATTTCGTCCCTTGCAGAAGAAACAACTTTTCTAGTCTAAATAAAGATTCACGTGGCTATTGAAAATATTAAGAGAGCTTGACAAGTAAGCTGCACATAAATAGTAGAAACAGATAGAGGTGCACTGTGGTAACTAATTAGGTGACTAATTGTTGTGTGAGTGAATTTAGACTACCCAGCCAGATAATAGAGCTGGTGTAAATCAGCATAGCTCCATTGATTTCAGCAAATCTGAGAAAGACTTCAACGAATCAATGTCAGTTCACGCTAGCTGAGAATCTGGCCTACCTTCTTTAATCCTATAATCACTAGGGATAAACATACCACACTGCTGGGATTATGCTGCTTCTATTCTCCATGCCAATGCAGGATGTGGGGGGTTTTTTTAGTGATCAATCCATCTATCTGATCATTCAGTAAAGCTTAGATATGCAATTTTCAAGGTTTTGACACTTTTGACACATTTGGTTTGTATTGCTTAAACGTTGAAAAATAAACGCTGGGGTTTTGTTTTGCTTTTATATGTATATTCAAGTACAGTTGTATCACAAAGATTTCACATGATTAATTTCATATAACTAGGCTATTCTGACCTCAGTCAACCTTACTGACAGAAGCCAGTTTCAATTAGGCTGAAAAATGAAATAGTTTAATTTGTAAATTTGGTGCCTCATGAGAGCTGTAGTTCAGGTTCCTTATGATCCCATTGTACTATAGAGTGGGCTTCCTGGTTGCACTGTATCTTCCCATGATGCATCACAGTCTTGGTTAGGGGAGGTAGTGTTTCATGGGAGTCCTGTGGCCACCGGGTATCCTGGGAAATGAAGTCCAGCAGAGGACCCTGGCCTATTGAGTAGAATGGGGATACTAGGCGACCAAACTACAACTTCTGTGAGGTCCTGTGGCAGTATATTCAAATAGAAATGTTTCCGGTTTGTGTTGAAAACAAAAAACTTTTTTGCTTTCAGGCATTCAGTGTTTTGAGAGAAAAAAAACGAAATTTTATGTGGAAAGCACCGAGATACTTTTTGTAAAAAAAAAAAATCACTTAGTTAGAAACCCAATTTTCTGCCAAAGAAACAGTTGCAATAGAAACATTTTGAACAACCATAGTATTGGCATAGAAGATAGCAGTTTCAAAGTATCCTGAAGTATTCTTTCATGACTCTGCAATCTACATACACAAAGTTTTTTTGAGACTGCAAGTAATTTCAATCATTTATTTCCATGAGTAATTTCATGGAGCAACCATTTCAATCTACTGGTTATAAAAC
Organism: Chelonia mydas; assembly: GCF_015237465.2. Classification (NCBI taxonomy): domain Eukaryota; kingdom Metazoa; phylum Chordata; order Testudines; family Cheloniidae; genus Chelonia; species Chelonia mydas. Next base: position 76,308,699 of record NC_057850.1, on the reverse strand, counting down.
ATATTTACTCGGCAGCTGCCCAATTGTAAATGTTTGACATGCTGTTGGCAGTAAGGTACATTTGCTGGCTTTTTGTTTTGTAAATGTGACATATTAGGGTGTGCAAGGCTCTCTCTGAAGCAGAAGTTCTCCTGTCAATTACTTAACACTCATAGAACTTCGAGAACAGAAAGGCTGCAGATTCCATCCATTGCATTATTGCTTTCATGTTCTTCATGTAGCACCATAGGACATGTTATATGAGATTAGACCACTGGTCCCTTCCATTTTGTATCCTGTGATGGCAACACCTCATGCTTCACTGCAAGGTAACCCCCTCCTCCCATACACACATTCCCAGTATGCAACTGATCAGGTGTTCAGTAATGAACATGGATAGTAGTAGGTAAATTCTTACATATCATTTCATATACAATTGTATCGATGAGATAAAACAACCTTTACTGAGTATAGATCACAACATAACACTTTGGACCAATACATGGATATAGTATCTGTCTACATAATACTGAGTGGGAGTTCAGGGCTTCAGCCTACCTCCTATGCTACCTGATAGCTGTTGTCATTATCAAACCCATTATTCATTTTTAAGTTGCCCGTCTTAGGAGGATTCCTCAGCAGTGCCTTTTGCCGCAGCCTCTAAGGTACATACTCTTTAGGGTGGCCAAACTTCTCAAAACACCAGTGATCTCGTTCCTGTGATTTGACATTGCATTTGCTTATAGATGTGAGAACTTTTTGCTATTTTGTGTAGTGTTTGGGATATTATTGTTTTATCACTTCCTTGACCAACCTGACTATATGAAAAAAACCCACAGGTCATCAAATAAGACAATTATCTCAGTAAAAGGGCTAAAAGCAAGTTGAGTCCTTCGTGTCCTTAACTGTAAAAATACAGGTGGAATATCCTTTTTAAGGACATTTAAGAATATTTTAAAGTTGTTTTGAACATTACTTACAATTTGTGATTTACGTGTATTTAGGAGTGCATGGATTGAGTTCCAGGATGGTCATTTATTGGTTTTCATCTAGCATGTATCTAAGATCTAGCATGGCCGTGTGTATAGTTAGATCACATGAAATAATTGCATTACGTCAGGGAACAGAAGTCTGAATTATGTGTGTTGGGGTGGGAGCATAAAATTTAAAGATTCCTTCATGAATTGATACATTTTTAACAAGCAACTGAAATAACACATATTACCTATTTATTTAAACATGAACCTTACTGAGCAAAAGCCTAGCTGTCTGTAAAACTTCTAGTTTTTGTAACTTGGTTCCCTTTTACTTTATCTCGTGTCAGGGTCATGTTTTTCCAGTACAACCTAAGGTACTAAAAAAAAGTCAAATTTTAAAAACTTGAATCAGGCTCACTCTGAAATTCCCATGCAGTTTTGGTATGGTCAGGTAGATTATATCATAATTTGTGGATATTCAGTGTTTTCCCTGCTAGGAGAAGAAAAGGTTCTGAAGAGTATATTCATTAGATATTTGTGCATTATTACTTCCTTAGATAGCAACCACATTATTCAATATTTAATGAGATTATTGTACAACTAAACACCAACAGCATTTCCCTCTTATTAATTCTTCTCTTTCCTTCTAATGCCAGCTGGTAACCCTTTCATTGCCTGACATCCACTACAAGGGCATACTGCAGACAGTCGCTTTTTAATTGACCTTGAATCTTGATCTCTAGGTTTTCTTTTGGTAGATAGGGAACATAATAGGACAAGCTGCTTCATGAAAAATATTGCGAATAGGGGTTCAGATTTTAATGTGTAATAAAAACATGGTCCTACCATAAATAAAATTTTGAAATATTCCCCCCACATTTTCTTCACCCATATACATACTCACCCACCTACCCATACACACATGGATATTTTTGGGGTTTATGCCAGATAGTGTTTGACCTACAATGGAATCTATAAATAATCCATTTTTTCATAGACACATTGGACTGTAACTGGAGTTGCAGAGTGGATTTCCAGTTTATTTGGGACTGGAACTGGATGAAATAAGCATCACATAATAAAATCACTATTTTTGTTTTTTTAAAAATGACTTTTTCCACTATCAGGGTGCTTGCAAAAACCAGAGGTCTGATGGCAGAAGAAAAAAAGAAATAGAGGGGTTAAGACTTTGTTTGAAGGAACAATGCTGTAATGGACTAGAGCCGAGATTCAGGAACTGGGTCTTTCTAAACCTGGTGCTGCCACTGATTTGCCATGTAACTATAGGTAAATCTCTTAACTTCTTTCAGACTCAGTTTACTCATCTGTAAAAGGGAATCACTTTATGGAGCCATAAATGTGTTTTGTGACCTGAACCAGACCTCTGTGCAAGCTTGAGAGCTTGTCTCTTTTAGCAACAGAAGTTGGTCCAATAAAAGATATTACCTCAGCCACTTTGTCTCTTTTATGAGACCTAACTAACTTTGCAGAGCATACTGTAAGTGTTTTTAAGTCTACTTAGTGACAGAAGTGGGGATGACTAAACAATTCATAGCTCCCAGGTCTGCTACTAATTGTTACTGTTTGGTTACTTTGTGCTGCTCTGGTGGGCACAATGGTCAGAAATCAGTTTATATGGCTCCATGAAAATTTCCCTCATGTAATGGAAATTCCCAGGTGATGTAGAAATAGTGTAGCAGCTCTATGCCACCTTTCCTCCTGACTCCCAGAATAAGGAGAGGATGCATGGCTGGGGGGGGGGGGGGGCATCCCTAAGCCCTGGCAATCCACAATTGACATAATGACTCCTTGGAGCTCTGGGCAACTTGGTGCAATTTAGAGCAGACACCTTATGTTGGGAACTATCCCCAGATCCTAGCCAACTCCAGATGTAGGGAAATATAAATGGGGTACTATGTAGCCCTTAGCTACAATGAGTATGAGAGAACCAGTTGAGGATCAGCTCTCATTGTACTTTGCACTTAGCACTTGCACTCATTCAGCTATATATGCTTTACAAAATGCTTTACAAAGGTTGATAAATATTATGATTCCCGTTTTACTGATGGAGTAAATCACAGTCCTGAAGAGAGGGCAGAATAGAACCATCCCACCCCAGAAGGAATACCAGGAAGACTCTATGAGACAATCTGCCTCATAGAGACAATCTTTCTGTTGGTGCTCCTTGCACACAGCAAAAACACAACTAGCCCCATCCATTAAGGCAGAACAGTTCTAGAGCTGGCTGAAAAATTAGGACAAAATTGTCTCAGAAAATTTTCTAACTTTTTTAAAAATTAAAATGTCAGTGAAAAACATCCATTTATTCATCAAACAGCTTTTATCTCTAAACATGGCCTTTTTAAGAGAACAATTCTTTTGAAAAAATCATCAATCGTGTCTTACTTGTTTTTTTACAAGTTTCCATGTCTTTTTAAAAAAATTTAATGTTTGTATTGAAATTATCAAAAGCGTTAACATTTTAAAACATAAATAACTATTTCAAAGTTTTCAATAAAAATGTTGAAAATAATATAGAAAATATTTTCTTTTTTTAAAAAAAATCACAAATTATGTCCATTGTGAACCATTGGAAACAAAACTAACTTCAACATTTCAATTTTTTTTCAAAACTAGTTTTCCAGTTTTCAACCACCTTTCCTAATTTCTAATTTCCTGAACAACTGCAGCAGTGAAATATTTATATTTACTTGGATCGGTGCAGATATAAAATTAGTGTTGACCTCTTTATCTGGGAGAAAAAGTAATGGTGGTTTGCCACTTCCAAACATACCCATTTACTTGTTGAATCTTGGATATTAAAATGGATTCGGTCTTAATTTTGGGAAAAAAGCCTTGAAACTAGATTCTATATTTTCTATAGACATTATCCATCTGATTGCCCAGTACAACCTATTGCAGGGAAGCTATTTAATGCAACATACAATGAGCCAAACTGATGCTAATAGAAGTTAATATTGCAATTCTGCTGTCGGCTTTTTCATAGATATATGCTGGGCATGTACATTTATATTTTTTGTCAGTTTGTATTTGTTTTCTGCAAAATAGTCAAAATGAAAGATAATATAAGGTGTTTTTTCCATACAGCCATCAATGTCCACAGCCCTGGTAGTTTTTGAAAGTGATGTTCTCAATAGAAAAAATCATTCACTTCTCTGTTTTCTTTTGACAGCCACAGGATTTTCCATTGCTATCTAATGGCATAATCCCCATGTTACTTCTGTGGGCATTTGGTTCAGTAAAGCATGGGTCATCCCTACAGTGGAGAAACTTGAGGTTCTGTTACAATTATTGTCCATATATGAATAATTATTATATACTACTTTCTTTGGAGGCTTTTTGTATTTTAATTTTATATGTAATTCTATATCATTAAGTACCACTTAGATTGTTAGCTCTTTGGGGCAAGGACCATTGTTTTGTTTCTGTGGTATACAGTGCTAAGTACAATAGGGGTCCTGGTCATTGACTAGGATTCCTAGATGCTACAGTAATACAAATAATAATACATATTGTCTGCTATCCCTTCAATATACACACACACACTCACTGTCTCTCTGTACATATATTTCTATTTGCTTCTTCTCAGAGATAATGCCATGCCATTGTGCTGCTGTCGTAAATTGTGTGCTCCTGATAAACAAGCTAAAAATTGCAATAATGTTATTCATTTTAAAAAAATGTCAAGAGCTGCTGTGTGGTGATTTAATGATTATTGTTCAGAATCAGTAATAGAATGAGATGCTGAGCTAAGAGCCTCCACAGGTTACAAATATAATTGTATATAAATGTTTTATATGAGGCAAAGACATGAGTATTTGATGAGTACATGCCATTAAAACTCAAATGTATTTATTGTTTCTGCTGTCTTCGGGGTTCTCATGTAAATTAACCATTTCTCTAGGATGTGTTTGCCTAGACAAATAGATGTTGTTAATCAATTGCATATTTCATTGCTAGTTTTCATGTTTATAGTTTTACTCATTGATTAATACAGTCTAATTCAATCAAATATTCAAATGATATGAAATTTGAGCAAAAGATGTTGATTGTAAAAGATTTCTTCCCATATGTGAAAAACATAGCTGCAATAGTTCATCAAGAACATGACATCTGTGCTTTTCTGAATAAAATATTATAGAGCTATAAAGAAACCCTGATACAATTTAGCTCTATATACCTAGGTCATAGTCACTAGCTACTGGTAGAGCTAAGCTGAACAAACTCTAGAAATGTTTGCCAATATTTGTTCAAATAACAAATTATGGATTTGCTTCACTGCGTTCATGCCAATTTGGCGTTCAATTTATATAAATATCTCAGCAAACATTCACTATCAAGTTGTGTGTGTGTGTGTGTGTGCAGTAAATTGTAACCAAATAGTAAAGAATATTCACAGAAATCAAATTTTAAATGTGAAATTTGCATATACACCATGAGTTATGTTCACCTGATCAGAGAACAGCACGTATGGCATGTGACATATGAAACCCATCAAAACAGTTTCATCTGTAAACTGAACACATACTATTCAATACCACTTACTTGCCCACAGGACTTATTTTACTTGAATACTATTTGCTGTTAGGGCTGTCTATCCTAAATAATTAATGTTCATTACGGCCCGAAATAAAATAATATATTGATCCAAAGGTGTCCAAAAGTTACTCAGAAAAATGCCAGCAAAAGGTTACAGATTAGTGGGAGCTGCCAAAATCTAATGAGATCATTCCATTTAATCAGTGACTGGGTTTAGCCTCAGTCATATGTTGCATATGAATCAATCACTTTGGAATTAGTGTTTCCTTTTTTCTGGCCATGAGTGGAAGCAGTTTGGTTCTACAGCCCTCAGTGAAACTCTCTGACAATGACTATTGTGAAAGGTTCATAATATCAAGTACTCCCAAGAATATGGTGTCATATAAATAATAAGTTACAGTCTGAAACTTCTACTGAAATGTGTTTTTTTTTTTTAAAAAGAGGATGAAACAAGTGTAGATATCCAAGAACAATCTGCCTTTGCATCTCATTGCAGTGCTAAGACAGGAGATATTCTTCTCTGAGGGATTTTGGCTGGAGCACACCATAGCAAAATAACCATCAGGAACCATGAGAGAGTAGCTGAGTCAAGTTTTATAAGGGATCTTGTTAGGCCTACCTGAGATGGAGCACAGCAAGCCTTAGTTCACCTATATACTCTTTGGAGCTTTGCTTGCAGTCATCAAAGACCCATTTCAGGAGCTCACAGAGCTATACAGTATGGCATTTTACTTAACAACGGTTTTGTCTAGAGATGCATTCCCCAAATGCATTTTCCCTCCAGTGGTTTTGTCTGAAGAGACATTCCCTAGAGGCTTTATTCCTCATTCAATACTGAGACACGTCATCATGGTATTTCCCCCTTGCTGCTACTTCCCGTAACAACCCCTTGTTGATAAATCGATAGCTCATATTTGGTGGTACAGCTAGTACTTCTGAGCTAACACTAAGGTGAGGATAGCTTGTGAATATGTAGTGAGCTGATTTTGCAGAATTGTTGCTCAGTATTCTGAGCAGGAATTATTCTCTGGATCCTTCTTCACTGGCTCCGAGAAATTGATCATGGAAGCCTGGTATGCGTGCGATGTGGGGATGGTTGGCTCAGAGATGCTGTGCTCTCACTGCACTTAGGTATTTTGCATTCAGGAGATTCTAGTACTCTTACTAATGCCTCTGTCAAGAATCAGTGCTATTACTGGAGACTATACTTGTGTCCTTTTCTGTAGGCATCTGATGTTGAGGCTGCTTATTTTTACCACATAATATTCAACGTGGATTACCAGCACATGCTTGTGTCTTGTCAGACTATGCACTTGGTATGCCTGTTAGCCTGAAGTGCCCAAAGAAGCACAGCTGGCCTTGCCATGAGGCGAACTGAGGCAGCCACCTAAGGTGCCAGACTGTGGGGAGGGGGGCGCCACTAGGACCCAGAATGTAGAAAATTGTGTCTGCTGCTGGTGCATATGTATTCTCTCTGCTCTAGATGTTGGATCATATTAAAGAAGTTCTGTATTAAAATCACAAATGAGTTTGATTCCCCATAGTTTAAATTCCAGGGTATTACTAATTAAGAGGTCTCTTGGTTTTTGGTACTGTTTCTCTCCCTCTCTGTGTGAAACTTGCAAGCTGCTAATTGTGTTAGTACATTCTAAGACAGAGTCTGTTCTCAAAGCAATTCTTTGTAACCAATAACTACTCACACAGAGAGAGACTCAAAGCAATACTCTGTAACAACAGAAACAGCACCCAGAGACTCCCCGCCCTTTTGTTGTTTTCATCTCGCTTTGTTAACAATTGTGATTAAAATAGAGATAGAGGATGTATGTGGATGGATGCTTGGTGTGGATAATAACTGAATGATCAGGGAGGTGCCAGCCTAAGAATCCAGTGTCCATCGGCTGAAGAAGGCGTCAAGTGGAAATAACCAGAGGACCCCCGGAGGGCAGACTGGAATCCACCCAACAGCCTCAAGAATGGGAGAACCAAAGAACAAGATAACATCTGGCAGTACGGAGCCATCAGGAATGTGCCGTCTGCTGATTGATTCAGCAACAGCATGATGAAGCAATTCCCATAGACTGGCATAGGAAGAAATTCCTATAAAAATGGACTCTAGAAAGTGAGAACTTTGGGGTCTGATTCTGCAAACCAACTTCCAGGAGCATCAGATGAGCATCTGACAAGGCCCTGCTCCCGCCTCATGTCCAGGCCACCTGGCCAGTGGCTTGGCATGAGCAACTCTAAGGCTGGTAACTATGATAACAACCTTGCAGAACCTGTGTGTGTGTGTGTGTGTATGAATGAATGTGTGAATAAATATGAAATTGAATAGAATGTTATAGCTATAACTAACTGCTTACTATGATTTTTTCTGTATTCACAATAAATGTGGCATTTTGCCTTTTCCCCTTTAATAAGATCCTGCTGGTTTTTATTTCATTGGTATAACATAGATGCACAGAGATGGTAGAGTGCTGTGCTGGAGGAAGGAGGGCACAAGAGACATAACAGGCAGGCAGGAGAAAAGGTGAGAGGGAATAATAAAAAGCAGCAGGAGCTGCAGGGAGAGAGAGGAGGGGGAGCCTCTTATGTATCTCTCTAGCACCCCCAAGAGCCTGGACTGATTAACACCAGCTTCTCAGGAAGCTTCCTGTTTCCTGCTGCTTCCCTGAACCCACTTGAGGAGAACAGGCAGTCAACTGAAGTAGTAGGAGCCAGTTAGGCCCTTAAGACACTGATATCTTCCCTCACTCAGGCCCTGCTACCAGCCTGCTTATTTGTCCCCTTCAATTGAGTGTTGAGAGCCACTATAGCTGGCACAGAACAGCAGTCATGAGTGAAAGAAGAAAACACCCCTCTGGGGCAGCATTCAGAAAAAGAAAGAAAGCAAAGGAAGCTTTTCTATCTAAGCAGGAAGGAGCTCTCCTGAGATACATAGACACAAATGTTCACAGTGAGCCTTCCGGCCCCAGTGAGGATGTGAGTGATGAGGAGATGCCTGATCTTCCAGTTAGTCAGAGTGCAGGTGACCTGGCAGCTACTGCACCGTCCATATCTCCATCTCAAATGGATGTAACCATGCACATTTCTGAAGAAAAGTGTAGATCAGAGAAGAGTGTGGTAGACACACAAGAAACAGCTGCCGCTAGTTTAGTTCCTTAAGTGTAGATGATCCAGGATTGTGGACCCACTTGAGAAGTAGCCTGAGGGACTTCCTTGTACTACATGGGCCACAGCAAGTAAAAAACTTCATGTTCCCCAAAGACAATGAAACTAGAAGTTTCCATCCAACACCTTACTGGCATGAAATCCCCAATGGTGACAAAGTGGAAAGGCCATGGCTTATGTACTCAAAAACCCAGAATGCTGCATACTGTTTTTGTTGCAAATTCTTCCAGTCTAATGTACCAGCCACATTGAGTTCTACAGGAACAAAGGACTGGAAAAATCTGGCTAGAAATCTGGCATGCCATGAGAAGGCAGCAAATCACCAGAGAGCATTCCATAGGTGGCAAGAGCTTGAGATGAGACTCAGGTTAAAGGCCACATAGAAGATCAGCATCAAGAGAAGATTGCATCAGAGTCTCTTTACTGGCAAAATGTTCTGAAAAGGCTCATTGCCATTGTGAGAACCCAAAACCTAGCACTGTGTGGCACTTCAGATCAGCTGTATGTGCCAAACAATGGAAACTTCCTTAAAATTGTGGAGCTGATGGCTGAGTTTGATGCTGTACTCCAGGAGTACCCAAGAAATGTACACACACCACTACCTTGGAAAAACAATTCAAAATGAGATCATAGAGTTACTGGCAACAAAAGTCCAATGGAAGATTGTGGCAGATCTGAAGTCAGCAAGATATTACTCTGTTATTCTGGACTGCATACCTGACATCAGCCATACGGAACAAATGACTCTAATGGTGCGTTTTGTAACAACACCAGAACCTAGTGAAAATGTCCCTGCAATGGTGACTGTCAGAGAGCATTTTCTAGAATTCATTGACATTGATGATACTACAGGAGCTGGTATGACAAATGTGTTTCTTAAAAAGCTGGAAGATACGGGAATTGTGATAGCCGACATGAGAGTTCAGGGTTACGATAACGGGGCCAACATGAGAGGAAAGAACAGAGGAGTGCAAACACGGATCCAAGAGTTAAACCCTTGAGCTCTTTTTGTCCCATGCAGTTCTCATTCATTGAACTTGGTGGTCAGTGATGCAGCATCAACTTCTAGTGAAGCTGCTGAATTTTTTAATGTAATTCAAAGCATCAATGTATTTTTCTCTGCATCAACTCATTGATAGCAAATTTTGAAGCAACATCTGGGCACATCCTCTCTGACACTGAAACCACTGAGTGCCACACGATGGGAAAGTCGAGTGGAGGCAATAAAGCCTATCAAACACGAAATTGGGAAGATAAATGATGCCATAGTTGCCATTATGGAGTATAATGCTATGACAGGAACTATTCGTGGGAGAACAGTGACAGAGGGAAATGGAATCACCAGAAACATACATAACTTCAAATTTCTGTGTGGCTTAGTGTTGTGGCATGACATACCGTTTGAAATAAATGTTGTAAGCAAGAGACTCCAAGGTGTTGACCTTGATATATCTGGAGCAATGGAACAACTGAACAAAGCAAAGTCATACCTACAATCTTACCGGTTAGATGAGGGATTTCAAAACATTCTGAAGAGTGCACAGAAGTTGCCAGAGGAACTTCACACTGAAGCTATTTTCCCACCCATTCAAGAATACAAGAGTCACCAAAGAAGAAGACATTTTGATTATGAGGCATGAGATAATCCCATAAGAGACCCCAAACAACAATTCAAAGTTGAATTCTTTAACCAGGTGCTTGATTGTGCAATACAGTCAGTTGAAGAACGTTTCATGCAGCTCAAGGAACACAGCAGTATATTTGGGATGTTGTATGATATTCCAAAACTCCTCACTAGACCTGAGAAGACCAACACCAGCAATGCAGGGCACTAGAGACAGTGTTGACACATGATGACACGCGCTGTATTGATGCAAGTGATTCAGGTGATGAACTGAAAGCCCTTTCAAGATACATTTCAGCAAGATCAACTCCAAAGGCTGTTCTGGAATATATGTGCACAAATAAGATGACCACTCTCTTTCCAAATGCTTTTGTTGCTTTGCGCATACTTCTAACACTTCCTGTAACAGTTGCCAGCAGATAACGCAGCTTCCCCAAGCTGAAGTTAATAAAAACACATCTACACTCCACAATGACACAGGAGAGGCTGATCGGCCTTGCAACCATCTCAATAGAGCATGAGCTGGCTCAGACTGTGGACCTTCAGCAGGAAGCAGTTCAAATCTTTGTATCCAAGAAGGCACGGAAAGCACCACTTTGATTATTCAAACAGATAAAAATGCCAGTGTTTACTATGCAGACAAGAAAAGTTACATTCGCTGTTCAGGCGTTTGAAAGTTAAGTGTTACTTAAAATTTTTGAACAAGGCATTTCAAGTTATTAGTTCTCCTTTATTGGGGTAGGTAGCAAAGCAGTACCATGAGAGGAGCAGAACAGGAAGAAGGCAGAATAGAGACCTTTCAAAGTTTTGGCCCAAGCGAGGGGGCATGGAGACGTCATTTGAGCTTCCCGTCTCAGGTGCCAAAATGTTGTGGGCCAGCCCTGCAAAGAAGGTTGATTGCTCTTATTGAGCAGTGAAAACGTCCACAGATATTGCATGCTGTGGTAAGTGTCTCTCTGACCTTCCGGACCTTTTCTTCCAAGAGACAGAGGGTCTGAGCAAAGCCACATGTGCTGTCATATGCTGAACTCCTCCTGTTCAATCATTAATGAAGCCCAGAGGCCCATCCACTAGCCAATGGCAACTGTGTGTTGATGAAGCTACATCAATTAGTTCTGCTGCATGAGTGCTGAACTCTTGTTGCCCATCCACCAATACATCACTTCTCAACTTCTGATGGATACGAACAGTATGTAGTTGCACAAGCAGTTGCTATTGTCCTCTTCCCATTCCTGAGCATCCTGAATCTTTCTGCCACCACTCAATAAAGGATATAGATAGCCATAATACACAGAAATGAAAACATACCTGTTCTCCTCTCCTCTCTTCTCTTGTTGTGCTTCTGCTCTGACTCTCCTTCCCATCAAACCAGACACTTGAGCTCTACTACATCCGTGTTTATATCTATCTGAAGCTAAAATAAAAAATCCCTAAATATTATCTAAAATTTCCCCCCTTCATCTAAATACCAGCCAAATCCAAATAGATACTTATATTGCTATTTGTATTTTCAGAGTCCCTTGCAGACATATTTTCTTTTAAAAAGGCAATTTGAAAAACTGATAATTAGGACTTAATTTCCTCCGAATTGCACACATATCTCATATTAATGTTAATGGAACTTGTTTGCAGAATGAAAGAAGAGTAGACCCCAAAGGCAGAATACCAGTAGTTTAATAAAGTATCTGAACTGCATAATAAGTCCATCCTTTGACTTGATTTGGCTGAATATTTGGGGTTTGCTGCTTCTGACATCACACACATTGTGGTGTGTTTATAAAAGATTTGCATTGCAACAAAAACATCAATTTTACTGAGTAATTTATTGCAGGACCTGACCCTTTAGACACTCGCTTGCTCTATTTATTATATTTTGGTTTTCGGCTATAAGTGCATGTTTTATGATCATTTACATTTCTGCATATTTGTAAATGTTGTCAGTTTGAAAAAAGGAGTTCAAGTAGCCCTACCTGGAAAACAGGGACTCAGTGAAAATAACTATGGCTTATATATTCTAAACAATTACTTGAATTTTAATGTTTTTTGCAGTGTTGGTCCCAGGATATGAGAGAGACAAGTGGATTAGGTAATAGCTTTTTATTGGACCAACTTCTGTTGGTGAAAGAGACAAGCTTTCAGAGATATTACCTCACCCATCTTGTCTCTCATGCATTTTAATGAAATAAATAATTAATAAGATCGTTTGCATGACTTCCTCATTGTTTAGTGATTCCACCAGGTGTGCTGCTCTATCATATTAGTGTTAATGAGGAACCCAGTATGTGCAGATGGAAGAAATGTTAAAAGCAGGAGTGGGTGGATGAATCAGACAGCTAAGCTAGCCCCAGCCTTCATTCTACAAGCTTTCATAATATTTTTAAAAGTTTTTATTCTTTCTGAAAGCAAAAAAAAAAAAAAAATCTTCCCAGACTTTTAATTTCTAGTTGCATGTTTTATATATATATCTTGAGTCACAGTATGTGTCCTGTAGTAAAACAGAGCCCTATTTGAGCAAATTGAAATAGTTATTATTCTTCTGTAGCATTATATACACTTAGCAATATCAGAAAGCATTTTTTTCACAGTATACCCTGTATAGGTGGATGCCGCAAGAGAATTATTTCAGACTACGGAGGGGATTTTCAGAAGAGCCTAAGGGAGTTAGGTGCATGGCTGGCCAGAAAACAAGAATACCAGTTTGTGAAAAATGTGGAGGTTTCAGAATTTAGTTTTGTTCCATATCAGAAGAAAGTCAGGATATATGAACTTATTTCATGAAAAAAAAAAGTGTGTGTGTGAGAGAGAGCCACCTCAGAATTGCTTAATAGCCCCGTAGTTACAGCACTCGTCTGTGACATGGGAAACTCAAGTTCCTACTTTGCCTTATTATCTCTCTGGCTCAATAAATATTTAATAAGTCCCTGATTCAGAGCAGGGACTTTGAACCTGACCCTCCTACATCTCAACTGAATGTGCTAATCACTGGGCTGTTGGATATTCTGAGTTGGGGCTCTCTCTCTCTCTGACCAGAAATTCCACCCTGGACCTCAGAAAATTTCGTTGAAACTGACACACTTTTCCACGAATAGTTTCATTTCAAACAAATTAGCATTTTCCAGTGAAAAACTTTTTTGTCAAAAAATTCCTGACCAGCTCTAGTTAGATGTTCCAGTCCCTTTGAAAGTCAGTGAGAGCTGGGGCCCAGATCCACAAAGGGACTCACATCCAAAACGGAGGTGCCACTGGCTAGGGCACTTACCTGAGAAATGGGAAATCTGTTCAAATCCCTTCTTCTCAATAAATTGGAGAGGATTCAGAGAAGAGTCATGAGAATGATTAAAATATTAGAAAACATGCCTTATAGTAATAGGCATAAATAATTCCATATATTTAGCTTAACAAAGAGAAGGTTAAGGGGTGACTTAATTACAGTCTATAAATATCTACAAACTGAACAAATATTTTATAATGGGCTCTTCAATCTAGCAGAGACAGATATAACATGAACCAATGGCTGGAAACTGAAGCTAGATAAATTCAGTTGGAAATAAGGTATAAAATTTTAACAGTGGGAGCAATTAACCATTGGAACAAGTTACCTAGGGTCATGATGGCTTCTTCATCACTGAAAAATTTTGTATCAAGATTGGATATTTTTCTAAAAGATCTGCTCTAGGAATTAGTTTGGGACAGTTCTATGGACTGTGTTATACAGGAGGTCAGACTGGATGCTCCCTTCTGGCCGTAGAATCTATTAATCAAAGTTGAGTCGTAATTTCAGGTGTTCAGCACTTTAAAAGGTTAGGCCAAAGATTTTATGTCTGAAAGATTTTTGAGGGGGAAGATTAAGCAAAGTTATATTGCTCTAAAGGTGAGCCAAGCATTAAAAGGAACAAGGAAAAATCTAATAGAATGGAGAACTGATCATTGTAAATGTATATTTACCCAGCCAGGACCCTCAGTCTACCAGGTAAAAGGGGTTCTTCCATATCAAGGATCTGGACACTCTGATCTATATGTTTATCACTTAACGGACTGGATTACTGTAGCACATTGTATCTGAACCTGAAAGAAAAAACAAAAATGGGGGTGGGGGATCACTGTCATCAAAATTTCCCATGCAAAATTTTGGACTTTTTATAAAAAAACAAAACAAAAATTAAAAACCTGAAAATGTTTCAGATGTTGGCTAGAAACCAAAACGCTTTCAAATGAAATTTTTGGGGTTTCAATTTTCTGATGAAAATTTTTTTTTTTTGAGGAAAGCAGACACCTCCTGCAAAAATATTAATTTCAACAACCCCCCAATTTTCACTAAAAAAAAATGTGTATGTAAATTTTGAGCAGGCCTAATACAATGCCTTGATCCTGATCTTCAAATCCATCAACAGATGAGGACTCAGATACATCAGTGACTGCATCTCCGTCCATGAGCCACCAAGAAATAGGTGCTTGATTGGAACAATGCAGCTGACAAAGCTCAGGACAAAATGCCTAAGAGCTGGAGACAATGCATGTATGGTGGAGGTGCTGGCTGTGAGCCAGATTCCAGAGGAGATTAGTTTAATCTAGATTCTGACCACTTTTGGGATGCTCTGCCAGACATAAAGCCACCTTCTTCCTTAGCTGTGTTGTGCAATCCTCAGCCAAATGTCTGTTATATAGTGTAAACATACTGGCTAAACAAAAATAATAATTAAAAGTCCAGCATGAATAAACCTCACCTCTCAAAGAGAAAAGTTTAATTTATTTGTTTTTCTTGGTTGTTTATTCTGAGAGAGTGAATTTAGGTTTTTGAAAAAGAATGACCCAAAGTGCAATTCATGAAAGAATAGGCACTGCAACCTTGGGACCAAATTTCAATCATCATCAGTGCTCAATGCTTTTTCTCTTGAAATGATTTTACTTCTTTTCACTGAAACTAGTCTACCAAGCCAAATTGGTACCTCAGCAGTGAGATACCCTCATACAGTTAATATATGATTTTTCAGACTACACTGAACTCAGTGTTTTTACATTTAAAACTCACAAATTTAATGTGAGCTATGCTCAGGAGGGCTACAGGGACAAGCCATAAATTAGGATTTTTCAGCTGTGCATAATTTAAGGCCCCCATCAGTTTTTGTTTAATTCATAAACTAGAAGCACTATAAATGACCACTGTAAACCAAACAACTAATATAAATGTAATCAAAATAGAACTTTCTGATTATGTGATCAGCTATTTAGAGAAACTTAGTATCATTAAAATGTCTATTTTAATATTTAATTTAAATTAAATATTTAATTTAAATTAATAAAATTTAAATTTGAAAAAACAGCAATATATAGTAAAACCTAATTAATTTAAACTGGCAGACCCACTACAAATCACCAAGTGAGTTTGAAAACAATAAAAAGGAAGAATAATGAACCACAAAATCATTTTTGTTCATAGGTCATATGCTAGCACTTTTCTCTTAGTCCTATCAGTTTCTGCAGAATTTAAGCTTTCAATGAGCTAGAAAAAATGATTTTGCAACCTGTGTGACTGAGAAGATAGACTTCCAAAAATTAATCAGTCCAGTGTTAACACCTTGAGTTCCCAGACACTACAGCAATAGCCTTATGAGAAGTGTGAACTCATCCCATCCATCTCACTGGATGTTGACACTGAAGCCTACTGATGCCAACATAAATGTCAACGTAGTTTCACTGCTGATCATTTTAAGAGAAACGCCTTGTGATTCAGGGACTGAAGAGTACAGTATTTTTTTTTCAAAGCTGATCCCCTACTTTCTTAAAATACATTTTCATTTAATCAAATTTGTGTAACTCAAGGAAGGCTGCTTCATTCTGCCCTTGTTGGAGCTTTTTCAAGGTTCAGAGTATTTATCCAAAGATAATCAAGCCTGGAGGTTCACATATATATGCATCGCTGTGCAGAAAATCGTACTTAACAAGATGAGGTGCAGTCTTCTACTGCTCCATAGCTGGAAGCAATATTTACATCTAACATTACATGAACATCCAAGAGTAGAGAGGATTCCTGTGGGACTCCAGAGGTACAGACAATCTTTAGTGAGTGGTCTTCGTAACTCAGCAATTTCTGTAATACTTCGTCATGGACTCTTATTTGGGTAAACCTTTCTCTTAGGATACTTTGGAATTTAACTGCACACATAATTATAAATTGTGTTGATTAATGAAGTACAGATAATTTGCCAGTGGACCGCCAAGATAACTAGATTGAAGAGGTAAGAAAGATATTTGCTCCAAAAATCACAATGTTTCAGTAAAGAATTTAACTTGCATATACCTTCAGTGGTGAAAGGGTTCAATCACAGCTTTCAAATATATTTTTGCTCAATTACTATGCTGATTTAAGTTCTGCCTTCTGAATTTTGGAGTCTTACAGGTTTATGGACTGGTTGTTGCAGATCTGGGAATTGAGCAGAAAAATATTAGTCTGTATTCACAGTTATTACTTCACATAATGATTTTTAATACTACAAAAACTCATTCATCACTTGAATTAGGAGTTCATGTTGAATAAAAGAATATTATGAAAATTACTGTATTTGTTCAGTGCTCATTTTTCAAATGTGCTGTTTAGCCCACAGAAAGCACTAACAGCCACACTGTAAATGAAGGTTTCACTTCTAAATACTTCATAAATAATACATGGAAGGCTAAGAGCAATTGATTTTATCTCTAATAAATTATTGTAATTTACTTATTTATTGTGATGTATTTAATATACTCAATCCAGAGCACTGGGTACATTTACAGATATATGAATGTAGAATTTGGATCCCTGAATAGACACTCTAAACCAAACCTTATCAGATCCCACGTTCAGACTAAGACTTTCCCACCTCACATTCCCATTCCCTTAGCCCTCTTCGCTAGGGGAATAAATAAACTTGTAATGTGACCTGAAGGTCAGTAAATCCAGATTCTGAGGGAGCAAGTTCCAAAGTGCTCTTACCGAAGTGATCTGCCTCCATCTCTGACCCATGCACTAGAGGACTTGAATGTCTCAGCAGATCTCAGATGATAAGTAACGCATTAGGACAGAGGAAGTGTTTAACTTACGAAAGACAGTAAAAGCTTTACAGATTAAAGCTATAGTGGAATGAACATTCTCCAGCTCATAATTTGACAAGTGTAGATCCATTTTTTGGCATGAGTTATCCATCCCTTGCGTGCTCTTCACTACTAGCTGATGCAGATGGCCAGCCTTGGTGAAGGGGGGGGGTGAACTGGTCCATTTAAATAGATCAGTGCCAGGGACCTGTGGATGGGACTTTGTCTCCTGGGTGGGGTAGCTCAGTGTTGGTCATTTGGTAAATTACTCCCATCTGATCCTATGAGTATTTGTTATTCATAAATTGCTATTTGTCAGATCTGCTTTTGAAATTTTGAAAAGCAGCATTGAAATTTCTCAAACATGTTCACAATTCTTCTCTCTGCTCTCTCTCCCTTTTTTCCTAACCTCTATCTGCATTCATGACCAGTCACCTAAAGAACGCTGCATTGTCTTTGAATAGAGCACTGAGCTATGCTAGAGGAGACCTGGGTTCTAGTCCCAACTCTGCCCCTGACTTATTGTGGGCAAGTTGCTTTACCTGTGTGACCCTTCTTGTTTCCTGCCACCTTTTGTCTATTTAGATTGCAAGGCAGAGGTTCCCTCTTATTATATATTTGTATAGTGCCTAGCACAATGGGGCTTTGATCTCAGTTGAGGCCTCTAGGTATTACTCTAATCTAAATAATGAATTACAATAAATGAATAGAATATATTGTACTGTTAATTTCCTGACAGTGTGACCTAAGCTTAAGAAACAGGAAGAGACTTGACAAAAATTACTGAGGCTTTGATTTTTCTCAGAGAGATGGAGGGCTGGGAAATGGAACAGTTTCGGAAATAAGAGTTAGCAGGAAATAAACAGGCCTGAGGAGTTTAGTTAATTTGAAACCATTTTTTGCCCCCTCCCCCTTTTTTTGCACAGGAAAAACACATTGTGCATGGACCTGAGATTTAAAAATAGCTAGTTTCCTCCTTGATTGAGAGAGAAAATTACAAGCCACATTTGGTGGCTGTCTAGAGACCTTATGTTCAGTTTCCTCTTGTCACATTCACACCAATTAAATGTGTGTGAATGCATGTGTTGTCCTATTTGTATAGATGACAGCCAGATCCTTGTCTGGCTCATTTAATTGTTTCTGTGGGAGCAGTTCCCCAATCCCATATACAGCACACAGTATTTCATATAACTATCATTAAAACCTTGTCACCTGACTGTTTGCAAATATGTGAACAAAAATGGTCATGAGAAAGTGAATCTTTAGTTTTTTGTAAGGACTTTTTTTTAATTTCTCTTTCTTTCTAATTAAAGCCAGTATCTTAACTTGGAGACAAATAACTGGTTTTAGGAGAAGGCCCTAGGGAGCCCTATGTACATTGAATTTCAGAAGTGACAAAAGTATAAATCACTGGGGCAAGGTCCACTTTGGGAAGAAAAGATTACAATCTCCTGGCCAAGTATTGGTTTAACAGGTACTTTAGCTACTGCTGCTATCTGGAGTGGACATCCAGAAGCAGCTGAAGATCCAATAAAACTCTCAAATTGCAAAACTCAGTGTTAACAGGCAGGCAAAACCTTTTAAAATGTGTAAGCTAATACAATCTCCTATGTTTCTCCCAATAGTTTTTTCCAACCTGTCAGCCAGACCTCAGTGTTCTGTTGGTTATGCCTTAAACATCTCACCTTCATCCAACTCCTGATCCCAACATGGAAATTAGTCAGCTACACCAACTATATCAGATGAGACAAAAAAATTAGCACCTGTTCCAGTGGCAATAGAAGTCAAAGAAAGTCCTTCCAATGACTGTAATGGTGTTTGGATCAGACACATCCTGTTGAGTGTCATGCACATACCGGAAGCACCACAGTCCATACCCATCTCACTTTCTCTCCTGAAGTCCCATATATACTTGTAGAAAAGGGAAGTGACAAAATCTGGTGAGACCCCATGCAAAAAGGCCCTCTGGAAAGTTGATAGACAATTGATCCTTGCATTACTGTGCTGGCTGACTAGGGAGAGGTGACAACTCCCTCTTGCCTGAAGGGGTCATCACCGAGACACATTATCCCAGGGGACTAATTTCTACTCCAAGTCCATGATGTACCGTTTCAGTGTAAATGTGTTATTCCTTAAATATTACCCATACATACATCTCGCTATGATTATGAATCTTGACAAGTTATGAGCTTTCTGTAGATACCTTACATGTTACTTTTTATTCATAAATATCCTGTCAGATGTATTTGGTGTAGGGAGTTTGTCAGTTCTGAGGTGAGAAAAGTTTGCAAAGAACAGGAGACTCTTTACCAAGGGGTCTGTGCGTCACAGGGGACTCTTGATTTTTGGTCTCCTGCCAGAAGATTATTGACCAACAAAACCAGTGCAGTCTGTGTACTGTACTTTGATCTATAACTACATTGACAAGAATCAAGGAAGTCTGAAACTACTATATCATTATTGCATATAGAGAAATGTATAAATTATTATATCTTCAAATATGTAAGGACTTTGTAACACATTTTTAAAGTACACACAACTCATAGATCATAAAGCCAGAAGGAATCATCATGATCATATAATATGACCTCCTGCACATTGTAAGACACATAACTTCACTCACCCATTCCTATAATAGACCCATGACCTCTGGTTGTGTTACTGAAGTCCTCAAATCATGATTTAGACTTCTAATTACAACATGTTAGAATATTCCTCACACTGTACTCTGTAATGTTAAAAAGCTGATTTAAGCATGGGTATTTTATTATTAACATTAACCTTTTGCAAGTTAACATTCATTTATGGTAAATTCAAAAATTGACATATTTGAAATGAACCCCCTTTTGGTTTAAATCATGGATAAAAATCATTCTAAACTCCAGAGTTTTATTGTTTTGTGACTTTTTGAGACAGCGAATATACATTTTTGTGAAAGAAGAAATGAGTTTGAAACTCAAAATACAGATTGTTAGGTCAATCTGATGTGAAGTAGCTGAGATGTCAGCTTTTTTCTATATCAGAATTTCTAAAATGATAGACCTTAACAACAGCATCACTGGTATGAAGATACATTTACAGTTAGTGGATTTATGTTCTTATGTTAGAAGACTTACAGGTGACTTATTTTCACTTGGATATATATTATAGGGTAAATTCTGATGCCCCTAACCATGCTGAATAGCACTATACTCCAAAAGTGGTCCCACTAATTTCAGGGGGATTACTCATAGAGTACTGGGTATTGTTTAGCATTAATAAGGGTATCAGAATCTGGTCCAAAACAAAAGCATAATAATGTCCATTATTTTTCTACTAATGAGAAAGTACATTTGTATTCCATTTTCATTTTTTGCTATTCTGTCTGATGATCTTTAGACTGTATTTTAAAATAATGTCTTAATGTTTAAAATATGTACTTCTACAGTGTCGGTCATTAAATTTACACTGTACATAGCCTGTGAGGAGCCCCAAATTCATGGTATGCACAGCAAATCCGAGTACTCTTAAAAGATTTTACAAAAGGGTTTTAAAAGTTATCCATTGTTAATGTTAAGATATATGATGAATACAGTGAGGTATAACATTACTCTCCCTAATTGTTTCTTCTTTACTGAAAACAGAAAATGGGGATGCCATCTTGCTAGGTAACAAATTTCAGTCATACTGATCAGCTTGACATGTTGAAAACCAAGTACAGAGCTCCTGAAGCAAAACATTACATTTGCATCAAGATTTGTTCAAAAATATTAATTTTTAACTTGTTCTTTGAAGCATTTTTCCCACCAGATCAGCAGTTCTCTAGTAGTCAACTCACACCTTTCTTTCACTTCCTCTTTTTATTTATAAATCAGGTTTTCATTCCGATCATAAATAACTGGTATTAGCAATATGAAACATGAGGTGTGTTTTATCTTTTAGTTTTATTCCAGGTTTTATTAACAGCAGTGACATAACATAATGATGCAATAAATATTTAGTTACAATTAGAGTATATCCATTCATGTTCCATGCTAATGGGTACTGTTAGATTGATTGGCTATTTTATCCACATACATCTTCAAGCTCCCTGAAGTACAGTTGTTCCATGTTAGGCTATTGTGACTTTCCTAATGGAAAACAATTTAAGAAATAGCATCTGCAACGAGGTCAGTGACATATATTTGTTTTGAAAAAAGAAAAGAGTGACCTACATACCATCTGTAATGACTTTGCCTTCCAGTTATAAAAGCACTTCATATCTATTTATTTCCACACTGAAAATATAGAAAATCCAAGGTATCAAAGTCTGTAATCCTTCCAAGGAAGGGGAAAATATTTTTCAATAACTAGTTATTCTAGTGAATGTAAGGTCACAGTTACTGGTGAGTCCTTGATATATTCCTGTACTCCACTGAATATTCACCTCCATTTGTAAACGGGTGACGAGCGCTGTGCAAAACTTTCATAGTGAAGACTGAAATTCAAGAGAGATAAGCCAGTTTTCAGTATGGATGGCCAAAGCAAAACTTGTGCTTTATTTTGTGCAGGAACAGTTAAAAACTCATGGTTTTCCTGGTTCAACCCAAATCTAGACACAAAATGTGTTGGTTTGACTTAGTTTTGCTTTTGAATTCTGGGGTCATGAGCGTCAGACATGAAGGTGAAGCTTAGGGCAGGTTTTCCTATGAGAACTCAAACTTAAAAACAGGTTCACACAAACCTCTGCAAGCAAAAACAAAAAACACTGATATTAGTTCATCTGACTGGTAACTCTCATGGAAACATGAAAATCAACTATTCAAGGTGAAATTTAGCCCTTATTCTATAGGATTTACATTCTTAAAGCCAGTTAGGATAGTAATTATACCTAGGCCTAAACTGAACTGTCAACCCAGAAAAGAGTTCACAGCATGAATTTTCATTATTATGGACTGAATCCAAACAGCCTAAAGTATGGGATTAAAGATATAATTTAAAAAGTTTCAAAATAGATTTTTAGATATCAAAGTTCGGTGCACAGTATGAATGGAGTTGAAATTATGTCTTTGTTTCTATCACAGTAGATATGAAAGATAATGGGCCAGGTCCTGTACTGTGGCTTAGAAACACTTGATGAAATTCATTGCAGGAGGGGAGAGTTCAAAGGTGATCCTTAGTGAGCTCTGTGCTGGGCTAGTCCCCGGCACGAACTGGAGAATCCTGAAACATGTTCAAACCTGTGCCAGATGACCATGACTCTAAGGGATATCCCAGCAACTATGGAATAATCGGTCAGAGGGTTGTGCCATCTGTTAGGATATAGATATGCAGGCCTGCCTGTAAAGGCCCATACTTTAGAATTTAGGTATATGTTTATCATTTATCCAGTAATAGAGGTATAAAAGAAAGAATCAAAATCCCTGTCTGCCTGTTTATAGGCCTTCTCTCACTATGAAAGTCTAAGGCTGTGTTCTTAGGCTTTGGCTTGTGTCTTTGGCTAAGCAGCAGAGGCAACTGTAAACTGGGAAGCGTATGGTCATATCCTCACATTTCAAACTCGTCACATTGAAATAAGGTGCTATTGGGCTGTTCGGAATACAATCCTGTCCTGATAATGCCTAAACTTAGTTTGATAACATCCTGTCTGGCAAGAAATCACTTCTCAATAGAAGTGGTTGTGAAACCCTCATTTCTGTCTGTTTTATCTTTATGGCCCCCACTTTTCTATTGTTAATCTGTCTGGTTCTCGAATTGTTTCTGTCTGCTGTATAATTAATTTTGCTAGATGTAAGTTAACTAGGGTAGTGGGATATAATTGGTTAGAGAATTATGTTACAATATGTTAGGATTGGTTAGATAGATTTCAGTAAAATGATTGGTTAAGGTATAGCTGAGAATACTACTATATAGATTACGGGCAAATAGGAAGTAAGTTGGGATTCGTAAAATAAGGAAAAAGGAACTTGGATTTAAGCTTGCTAGAAGTTCACCCCAATAAACATTGAATTGTTTGCATCTTTGGACTTCGGGTATTGTTGCTCTCTGTTCATGCGAGAAGGACCTGGGAAGTGGGAGAGTGAAGGAATAAGCTCTCTAACACCATCCATGTCTCCTTTACATCATCCATGTTTACTATGCAAGGGCCTGAAGAAGAGATTGTGTAGGAATCACTATAGCAACTGCAAGCCACTAGAGGAGTCTTCAAGTGCTAGGCAAACCAGCAAAGTTCAAAGGCCATGACCGCCTTGTGTAGGTACTTGACACAGAGATGTGAGATGTGGAAGGCTATTGGAGATTTGTGGGTGAGAGGATTCTGGGGAAACTTGAAGGTCATTTACAGGGAGTGATAAAATGTCCGGATAATTTAAGAACATGAAAATGGCCATACTGGGTCATAGATGCTGGAGCTAAGCATGCTGGGGGTGCAGCAGCACCGCCTGATTTGAAGTGGTTTCCATCATATATAGGATTTACAGTTTGGTTCAATGGCTTTCAGCACACCCACTACAAAAATTGTTCCATCACCTATATACTGGGTCACATCAATGGTCCATCCAGTATCCTGTCTCCTGCCAGTGCAAAATGCTTCAGAGGGAATGAACAGAACAGGGCAATTATCGAGTGATCCATCTCCTTGTCATCCAGTCTTCAGCTTCTTGCAGTCAGAAGTTTAGGGACACCCAGAGCTTGGGGTTGAGTCCTTGACCATCTTGGCTAATAGCCATTGATGGATGTATTCTCCATTAACTTATTTAATGCTTTTTTGAACCCAGTTATAATTTTGGCCTTCAAAACATACCCTGTCAAGAAGTTCTACAAGTTGCTGCATGTTATGAGAAGACATACTTCCTTATGTTTGTTTTAAACCTGTTGCCTATTAATTTCATTGGTTGACCCCCTGATTCTTGTGTGATGAGAAGGGGCAAATAAAATTCTGTGGTGGGGTATGCAAACTCCACACTTGGCAACCAGGGGTTAAGGAGCTGCTCTGGGTTCAGCCAGCCCCACCCACCATACCTGTAGCAAATGCTGTAACTGGAGGAGTTAAAAGGCAAGGGAGCAGCTCGTTTGGTGGCAGACCAGGTAAGAGAGCAGACTTGCAACCTGCACTTCCAGCAGAGGAGAACTGAGAGATGGTAGAATCTCTCCCCACAACAACTGCCCAAAGATCCCTCCCTAAGGGAAAGGAGGACCTGCTACAGAGACAGTCTGAGAGGGAGGCATTCCCCTCTCCCTCTTATATGGACCCTGAGTTTTGTTAATTCCCCTTTACTTTGTTTGGGCTACCCCAGCAGGGGAAAGCCCTAGGACTGATCTGCCCCAGGAAGGTGGGTTACACTGCAGAAGGAGGCAGTTGCCACCTGAGAGAGGAAGAGAGCTACCATGCTGCATGCCACTGCCAGAAAGTGCTTTATTGTGAGCAGAACACCCTCACACCACCTAGACCCAGACAGCGACGTTGGGACAATCTTGAGTGGCAACAACTAACTTAGATCCCATAATTTTATATGGATAGCGGGGATTATGTTCTCCTATTTACTTTGCATTTATCAACATTTAATTTCATCTGCCATTTTCTTTCCCACTCACCCAGTTTTGTGAGATCCTTTGTAACTCTACACAGTCAGCTTTGGACTTAAATATGTTGAGTAAATTGTGCCATTTGCAACCTTTGCCACCTCACTGTTTATCACTTTTCCCAGTTCATGTATGAACATGTTGGACAGCATTGATCCCAGTACAGATCTTTGGGGGATCCCACTACGTATCTATATCCATTGTGAAAACTGACCATTTATTCCTACAATTTGTTTCCTATCTTTTAACTGGTAACTCTGTAGTGCTTGAAAGCTTGTCTCTTTCACCAACAGAAGCTGGCCTAACAAATGATATTACCTCACCTACCTTGTCTGTCTATTATTACATTTGACATTTCTCAGTTGGGGAAATAATAAAAAAATAAAATTGAAATACATTATTTAAAATTAAATGTATGCAGGTTGGAAATCTGCATTAAGGACTTAATATATTATGTGTATCTGTTTACTGGTGCATAGGTATCTATGGGGTCAGATCATCTACTGAGGTAAATTGGCATAGCTATGTTGACTTCAGTTGAGATGCAGTGATTTCTGGAAGACCTGTTGAGAAGCTGGCTCCATATATAAAAAAAGTTTGGATTAATGAAATCATCATTGAAAAATATGACAAGCACTTCTGTAAATTTTCAAGGGCATAATGCATAATAAAGTGGTAGAGGAAAAATTGCTTGAGAACCTGTTTTCCATCAGTACTCAACATTCTACTAGCATCTGAAACTTTAATGCAGTACTGTATAGTTTACATGATGGCTATATATTTGCACTCCCAGCCAGACAAGGAGTCATGTGTAGTTCAGTATCTGTCAGCTCTCTTAATGTTGAAGTGGACTTGAATGAACGGTGCACATTCAGTTCTGTAGGAGTTCTTTCTCTTTCCCCTGAGGCACACGTTACATTCAGGAATGCTAGATGAAGGAAAGGATTTTTTTTACGAGTCTCTGTTTGAGAGATAAAACAATCTGTATATCATTTTATAATCACAACCACCCTACAGTCATGCGCAAAAATCAATTGTTCATAGTATTCTGTAGGGATGTAAGAAATCCTGAAGAAGAGTACTGGTAGTTACTCTTTTTCAGATAGTGTGACACATACAGCAGAGGAGACTGATTGTATCAGAATTACAAGCTGCTGGATAGCGAATGCTGAGATGAGACTGTCCAAACTATCAATCAGTAGAGAATTTCTGAAAACTAATATAGAGAATTAGGAGAATGCTACATATCCGAAGAAGGAAATGACAACATAGAAATGTTCAGTCACTTTTTAGAAGTGAGAAATCACAAGTGGACATCTCTAATGCAACAATCCAGTTTCACTGACAACATGCTTCTAAAATTTGGTTTGAAATATATTGCCACTTCCACAGGGCCAAGGAATCCTTTGAGAATCAGAATCATATTTCTCACCACATTTCCTCCTTGTATACTGACTAAAACCATGAGTAATTAGAGATGGGCACAAATCCAGGCCCTATATAATACTTCTCTGTCTTTGTTTTGTTTGTGGAGAGCTTTGGGATCCAAAGCCAAGTCTAGATCTGAATTCCTCATCTGGTCCCTTTATGACACCCCTTATCCTTGTCCCCTGACCACCCCCGGAACCCCTGCCCTTGACTGCCCCCCGCCGCCCCATCCAACTCCTCCTCTCCTTCCTGACTGCCCTCCTGGGACCCCTGCACCCATTCAACCCCCGTTTCCCACCCCGCCTCCTATCCACACCCCTGGCCCCGACCACCCCCTCAAACTCCCCTGCTCCCTGCCCCCTCAGCGCACTGCCTGGAGCACCGGTGGCTGGCAGTGCTACAGCCATGCCACGGCGCAGCACAGAGCACCGGGTCAGACCAGGCTCTGCAGCTGCGCTGCCTCAGGAGCTCGCAGCCCCACCGTCCAGAGCATTGTGCCAGTGGCGCAGTAAGCTGAGGCTGCAGGGGAGGGAGAACAGCAGGAGAAGGGCCGGAGCTAGCTTCCCAGGCCAGGAGCTCAGGGGTTGGGCAGGAAGGTCCCGCGGGCCGGATGTGGCCTGCGGGCCGTAGTTTGCCCACCTCTGCTTTATGATGAGCTGAACCAAACTCCTGTTACATTTGGAATTTAAACACATTCTCAGATTAATAATAATACCACGAGTTGCAGGTCAGGAAAAAAAAAAAACCCAACCCCCAAACACCTCTTGTGTTATTCTTCTGTAGAAAACTCAGAATTAAGATGGCTGCTGATACCTATAAGGTTGATTGTCCTTTTCTCTAGAAAGGGAGAAACAGGTGTAATTCCATTCAAAGCCAAAGTAAGTAAGAGTGGAATCAGGCCAATAATGTTTAAGGTGAACAGCTAAAATAGACTATTTATTCATGGTGAGCAAAGCCACACAGAATAGAGATATGTAATAATCCCTGTCCAACTGCTTCTGTACTTCAGGGTTTTTTAAATCTATGGGGTAGATCTTCCACAAGTAGTTCTAATGCATCTCATTATTATTGAAGCACTGCAAGAACAATAGCCCAAATGTAGCAATGTACAGAACATGGATTTCTGGTCCTACTGAAGTCAGTGGGAGTTTTATCCTTGACTTCCATAGGCCTGGGATTTTGCCCCATGTCTCAAATCTTTGCCTTACTTCACTAGTGCTTGAATAGCTTTTCAGTGGGGTTTTTTGTTTTGTTTGTTTGTTGTTTTTTTTCTTTGTCTGATCTGGAATTCAGGGCTTAACTCACATATAATTTTTTTTACCTCAGGTGCTAAATTTCAGTATCCACTCTTATTCAATGAAACATGAAGTGACCTCTGTAACATATGATCCAGACTGCAAATATTTGCTTTAAAAATGAGAAACATTTTCTAGAGAAAACACCCATTCTTTTGCATCCCATTCTTCACCTATAGTTCTTGCTGTAGAGTGACCCTGCACTCATCTGTGTGACATGTAGATTGTATATATATATTTTAAACCCTATTTTCCTTATGTATGGACTAAGCTTCGATAGCCTTAGAGTAATTGCAACTTTATCCTGCTGACTTCACATACAGGGTAATGAATGCACCCCGTGGGTGTGTATAACCTTAAGGAAAGCCTGCCTTAAACCTACATTAGCATGGTGAACTCTTCCATCTGGTTCTGGGTGTGACACGAGCTGCAAATGAGCCAGCAGAAAGCCCTCAGCAGAGATGGCTTTCTCGCCTGTTTCATGGTAATCTGGATGAGTTTTTCAGTTATTTGGGTCATCTTTGAATGGTGAATGTGAAGAGCTGGGGAACATTAACCCCATAATGTAAGACTCTAAAAATGAGGAAGTAATTTTGCTGTCTCTCTCCTGGTGTCATTTGGGGGTGATACTCTACAAAACCAGCATTTTTCTGTGATTCTGTGCTTCATCACAACAGGTCCTGTCAATTAGCTGGGGAGAGCCCAGCCACATAAAAGTGTAGCCATAATGACTAAAGATGATTGCTCTATGTGATGTTTACATTGTTACTAATTGTATTGTTATTTAGAGAAAAAAGATTCAAAGGTTTGTAAAGGAGAGAAGAACAGAACAAAGCCAGTCTTCCATGGCTTAATACATTTTGTTAAACAGGCTGTAGAATTATACTTAGGATCTGTAGCTTTTGAGCCACTAATCCTGGAGATCCACAGACCAAGATCCTTAGCTAAGGTAACTATGCCTCTTGAGACACACTCCTTGCCTCCTTGGGCCTCCGTCTATGGTAATTTGTGACTTTGCACCTTCCTCAATGGAAGTCCTGTATTACATTCCAGAATCTTTTCCTGTAGTACACTTTTTTTATCTAGCATTACTGTCTGTACAAACATGGAATCCATAATCTTTCTTGGTCTTTAGAAAAGGGAGCCTGATCTAGTGTACAAGGCATGGGACTGGTGTCAGGAGGTCTGGTTTCTATTCCTATCTCTTCCACGTACCTGCTGTGTGACTTTGGGAAAGTCATTTCACCTCTCTGCACCCCGGTTTCCCCATCTGTTCTCTGTCTTATCTGAAACTGTAAACTCTTGAGGTCAGGGTCTGTCTTTGTGTTTGTATAGTGCCTGCCACAATGGAGCCCCATTCTTGGCTGTGGCTTCTAAGTGCTACCATAATACAAATAGTCATTTTAGTATAGTTCAGAAGAGACAGGTCACTAATTACTAGAATATGGAGGTGTTTGCAAGTCAACATGTGGTCGTAATAAGTCAGACGCAATTAGCAATGTTTTATGCTCTAGAAAAAATCAGAATAAAACATCAGAGATTAACTGAGTTTAACCAAGACATGCTGTTTAAAAAGTCAAAAAATCATCTGACAAATAATCTTTTAGTCTATTTCCTCTTTCTGCCAATTGACGATGATTGAAACATCGTCACCACTAGAATCTTTGTTTGCCAG
Source organism: Chelonia mydas (assembly GCF_015237465.2). Classification (NCBI taxonomy): domain Eukaryota; kingdom Metazoa; phylum Chordata; order Testudines; family Cheloniidae; genus Chelonia; species Chelonia mydas. The sequence goes on along the minus strand of NC_057850.1, from coordinate 76,279,386 downwards.
CAGACACATCATCACAAAAACTATAGCTTATATCCATTCTTTAAACAGTTAGGAAGAGCCTGAGGATTACATGGGAAAGATAAACATGTATCTATAATAAATTTAGTCCATTTATAGGGTGACATTGTCAAAAATATATGAAACGTATACTGCTTATGTTTAAAATAGTTTTCAAAATTCAATTAAGCATGAAAGTTAAATGTTAAAATTTACAGATTCTTAGTTTAAGCACTGTTAAATCCAGCTAAAAAATTGGGACCATCAATTTCCATGTCATTTTATATCTAAAACATTATATTATATTTCATGTTCTGATGTTCTGAAGAATTCAAATTTTTGATTCATGAATCCTTCAATATCTTTATCCAAGCTATTTTGGACATTAATTTAAAAATCTATTTTCCATGCTGGTATAAAATGTTATATTAATTCAAAAAAAATTAACTCCAAGCTATAAATTGCCATATAGAGTAAGTACCATATGCAGTAAGTATTCTCCACATCAATTTGAAATATATTTATTAACCTTTGGTATTTTTCTAGATCATATGTAGCTGAAACAACATTGTGTGACTAGAGATGGGAAAACTTACAAAAAAAGAAATCAGGGCCAACTCCTTGGCCCAGGCTAAATTCCTTCTGTATAATCCCAGTGGCAAAGTGGGTGGCATTCAGAGTTTCCTGAAAGAGACAGTTGGGAACTGCCCTGTCATAAGGAATCTCCTACTGGAGTATATGCCAACTCTACGTCACTCACTCCCACCACCATGTCTGGATAGGGGGCAAGTTCAAACTTGAGATTTCCTAATCAGAAAAGGGGAGGAGCAGTTCAGCTTCCATCCAGTAGCCCTAATGTATAGTAAATAATGCATACAATGCCATGTAAGAAAGCTTGTCCTTTGCTCAATTCCTCAACTCCTGTGATCCTATATTTTTTGAGGAAGAAAAGACACAATTTGGCCTCATGTATATGTTATTTCTCTGTCAGTGCAGTTGTGCTTTGCATCTGTTTTCCTCTTCAATAATATCATCCTTATAAAAAAGTTAGTTGACCTTGACCTGTTTTATTACTATTACTCATTCTTTGTATTGTAGAAGCAACTACCAGCCAGGGCCCCATTGTCCTAGGCAATGCACAAACATATAACAAAGAAACAGTTCCTGCCCCAAAGAGCTTGCAATGCAAGTATGAGGTAACTACAACACAGATGAGGGGAGCACCAGGATACAATGCACATGATACCAGTCAGCAGGACAAGCAATTGTCATTGTACACCAGCTGCCTTTTTGGTATCTTTAGTTCAAGCACTCCTCTCTCACATCTTAGGTCTTTTCTTAAAAGTGGATTCCTTTCTCATCATAGTAATATAAGCATGGCTGAATTTGCTTCTTAAAATTTCTGTACACACACACACACACACACACATTAAATGTCTGTTCAAGTAACATTTCACTACTTTACATTTGCTTGCTCAGGAATTATTTGATTTATAACTTTATCAGCATGAATATCTGTCCTGTGAACTGTAAAAGGCATCATACCATTCCAGTCCTACATTTCTATGATACTATGGCTGTTTAATTATCTTCTCTCTTGAATTGATGGTAGATTTGTAACATTGTTAGTTTAATCAAATCAGCATTGTAAAGAAGATGTACAAAGTCCATGTACAGGATGTTGGACTCTGACCCCAAACTGCAAATTGTGTTAAAGGGAATTTGTTAACATAGTTTGACACATTGCCAGTTTACAATAAGGAAAAGAAAACTCACCTTACATGCTCTTGCCTACGTTTCTAACATTCTGCAGGCATCAGGCACGAGCTGAGAGAAAAGTGATCTGCCACTTTCTCAACATTTAAGAATTGCAGTCTTAGTGGTTAGCAGTGGGTCAGTGAAACTACAGTGTAAGCTCTTCGGGGGTAATAATCATACTTTCTTTCATGTTTGTACAGAAGCTGCCACATAGTGGATGCTACTGGAACCACCTAAATAATAGTAAAATAATACTGCTCAGTCTCATGTGAGCATCATATTCTGCAATGATTAATTACAAGATTGGTCTATTTTATTCATTATTATCATTGTCTCTTTTTCTGACACCAATGTCACCCCATGCTTAGTGGTAGCAGATGTCATGGATCTTGGAGGTCCACTGGAGGAGAAATCAATGACACAGAATTTGAGTGTATTTTAAGTGTAACATGCTGTATTTACACATACACCAGTCCTGGAACAGAGCCGGTCAAATCGCATGCAGGGCAATCCCATCTTCCAGGAACCTCAACCCAGTACCTATACCATCTTCCCAGGGAGTAACTCCACCTCAAGAATTGACTCTAACAAAAGACTGAGCCAAAGAGTAAACTCTCTAGCTGCACACAGAGTTCCCTCTGTACAAAACCTTGCATATCCCCAATATTAACAACACAGCGTGCCTTCCCAAAAGTCAAAACTTGCTTGCATACTAAGAAAAAGACTTGAAAGATGATGTGTAACAGTGCCACTTGGTGACGTCTGCCCCAGTATTATTATTATTATGTGTATGATGATAGTGCCTCAAAGCACAGCTGAGATCCGGACCCCATTGTACTACATACTTCAAACAAATAGTAAGAGAATGGCCTTGCTCTGAAGAGCCTACATTCAAAATAGACAAGTCACACAAAATATGTCAGGAGAAAGAGAGGCCCAGAGAGAAGCAACCAACCAAGGTAATAAACAGCAGGTCAGTGAGAGCAGAGAGTAACACTCAGATAAACTGAATCCAAGATCAGGCTCTATCCATTGGACCAATTTTTATGTTTATGATAGGGCTATATCCAAATTTCAATATTTGTACATTTTCATCCTCTATCACTTTAAAGCAAAATGGAGTGCCCTTTGCATTGCAAACCTGAATCCAGTTTACTTTGTACCATGGATTTATGCCTGTGATTGACATAGTAATTAAGGTTTGCTACCAGAAAGGTGCCGAGTGCAATATTTGAGCCAGATAAAAAGAGTTTAATTAGAAAATATGCATAGGATTTGTGTTACCGTGTTTTAGAGGTAGGTGTTCCCTGAGATTCTGCATAAACACGTAGGCAGTGGGAGTGCTTCTTAAAATACAAAAATCTCATCATGCAGATAGGGGGGACTTTGTCAGCAGTGGCACTAGCCTCTTTAAAGAGGCTAGGGAGGGGCTGGAATAAGTAGTGGCAAGCTCCACCTGAGGGGAAACAGATGCAAAAGGTGCGACAACAACTATGCCTTCCCTGGTCTACCATCGTAGGGGTATGCCTCTTCCCCAGGCCCAATGCAATATAGCTGGCCTCAGTTTCTCCTTTGCCTCTTCAACCAACTCAAATGGAGTATTTTTAATTAACTTCCTGTTACGTCTCTGTTTTATTAAATCATTCTGCTTCCATAACATAGAAAGTAGTTTGCTTGGTCCTCTTTGGTACCAACAGTCTCTTCTCTAATCAGCAGGGCTTCATAAGCAAACCCTCTACCCTTTAAGTCTTTGTAATTTTCTGCCTCTGGGTCACAAGGCTGGATTGCAGGTTCCTTCCCTCATTCTTGCCATCAGGCTGGTTCTTTCCACTTCCAACCCAGAATTTCCTGCTGAGAGAACCTCTGAACAGGTCTCTCCCCAACTTACTCTTCACCAGAAAACACCTGATCCTAGCAAGCTTGCTCCTCCTGACACTAGCTTTCCTGCTTCCTACAAGTTTCCTCACTATGAGAACAGGCAACTCCTATTACAGGAGATGCTGCCTTCAGGCAGCCATCGCACGCGTCCTGGTCACTCTACTCAGGTATAGGTCTGAGTCTGGAACCTTCATTTTTACAGGTCGAATTCAGTCTATAACATACTGGAATTTCTGAGACTTTCACATAAAAGAAAAAGCTATTACTTGGTTAATACCTTCGTAAGTGTTGCCACACAGTTACCACAGATATCTCCTGTTTCACTAGGGGGGAAACTGTAGTAATCACAGACACCGCTGTGTTGTAACCATGTGGCAAATGCTGCTTTTTGTTCTCTTTGAGGGTACAATACTTTCTTCACAAAGGGAAACAAAAACAGATGAAAATAGTTGTCTATGCAGGGAGAAGTCTGTTCTCTCTCCCTGGAGCAGGGTATCTTAAGTGTCAGTAAGCAGTGCTATTGCTCCAACAAGGACTGAGTGACATGGAAGTTTTATATATATTTTAAAGGACAATATTCATTTTACAGGGTAGCTGGACTCCACTGAAACACACTTTCAGCTTAAACCCTTTTAAAGAATCTATTTGTGGCCCTTCTGTTATTTTCTCAGAGCTTCACTAATAGCCAGGTCTCATGCTGTGCTTGCTTGAAGGGGCATGGGACCTTCATCCCAGTGGGTAGGTTTATCATGATCTAAAACACTGGATGCATGCTGTTCTTAGCAGACCATGAAATCCAATTAATTACATTGCATGCATCTATCTTGCTTGCTGAAATAGCACTTGGTGAACTGCCGATCTGCGGTTAAGATACCCTGCATCCTAACTATTTCTCTGGGCTTCGTATTTCCTCCACATCACAAGACACTGTGGTCCCTGCTTCTGGTTTCACTTCACAAATGGCAAGGAATTTTTTCCCTTATCAAAATAGAGCTCAGTTTCATCCTTCTCTCTGAATGGGTCTCCCACTAGGCCATAACTTCAAAAAGTAGAACTGACATTTGCCATATATTTACCCCAAGAACTACAGATAGACAAATTTTGGCTTCACCAAATACTAGTGGTAGAGAGTGTAGTGATATCTCAGTCCTCAATTCGAGTCCTGACTTTCACTATTTCAGATGTCCCAACTCTTGATAGAGTAGCAGGAAGAGTTTTTGTTTGCTGGCACTTGGATTGTATTTGTTATTGATTTTTTCCCAACTGATACCACAGATGCTCCTCCCACTTCATCTGCTCCTTTGTTCCCCAGGGACCCTGAAAAATCACACAGGTGATGTGTTCCAACAGAAATTAGATCGTTTGCTTGTTCATTCATTCTCACTTTTGGCTACTAAGTTATTTTTGCAATTTACACATTCAGCAGCTAATGTGTTTACCTCAGACAACCAAACACATTGCAATTTCTTCCTTGTTCAAATGTCAGCCTCCTATAAGCTGGAGTTAATTTCATCATCCCATGCATTTCTCTCTTACAAAAATATGACAAACAGCATTCAACCATAACTGCCTGTAATGGTGTTTTTGATGAAAAATGATGTTATTTGAACGTTTAAGTCCTCAGTGTTAAATTGTTTGGTTATTTTTGTAAAATGTATTAATTTCTATCACACACATTGATTTTCTAGGCTAAAAGTGCTCTGAAAGCTCTTCAAAAATAACCTGATGTTATAAAATAATAGTGAGAGCCAAATTCCAAACCATAAAGCTTTTTTGTAGGCCTTTTGGTGGACCCATTGTTTCCTTCATCAAGAGTATATTTATGTCTGTAGCTTACACAATGAACCAGAAACTGCACAGCTGGTTGGCAACTCAAAGCTGCCAGACATTAGCACTATCTTTGTTACTGCTGTATTTTTTTTTATGAATAATGGGTATAGATTTACCTCGTGTCATATAAATGGGCAGTCACCTACAGTTAAGGAAAGAATGTACACAAATGAAGGCAAAATGTACTGGCATTAAGCCACCTTTTGTATACATATGATCCTGGGGCCAGCAGCTGCTGGACAAGTTGCCAGTGCAATAAAGGGCATTTAAAGGCTGCTGTATCTCATAATGTCTGCTGACAGCCTACAGGGGGCATTATGGCATCTGAGGCTTGGCTAAGATATCTTTTCCCCATCCCTGTCACTCATGTGGGATGGTGGAAGGGGTATAGCACAGAAGCTGCTATTCCACTAAAGGATTCTGCCTTGCAAAGTATTATTAATTTTGACTCTAACTCTAACCTCTAATATTATAATAGTCTAATTATTCTTGCATACAGGCAAGGTTGGCTTGAGACATCAAGTGGTCTGGAAATGAAGGGTTTTAAGTATCCTCAGAATTCCTCAATTCTTCCACAATAACACCTCTATGACTTCATCATGGAGGACTTCATCATACCTTCTCTCTCTTCGTTACAGTTACACTCAATCAGCCAACAAACAATATCATATGTCTGATTTGCCCTCCAGTTGCCCTAGCTTCACACCAGTGTAACTCCAATACTATCAGTGGAGTTACTCTTGATGTACAATGACGCAAATGAGAAGAGACTCAGACTCCATGTGACTAATGTGGCCACGCACACAATGCACAATAATCAGTTACCAGGGTAAGAGGATGCTGAGAAAATAATATGTATAACTATAACATTCCCTTTCTTCTTGCACCTTAGCTTATCTCTTTGTTGAAGCACAGGTCAGAGTTCTGTCTTGTCAGAAAACATTACCCAGAGTTAGGGTGGTGAATGGGCTTGTCGTCAATGGAATGCCTGAAGGTGAGTCTCGAAGAGTGGGACCCACAGAAAGACACAGATGCTGCAGTCTGCTCCTCCCAGCCTAGAGATGGAGGTAACTAGGCTGAATGGATCTTACTAAAGCTTGCAAGGAAAGTTTAAGGTGTGGGTCAGGAAAATTATACTTACAGACCTTTTATGTTTTATTTAATTTGCTCTGTGTGTTTTGTACCTTTGAGTGAAGAAATAAATAATGCTGTGCTTTGAAGAAGCTGTTTCTGTCACTCTTATTCTGTCACAGGCTCCCAGGGGGAAGGGCTTGCAGATGCCAAACCCAGTTGGGCCTGTCAGGTTAACATGCTTGGTAAACGGGGGACTACCACCCAGAGATCAAGACTAGGAGTGGCTGAACTACATGATTCCACCCTTCAGAGAAGGGAAGAAAGCAAGGCCTGTCATCTGCAGGGTACACTTGGGAGGGACAAAAAGGAGTCCAAAGCACCCTGTAACCGTGCATTATGCTTACCACTAATAAATAGCAAGGAACAAAAATATTATGCTGAAGCATTGTGTATGTGAGGAGGATAGAGAAACCCAAGGGAGTCTTTTTTTTAGTTGATATTTTTATTTCATAAAATACTTAGGCTTGTTTTCGTGTTACACAAACAAACGCACACACACACATCTTATGGCACCCTCTATCTACCACTAATTTCCATTTCCCTTTCTACTAGAAATGGATTCAAGCCTCAAAATTTGGATCCATTTCTGAATTTCCCACTGAGTTTGGAGTTGTTTGTTTTTGTCTGCTCTTTGCAATAACCACGGAATCTACCTCCCTCTATTCCACCAGAAGATTCCATGGTACTGCTGACATTACAAAGTGGCCAGTGTTAGATTTTTAATGGCACCTAGTGTCTCTTTATTCAGAATATGCTTTTTTTGGTCTGTCTGAGCTCTATATGACCCCTATCTTGCCATAGTGTCATCTGGGCACCTCTCAGGTATTAAAAACAGAATTAAGAGTAGGAAGCTCTCCCTTCCCTGACTGTAGAAGAAATACAATTTTTGTATTGTTTGCCTGTTTATGTTTAAGTGAGTGGGTGTTTTCCACATGTGCCCGTGTGGAGAGATTATTGAGGGAAAGCTAAAAAGAAGAGAAGAATTTTGCATTTAGTTCTGACAACGGTTAGTTTCATGGTTGGTACCTGTACCATGTGCTGGGTAACAACATGAGAGAGAATGTTTCTAAAACTAAACTGGCTCTTTATTAAGAGAATTATTTACAGAGATGGTGTAACTTTAGGTAGCATTCAAACAAAATGCATGCTGACTGAATTCTTGGTGCCTCCTCCAAACTCCTCCCTCCTACAACCTGTGTTGCTCCCTCCAACTTGCTAAATCTTGCCTTTTAATAAATTTTGTTGTAGTTATGTCTTTTGTGCCAATATTTGCTGACTTGCTGGACCCAGAGGTTACTAGTACATAGCCCACCCAGGGGACATGATCTTCCTTGCCAGCTTATTGTGGCCTTTTAGTCTCTTAAGTGTGATGGTCTTCGACGCAATCTCCCACTTCAGATTTGTGTTATTTGCTATTGGTGGGGGACTTGCTTCCACTCTGTTCCTGCCTTTATTCTATTTTGTGGTGTCCAGCTGGAGTCAGGATATTTCATTTCTGCAGACTCTTCCACATCAGGCTGGCTAATGGTTGAGGCTCCTCAATGTCCTCCTTGTCCTGGACTTGGCTTCATCTGCCCAGGTACGTCTGTCTACTGCTCTTCACAGTTGGCTTTGGTTTCATAGCTACTGCTGTCCTGTAATTACCTCATATGCCTGGTATTCCACTTCATCATATATGGTTGCTTTGTCTGGCTATTTGATGGTGTCATGGGGTGATCCCCTGAGAGTCTTTTCCAGTCCCAGTAAATGACCACAATGCCATGTGTGCTTAACCACCACCATGCTTTATTCTATCCCTTTGACAGGACACAGTCAGTAGCCAATGCTTCTGGGGAAGGATATGGTATTAGCAGCAGTCAGTCGTGCCTTCATTCAGGCTCCCTACTCTCCTTTCTAGCATTTCCTTCCTGTCTGCTTATATAATCCCAGCTGCTGGGGTCCCCCCCCACAATCAACCCCTCAGCTTTGTCTCTGCTAAGTTAATTGGCACCTTCTTTCAGACAGGTTCCAATGTATACTGGTGGGGATTTGAGTGACAGCTTGCTGTCTCAACTCCTTACCCAGCACACTCTGTTACAGATGGTTGGACCCAGACTTGCTCACCTGTGTATCTTGGCCTCAGGCCCTTGGCTCTTTTGACATAGCAGGTTGCATGCCTAGCTTGGCATTCTCTTAATTGCTTCTGTGTCCTTTCTGTCATTCTTCCGCTGGGCAGCATGGAAAGCTGAGTGTTGGTTCTCCAGCCCATCAGTCCCTGTGTTGGGCTACTACTGAGTCCCTGAGAGGGTATACTGTGATGATTCAACATTGCTGAGTAGGGATCCATTTTTCATGAAGGTTGCTACAGTGGTCATTCTTATCTGATGTGAGAGCTAGTTCCATATTCTCTGGTCAGGAGCTGTGAATGTTGTATCTCTTGGACTCAAGTGACTCCCCCAACATTTAACAGTTTCACCATTTCAGTGGGATACAGCTGCTGGAGAAGTACCTGGTTTTGGAGGGGTGATCACTCTCAGACATCTAGAGACAATCCTATAGGCCCCTTGAATTGAGTTCTGTAATCTATGGACAACCGGCTGTAGAGGGTAGAACCCTGGAGTGATGGGGGGAGGGATAGCTCAGTGGTTTGAGCTTTGGCCTGCTAAACCCAGGGTTGTGAGTTCAATGCTTGAGGGGGCCATTTAGGGATATGGGGCAAAAATTGGGGATTGGCCCTGCTTTGAGCAGGGGGTTGGACTAGATGACCTCCTGAGGTCCCTTCCAACCCTGATATTCTATGATTCTATGTGTACACAGTGATCTGTGTTGCTAGGCAGGCTAGCTGCTGAATTTTATACCAGCTGGAGCTTTTCTCAGGGTGTGTGGCTTTAGTTCTAGATATAGTTAGTTGCAATAAAAGAAGACTTCAGGTCACAAATGGTTGGCATGTGATAGGATGACGTGCAATCTTCACACTAATTAAAGTTGGTGTTTATTGCTGCCATGGATATTTGGGTATCCAGTTGTATTGAGAAGCCCACAAAAAAGGACCCTAGGGCCTAGGCTATGTGTAAGCAGGGGAATAGTCCCGCTATTGTGGGGAACTTTCCTGGTTTTTGCACTACCCCAGTTAAGTGGGCTAGCAAAAGGATCTGAGTCCTCGCTCCCAATTCCTTTACCCAGTGGCCTCCCTACCCTTGAGGACTCCCCTTCCATTCTCCTGTCCGGCAGAGTCCTTGTAACCCCAACAAGGCTGGGCCCAGGATTCCTGGGGGGCTCGAACCCCAACTCTGCTGTGGTCACCTAGGACAGGGGCTCGGGTGTCCCCACTCCGGGGTACTCTCTCTGCCCTGGGCACTTCTCTGACCCACTGACCATTACATACAAGTTAAAGCAAATGCAAGTTATTTAATCAACAATTAATTTTAAAAAGAATAAGGAAAAATGGGAAAGGTTAAAGGAAACACATCAGCCCGCTCTGTGCCAGGGAACATCACAAACAGTGTCTCTGGAATGTCCGGGCAGTTCACAGTCTGTTCCTTGTAAGTCCCAGGCCCCCTTCTCAGGCCCTGGCTGTGCTGCAGGGATGCTGTGAGTTGGTTGGACACTTGCTCTGGTGGTGGCCACACACTCTCAGGCTCTAAGTGGTAGGACCCTTCTTCCCAGTGTCGCCCCCGCCCTGTCAGGGTTATGATCCAAGCCTGGCCTGCAGAGCCTCTTGGCTGAGGCATCTCCCTGTGCTGGGCCCGCTGCCCAGGGTCCCCCTCACTCTCCCCAGCAGCTCACCGCACGCAGCTCCGGACTGCTCCAGCCCCGGCTCCACCACTCTGTCTCTGCACTGCTGCTGCTGCTCTGCCTCTAGCTCCCTGGGCTGCTTCTTTGGCCCCTCTGGCTCTGGTTGGTGCAGCTCTGCTCACAGGCCAGGTCTGCTCCGCAGGCTGCTTCTGTGACTCTGCTCCCAGCACTGACCTGCTTCCTGGGCTGCTTTTCTGGCCCCTCTGGCTCTGGTTCCTGCAGCTCTGCTCCCAGGACAGGGTCTGCTCTCGCTGGGCTGCTTTTCTGGTCCCTCTGGATCTGGCACAGCTCTGCTCCGCAGCTCAGCTTGGGCCCGTGCCTTCTCCTTAGCTCGGCCCCACTCTGTCTGACCCAGGCAAATCCAGCTCACACGGAGGACTGGACCTCCCTGGTCTCCTGACTCCCTGATTAGCCTACTCGCCCTGTCATTCAGGCTGACCTGGAGCATTGGCCTCTCCCCATTGTTCCTGGGGACTGTCAGTCTCAGGGTCCTGATTCCCCATCAACCCTTCCCCCTTTTAGTACTGGGAGCTAGCAACTAAAACACCCCCACTGAATGTTAGTAAGGGGGCAACAGTCCCCTTACATATGGATCAATTTAATCTAAAAGCAGATGCCCTCAATAGTGGGGGATGTTAGAGAGGAAGCAAATTCTTTGAAGCACTTCTTTTCCTACTCGCATTACCTTACTCTTTCCTGTGTTCAGCTTAGCCAATTGTTTTTTATGCAGGTGCTGCATTCAACTAGACACTGAGAAATATAGGAGTGGTGTCCTTCTTGTTTCCCATAAAGGAGATGTAGAACTGGTTCCATCTGTGTACTGCATTGGCACTTCAACCTTTGTTGTCTTCTCAGAAAAGTTTCAAATGGAGATTGAGCAATACAAAGAAGAGAAATAAGCAGAAGAGAGGTATACAGGTGGAGGAGCAGTTGCCTGTAACAACTGTCTGGGTTCTGGGAGGAAAGACCTATTTCAGGTCATTTTAGTTCACTGCAGTGCTTTCCTGAAGGCAGAACAAGAGCATTTGGTGCTCATTTATGTGTCCTAAGCCCTACAGTGAGGTCAAGAAGATGTGCTTTTTGAGTTATTTTTTTAAGTTGCTTGAAAAAAGGTTTAGCATTAGGCACTGACAAATTTAAATCTGACACACTTTACATTGAGTTTCCATTTATAAAGTGTTTATAATGATTAATTGATGTTGTAAGCAAGTTACAGACATGATACTGTATTGTATACATGTATTGTAGACAGTGATAAGCAAATCCATAGAAGATGCTGTAAATTGTATCAGCCATGGTAATAAGCAACCTTTTAACCTGTTGGATGCTATAATAACCAATAATTATTAAACATTTATTAAAAACATCCATTAATCATGCATTAATACTTTAAAACCTATGTATAAGCACTGCCTACATAAGAGTGTCACCAGTTTATTATTAATAAAAATACTATATTAGAAAAATAATGAACTGAACAGACTTTAGAAATCCCATCTGGTTCAATTATTTAATGAGATGATAAAAATGGGTCACTAGGTTTGTTTAAACACTATAGGAAAACAGTTTCAGACACTGGCAAAATTTGCTTCCGTTTTGTCATTGACCCCCCAAAAATCTACTTATATTTCTCATGTTGCTTTGATATCAAATCAGTGGCTATTGATATTCTCCTTTTTTTAAAAAAGGGAGAGAGAACATTCTTTAAAACATTTTGTTACATTTTTATTATTTAATCTAATGGTCACTGGATTTTGAAACTTATAAGACAATTTGTTGATAAATTATTTCACAGTTGTGAAGTACTTATTATGCTTTCAAAATTTAGCACATATGATCAGCTGTTTATGGCAGTAATCCCCAAAATCAAGCAAACTGATGCTGAAATCACGCTGATTATCCATTCTGTTATCAATTTAAATTAGGGCTGTCAATTAACCATAGTTAACTCATGCGATTAACTCAAAAAAATTAATTGCAATTAAAAAAATTAATCGGAATTAATCTCTCTGTTAAACAATAGAATACCAATTGAAATTTATTAAATATTTTTGGATGTTTTTCTACATTTTCAAATATATTGATTTCCATAATGAGACAGAATACAAAGTGTACAGTGCTCACTTTGTATCATTATTTTTATAACAAATACTTGCACTGTAAAAATGATAAACAAAAGAAATAGTATTTTTCAATTCACCTCATACAAATACTGTAGTACAATCTTTACCATGAAAGTTTAACTTACAAATGTAGATTTTTTGTCACATAACTGCACTCAAAAACAAAACAATGTAAAACTTTAGAGCTACAAGTCCACTCAGTCCTACTTCTTGTTCAGCTAATTGCTAAGACAAACAAGTTTGTTTACACTTAAGGGAGATACTGCTGCCTGCTTCTTATTTATGTCACCTGAAAGTGAAAACAGGCATTCTCGTGGCACTTTTGTTGCTGGCGTTGCAAGGTATTTGTATGTTAGATATGCTAAACATTCATATGCCCCTTCATGCTTCAGCCACCATTCTGGAGAACATGATTCTATGCTGATGATGTTCGTTAAAAAAATAAATGTATTAATTAAATTTGTGACTGAACTCCTTGGGGGAGAATTGTATGTCTCCTGCTCTATTTTACCCACATTCTGCCATACATTTCATGTTATAGCAGTCTCGGATGATGACCCAGCACATGTTGTGTGATTTTTGAACACTGTCACTGAAGATTTGACAAAATGCGAAGAAGGTACCAATGTGAAATTTCTAAAAATAGCTTCAGCACTCCACCCAAGGTTTAAGAATCTGAAGTGCCGTCCAAAATCTGAGAGGGACGAGGTGTGGAGCATGCTTTCAGAAATCTTAAAAGAGCAACACTCCGATGAGGAAACTACAGAACCCTTAAATTCCCACAGGTGCTGCCTGAATTCTGGGTCCAAGCACACAGGAGTAAAAATGGGTTATGCACTTTTTTATTCCCTCCCTGGAGAAGGTGGGTGGGGAGTGACTCAAACATAAGAACAAAAGAATGGCCATACTGTTTCAGATCAATCTTCCATCCATCCCAGTCATAGGTGCCAACGGAAAAAAAATTGTGGGTGCTGAGTACCCACTGGCAGCCCCCCTATCAGCACCTCTCCCCTCCCTCCCAGCGCCTCCCACCCTCCATGAATCAGCTGTTCCCTGGTATGCAGGAGGCGCTGCGGGTAGGGGAAAGAAGAGAGGGTGAGGCGTTCTCAGGGGGTGGAGTGGGGTTGGGAAGAGGCGGGCTGTGGTGGGGCGGGGGCAGGAAGAGGCAGTTTGGGGTAGGGCATTGGGGGAAGGGGTGGAGTGTGGGCGGGGCCTGGGGTAGAGCCGGGGGAAGCACCTCCTGCCATATTAGAAAGTCAGCACCTGTGAGCCCAGTACCGTGTCTTCCAACAGTGTCTGGTGCCAGATACTTCAGAGGGAATGAAGAGAACAGGGCACTTAATAACTGGGGATGGATCACGGAGTCAGTCCTAGCTTCTGGCCATCAGAGGTTTAGGGACACCCAGAGAATGTGGCTGTATCCCTCACTACCTTAGCTAACAGCCATTGATGGAGCTATCCTCCATGAATTTATCTAATTTTTAACCCAGTTATGCTTTTGCCCTTCACAACAGCCTCTGGCAACTAATTCCACAGGTTGCTTGTGCATTATGTGAAGAAGTACTTCCTTTTATTTATTTTAAACCGGATACCTATTCATTTCATTGGGTGACCCCTGGATCTTGGGTTATGAAAAAGGGTAAATAACACTTCCTTATTCACTTTGTGCACACTTTTCATGATTTTAGAGACTTTTACAATATCCCCACTTATTACTTCCTTTATAAAAATGAACAGTCCCAGTCTTTTTAATCTCTCCTCATATGGAAGCTTTCCCAAACCCCTAATCATTTTTGTTGCCCTTCTCTGGGCATTTTCTAATTCTAATATTTCATTTTTCAGATGGGGCAACCAGAATTGCACACAGTATTCAAGATGTAGGTGAACCATTGATTTATATAGTAGCAATATGATATTTATCTTATTTTCTATTCCTTTTCTAATGGAACGGTTCCTAATATTCTGGTAGCTTTTTTGACTATCGATGTTCATTGAGCAGCAGATCTTTTCAGAGAACAATCACCACTCAAGAAAGTGATCTTGAAATAACAGCTAATTTAGATCCCATCATTTTTAATGGATAGTTGGGGTTAGGTGTATTAATGTGCATTACTTTGAATTTATCAACACTGAATTTCATCTGACACTTCCTTTACCACTCATCCAATTTTGTAAGATCCTGTTATAACTCTTTGCAGTCTGCACTGGACTTAACTATCTTGAGTAATTTTTTATCATATGCAAACTTTACAACATCACTGTTTACCCCTTTTTTCCTGATCATTTTAAAATATGCTGAACAGCACTGTTCCCAATACACATCCTTGGAGGAGCCCACTGTTTACCTCTCTCCATTGTGAAAACTGACCATTTCTTCCTACCTTTTTTTTCTTGTCTTTTTAACCAGTTACTGATCCATGAGAGGACCTTCTCTCTTATCCATGACTGCTTACTTTGCTTAAGAGCCTTTGGTGAGGGACTTTGTCAAAGGCTTTCTGAAAGTACAAGTACACTATATCCACTGGATCACCCTTGTCCATGTGTTTGTTGATCCCCTCAAAGAATTCTAATAGATTGGTGAGGCCTGATTTCCCTTTACAGAAGCCAAGTTGACTCTTCCCCAACAAATCATATGCATCTATGTGTCTGATAATTCTGTTCTTTACTATAGTCTCAACCAATTTTCCCAGTAATGCAGTTAGGCTTAGTAGGCTGTAATTGTCAGGATTTCCTCTGGAGCTTTTTTAAAAAAAATCAAGAATCTGGTACAGAGGCTGATTTAAGAAATAGGTTATTTACTACAGTTAGGAGTTCTGCAATTTCATATTTGAGTTCCTTCAGAACTCTTGGGAGAATACCATCTGGTCCTGATGACTTATTAATTTATTCCAATACCTCCTGTATCAACACCTCACTCTGTGACAGTTACTCAGATTTGTCTTCCTGCTTCTGATGTACTTAAACATTTTTTTGCTGTTAGATTTTGTGTCTGGTACTAATTGCTCTTCAAATACTTTCTTGTCCTGCTTAATTATATTTTTACGCTTGACTTGCTGGAGTTTGTTTCCGTTTTCCTCAGTAAGATTTTACTTTCAATTTTTAAAGGATGCCTTTTTGACTCTAACCATCTCTTTTACTCAATTGGTGGCATTTTTTTGGTCCTTTTACGGATTTTTTTTTTTAATTTATTATCTTGACTCCACCTCTCCTACTCCCTGGCCACCAGAGTTTGTGGGAGAGAGAGCATGTTAGTAGTAATTTATTACTGGTATTGGCCTGGAGTATATTACATCCCTCAGGAGGTAGTAGGGAAGAAATTGTGATTGTCAGCATCACATTTCCATTCCTGGGATGCTCCTGCACAACTATTCATTACTGCTTTCTGTGGGCCTTGTTCTTTTGTCTATATCATTAAAATCTACTTGTGACCACAGTTACCAACTTTCACATGGTAAATAAGCACCCCGACTTTCACAATAAGCCAAAAATCAAGCTAATCCCATTTCAAAACAAGGCCAAAACAAGCCAATCCCTAAGAACCCCAACACTCTACGTGACTAGATCCCCCAGCATGCAGTCTGGGACTGTGGTGGGCCCGCTGTGCACCCCTGACTCTTTCCCCCCCTTGCCCCTGCTTCCACTCCTCCCTTGCCCCTGCTTGCCAGGAGCCAATCAAAAAAAGAAGCTACAAGCTACAAGCCAAAAACTAGCCAACAAGCAACTCATAATCCAGTTAAGCCAAAACAAGCCCAATTTCTGCATTTTTTCCCCATGGGTTTGGCATGTCTGCTTGTGACCCAACCCACATAGTTTTCAGACCAAACCAAGGTTTGCAAGACTTCTGTACAGAAGGGAGAGCCCTGACCAGGGAAATTAATGTTAACCATGAGTCTTATTGCAAAATTCTGTTCAGTTTCTCAAATGAGAATTTCTGTGCCCGGGTAATTCCCCCAAGCTTACCTTCTGTTGTATTCAACACAAGCTAGTAGAGAATCAAGCTCTTAGTGTTTCACTGGAACATAATCTTGAATATTTTAAAGTTTAGGTATGTTGAAATGTATCATTTGAATAAAATGTGTAATGTTGACATTTTTAATGGCTACCTGCAAATAAATGTAATACAGTTTTTATGGGTTTTTCAGTATAATAATCTATGAAATTTCCACTCAAACATTAGCTGGATTGGACTTTGTTCTTTATTTCAGTGCATAAGTGACTCTACCTGAATAGAAAAGATTACAACTTTTGCTTTTGCATTAATCTATTGTATTAGTATCTTGTAAAATGTATTAAATGAAAAAAAAGAAAACCCATCTGAAGAAGCAGCTTGCTATTTTTATCAAAGGAGTGCCAGCTTTTCAAATCGCTGGAGACTGAAAAAAAGCATATACTGTGAATCAGAGAGAAAAGAGAAAAAAATAAAAATCCAAGCTATGGAAAAAGTTAGAATAAGAAATATTAAATTATTACCCTATATTATTTCACAACTGGGCTTGAATTGTGCCCTCAAACTCATTTTTGCAAAAGCAGGCTAATTTCTCATTCACCCCAGTACTTGCAGTATGAATTTACCTACATATTAAGCTGGGTTTCCCATCCAAACATAGGTTTTGTAGTGCAATTAGCTGTCCGGTGTTCACATATGTATGGGAGAAGTTCAGGTCCTGTTTGAAAATCTGGTTCTTAATCAAACCAATTTATCTTGTGCTACTTATTTTACTTTACTGTACAGGTATAGACAACATTTCTCCTGCTTTCTGTCAAATGCTTTAGGGGGGAAAAAGACTGAATGTTTGCTCTGTCTCCTTTTGTCTCTGATGACAATAGGCTTGCCCTAATACACCAAAAACCATGTGTTCAGAGTAACATAATGAACTTGTTCTGAATATGAAGATTGTCTATCTTTTTTCTGCAAATTGTGTTGATTCCTCCTGCCTGAAACTGCTGCATTTCCCATCTACTAGGTGTGAAGCTATGTAAGCACTGAAGCTTTTATTCTCACTCTCCCTTTCAAGATCCATGATGTCAATTGAATTCAATAATACTTTATTAGTATGACAAGCTATACAAGTGTTGCCGAAGTGTAAAAGAACAGACCTCTCAGGTGTCTCTCAAAGATAGATAAAATCTGTCCCATATTACAGCTTCTCATAATGTTTGAGGCTTTATTCTCCATGTCTGCTTAGCACTACTGTCCATTCCTGTTCCAGGGGAAGGTTGTGGACATGGAAAAGCAAACCTCCTAAATAAACGGTATTAAGCCTGCAACCTTTCAAAGAGGTTTACTCACAAGGGAAGGTTGATCCAGTTCTAAAACAAACACCTAAACATAAACAATTGCACAGACTTCTTAGGGAATATATTAACAATGAGGATTTTCTGACACTTTGTGCAGCAAAGTATAGACAACAAACAAGAGAAGAGTGCAGCAAATTAACAAAAGAGACCAGATGACTGTCCTGGTTCCAAAACGATTTTGCTATCGGATGTAACTAACTGTTGTATACACTTTAACTGGTATTTAGTATTAACATATTTGAGTATTTTTACTCATAGTTTCAGACAAGCAAACAATTTGAAGGTTATGGAGGGATAAATGGTTGGGACATTTTTATGATTTATATACCATGCAATGCATTTAAAAGGGCCAGATTTTCCTGGCTTTAACTGGACTCCCATTTTTGCAGACCCAAATAATTACAGGTTCAATTTTGTACCAGCTATTTAGGTTGCTGAGATGTCTAAGTTCTTGATTGTACCCACAAATCTAAGCTCCTTAACTGTAGGTGCAAAATTCAGCCCTTCATTTATACTCTGAAAAAATATGAGGCCAGTGACTAAAAAATATGGGCTAAACATACTGAACTATATTTAAAATATTCTGTCATACTCTATCCAAAATCTGTCAAGCAAGAGTGTCCAGTTTCATAGTTTTATCATATATGCTTTATAGCAACATTCATAAAACCAATAGTGCAAAGCTGGAAGAAGCATTATATTTTCTTCCTGCATCCCAGTTAAGTTTTTCCAGGATCTCACATCTCTACATTTTAATGCTGTTTTGTTCCTTTAATAAAATGATTTTTTACAGCATTTACAGTCAAAATTTTCAGATCTAATGTGTTTCTCTTTTTACATCTCACTTATGCAGGTTGTCCTGACCTTGACAGCTCGGTAGCACATTACTGAAATATTACAGCAATAATTCAGTGCGATTATGCTAAATATTACAGCAACATCCTGCAGTTTTGTGCTCTGAATATGGGAGGAATTCAGGTTTATTTACTTTAATGACTGGATAATGAGTCTGAGCTACACAGATCAAAGTGAACTGCTAAAACAGAGACTTAAGAGCAAAAACTAATAACAGACTCTAGCTTGAGGAAAGGGATCTATTCACTTTAGTGCAGTGAGAGTGTGAGTAAGTTCTGGGAAGAGACAAAGGACACGCCCCACCTATATTTTAAATAATGTAGGCAGACTATTACAATGTTGCCTTTCAACTCTATGGCAGCCCTCTGGAGTTTGCACTTCTTTTTATTAAAGCATTTAGAATCTTACACTGGTTTACTCTAGAGACTTATCAAGCCTGAAATTTTCTCTGTGGATGCAGACAGACACTACTTTAATTCTTAGAATGAATAATTTCCTACTGTAGCAACAGCATCATGCTAAATGCAGGCATTGTGGTCCTGAGACAACCCCTTGCCCATATATGGAAAATGGACGGATGGGGATGAAGTTGGGGAACATACATGACAATATGTTCAGTTTTACCTCATGGTAACATAACACTGGAAACCGATACTTTCCCAGGTGAATTAAAGTCATGGAAAAAGAAAAGGAGTACATGTGGCACCTTAGAGACTAACCAATTTATTTGAGCATAAGCTTTCGTGAGCAACAGCTCACTTCATCGGATGCATACTGTGGAAAATACAGAAGATGTTTTTATACACACAAACCATGAAAAAATGGGTGATTATCACTACAAAAGGTTTTCTCTCCCCTCACCCCACTCTCCTGCTGGTAATAGCTTATCTAAAGTGATCACTCTCCTTACAATGTGTATGATAATCAAGGTGGGCCATTTCCCGCACAAATCCAGGTTTTCTCCCCCCCCCCCGCAACATCTCCCCCAACAAACCCACTCTCCTGTTGGTAATAGCTTATCAAAACCTTTTGTAGTGATAATCACCCATTTTTTCATGGTTTGTGTGTATAAAAACATCTTCTGTATTTTCCACAGTATGCATCCGATGAAGTGAGCTGAAGCTCACGAAAGCTTATGCTCAAATAAATTGGTTAGTCTCTAAGGTGCCACAAGTACTCCTTTTCTTTTTGCAAATACAGACTAACACAGCTGTTACTCTGAAAAAAAGTCATGGAAGAATTTTAAAGGAATTGCAGTTTTAAGTATGGTCTCCCTTACAGTTCCATTTCAGCACTCCTCTAGGAAGATGAAGAATAGGAGTCATGTGAGTGGAAGATGATCCCATGAACAGGTGTTGTGAAGAAAGGGAATGGGTAGGCAAAGATTCCCTCTCCCCCTTCTCACCTCTGTAGGTCATTCTTAAAATATTGTTCCAGAGCCTGCCCGTTGCTTCATAGGATCTCATGCAGCAATTTCCACTGACTGCATGCTCTCAATAAAGTGAGCATATAAATCTGCACCATTCTGAAAGGAGCACTAGGAGGGTAGAGATTATGAAAGATGCACTGTGGGTTCTCCCCTCTATGCCCAACCACTTCAACTGGGAATGGAAAGGAGGAAGAGGTGGTGATGGAGAAGATGGAGTCACGTCACCCCTTATGAATGGGAAAAATCTCCCAGTCAAAATCCATAAAGCCACCAATTTATCCTCCTTCAAAATTCCTCCAAACTCACCTCTGCTGTATTTCATTCAGAAAACAGCAAGTGACAATGGCCTGGCAGGAGGCAAGCTGGGATTACTGCTCCCCACCAACTAGAGTTACACACATCCCATTATTTCTGTTATCCCATCTCTTCCACCCCTCTCCCTTTCCTTGTTTATTTGTCTCATCCTCCTATTATGGCCCTGGTCTGTTAGACTGTAAACTCCTTGGAGGAAGGGCTGTAATTTATCATGTATTTGTATAGCACCTCGCAAAACAGGGCACCAACCTAGTTGGCCTTTAAGCACTACTGCTATACAAATGTTAAATAACACAAATGGGTGCATTAAACCACATATGGATTTAAATGCTTCCATAATTTCTTTTTAAATTCAAAGATCTGTATTTTTTTCTGGATTCAAACATTCCGATGCAATACTAGAGACGAAGAGTATTGTACATGGGAATAAGAATGTGAAATGGACTGGAAACAAATCACCAGTCTAGTTTAGTTGCCCAATTTGAGTGAATTAGAGAATTTAAACTAACAGAATAATTTGTGAATTGCAAAATACTTTCAAAAATCCTCTCTCTTTAAATAATCTGTAGTAAATTGATATTAGCAACACATTTAAGGAAATATTCGCTATGTGTTTTATGTTTCTAGTATCAATTTGACTGTTTTTTCTTCTTACTAGTCAGTGCTATGAATAGAAAACAAAGTCTTGTTCTGAATTTAGCATCTTCTCAAGAAAGCACCAGTACAATTTAAACTGTTTTTGTCTACTGTATTCAGAGTAGTCATCAATATGAATCACTATTTCTGCTGTAGTAATATTTCTAGTATTTGTAAACCTTGTGAATATTTGTATCCAGAGCTTTATATATTCAAATTGGAGGAGGAACCCTGTGCTTTCTAATTTATCCCAATTTATAGCACCCAGTAAGCTGAAGATAGTATAATGGCTAATATACCAACACATAAAATACAGTTGAATGAAAAGTTTGAAAAGTACAGAATGCTTTGATATGTCACGTTATATATTTATGGATTAAAATTCTAATGCAGTGCCTAATTTTCATGATAAAAAAATTAATAGGAGCACGAAATGGCATAAAAATACCTTTTGCGTGATAAGCATTGCTCTAGAAAAAAATGGGAAAACTTATTTTCAGTACTCTGTCAAGATAGCAATCTCACAACCATTTATGTATTAAATTAAATAAAGGGGCTCCTTAGCTTTTATTTACAGCAGTGATCTGCAACTGTCTTCCTTTCCAAACAGTTTTAGGGTAGACACATTTATTATTTAAGGAAACTCCACAAGGAACATTTTTATAGCACGAGAACAGGAATAATACTATAACAATAAAGATCAAAGATTGATGCAATTGTGAGTACAAGTAATAGCTGCCTTGTGTGGCTGTTATCTCCTCAAGGGAATTCTTTAGAATGGCTTTCATTTTATAAAAAAAAGTATTTGTTTCAGTGCTACAGAGTATGTGGAGGGAACTATGGTAGTGTTATTTTTTCTCCCCCTACCAGCCACCCAAGAATATTTCTTTTAAAATTGACTTGACTGATTTCATGAACTTTGTGGTAGCTCTGGACTTCAAAGAAATCAGAATCACATAGTGGCCATTGAAAGTTTCTGGATTTAGAGGTATTTTGCCTGCTCAGCCTGTTTTTGAGCCAGTGGATGCGTGTGTCTCAGATATTGCTAATCTTGGATGTAAACTACATACAGATGTGAATGCCAGGGATTACATCATAGTGTCATGAAATGCTTGTTGGCCAACATTGTCTGGCCATTCTACAATGTAACTCTTTCTTGGAGGTAGTAGGCCAGATACTTCATTGAAGACAATATTGTTGTGGCAATTTACACCAGCTGAGGATCTGGTCCAAAATGTCTATCAATGATATATAAAAAAAACAAGGTGACAGATTTTAGTGTCAGTGGGACTTTGTGAGGGATACTAGGGTACCTGATAGCGTAAGCACAGCTCCAGTTTTCCCCAGCACAACTTGCCTTTGGATTTGCTCTGTCATGATATTACGGAAACATTACTCTGATTCTAATCCTGCTGAACTCAGTATTTATACTGCTGTTGACACTGGTGGTACAATAATGAGACCATGTTATGATAGAATTTTCTTAAAGAACAAATCTAAAAATGAAGCTGAAATGGTTTTGTAGCAGCTTGGAGATGTAGGGTTGAGGAGATACAGGGGTCTACTAGGACATCAAGCTTGTATGTTTGGGTGACAGGGACAACAGTGGAATGATCAGGAACAAAAGGAGAGAAATGAGAAGCTCTTCTTTTGCCATGTTGAGGTTGAGATGCATACTAGCTACTATACTAAAGAGGGTATCTAACCAACATCACTTAGCAATAGTACCATTGCAGATATGCACATTATTTTCTGAACTGACAAGTAATTCTGCATCATACTTTGTGCCATTCTGTAACCTACAGCAGTATTCAAGAAACAAATGCCTCCAATGAAACGATGGAGAATCTAAAACTAGACATTTCACACTGATGCTGCTTATTACTTCTACTCACATAGCTGTGAGATAAAGCAGAAGACATGGTATGTCACTGTTATACCACCTCTGATTTACAATGTCTGTATCTCCTGTAATTTATCCCAGAATCCTGTTAGTTTTCTTGACAGCTGTGCCTGTAGCTGTAGAAGGCTTTTCTAACCTTTCTGCAGAAATTCCCAAATCTCTTTCCTAGCAAAAATCTTGCTTCACTTTTCCCAGCTAAAAGACATTCCCTCTATTTAGTCATTTTCCAGGTTTACTCTTATACATTAGCATTAAATTACATTTACTTCTTGACAAGATTCAGCTTAATATCTTTATTTTTTAAGACTGAATTGAAAAAAGGGGTAAACAGCACTTTAACTAAAATTCACAGATTATACTAAATCAGGAGGTGTTGCAAGTATTAGTGAGACCTGAGAAACAATACAAAGGGGACAGAGGTATGAGATTCAACCTGAAAAGTGCAAACTAATACTTCAGGGGAAAAATAATTCTGAACACAAATATGCAACGGGAGGGAAACATTTGGAAAGATGTAATGCCAAAATATAGCTTGGGGCTGATAACATTTCAGAAAACTAGATATGAAGTTACAATGTGATACCATGACAAAAACAGCCAATGTAATCAACCTGCATGATATAACGGATCAGGGACGTGAAAGTCCCTCTTTTACTGCAAGTTAGGCTGCACCTAGAATACCGCACACAGTTCAGAGAGAACTGAGAGACGAGCAATAAAAATGATTAAAGAACTGGAGAGGCTGACTTATGAGAAAATATTACAAGAACTAAATAGCTCAGCCAAATGACAACTAAGGGGGATACAATAACCTTCTACAAGAATTTGAAGGGTGTAAATACTAAGCAAGGGGAAGAACTTTTTTCCTACTCTCCAAAAGACATAAGTAGAAAGAAAGAGGTAAAAGAGCGCAAAGGAACATTTAGGCTGAATATCATGGGAAAATATCCTGACATTGATATCTGTTGTGGACTGTGGAACTTATTTATTTAAAAGCCCCATAATAACCACAGCATCAGAAATCTACTAAAAAGGTGCAATGCATGAGAAATCCAAGGACAAGCAATGCAAATGAGCAGAAAACAGGCGTGAATACCAGACACCCAATGGAAATAAACATGTCAATTAGAATGTAAATTGGTACATCATGAGTATAAAGAGAACAAGGGTTCAGCAGCATCAGAATAATGCAGACAAGAAATAAGACAACAGAAATAAATAAATACATAAAACTCAATCATAGCAGCTGTTAAAGAAAAACAAAGGTAGATTTGCTTCAATCACTAAAGTCATCAACATCCATTCGGACCTTAGCTTCCCCCCATCACCTCTGTATACTATGACCCAATCACAAACCATGCTATGTATTGTGCTAAAATCACCTCACCCCTGTAACTGGAACGTGTCTCCAGCACTACTGTACATCCAGTTATTCTGGAGCATCTGCTGTCCTTAGCTTCCCACCAAGATACACTTGAATGGCATGCACTGAGTCCTCTGAGCTGTCCCATTCTCTGCACCGCTGATTTGAGCATCACCTCTCAATGGATGGTGCTACAGACTGGTGTCCCAGCCCCATGTTTATTATATACAATGTAATAAGACAAAAAGAAAAGGAGTACTTGTAAGGTGCCACAAGTACTCCTTTTCTTTTTGCGAATACAGACTAACACGGCTGTTACTCTGAAATGTAATAAGACAAAAATGTCAAAGGCTGGCATTGAGAGAACTGCCCGTGCACATGTTCCAGGTCCATGTGTGTCATCATCTCTGGCAGCTTAATGGTATCTCCATTCCCCTCCACACACTACATGGCTCCACTGGGGCTTAAAACAAATATGATTACTAGTTTTACATGCTTCTGACAAGAATTCCAAGGATAAGACCTTTTCCTGTTAGGAATATATTGCATATTGGCTGGTGTACAATTTCTTGTGGAATAAGTATCACATGCTGTTCTTGGACTTGAGGAAATTTATTAAGAACAATCTCAAAGCCTCAGGAATCTTTAGAGCAATAGTGCACAGCTCCTGTACTGTGACATTCCACATAGCTAGTGCCCCTAGGATTAGTTAGGGGTACCTCTGACACATCATCATCCCCATTTCACATCAGCCCACTTGATTCAGGGGTGGAAGCCATCTCACATGCAACTAAAGCTGGTCAAAAGTGTTCAAAATTAATATTTGGTGTCATTTTTAATTTTTGACACCAAGGCAGGGATTTCCAACCAGCTATACACCCATCACCATAGCTTACCTCAGGGCCTCTGTTCAAGATGAACCACCTAATTGATGTTTGGCACTCTCCTGCTGTTGCTCCACTATTTTCCTCCAGGATAGTTGGAGGACAATTCTGAAAGGTTGTCCTTTCCTGAGCATTGTGGATATCCTGAGGTTAGAAATATTGATATGCAGTATAAGCAATGTTGGAGTTTTCTTCAAGCTCTCTACTGGCCCATTTCAAAATTAGGGTTTTCAGGAAACACACAGTACTATGTTGTGAATGGTTACATTTCATATGACAGTAAACCTGCCACAGGAGTGATGGTAACAACTAAGAGAGTAGCTTGCCTTCATGTAAAAAGAATAGTCCAGAATGGTGTTTGGCTTCATATGTACCTTATGTTTTCTCCACTTCTTTAACTTGCTTACCAAAAGGCCTTATGTGTGCTAGCAGTGGTCCTCAAATGAGCTCCTGCCTGGTATCTGATATTTAGACCTTTTGTTCAACCCATTAAAAGATTAACTAAACTCTGTCCTAGTTTCCATAGGAAACTCCTGCTTTCTGCAAATTAGTTTCCAACCAGCTCAAGGGAATGCTGAATACTAGGTGCCACAAAATGTGCATTTTCTAAAATGACAAAAGCCCATGATACTAAACCCTCCCACACTTAGTTCCTATGCAAAACTTCCCTTGGAGTTCAGTCTCTCTCATCATTGGTTCAATAATAGATATCACCTCACCCACCTTTGTCCTTGGAGTTCAGTGGCAGCTTTGGCTAGTTATGTTATCAAACTCAAGGTTGAAAAGACAGAGATTGGGTTGTCTTCTATCCTCATCAGAATCTTGTACATGAAGTGCTATCAAGCACCTGGAAAGCTTGGGGTCTTGAGCCTACAACAAAGAAACAGGACTATTCAAATAAACTCAAACTGCCTTTTTTGTGAGTGAAAGAAGATTGTTAGAGAATGTGTAGGTATGTGAACTGAGAAGTGAGATGTGACCAGTTCTTAAAAAACAAAAAACAAAACAAAACAAAAAACACTGCTCTTCTCTAGCTGAGCTCCATTTAATCTGACATGTAATCATTCTGGGAGGGCCAGATCCTCAGCGGGCATAAACTGATTTCAATGGAGAATGTCCATTTATGCCACCTAAGGATCGAGCTCAGTGTATATCAATTACAGCTTGTAGAATTATAAGGGGAACTGTTCCTGTGCACCTTCCCGCTTCTTTCTTGGAGGAAAAAGTTGATCTGAAAATAGTGGAAATGACTAAATGCAGTAATAGTGCTAGAACTCTTCATTTTTTTGCAGTGACAGAATTTAATTTATGGGGAAAGTTTTCATATAAACTGAGATTGAAAAAAATGGGATTGCTTACCTTAGGAGAGGAATAAAAGGGGGAATAAACAGCATATAAAATAATAAATGTTCTAGAGAAAACAGATCAAGAGATTCTGCTCTCCGTGTCTCAGAACACAAGAACATAGGGCTGTTCAGTGAAAGTAAAAAGGTGGCAAATTCAAAACCAATAAAAGGAAATACTTTTTTAGATCACGTTGTTAGGCTGTGGAACTCATTGCTACATGATGCCGTTGAGGCCAAGAATTTAGCAAAGAGTTAGATTAAAAAAGAGATTTGACATTTATATGGATGACAAGAATATCCAGTATTATCATAATGAAAACCTACATTTTGGAAGGGATATTAATGCACATGCTTCAGGGTGTAAGTCATTCTCTATCCTTGATTATGATGACATCTATGTGGGGGGAGGGGCAGATTATTCCACATCTGCCTACAGTAGGGTTCTTACACTTTCCTCTGAAACATCTAGTATTGACCATTGTCAGAGATAGGAAACTGGCTGAGCTGGACCTTGGTTCTGATCCAATAGAGCAATTCCTAGTTTCCTGAATTTCCCGGAGGAAAATCTAGCTCCTGATTGGCTAATTATGCAATATGAGCTGCATTATCTTTGTGAGGCTGATCATTTTTCAGAATATTGCATATACCAGTTGACCGAGTCATGGAGGGGAGAACGAGAGAGTGTATGCTCATTCACAGCAGGCTTAGGAAGCCATGTTTTCCTCTCATGGCTTTTTGTCTTCCTTCCTATCTTTCCCAGGATTTTATCTGTTTTCTTCCTAGCTTTATATTATGGTTGTGGCACGAATACTCATGACAAAATATTTAGTGCAACCTCAAGCTGTGAGTTTACAGGCGATTTCAGCGGGTGCCACTCATCCAGGTGGATCAAATAACACAATTATTCACTATAGGGTGCTTGGTGGTACCAACAGGCATGTAGATGAGTTAAGTATATTTTTCCTGTCTCTACTTTTTATTGACTATTCTGAATCTCACAAAACCATGAAGAAAGAACTTGTCAGCAAAGCAGTTGTATTAGGCAAAAGAATGCTCTTCTATTGCAGGCTGGTTTTTTGTGTGCTTTAGATGTACAATTAACTATATAAAAAGCGGCTATTCAACTTTGTCCTATACTGACAACTTCAGATCTTTGTTTAATTGAATCAGCTTGTCTGCGCTTTGAATGCATTGTCAAATAAAATCACACCCACAGGGATTCAAAATACTTTTAGAGCCTTATCAACAGCAGAAAATAATATGAGCTGGGAAGAGCAATGAAGTGAGAGAGGACCTTTATTCTGGAGATAGATAGATATATATAAAATTTACAGTGTGAACTGACAATACATTTTCTTAATGTTATTTCTCCCATCAGTTTTAGGAACCAAATATGGCTTCACTAGCCCATATTAGGCCAAAGGCACAACAACATAGGACCCCATAACACCACTTAGAAGAACAGATGTGTTTGCATATCTCTAAGCATTGCCGTTAGCAACTTATGTCAAAACATTTCCTTACATTACATCATTGGGACATGACACTGGAAAGAGGAATATTGTATTCTAGCAAGATGACACAAAGAGTCCCTATGTTTCAACATACAGACAAGCCCACCTCAGTGTGAAAAATATCACTGAAAACTAGCAATGTGAGTTCCTCACACAGAATGCAAAGTAAACCAATGCTAATATATTCAGGTACATTTGCATTTTGGATTTAAACTAAAAAGCTTATTTTGAAAAAGGAATCTATGAAAAAGAATCTAGTCACTGATAAAAATATATGTACTTTGCATTAAAGCTACCTCTTTGGTTGCGCTCAGTGCTTCTCTGTAGTTGAGATGCAAGAGCAAGGACTACACTGTACTTTTTAATACCAACATATGCACTTCAAGATTTTTCTAAACAAACTATATTTACACAAGATCAGAAAGCATTGCGGGGTTTAGGCAGCACAGGACTCATCTTTCAGAGAACATTTAAAGGCTCAGTTTCAGGTCCCCAGATCATAAATGAAAATAAATGCATGCTCTCGTCTTATCCTTGTCCTTCACTATGCAGATCATAAGCCATGTTTCTGATCTCAGATCAACGGCTATTGCATAGTTTACTTTTCTCAACCTATAAAATACACCCATGCTGTAATCTAAGTGTATGCACTAGATCTGGTTGGAAATTCTCCGTTACAATGTTTTTCCATCAGAGAATGCAGAGTTGTTGAAATCAGAATGTTCCACGGAGATTATTTGATTTAGACAAAGGTCTTACAGAAAGCAGGCAGGTTTTCATTGGAAACCTGTCTGGTTTCCTGTCAGCTCACTCTAAATCAGAATGAATTCAAAATATCAACATCCTCCACAAAACGGAGTTACCTTTCTCTGCAGAGGTGTAGTATGTACAAACCATACAAATAACACAGACTGTCTCCATCGACATCAATTCAATGCAGAGCAGCTAACAATAATAAAATGTCCCAGTCCTCAAGTTGCCTCCAAGTCATGTCTTTTAAAAAACCTAGATAGACCTAGCAACATATGCTGATGGTCCACAAGCTTAGGTGCTGTTGGACCAAGAGTGAAAGAGAACTTCATGGTTGGGGTCCTTCATAGAGATTGCTCTGTCCCCAGCCAAAGAAATCTAGGGACTGTCAGCTTGAGCATTCCAGATGATCTCAACTGACTGGTTGTAGCACGAGTAAGAGAGGCATCTCTAAAACAGAGGGCTTTACAAAACCAAACCATTGTCCTAAATTCCATCTAGAAATGAATTTGAAGACAGCAGAGAACTGACTAAATATGTTCCATATGTGAAAAACCGCTCAGCAATTGGGGTCTGTACTTTGCATCAGCTGAAGTTTCTGAAGTCTTCAAGGGTATCCCCATGTAGAGTTTATTACAGTAATCCAAACTGAAAGTGACAAAGGCACACATCTCTCATTAGCACAGCTATATGTCATGTTAGAATCAAATTTACTGCTTCTTCTAAGAAATAAAGTGGTGTTGCACAGATCACTCTGTTATTTACATAAGTATTATTTTTATTGTAAATACTGAATCATGAATTTGAGATATAGAAAAGGCTAGTTGTGGTGCAGATGTTAAACTCAAATCACTTCCGTATCCTGCAGTGCTAACACTCTTTCGTGCCTTCTCTTATAGCTTTGTCCCATATCTCTAGAGTTTGTGAGGTCACAAATTATAAATCATCAAGTGGTTTGAATACAGAATTGGGGACCAGGATCTAATCCCATCTGTAGTAATGACTCCTCTTGTGATCTTGAGAAAGTCACAACTTCCTCACCTCCATTTTTCCATCTGAAAACTGGCAATTCTAATAACAGCAACAACTTACTGAGCTATCTCACACCA
This sequence comes from Chelonia mydas, assembly GCF_015237465.2. Lineage (NCBI taxonomy): Eukaryota > Metazoa > Chordata > Testudines > Cheloniidae > Chelonia > Chelonia mydas. The sequence continues at coordinate 76,249,490 of NC_057850.1, read as the reverse complement.
AGGTGTTCAGAAGTTTAATTAATAAATTGTTTGCAAAGCACTTTGCAGATAAGTGCTAAGCATTATTATTTATACTAATTTAAACAATATAAGAAAGCATGAAGTCAGAAACTATTAAACAAACCTGTACTTCATTTTTGAAAGCTAATCATTAAATTGGTTTTTGCTACAAAATGTTCTTTAACGCTAATATTTAAAAACCTGAAACATTTCCAGTTCTGTGTGTTTAATGAAGAATTCCTTGCCACTTTCTCAAAAAGATTAAGCAATATCATAAAATAAATGTATTTAGTAAAGAAACTGATACATTAAAGTTTTGTTAATGGCTGTGTTTTTACCTCTGAAAAGACAGTTGGAAAGGTAATTATAACATGCAAATTAGTTTCCATTGGGCTGCATATTAAAAATTATATATTGATGTAATGTATCTAACATTGCAACCTGTGCTTAGTTTTTATCCAGGTAGATAGCAGGATTGTACAAAACTGCTTTCAGACAGATACTTCAGTCTGTGGTTTGTATTGTCTTGATTAATTCTTTTATACTATAGCTTTTGTTTTCCTTTTTCGTTTTTATGCAGTTTTCTTCCCTCAAACCTGTTTTTTTCTGCAAAACTTTCTTGGATCATATGCAAGAGATGCTTGCGCCAGTAAAGAATCTCTCTTTCTCTTAGTCTGTTCTTTAAGCCCCTGTCTTTGATAAATTTAGGTTTCAGAGTAGCAGCCATGTTAGTCTGTATTTGCAAAAAGAAAAGGAGTACTTGTGGTACCTTAGAGACTAACAAATTTATTTGAGCATAAACTTTCGTCAGCTACAGCTCACTTCATCGGATGCATTCAGTGGAAAATTTCCACTGAATGCATCCGATGAAGTGAGCTGTAGCTGACGAAAGCTTATGCGCAAATAAATTCGTTAGTCTCTAAGGTGCCACAAGTACTCCTTTTCTTTTTGTCTTTGATAAAATGGCTGTAACATCATCCAGAGCTTCTCTAGTTAATGTGAAAACCCCAAACCAAAACACAGAGCACACAAAATCAAATATTTGCAGTACATTTTAGTTACAGTCTTTGTGTTCTTTTCTCCAACTATTTTTCAAGCCTCCTTTTTAAATAAAAAAATTAGAAAATAAGGATACAAGGCACTGCTATAGTGGGAAAGGACGCTGACCCACTAAGCCTATTCTCTTAAAGTTTTTCTCACTCCCATTTTCCTACTTAGTAACTGTATCCTTTGATTCCCTCTCTGCTCAAACACGCCTAGCTATCTCTGAAACTCATTTGTGCTGTTTGCTTTGATGGCCTTACTTGGCAACTGCTCTGAGTGAAATTCTTCTCTTCTGAACTCCGTGTGCGCTATACTTTTCTGCATTTAAATTGTGGGCTCTAATGTTTGAATTCTTTGCCATTGTGAATATTTTGTTCCACCTTTGTTCATGTAGCACCCTTATAACTCTGACTACTCTTTTTCAGGTAATCTCAGAATCTTCTATTTTGAGAATAAATTTGGGTTTTGTTATCCATTTTCTCAAAATATTCTAAAAGTCTGGATTCACCCTGGTTACCCCATAGTGTAAGATAACAAAACTAAAACTCAATATAGCATTATAAAAGAGACCTAATTCATTATATTTATTTAATAAAGGAACAGTTTCCTTGTTTGTACATAATAAAGGTTTCTGGTGACACCAACAATTAAAAATGGGTAAACTAGTTCAGAACATACAATTCATCCAGTACCTTTGGCCTTTCTTAAACCAGAGATTTTTTTAAGGTTTGGATAAATCTCAGATCAAGTGTCTTTGATCTTCTTCTTCAGTCTCCTCAACTACCAATATTGCTACAAAGCCATCCCTCTTTGCCCACTGAGCTCAAAGAATCCAGTCTGTCCTTCCAACCTATAACAACCCTCTCCAGCTGATCTATAGATAATTCCTTCTACAAACACCATACTTTCGGTATCCTCTAATGAGATTCAGAACATTTTTTCAGTCTCTTGTCTGAGCTCTCGCCCATTCTGTATTCAATTAATATGCACGCTTGGCAATGCTCAATGAACTTTAAAGCGCACAGTTGTGGATGTTACAAGATCACTTTATATCTATGTAGACACATAAATAATTAGTTCATAGATAAGGAAAACAAACAGCAGCAAGCCAAATATTGCTATGTCAAAGGTATTAAAGCACGCCCTGAAATCTAGATAGGTGAACTCTGGCTGCCTTATTATCAACCCTTAGGAACTGGTAAAATTGACGTTAAAATATCTAGCACCACAGACATTTCCTATGGATGAGAAGGATGAGATTTTGGATAACGCTACATGAAATGGAAGAGCAGTAAAGTTGCATAGTAATTTCAAAGAGGGTATAGTTAATTGAAATTACTCAGTTTCTATTATAGGAAGAGAGATGTTGTGAGAAACTGTGTCTATATATGTATAGTTAGTTAACAGATAAGGTGCCAGTAGAAAGTGCTCAGAAATACTTGGCATAGTTTCTGGGTTTTGTAGGACCAGCACAACTAACTTCGTGTTGTGCAGTTCTTCATATCAGCTCTTAACACTAGAGTATGTAAAATATGGATGCACTGGCTGCCAGATCCCCAGAAAAGGGGTATCAGAACTCTAAATTCAGCAATGCATTCTTCAAAAAAGGGGATATTAGAGAAACTGCATAAAGGGTCACAGCTTGGAAAAGAAATGGAGAGAGATTTGTGGAAAAGAGGGAGCTGGGGCAGGGGGGAAGTGTGCTACCATCGACTACAGCATTGCATAAAGCACAGAGAGTGAATAGGCCTATCAGCAGAGCACAGAGGATAGCAGTCAGCCTAGGAATTTCTGGGAGGTTGCAAGGAAGAAAAAGTGAACCAGCTGGCGACTGAAAGATGGACGGGGAGCCTCACAAGTAACTGAACCCTTGCAGGCTCACTTTATTTTCTTAACCTGGAAGATTACTAGTATCTCTCTAGCACTCTGTTAGTTGGTAGATTCCCTACCTTTCTCTCAACAAAGCACAGAGAACCTGAGTTACTGTCAAACTCATCTCCTTCCTGGGCCTGGGCTTTATTAGGAATTATAAAACAAAATCTCAGCTTAGGCTTGTCTGTTAATAATGGTTTCCCTCCTCTCTCCTAGCTTGTCATTTTTTTCTGGAACAAAAGAGACACTCGCTCCTCTCCCTTCTTTATATCCTAGCTGGTCTAACTGGCCCCACCTGACAGCATGACTTCTTCAGTCAGTCATTAGATTGAACCTAAGTGTAGAGTTTTATCACCTGAGCTAGAGCAAAGGTTTAGCAGACGAGACCTATATTTCTGTAAAGGGACTTAGTCTGCTATTCTTTTTACAATATCAAATGAAAGAGAATTGGAGAAAATAAAATTTTCATAACCAATTACAGTGACCTTCTATTCAATGCAAATTTATCGGATTGGCCAAGGCTGAAATAGCCTCATCAATTTAACTTTCAGAGTTTCTTTTTTCCTCTAATTATCTTTTTAATTTGCTTCTGTTTTGTTGTTCTGGATCAGTTTTAAAAGCCTCCTGCTTATTACTCATACACTAACCTTTGCATTGTTACTTGACCACACTGGCCTCTGTTGCACTTTTTCCCATTTTGATTTATATTAACCAGAAAGGAATGCAAATGTATTGTAATTTCTTTAACCATTTGTTAAAAAAAAATCACACTATTCTTTTGTAGTTAGTTTCCTGACCACAATATGAGATTTCAATCAACATTCCTTTAGGGCATTTGACATTTCTTAGAGTTCGTTTGTAACTCTTAAACTACTTACATTAGGGGTTATCCTCATAGTTCCTGGAGGAAAAAAAAGTTCAAAGAAGCAAAATGCCTGGATATTCCTGTGGCATCATCCATATCAGGGCCTCTGTAACACAGGTGCACTTGAGAGGGTCAATATCTACATTCTATAGCAATGTTATGAGAATTCTGTGACAGATTTTTGTACAATAGGTTTAGCAATGTTGGGTTTGTATACCTGCCAGATCATTTTTTAACCAACCTTTTTGGATTGTTCCATTATTCAGGCAAGCAAAATATTTTTAAAAGTTAAGAACAGTAAAAATTCCCACGCAAGGGCTCTGTTGTGACTTGAAGACGCATGCCTGCTTTGAGAGCAACGTGGAAATCTCGTGTTCCTGCAGGGGCACTGTCTGGCAGACATTGTGCCTGATGGAACTTTGTAGAGTGTAGCCACTGTTTTAGAGAGTGTAGCATGATTTCCAATATAGGAGGCCAGCTCTGCTGGCCTATCCACAGAGTGGTGGAGCCACAATCCCCTCCATCACCCTATATGGAGACTACTCTGGCTCGTGCTGCTTTTGGTGCTAGATTCACCTAGTCCTTGTGAGTCCTCAGAGCAAGGACTGCAGTTGTGTTCAGCTCCTGCACAGGGACATAAGGGCAGGGAAAGGCTCCTTGAACTTTTTCCCTCCAGCTTCCTGCTGCACCTTTGCAATGCTGGGCAAAATCTGTCTTAATGTTTAAAAATAACTACAGGAACAGCTTGAAAGGGGCTATCTGATGCAGGGGCAGCTAGGGTGTTTTTAAAAACGTGGAAGGTCTTGGGCCAGATTCTATAGTCCTCCTCTTCTGCAGCACAAGGTGACCTTAAAATAGTTGGATCTTTCTACTAGAATTTTCCCGCTACGTAGGGGGAATCTCCACCACTGCAAAGCAGGTGGTGGCTCTGATATTTTGCCCTCTATGCTAGAACTCTACTGCCCAGCATAAGAGGCAAGGTGTGTGTCAGGGAAGGGGCAGTGAGGGGGGTTTGGTGGACTGCTCAATTCCCTATTGGTGTATATTACTTACACTAGCTGCATAAATAAAGCCACCTCTGCTTCAGATTACAACAGGTACAGGTGGCTGAGAATCAGGGAACCATGACTGCGTGCAATGAAAAATCAAGTGCCTTATCTCCTTTTCCCCACATTTCAATCTATCCTTCTTCCCTTCTTCTCTCTTCCCACTACTCGGTGTTTGCAAATACTTGTTAACACACATTACAGAGTATGAATGAGCATCTACAAGAGATACTTAAATGGAAACAAGAGGAAGAAAAGAGAGGAGAAAGTGCCAAACCTAGTAGTACTTTTTAATGCCTTTCTGAGATGGAATCGCAATACGGCAGCCATTGTCAGAGCTGGAGAAGCATGGCAACTTGAGTCTGTAGCCCATAATGAAGACAGATATTTGCACATTTCTTGCCTTCCTACCACCCAGGATTGACATAGGGGAGAAAAGGTGATCCTCACCCAATCAATATTGCTTGTCCCTATTCCCAGCAAAAACCCACTCTCTCTGTGATTGCTGGGAGTGGGGGAAAGGGATGTTCTATTCTCACCCTCCAGCTACTGGAAGGCTCTGCCTTTTTTCTTTTTTCTCCTTCCTGATGGCTGACGCTGAACAAGGTAACCTCTCTCTTTCTCTCTCTGAACTCCCCCTTGCTCCTGGCATTCTACTTACTTCCCTGAGTCCAGGCAGAGTGGGCCGAGCGCCAACCATCACTGCACTTACACAGCAGCCCCAAACAGAGGTATGAGCAGCACTTTTGAAATGCTTGGCACGGGCTCCATCAATGCAGTAAAACTTTGGGATGCTTTATCAGCCCACTTTGAGCTCAGTCCAAGCCGTTCTTTATAAAACTAAATAAAGAACGAGGTATAAAATTGTGGTCACTTGTCCTTCTCCTGCACCCAAGGTGATTCCAATAAAACACCTTGCAAGGAGGGATTGATTGCATTCTCTCCCATGGTGGTTCATTGTCTTGTTCTGTTATTTCAGAAAAGAATTGATTTTGTATGTTTATTTTTTATTTTTTAAAAACCCACAAAAAGCAATTGGCTTTGGATGCTTTTGATGGTATTTAAATGCCAGGCAGCTACAGGACCCCAACCAAATGCCTTGCTTTATATTTCCTTTTTTTTTTCTTTTTTAAATTCTATCCCTACTGAGTCATGCAGTTAAGCTGGAGGCCCCAGATGCTGCCGCTGCTGTAAATACCTTTGTAAAATGCAAATCTGAGGCAGATGCTACAGCTGTGCAACCTCTTCTCATTGGTTCAGGGGCATTGCTGTTCCCAGGACCAGTGACTATTTGATTACTTCCTGCTGTTTTGTGAGCTGAGCAGTTCTCTGGTTAGACAAGACTGAAAGGAAACTTGTAATTTGGAAGTTTGGGTGTTATGTTGGGCTTCCCCCTCCCCCCCCCCCTTGAATTTCCCTCCCCTTTAAAGGAGTTCATAGAATCATAGAATATCAGGGTTGGAATGGACCTCAGGAGGTCATCTAGTCCAACCCCCTGCTCAAAGGAGGACCAATCCCCAACTAAATCATCCCACCCAGGGCTTTGTCAAGTCTGGCCTGAAAAATATCTAAGGAAGGAGATTCCACCACCTCCCTAGGTAACGCATTCCAGTGTTTCACCACCCTCCTAGTGAAAAAGTTTTTCTTAATATCCAACCTAAACCTCCCGCACTGCAACTTGAGACCATTACTCCTAGTTCTCTCATCAGCTACCACTGAGAACAGTCTAGAACCATCCTCTTTGGAACCCCCTTTCAGGTAGTTGAAAGCAGCTATCAAATCCCCCCTCATTCTTCTCTTCTGCAGACTAAACATCCCCAGTTCCCTCAGCCTCTCCTCATAACTCATGTGTTCCAGTTCCCTAATCATTTTTGTTGCCCTCCGCTGTACTCTTTCCAATTTTTCCACATCCTTCTTGTAGTGTGGGGCCCAAAACTGGACACTCACCAGTGTCAAATAGAGGAGAACGATCACGTCACTCGATCTGCTGGCGATGCCCCTACGTATACATCCCAAAATGCCATTGGCCTTCTTGGCAACAAGGGCACACTGTTGACTCATATCCAGCTTCTTGTCCACTGTAACCCCTAGGTCCTTTTCTGCAGAACTGCTGCCGAGCCGCTCGGTCTGTAGCGGTGCATGGGGTTCTTCCGTCCTAAGTGCAGGAGTTTTGATGATCTTCTCTGCCCTATCTTCCTATCTTTCATTTCCAGACCATCTTTCATGCTTAGAAAAGAAGTACCTTCTTTTTTACATTAGCAACAGCTCGCTCCCCGTCTGTATTCTCCAAACAAGGAGAAATATGTGTGTAATTCTGAACAGAATAAGAAGCTGAGCAATCCGTACAACTTGACCCAAACTTGCAATTTCCACCCCGCCGCAAAACCTTCACACACTTCAATGCTAGAGTTAGATAAAATTGATATGTTGAATCCCAGAACCAACCTGGTGCCCCAGACCCACAAAAGCTGCACATGCCAGAAGCCCACTGATTTCAGTGAGACTATGCACACGTGAAAGGGTCTACCCATGCAGATCAGATTGCACAGTCAGGGCCATCATATATCTGTTGAATTATCCAGTCCCTGTTTGCCCTGTGAATGAACTAGATCTGGTTTCGAGTGAACCATTCTGAAGTTTTCTGTTGGTATCAGTTATACAAGCATGGCTAAAAGTAGTTGCAAATATTGTTGTGAACAACCCCATTCCCGTCCCATGTCATATTATTTGCAATATTTTATTCGCTTGTTTAAAAATATATAAGTTAGTAAAAATTATTTTCAAGTATTTCCAAGAAAAGAAAGTGTCATTAATTCTAGTGAAAATGAATGTGCTGGCACCAGCAGTGCAATTCACCAGCATTTTGAAAAGCTGCTTTTCATATGAATGATAGATCTGAACAATTACAAATGTTCACAATTAATCTGATAACAGAAAAGAGGGCTCATTCTGTTTATAAAGCTCTTTATATTTCGTCTGTTCGGGGAACAGAATGAGAAGTAATTTAGATGACAAATCATATAGCATGAATAATGAATAGTCTCCGTGATAGCCCTGTGAACAAACCATAAGCTAAAATGAATTGACACAAGCTATTTATTGAACAACTGCAAATAGCAAACACAGTTGTAGAATTCATAACCTGTACCCAGATAATTTGCAAACAGACGTAAGCAAAATTATTGGATACATTATCTTACTATTATTTCTTTATCTATTTGTATTGCAGTAGTGCCAAGTTCAAACCCAGCCTCCTCTTTGGGCTTTAACTTGAGCTACTACTCCAAGTTAGAAGCTGAGCTGCTGTGTTTTCACTGCTATTTTAATCCATGTTAATTAACACTGGTTTGCTGACCTGAGTTAAGAACTTAAGAGACAATTTTTTATTGCATCCAACACCCTAGCCCCTCCTATTGCTCGGGCTGCTGTGGCCACCCTTCTGTTTTTAGCATGCCAGTGCTCATCAAGTTAGCACAAGTATATCTATTCTAATCAGAGATTATACTTTCCAGCTCCAGTGTGGACATTTTCTAGCTGCATAAAGAAACATAGGGTTCTTGTCATTTCACCATGGAACTAGAAGAAATTTTTTTTTCAAGTTTTGCTTTGAGTTTTTTAGTTGATTTGACTTATCCAACCCATTTCTCCAACATGGGCAGATCTCAGGAACGATGGGTGAAATACAAAGAAAGCTTTACTCCTGTGAATGCTGTATTCCTCCTTCAAGACCTGGCCCAAAAGCAGGAAGTGCAAAGCAGAGCTGCACAAAGGGCTTTTGGTTCAGAGTTCCCACTAACATTTTCTCAAAGGAAAAACTTGCAACTAACTCAGAAGGTGCAAACCTACTTACCCTGAAACCAAAGCAAATATTTGCATGACCTCTGTGACACAAAGCCACCAAATTCTGTACATTATGTCTTTGCATGTCCTGCAGGACTGGATATAAACACAGGGCAACGTTATGAAGGAGACTTTTGTTATCTTGCTTTTGGCCTATGTGAAAGCTGGAAATCTCCTGAGAAAACCTGTTCTTAGCAGATTTGCAGGTTGAAAGATCTTGGGCAAATTCAGAAAAGCTTTTGCTAAGAAGATGGATCTAATCTATTTCTCCAAACTGAGTTTACTTATCAAACTTTCTGAGATTCACCTATCATTTTTGTATGTTTGTTTCCAAGCCACAAAAAAAGGAGGGTGGGGTAAAAAGTAAAGAAGTTCAATTATTTGGTTTCACTGATCTGCTGAGATGTTTTCCTGTGGGTTTTTTGTGCCTATGTCTCCAGAGAGGGATGTCCATTAGCTCTTGCTCTCTCTTTTTCCAGATTCTCTCCTATGATGAGGTTGGATAAGATTCAACCTGTGAAAACAGATCACAGCAAGTAGAGTTTATCCTTTGACCTTCAGCTCCAACCTCAATTTGTTACAGAGAAGTGTTTTCTTACTAAGCACAAAGCTGTCCTTCTGGCCAAAAAATATATAAATGCTTCTTGGCTATGGTGAAAACAGGCAAAGTGAAACTGACTCAGAGTGCTTTTTTTTTTTTTTAACTTTTTTCAAACTGGTGAAAGCCAAAACTTGAGCACTAAACCATCCATATACCAGTTAACAAGCAGTAGCCTCAACAGCGTTTAAACCCCGTAGCCAGTGGTTCCCAAACTTGTTCCGCCGCTTGCGCAGGGAAAGCCCCTGCTGGGCCGGGCCAGTCTGTTTACCTGCTGCATCCGCAGGTTCTGCCGATCGCGGCTCCCACTGGCCGCGGTTCGCTGCTCCAGGACAATGGGAGCTGTTGGAAGTGGCGGCCAGTATGTCCCTCGGCCCGCGCCGCTTCCAGCAGCTCCCATTGGCCCAGAGCAGTGAACAGGGAACCACTGCCCTAGACTGTGAGATCATTCAGCCTCCTCTAGACTTGGGTTTTGGATCCAATTTAGTTACATATCTGTTGTAGCAACCAGGCAAGGTACTAACAAACTTCAAGAGGACTTTCCTTTTAAAGTGGAAACCTCTTTACCAAGCTGCTACTGCATCCTCTGTAGCTCTCACTCTGCCTCCTCATTCTTTGCTTGGTTCTGTTTAACTGTTTTTCTCACATCATCCTCAGTTGGGGCATCAGGTCATGCCTTGAACAATCCAGCAATGTTCAGTTTCGTATTCATCTGTTTCCCATGCAGTAATTCTGCGGGTAATCTTTGCATTGTGGCATGTCATGTAGCCTGGTACGCTTACAAGAAATCAGTAGTGAAGGTTATCCACAATCACCCTTCCAGTTTAGCCGTTTGCAAACTCTATTTCAAACTTCTGTTAAACCGTTCAATTTCCCCATTGGCTTGAGGGTACTATAGGGATGACCTTCTGTGTAAAATGTTTCTCTCTGCTAGAAAAGTTTCAATGTCCAGGGAAGTAAATTGACTACCATTATTTGAAACCACTTCTTTGGGGTTACCTTCCCTGCTAAAAACTGAAGAGAGGAACTTAATTACTGTAGCAGAAGAGATTTGCAATGTAAACGTTACCTCAGGCAATTTACTGAAATAGTCTATTAAAGTGGTGGCATAACGGCAGTCACTTGGAGCAGTATCAAAGGGTCCTACAATGTCAATCGCCACTTTTTCCCAGGCAGATTCAGGAAGAGGAACAGGCTGTAATGGAGGGGTACATGTCACTGCTGTCTTATCATGCATTTGGCAAGTGACACAGGATTTTATGAGTGCTTCAGTTTGAGAGTCTATCCCTGGCCACCAATACAGATTCCGTAGTCGTTGTTTGGTTCGGACAATTCCTTGATGAATATTGTGTGCCAGGTGTATGAGTTTTGACTGTAATTCTTCTCGCACAAGGAGCCGGTGTGTATCTCATAGCACACAGCCATTAAACAAAGAAAGTTCATCCTGAACTCTAAAATAAGGCGGCAAAACTGGGTCGAGGTTTTTAGAGTTACTGGGCCATCTCTTTGTCAGAAATTCCCATAATTTTGTTGAATTGGACACGCTGAACAAGCAGCTTGAAATTGTTCTCTTGTAACTGCAGTGAGAGTGCTTGTAATAAGCGCAACCACTACATCCTCATCCTCCAGTGGACCATTGGGTGAATGCAAAGGCAGGCGAGAAAGGCAATCGGCTACCACATTTTGGTTTCCAGGCTTATATTCCAGTTCATAATTGAAAGAGAGTAGTCTTGCAGACCATCTAGCAATATGATAACCTGTTCTTCCCAGTCCTTTCATGGTGAGCAACGTCGTCAAAGGGCTGTGGTCTGTGCGCAACTTGAACATGCGGCCCCACAGGTAAGTTCTCCATTTTTCAATAGCCCAGACGCAAGCAAGTGCTTCTTTTTCGACTGTAGAATATTTTCTCTCAGCATTACTTAGTGTCCTTGAAGCAAATGCAACAGTCCTCTCTGTGTTGTCCTCATGCAGTTGTGTGAGAACAGCCCCAAGTCCATAATCAGAAGCATCAGTAGTTACAATTGTGGGCAATGCAGGACTGAATAGTACTGGACTATGTACAATCAAGTCTTTCACCATTTCAAAACTAGCTTGTGCATCCGTTGTCCACACTAAGGTTGAACTTCCCCGTAGTAATTCCCGTAATGGTTCAATGACACAAGCATAATTGGGAATGAAATTTGCATGCCAGGAGGTAAGATCCAAGAAGGAACGTAAGGTTTGCAAATCTGTTGGAGAAGGAGCATTTGAAATTGCCAGGATATGATCTGGATCAGGTTTTAGTCCAGCCTGTGAAATTGTATGCCCCAGAAAGGAGAGTTCAGTTTGTCTAAATTTGCATTTGGACCTATTGAGCTTGAGGCCTGCTGTGCTTATGCAGTTGAGTACAGGCTGCAGGTTACTGTCATGCTCCTCAGAAGTATTTCCAAACACGATACTATCATCCAGATAACTCTGAACTCCATGTTGATTCTTCAGAATCAATGACATCATTTTTTGGAAGGCACTTGGGGCAGATGTGAGACTGTATGGAACAAGTTTAAAATGAAATAGTCCCTCATGTGTAATAAATGCTGTGAGGTCTCTGCTATCTTCATGCAAGATAACCTGGTAGTATGCGCTCTGCAAATCAAGAGTAGAAAACATCTTTGCTCCACGGAGTTCTGCAAATACTTCTTCTATGTGAGAAAGAGGATGGCTGTCAATCACAATAGCTTTATTTGGCTCCCTTAAGTCCACACAAAGGCGAATGCCTCCACCCTTCTTCTGCGTCACTACTATAGGAGAAACCCATTCCGAGGAGTCAATCTCTTCAATAATGTTCTTTTGAACAAGTTTTCTCTGTTCCTCTCAAACAGCTTCCCCGACTGAAAATGGTAAGCGCCATAACTTCTGTCATACATGCATCACATTAGTCCACATTTTAACTTTATGCAGAAACCCATAAGCACAGCAGAGTTTCTCCTCAACCTGATGTTGGGTACCAGCTGAAACTGGTGTGTTTACTGCAAGAGTGCTTTGCTGAGGAAGATCAATTCGTCCATTAACTACCCTGAGATTTAAAGCTGCCAATAAATCTCTGCCAAGGATAGGAGTGCCTTTGTGGACAATGTAGAACTCTGCAGTTACACAGCAATCACCAAAAGTAACAATTGCTGGCAGGCAGCCATGTACTGGAATATGGTTTTTCAAATAGCACACCAAGTGAAGTTTGGGTTCAGTAAGAGGCACATCTTTAAAGTAATGCAAATAGATGGAGTCAGGTAGTATAGATACTGCTGAGCTAGTGTCCAACATTAGCTGAATAGAGTGTGATTTGCCTGAGGCAATGGCAGAAAAGTTTACAGTGATTTTATTTGTTCTGGAATATGTGCAGTAGTGATTTTGTCCATGCTCAGCACAGTAACATCTGGTATTGTAAGTGCATGCACCTGTTGGTTGAATTGGCTGCTGTGACATACTTTAGCAAAATGTCCAATCTTTTTGCAATGATTGTACTGAGCTACTTTTGCCGGACATCCTGTGTAGCTTGCAAGGTGTTGTTGGGATCCACAGGGAAAGCATGCTTTTACTGTATTTTGAATTTGCTGATTCGGTTGTTTTTCATTAGTTTTCCTCTTGCAGTCGTGTGTCTGCAGTGGTAGAAAACTTTTCTGCAAAGGAGTCACAGCCTGGACTGTGCCTCCTGTATCCATGCTCATTATTTTGGCTTCAGGTGTAGGTGACTCAATCTGAGTAGCAATGGTTATTGCTTTTTCTAGTGTAAGTTGTAGTTCTTGAAGTAAGCGTTCTCTTACATGAAGCACGGTTGTTTTCTCAATGAGCTGGTCTTTAATCATCTCATCTGACATATTCCCAAAGTCACAAGTTACAATCAGACTCCTGAGGGAAGCAATATACTGCATTATAGGCTCCCCTGTTTTCTACTCATACTGGCAAAATCTGTAGCGATTAGCTACTACATTCACTTTTGGCAAAAAAAGTTCTTTAATGCAGTAAGTGCAGTCTCATATTTATCGTATGCAAGGGGAAAAATGTAAAATATATGCTGCCCTTCTGCTCCAAGGCAGTGGATTAGCTGAGCACACTTTCTTACTGCAGAAATCTTTGTAGCACTGATTGCAAGCAGGTAAGTCTGAAATATATGGATCCAGGTAGTAAAAGCAATTGGAGGCTCACCAGGGCTTTGCAGAAAGGGTGCAGGTGGGTTCAGAGGCAGAAGATCCATCCTTGTCACCAAAGTGTTGTAGCAACCAGGCAAGGTACTAACAAACTTCAACAGGACTTTATTTTGAAAGTGGAAACCTCTTTACCAAGATGCTGCTGCACCCTCAGTAGCTCTCACTCCGCCTCCTCAACTTCCCGCACCCTCCTTCCTGTTTCCTGTCCTTTCAGACTCCCAACAGCTAATGCTCCGAGTTCTAATAATTACAAGCAGCATCTAAACACCACAATATCGGAAATATCTATCTCAGGATACGACAGTAATATATTATTTTTTGAAATACCAGTATACTGATAAAATAGCAGCGATGGAAAAAAAAAAGGAAACAACAGCTTTTAATATACAGTTTCTCTTGGACCACTGTCAAAACTTGCCAGTTTAATAGTATTGACAGAGCAACTAGAATCTGTGGGTCTGTGGTGGAGTAATTGCTTTTCATTGGTGGAAAACTGGAAGCCTTCCTTATAATATCTTTACTTGATTCTGTTGTATACATAGGTAAAGAAAGCAAGTCTTTAGTTCAGAATTTTTCTCTTTCAGGAAATTTAATCTGATGATGGTTTGGGGATGTGATAAAAGATGATACACTTTAGAGTTTGAGGATGTCATAGACTTTTTTTATTCCCTCTGAATCTCAAACTGATATCAGTCTGTTGACAGTTTTGCCAGGGCTCTAAACTCAATGAATGGAGAACAATTTTCGCTTCTACCACCCAGCTCATAAACTTAATGGCAAAAGTCAACAAAAGTTTTAGGCCTCAGCCCCTGCCCCAAATAAACCTAACTCTGGCCATTAACTCTAAATCTTCCTTTTCTTCTGATTGTAGGTGATAAACTCTAACGGTTTAGAGATGATGGTGATTGAGGTTGATGAATTCCATCTCTCTTGACAATCATTGATATTATCGTCTTTAGATGAGTTCTTTATTTATCCTTCCTTTTTACTTAAACGCTTCAAACAACAGATGTTTAATAACATTCTTTCTAGATTTAACTGATCTTTAATTTTAATGTCATGCCTATAGCGTTGTCCTTTTCCTTCTCCTGTACACCACAGAAAGAATTTTCTTTGTTTCTCATGTAAATTGTTTTCCTCTTACAATTATGCTCTGAAATGTGAGTCTGTGAAGATGACTTCATGAAGATGACTTTATCAGTGATGTCCCTATCAAATTTACTCAGTGCTGAAGGCTAAGGTTTTGTTTTGTTATTTTTCATTTTGGCTGCCAGTGCTGCAAGTTCCACTTGGGATTTTGAGGTGTGTTTCTGTTTCTTCCATCATCAAAGTATTAGAGCCTGATTCCAAAGCACTCTGAAGGCAGATCATGGAAAATCAGACTCTTAATGAAACTTCTAGTGCATATTCTACAGATAGAACTTACGTTAGGATTTTCAAAGGTATCTCATGACATTGAATGCCTAAAGACTCGCCTTAGTCAAAAATGTTCTTGATGATACACAAAGCTGAATAGAATCCATCTGGCTCTTCCATAGCTCTATTGGCTCTGAGAGTCTGCAGTGGTACAATTTTTTTTTCAGCTAATTCAGCAAGTATCACTAGGGCTAGTCAGTGAAAAAAAACTTTGATGGAACATTCTTTCATTGGAAAATGCATATCCATTGAAATCTAAACACTTTGTGAAATTGTGTTGATTTCACCAACATTTTATTTCCAAGAAAAAAAATTACATTTTGATTAAATCACGAAAGTGATTTTACAAAGTGTTTATATTTGTTTTTATTCAGTGAGAAATAAAACCTGAAAATTTTAAAATTCTCAAAGAGCAAATTTGAAGTTTTCCCCAAAAAGTTATTTTAAAAAAAACATTTTGATTTTTCTGTTCAAAATTACTTCTGTTTCAAATTTTTCTTAAATTGTATTCGATTGTATTTAATAGAATCCTCCCCTCTCTATATATAATATAATGCAATATATAAATTATATATTAAACAATATAAAATTTTGAAACCAAAATGAAGCATTTCAGTGACTCTGAAACATTTTTCCAAATTTTTTTTTTAATTTAAAATTTGCTCTTTGAGAATATTGACATTTTCAGGCTTCATTCCTAATAGAAGAAAAATAAATTTTGAAATCCCAAAATCCTCTGTGAAGTGGAATTTCCACTCTCCACCCATCAAATGAAAGGAAACTGCTATTTCTACGTGGTCACTTTTCTGTCCATAACCATATTTTAATTTGAGTGCTTTGCTTATGCTAGTTTTGGCAAGTTTCATACCTATATTACTTCCTGGTAACCTTTTTTCCCCTACCCTACGTAGCATAAATAAAAGAAACACGTTGGGTCACATTTTCAGAGTGCCCTTTTGAGACAGCACTTTTGTATGCATGAAAATCTAAATGGCAACTTTGGAAAGATAGCTCTTACTTTTAAACACCAGGGGCAAAATCTTGGACCCATAGCAGTCAATGGCAAAACTTCTATTAAATCCATTAGGTTCAGGATTTCACCCCATCTGCTCTTCCTTTGGAAGAAGAGTAAAAAGATGCATCACAATTGCTCCACCTACCTCAGGGTCTGCAACTCAAGGCCTTGTTGGATCCTGTCCCCTTTCCTCAAGATATTCTGACAGGGGATGGGATTCTTTTAGAAACTCGGGCAGAGTAATCACATTTTTCATTCTATTTCCATCGGCTTTCTTGGCTCCATAGGAACAGGATTTCTTTCTTCTTCCATTCTCCCTGTGTGCCCTCTGTCAGCATACACAACTGTCTAAGAAAGGTTCACCAGGCACCAAAAATGGACGTTTGGTTGGTTGGTTTGTTTGAAAGCAACACTCCCCTATGGATACCTCTCAAGATCTTCTCATCATGGTAATCTTAACCTACTCCCTTCTCAAACACACACAAACTTTTATCAATGGTGACTGGAGTGTTCATCAGATTAGGATATCATTAGAGCTAGTAAAAAAAAAATTAGGTTTCTTTCATCTATTTTATGTCCTCCTACAGGCGCTGGTTATTTCCACAGTCATAGGTTGAATCCCCTATCTTCTTCTCCACATTCCTCTCCCCAAATGCAGCAGAGACACTCATTGGGCAATAGGTCATCACTGTAACTGAAATGATGGCAGCCTTTCTGGGGATTTACTCTGTGGTCACGGAGCATCATGGATACATCTGGGTAGAAGCAGCCTGCCACTGGCTTTTTAAAGCAGTCCTGCTGACAGAGCTGAAAGAGTGATGGTCCCATACTGTCTCCGGCGTCTCTCTCTCTCTCTTTTATTTACAACCTGTCTTTTCCTTCCCTTCCTAATGATCTCCTTTCCACAATTAGCAGCTTTCCCCTCTTTAATTTGATGGGTGACACCCACCTTTGGACACAAGACTAGGAGATGTCAACCCAGCATAAACTGTATTAATACATCCAGAAACAGGTATTTTTGCACTCATAATACTATTTGCAATACCCTAATTGCCTGTCTCCCTTATTTGCAGTGCCTTAATTAGTGAGATATTACACTACTGTGTTGTAACACAGCTATTTGAAATAGATGAATAAGTTTACTTGTAGTAATTAGAAGTAGCAGCAAATAACACTTTCTAATGTAAAATAATTGGCAATTACAGATTTATTTTTCCCAGTGTCATAGTTTCAATCACTTCCAGTTTTTGCTTGTTTTACTGTAAAGTTTTTATCTGCAATTCTTTTGAGTGGGAGGGGAAAAAATCACTTGCACTAGCATTGTTCTACAAAAAAAAAAGTGTGATATGCTATTGGCCTAGAAATATAAGCAAACACCTAAATGTACTATTAGCCTTTAAGATAGTTTTTCAAAAGTCATTCTTTTAGGATGAAAACGTGTTTGTTTTGTAAAGCTCTTAACATTTCAAGCTGAAAGGCTTGAACAAGCTTTGAACTCTGGAGTTTGTGATGTCTAATAAATTAAAAGGGAAAATAATGTTAATTGACACTGTATCTTACAAGGATGGCTTCTTTAAAGCAGCTTGAAGGCCTCCAAGCAGCTTGAAGGCCTCAAATGTACAATTTGTCTTGGAGCAGCCTGTGAGCCAAAGAACCCCATGCATCCCATAGAATTCTGTTGCTTCCTTTGGAAGCAGCCTTATACAAGGCAGAAGAATAGAAGTGAATTCCCTGCAATGTGTCAGTAGGCAGCTGGGTATCAGAACAATTTTTCTATCTATAGTTACAGAAGTTGTCCAGCAGGGGATTGGAGAGATCAGGGCTGAATTTAAAACCCTTTGTTCTTGGCCTGCATTTGCAGTCCTAAAGCTTCTTCAGAAGCTGGGAGCTACAGTCAATATTTAGTTGCATGGAATAAAGATTCAGATGCTTTGTTTTTTGCTCTTGGAAAAGTCTGTGTGTGTGTGTGTGTGTGTATGTGTGCATATGATACGCTCTCAGCTCCTTCTCATCCTGCTCCAAAGCTGGGAGATTTTATTTTGTCAACATTTAATTTATACAATATGGAGAAAATATATCCATGAATAATTTACAATTATTTTGGGGTTATCAGCAAAGGAATTTTCAGCTGAAAGGAAGATCTGTTAGTACAAGCTTCTTGAGATACAGCTTCTCAAGGTAGATTCAGAACATATATTATAGAATACAAAGTTGTTTGCTATAACAAATTCACTGGTTTCCTTTAATGAGCACTTCTGAAGCAATGTGTGGTTTTGAATACTGCATAACACAGGTAGCTCATAGGTTCCAGAAATCATTTTAACGGATTCCCCTACCAGATCTTGCCACAAAGAAAACTGAAAAATTATCTTTTGTCTTATCTGTCCTTCCACAGCAAGGCAAAGCAATAAAATACTAATAATGGCTCACAGAGGCTGTAAAGAGACCCTAAATCCTTTAAACAAATGGTTACAATCTAATTGTCTCATCTGCTCATTGGTATTATAGCCTTCCATCAACAGTGTGCTGTTGAACTTGTAGACTCTCAGAGTCTCAGATAAGCTTTAAAAAGGGAAGATAACTTTTATTTGTTATGGGCAATAAAACTAGAGTCTCTACTGACTATCTGACAAAGAGGCGTCTGATGCTGTGGATCTAGTCAGGCAGAACACAAATCGAAATAGTGTCTGAAGGGCAAGGTAATGGAGGAATGAGAAGTATAAAATCTACACAATAAAATTATATTGCAATGAGAGAAAATTAGAAAATGAGGAGTAAAGACTAAAAATAGAATGAACCTGTCACTTGAAACCTTATGCACTAAACATGGCTGCAGCTGCAAAGGCACTGCACCAGTTTGTCTTCCATTTAGACTGAATGTTGGTATAAAAGGGCTGGTTTGAAAGAAATGTGTGGGTGTGTGCATGTATGCACACGCACACACACACACACACACACACACACATTTGGTTTTCCTGAGTCTGTTCTATGTCACTAAGTCTTTTCTGTCCTGTATATAAGATGCACACAAACAAACAACTGCTTGGTTTAATGCACACCCTCCAGCATGGATAAAAAAGGTTTGAAAAGACACCACAATTTGTTTCCTTATTTAAAGGAGACTTTATATGAAAACTAAGTTTAATTATCAAGTCAGGTATAGCACATACAACATAGCGTTTGCACATACTCTTATGTATCTTTACTTTTAGTTATGTAGTGTATGCGGTTTCTCTCCGACCTGTCTCAAGTTTCCTGGGTGCCACTATCTTACGATGACACCTGCTAGAAAAGCTTAGAGTGGAACCACTGACAGCTCCCCTGGAGTTGTTGCCTGTCAGTGCCTGATTCTCAGTCAGTACTGTATACCAGCTCAAGCTGTATGCTACAATTTTAATTTTCTTTCCTTCCTCCTTGGGGCAACCTATGCTTGCTATCACTATGAAGAACACCACAACCCCATTTCTCTGACATCTCTCCTCCTTTCTCGTGAAAATGCAAATAAGATCTGGAAACTACTACAATCTAATTGTGAGCTTAAATTCTAAATCCCTGGCTAGAAATCAACTCATTGCTCCAGTTGCTTGCATTTCCACAACAAATCCACTCAATATTTCAGCAGAAACTGTTTTCCTTTGTTTCAGCTTGGCTTTAAAATGTACTTTTTGCTAGTTTAATGAATGATTAGCATGTGAAGGCCATTTTTAGTTTACTATCGCTGAGGACCATGGATAAATCATCTTTCAGTGATAAAGCATTTCCTTCCCCTCCCATGTCTTTTCCTGTAGGGAAAGAATAAACATTCCTTTTGTGTGTGAGTGTGTAAAATTTAAACTGTCATGGATGAAATAGGTGAAATTCTCACCTGACCTACGTCAGGAGTAAATCCACTGACACAAATGGAGCTAAATTCATGTAAGAATGCTAAAAAGCCAGAATGAGGCTTTGTGTTTAACATCTCCTCAACTTGGTTTTTGATAGGGAACCAAGCTCCCACTAAGAGCTTCTTGGTGGTTGCACAGGAGTATTTGGTGATCAATTATATCAAATGTTACAGACATGTTCAGCAAGATGAGCATGGGGACTTTTCATAATGTATTGTTTTAAAGATATCTTTTATACTTGTCTTTTGGCATTGGGCACCAATGAATTCAAATGAATTATTGTTATTATTAATAATAAAACAAAAGCATTAAAAAAAAGAGCTGAGCCAACACTGTAAATCCCCTCCAAACTGACACTGATTAGAATTCTGATCCTGCAGCCCTGGATTTCAATGAAGTTTTGCCATGGACTTCAGTGGAAGAAAGCCCTTTCTATGTAAGCTGCATGCTAATATAATCAAGAAAGAGAAACAATGCCCTGTTATTTATATAACCAGTCACACCTAAGCAGGAAAGCTATAATTTCAGATTCCAAATTGCAATCTATAGAGTAATAAATTCACACACACACACATACACAACGACCTTTCAAATAATTTTGAATAACAAATAAATGTGAGAAAATTGTGATCTGTTTGCAGACATCCTGGAGACAGAAAAAGAGGTAAAATTCATCTAATAAATGATTCATTATGAATTATTCACTCCGTACTCTAGGAAAATAATGTGTTTTCCCATGATTTTCCATGGGGTCTTGCATAAATGGCAAGAATCTCTCTGAAACTTTGGCTTTCTTACAAAGCTTTCTATAAAGATATATAGCAATCCAATTTTTGCAAGGTAACTCTATCATGCACTCATGTCTGCTCATAACCAATGCCATCCTAGGGACAATATAAACTTTCTCCTCCTAATCCATAATGCTTGCATATAGATGCTTCAGCTGGAAGACCCATCCACAACGTGTCATGTAAACTACTGTCAATATAAGTGGTGAAATCAAACACTGTGCTTCAATTGGATGGGGAAAGCCATCAGAGACTTGTTTTCCCCTCGTGCCACTTGCATGAGCTGTCCTTTTTTGACAAACCTGTTTTAGTAGCAGCAAATTCTGTGTCTCCTAGGAAAGCTACTATGAAAGTTTTGCACCTTGAGCCTTTCCCTTTGACATTGTGTGAGCTAGAAGCTTGCAGCTTGCTGAGGTGTTTTTTCTTCTGATAGGGTGATATGTATGCAGTTCAGGAAGCATTCCCCAGAGAATCCCCGGAGGATAGAAAGACTTTATATCTGACTGCAAATCAGCTAACTTCTTGATTCCTAGAACAGTGAAGTCATTGGCTGGGGATTTTATCTGTTCCTCTGGCTAATGCCAATAAGCAGGAGTGTTTATTAACAATTTATTTACAGAACACAGATTGATTTCAGCAGAGAAACATCACCAACCACTGCAAAGAGCGGGCAAATTATTTCTTCCGGGGCCTTAAAGAATCTATTCTTGTCAAGGTATCAGTTTGTATTGGTCTTTACCTCAGTGTGCTGTACCGAAACACTGAACATTCAAACTACACACCACATGAAGCAGAACATAATGGCAAAGAAGGGATATTTTAAGAAAACATGCACAAGAAATGCACTGTGCTCCATAAGAAGCACTATTTGTTAAATAAATAAGTTCTCCTACAATCTGCCTCTGATATTCTTTAGGACCCTAGGCAATGTCACATTTCCTATGAACTTTCACAGACTCTGTCACACATATAGACAGAAAACAGCTGCAAAGACTGGGAAGACAATAGACATTCTAGATTACAGCAGCATCAATACTGTGTTTGCTTTATAAATATTATTTCTTGTTGACAATTAGCTTCAGAAATCACTGAAATACTACCATGATTGCTGGGAAAGACAAGTGCCATGGAATCCTTCTTTTCCAAAAGTGGCTTTTTTCCCTCCACTGAAATTGGATTTCTTTCTTTTTTTTAAGTTGTTTCATAGCCAAAGCGAACATGATTCTGGGATGTATTAGCAGGACACAAGAAGTAATTCTTCCTCTGCTCACACTGATAAGGCCTCAACTGGAATATTGTGTGAAATTCTGGACACCACACTTCAGGAAAGATATGGACAAATTGGAGAGAGTTCAGAGGAGAGCAACAAAAATGATTAAAGGTCTAGAAAACCTATGAGGGAAGACTGAAAAAATTGGGTTTGGTTAGTCTGGAGAAGAGAAGGCTGAAGGTGGACATGATAGTCTCCAAGTACATAAAAGGTTGTTATAAAGAGGAGGGTGATACATTGTTCTCCTTAACCACTGAGGACAAGACAAGAAGCAATGGGCTTAAATTGCAGCAAGGGAGATGTAGGTTAGACATTAGGAAAAACTTCCTAACTGTAAAGGTAGTTAAGCACTGGAACAAACTACCTAGGGAGGTTGTGGGATCTCCATCACTGGAAGATTTTAAGAACAGATAGAGTGGTTCCCAAACTTCACCACGACCCCCTTCTGACAAAAAAAATTGCTACACAACTCCAGGAAGGGACAGAAGCCTGAGCCTGCCAAGCCCCACCACCCCATGCACGGTTTGGCCAAAACCGAAGCCTAAGGGCTTCAGCCCCAGGCGGGGGAGCATTTAACCTAAGCCCGACCACCCAGGGCCGAAGCCCTCAGGCTTTGGCCTTGGGCAGTGGGCCCCAGGCTTCGGCTTCAGCCCTGGGTGATGGGCCCTGGGCTTCAGCTTCAGCCCCGGACTTCGGCTTCAGCCCTTGGTACCTTCAAGTCTAACGCCAGCCTTGGTGATCCCTTTAAAACGGGGTCGTGACCCACTTTGGGGTCCTGACCCACAGTTTGAGAACCACTGGGTTAGACAAACACCTGTTAGAGATGGTCTAGATCAGTGGCGGGCAACCTGCAGCCCATGGGCTGCATGCGGCCCATCAGGGTAATCCCCTGGCGGGCTGCGAGACAGTTTTTTTACATAGACCGTCCGCAGGCATGGCTGCCCAGAGCTCCCAGTGGCCGCGGTTCGCCGTTCCCGGCCAATGGGAGCTGCGGAAGCGGCAGCCAGCATGTCCCTGTGACGGTCAATGTAAACAAACTGTCTCACGGCCCGCCAGCGGATTACCCTGATGGGTCATGTGCAGCCCGTGGGCTGCAGGTTGCCCACATCTTGTCTAGATAATACTTGACCTTGGTGCAGGGGATTGGACTAGATGACTGTGGTGTTTAGATGTTGCTTGTAATTATTAGAATTGGGAGCACTGGCTGTTGGGAGTCTGAAAGGACAGGAAACAGGAAGGAGGGGGGAGGAGTTGAGAGGTTGGGAGAGAGCTACAAAGGGTGCAGCAGCAGCTTGGAGGAGAAAGAGGTTTCCACTTTGAAAATAAAGTCCTGTCGAAGCTTGTTAGTACCTTGCCTGGTTGCTATAACATTTTGGTAACAAGGATGGATCTTCTGCCTTTGAACCCACCTGCATCCTTTCTGCAAAGCCCAGGTGAGCCTCCAATTGCTTTTACTACCTGGATCCATATATTTCAGACTTATCTGCTTGCAATCAGTGCTACAAAGATTTCTAAAGTAAGAAAGCGTGCTCTGCTAATCCACTGCCCTGGAGCAGAAGGGCAGCATATATTTTACATCGCAAATCTCTTCTAATTTTTCCCATGCAGATGATAAATATGAGACTGCATTCACTGCATTAAATAATTTTTTGTGCCAAAAGTGAATGTAGTAGCTAATCGCTACAGATTTCACCTGCGTGAGCAGAAACCAGGGGAGACTATAGTGCAGTGTATTGCTTCCCTGAGGAATCTGATTGTAGTTTGTGACTTTGGGAATATGTCAGATGAGATGATTAAAGACCAGCTCATTGAGAAAACAACCATGCTTCACGTAAGAGAATGCTTACTTCTAGAACCACAACTTACACTAGAAAAAGCAATAACCATTGCTACTCAGATTGAGTTGAAGCCAAAAAAATGAGCATGGATACAGGAGGCACAGTCCAGGCTGTGACTCCTTTGCAGAAAAGTTCACTACCACTGCAGACACACGACTGCAAGAGGAAAACTAATGAAAAACCACCAAATCAGCAAATTCAAAATACAGTAAAAGCATGCTTTCGCTATGGATCCCAACAACACCTTGGAAGCTACACAGGATGTCTGGCAAAAGTAGCTCAGTGCAATCATTGCAAAAAGATTGGACATTTTGCTAAAGTATGTCGCAGTAGCCAGTTCAATCAACAGGTGCATGCACTTACAATACCAGATGTTACTGTGCTGAGCATGGACAAAATCACTACTGCACATATTCCAGAACAGATAAAGTGCACGGTAAACGTTTCCACCATACTCTGAGGCAAACCACACTCTATTCAGCTAATATTGGACACTGGCTTAGAAGTATCTATACTAACTGATTTCATCTATTTGCATTACTTTAAAGATGTGCCTCTTACTGAACCCAAACTTCACTTGGTGTGCTATTTGAAAAACCATATTCCAATACATGGCTGCCTGCCAGTAATAGTTACTTTTGGTGACTGCTGTGTAATTGAGGAGTTCTACATTGTCCACAAAGGCACTCCTATCCTTGGCAGAGATTTACTGGCTGCTTTAAATCTCAGGATAGTTAATGGACGAATTGATCTTCCTCAGCAAAGCACTCTTGCGGTAAACACACCAGTTTCAGCTGGTACCCAACATCATAGAATATCAGGGTTGGAAGGGACTTCAGGAGGTCATCTAGTCCAACCCCCTGCTCAAAGCAGGACCAAATCCCTAATATTTGCCCCAGATTGCTAAATGGCCCCCTCAAGGATTGGACTCACAACCCTACCCCAACCACTGAGCTATCTCACCCCCCTTAGGTTGAGGAGAAACTCGGCTGTGCTTATGGGTTTCTGCATAAAGTTAAAATGCGGAATAATGTGATGCCTGTACGACAGAAGTTATGGCACTTACCATTTTCAGTCAGGGAAGCTGTTTCAGAGGAACTGAGAAAACTTGTTCAAAAGGACATTATTGAAGAGATTGACTCCTCGGAATGGGTTGACACCTATAGTAGTGACACAGAAGAAGGGTGGAGGCATTCGCCTTTGTGTGGACTTAAGGGATAAATAAAATAAAGCTATTGTGATTGACAGCCATCCTCTTTCTCACATAGAAGAAGTATTTGCAGAACTCCGTGGAGCAAAGATGTTTTCTACTCTTGATTTGCAGAGCGCATACTACCAGGTTATCTTGCATGAAGATAGCATAGACCTCACAGCATTTATTACACATGAGGGACTATTTCATTTTAAACTTGTTCCATACAGTCTCGCATCTGCCCAAAGTGCCTTCCAAAAAATGATGTCATTGATTCTGAAGAATCAACATGGAGTTCAGTGCTATCTGGATGATAGTATCGTGTTTGGAAATACTTCTGAGGAGCATGACAGTAACCTGCAGCCTGTACTCAACTGAATAAGCACAGCAGGCCTCAAGCTCAATAGGTCCAAATGCAAATTTAGACAAACTGAACTTTCCTTTCTGGGGCATACAATTTCACAGGCTGGACTAAAACCTGATCCAGATCATATCCTGGCAATTTCAAATGCTCCTTCTCCAACAGATTTGCAAACCTTACGTTCCTTCTTGGATCTTACCTCCTGGCATGCAAATTTCATTCCCAATTATGCTTCTGTCATTGAACCATTACGGGAATTACTACGGGGAAGTTCAACCTTAGTGTGGACAACGGATGCACAAGCTAGTTTTGAAACGATGAAAGACTTGATTGTACATAGTCCAGTACTTGCACTATTCAGTCCTGCATTGCCCACAATTGTAACTACTGATGCTTCTGATTATGGACTTGGGGCTGTTCTCACACAACTGCATGAGAACAACACAGAGAGGACTGTTGCATTTGCTTCAAGGACACTAAGTAATGCTGAGAGAAAATATTCTACAGTCGAAAAAGAAGCACTTGCTTGTGTCTGGGCTATTGAAAAATGGAGAACTTACCTGTGGGGCCGCACGTTCAAGTTGCGCACAGACCACAGCCCTTTGACGACGTTGCTCACCATGAAAGGACTGGGAAGAGCAGGTTATTATATTGCTTGATGGTCTGCAAGACTACTTATTCTATAACTAGACACACGACTGCAAGAGGAAAACTAATGAAAGAATATAAGCCTGGAAACCAAAATGTGGTCGCTGATTGCCTTTCTCGCCTGCCTTTGCATTCACCCAATGGTCCACTGGAGGATGAGGATGTAGTGGTTGCGCTTATTACAAGCACTCTCACTGCAGTTACAAGAGAACAATTTCAAGCTGATTGTTCAGCGTGTCCAATTCAACAAAATTATGGGAATTTCTGACAAAGAGATGGCCCAGTAACCCTAAAAACCTCAACCCAGTTTTGCTGCCTTATTTTAGAGTTCGGGATGAACTTTCTTTGTTTGATGGCTGTGTGCTATGAGGTACACACCGGCTCCTTGTGCGAGAAGAATTACAGTCAAAACTCATACACCTGGCACACAATATTCATCAAGGAATTGTCCGAACCAAACAATGACTATGGAATTTGTATTGGTGGCCAGGGATGGACTCTCAAACTGAAGCACTCATAAAATCCTTTGTCACTTGCCAAATGCATGATAAGACAGCAGTGACATGTACCCCTCCATTACAGCCTGTTCCTCTTCCTGAATCTGCCTGGGAAAAAGTGGTGATTGACATTGTAGGACCCTTTGATACTGCTCCTAGTGACTGCTGTTATGCCATCACTTTAATAGACTATTTCAGTAAATGGCCTGAGGTAGCATTTACATCGCAAATCTCTTCTGCTTCAGTAATTAAATTCCTCTCTTCAGTTTTTAGCAGGGAAGGTAACCCCAAAGAACTGGTTTCAAATAATGGTAGTCAATTTACTTCCCTGGACATTGAAACTTTTCTAGCAGAGAGGAACATTTTACAGAGAAGGTCATCCCTATATTACCCTCAAGCCAATGGGGAAATCAAACGGTTTAATGGAAGTTTGAAAGAGAGTTTGCAAAGGCTAAACTGGAAGGGCAGTTGTGGATACCCTTCACTACTGATTTCTTGCAAGCATACCGGACTACATGACATACCACAATGCAAAGATCACCCACAGAGTGCATGGGAAACAGATGAATACTAAACTGAACATTGCTGGATTGTTAAAGGCATGGCCTGATGCCCCAAACGAGGATGATGTGAGAAAAACAGTTGTACAGAACCAAGCAAAGTCTCAGGCTTTCACAGACAAGCGGTGGGGTGCTAAGGAACCAAAGTTTCCGTGTGGTTCCTTCGTTAGAATACGAAAACCTGGAATTTTACACAAAGGGGATCATAAATTCACAGCTCCTCTTAAAACCATAGAGAAGAAGGGACCTTACACCTATCGACTTTCTGATGGGCGGGTATGGAATGCTTCTTATCTTGCACCTGCCTATGCACCAAGAGGAGATTATGCCAACACCCAGTCTGCATTGGATGACTTCACTGTAGTACCAACACAATAAGACATTGCACTAGAACCGGGGCTTGAGAGACGGCCTGTCAGATCCAGACGACCACCTGTCTGCACTAGAGACTTTGTTATGTAGTAACTACAGTGCTTTCAGTGTAATATTTCTGCCAACAGTATTGTGTTTTGTTTCATATTTGTTCCTGTGGTTAGAACAATAATGTTTATTTTAATTGGGAGAGTTTCTTAAGAGAGGAGGGAATGTGGTGTTTAGATGTTGCTTGTAATTATTAGAATTGGGAGCACTGGCTGTTGGGAGTCTGAAAGGACAGGAAACAGGAAGGAGAGGGGAGGAGTTGAGAAGCTGGGAGAGAGCTACAGAGGGTGCAGCAGCAGCTTGGTAAAGAGGTTCTACTTTGAAAATATAGTCCTGTTGAAGCTTGTTAGTACCTTGCCTGGTTGAAACAACAATGACCATTTGGGGTCCCTTTCAGTCCTACTTTTCTATGATTCTATGATGCTCTACTTACAGATGGAACTAACTGTTCTAATAGGACTAACATTGCCCAGAATAGCATTTGTGTCATGATGAAGAAAACAATTATACTAAGATCATTTGCTTATCTATTGAATCTGACCTAGTTAAAGCATCCCTTTTAAACTGGGCAAAGTGTCCCTCCTCTCTAAAGTAATTGTAGTAAATATCATTTTGTATGGGAGTTTTTTGGCCTGAAGTCAACCTGGAAATGTAATATACTTCCAGTGATAATTTCTAAGCATTGCTCAGTTAAATTTTTAAAGTTCTTTAAGAATGCAAAGCGTTGGTACGTGCTCATTATTATAATGATTCAATTTCAATGTTAATAAATTTGTTAAAAAATAGATGAGTTGTACATATAAAGGAATTGCCACAGGAAGTGGTTCATCATTTTTCCTGTAATAATTACTTTGTCACAGCCTGAAGTGTAGATCTTCTCAATACAGTTGAAATGGAACCATTACTAAATTGCTGTGTAAAGCACAATTTACATCTATAGCTGTATATAAATTATAATAAAAATAAATATTTAAGTAAGATCTTTATCACGGAAGTAAAGTTCCATGTAAATATATTGCCATAAATAAACAATCTTTAATAAACTCATAATTAACTTAGCATTATAAATAATGAATTAATACTGTAAATGATTTTTCTCACATCTCTTGCTAAATCACAAAATATCAGCATATTCTCAATTTATCTCAATGATAGTCCAAACATCATATCCATTCAATCTGTGATTTTGTATCTGCACCCTGGTGTCTATCATTAATGCAAGTTTAATGTTTAATGTTAGTGATATTGCTCACTGAGATACTCCTCTCTTTGAAATGAAAGACTCACCATAGGGATTTAATTATGTTATTCTTCCTTGCTGAATGGTTTTTGTTTTGGCACGATGCTAAACAGAGGAAAATGTAGATTAAAGTACGATACATACCATCCGCTCCAGGGTTATAACTAGCTTAAGGGCCAAGAAACACCATGGGCAAAATCCTGGTCCCACAGAAATCAACAGAAATTTTGCCATATGTGCCCTATATGTTTTAATGTGCATGGTTTCCTTCAGATTATCCCTACAGGCTGTGGGAGAAGGAATTGCTCACTGTAGACAGAGCAAGAGGCTTAGTCTTCCTGATAAATGTATGCTTTGAGATCTACAGAGAACTCCAAACGCTTCTTCAGCCCACTCTTCCCTCCCATCACAGCCCAGGTTCCTCATTAGCCAATAGTCCATAGCTTCCATCAGCTTGTGCCTCAGTCTCTTTTCCTAGCAGGCAGGAAGGGTAAAAGGTATAGAAGAGGAAGAAGTATAAAATAACACTAACACAAAGTGTTGTTTTACCTAGCTACATAGCTACCTCCCAAATCTGTTATACTATGCACTCTACCGACTTGTAAATCCCTGAGGTATCATGTACCTTCAGTGAGGAATGTGTGCAGCAGCTGCTCTTATTGTGTAAGGATGTGGCATGTGGATTCAGAACCCAAAGGTCAATCTCAATTTTGGAAAGCAGGGCTCCAGACTGCAGGGGGCAGATCAGACAGGCTGCAGGGTGAAGGTATGAAGTCCCGCTCCGGAGAACAGAAGCAATATTGTAAAAGCTAGCCCTGCTTCCTGGGCTCTGATTGGAAGGGGATGAGCAAATAGGAGGAATTGGTCTCTCTCACCCTTCCCTTTCCCTCCTCTCCCCCCACCTTCTGATGGGGTAGAGAAGTGGCAGGGAATCCTGCCTCAGTTATCCTGTGGCAATCTGTGTTGTTAAGAAAAAAGGATGGCCAAGGCAGCAATGGCACAGGGACTGCAGCCTCTGTCGCTGCAGGGGACAGTTCTGAGAGCCAGTTCTGGCCTAGGGAACAAGTCGAGAAAGCGGCCAGAACATGTGGCTCTTGTGAACCTTCACTGCGCTGCAAATGAGAATCACCAAGAACCCAAAGGGAAGGAGTCCCCTCATCATGGACAGAGGGACTGAATGGAGTGGTGCAGACTGGATGTATCGTTCCATTGTGTCCCACATGGTTGGGCAGCCTGGAACTGTGTGTTGCTGCAGCTGTGTGTGTGTGTGTGAGTGTGAGAGAGAGAGAGAGAGAGAGAGAGAGCGCACCTCTGGGTGAGGGGTTGACCCAGGGGCCAGACTGGGGGGAGGGGGGGGGCAGCCAAAACTCAGCAGAGAAGTCCAGGCCAGTACCTGGACTATGGCAGTGTCAGGGACCAGACCAGCTAGAACTAGTTGCTGGCCTGCTCCTTGACTAACTTCACTACACTTGGAACTGACAGAGTGGCTGCAGCCCAATGTCTACCTTGCCTGCAGCTGTGCTTGCACTTGTTACAGTCCCTGCTCCTGCTTTGTTCCAGCCTGTTTTCCAGTTCCTGCTTCCTGTCCCTGTTTCTGCTCAGCTCCAGCCCCAGGTCCCCTCTGGCTTTAGACTTCTGGCTCTGCTTCTGGTTTACTGCTGTCTGATCCTCTCATTCTGGCATTCAGCTTCTGTCTCTCTGGTACTGACCCTCAGCTCATTTCCTGGACTCTACCAGCCCTGGACTCAGCTCTAATTGGTAGCCTGAACTCTTGCTTCCCCACTAGGCCTGACTTCCCATGGCCCAGTCAGCTATAGGCAGGAGATGTTAAATGTAGCAGAGAGCTGGGCTCATTACTCCGAGCTTGCACTATAGAGAGCTTGGGGCTGGGGATGTTTGGACACTGATTTGGTCTGTTGCTGATCCAGGTGTTACTAACAGAGCTGAGTGTTTGTGCTGATAATGGTGCTGGAATGATTTCTGGGTGAATTCCTGTCTTCCCAAAGGCAGCAGGAGGGTTCCCCATGCAAAGCCCAGGAGTAGGAGTCTGAAATGTACTCTAGCAAAGGGGAACAGCTTAAAATAGGTTCTGGTTGTGTATTGTGTGATGCCTGAATACAAATACCATAAATGTTAAATGCCTGCTCTTGTTGTTCTAATGCAAATAACAGCAGAAGGAAAGGGGAGCATGCCACACTACTCTGCTGCTATCCCTTGAGTTTCCCTCCAAAACCCGAATGGTGTCTGATATGAGTCTACTCTGACACAAGTGGAGGAGATGATTGGTCCAATTTTTCAGTATATTACTTTAATGGTGTCTATAACACAGATATAACAATTAAAAAAATATAAACAACAACTGGTGTTTTCATTTTACAATATTGCCAGAAGAATCTTCCATTAGCTCAGAATAAAGCTTTGGTATCTGGTAATCGGGACACAGTAGCACTTGGCTAAAGTACCAAATTGTGCTGTTTCCATGAAATCCAGAAGATTCATCATCTAGGGCTAGACAAAAATACTTCAAAATTAGAAGAAATTCACCTTGGTGTCTGTGAGGCTGGCAGACCAAGTGCCAGCTCATGCCAAGGCCCCTAGTCCTTACTGAATACTGACAAATGCATAGCTGGAAACCAGTCTGGCTCACCTGTGTGTTAGTATTGTTAAAATAGGCATTAGTTTTACAGAGATATGTTTAGTGTTTGGACTTTATGAAATGCTTGTGAGTTGCTGCATGCATTAATCTCACTTATAATATCTGTATCACATGTTATAAGGTAATATTTAAGTGTTTACTTTGTAACTATAAAAACTATACAAGTGTTTGCTATGACACCCCCACAGTCACGAGAGAAGCATTACCAAGTGTGAGATACTGGTTTATCTCAAGAGGTGTCATTTCCTATCGAACACAAAAGGCCTATAGACACCAGATGAACCATTGTGGAATGTCAGTGGAGGAAAGACTCTGTTGATTGCTCCCCCCACACCCATGAAGAGGGGACATGCACAAATCCTTGTCCCATCACGGTTAGAACTCTGGGGGAAGTGAATAAAAATCCCTGACCAGAAGGGACTGTATCACTATGCTGCTTGGAATTTGGAGAGGTCAATATTTCTAAGCATAAACAAGGGATCCCCAAGCTGCTTAGCTTGGCTTAGCCCTAAAGGACACATAGGGCTTTCACAAGGCCAGCAGCTTCTGTTACCTATGACTATAACTCATTTGTGTGCATATTTATCTGCTTAAACTGTATTACCTTTTCCTAGTTAATAAATCTTTAGTTAATTATAGGATTGGCAACAAGTGCTGTCTTTGGTGACAGATCTAAGGTACAGTTGACCTGGAGTAAGTAACTGGTTCATTGGGACTGGTAGTAACCTGAATATTGTTGTGATTTTTGGTGTTAGGAACTAACTATCACAAAGACAAGCTTGCCTGGGTGGCAAGACAGACCAGAGTCCCCAAGGGGACTGTCTGTGACTCCATGCTAAGGCTGCTACAGTGCTTGGAGAGTTCATACTTGGTTGGTGAAATCTAACTATAGAACACACAACCAGTTTGGGGTTTGTGCCCTGGTTTGTAACAGTCTGCCCTGAGGTTGGCACCCATTCCAGACAGCTTGACAGTGTCATAGGTAACTCATGGCTGGGGCATCCCTTGTGTCTGGGGGTAATGTCATGGGGAGTTAGCGCCATCAGCCATTAAGTCTGGTTCTAGCGGGAAGGAAACTAGTGATTTCAGGATTTGGAGCCATAGGCACAGGCCTGTGATGCCTGTGCCTTATAATGACTCTGTTATATACTCATGGCAATAATTATAGTAAATAGTTTTCAAGTAATCTATAAGCTGAATATGTTTGCAGAAAACATTCAATAATCAATTTCAAATAATGAACAAACTTATAATGGTCTAAGTCATGAATCCCAGATAATTCATGAACAGAATAGTGGCTAAATTCGTTAAACAAACAGTTTTCTGGTAATCATATGCCTGACGCTACTCAGTTTTATCAGAGCTGACCCATGCACAAAGGGATCATATTTCAATAGCTTTCAAAGAGACATGGAGACAGAAAGGAGAAAAAAGAAAAATCAGGATAAAGAAAAAAGTTCTGGGGATCAACAAGAACAAGGAAGAGAGGATGTTCAAAATCATTACCCTCCAACTTTTAGAACAATGAATAAATACACATTTTCAGAGAACTATATGTCATATTTCAGATTTTTCTTTTCTAAAAAATATGGGTCATCCAAAGCCTGTGGAGTAATTGTAGTGTTTATGTGGCATGGAGGGACACACCAGGGCCCTCTAAATCACAGTGCCACTAGGAAAACCAGGTGATTATCACTGGCTCTTGCTACCCCATTAAAAAGGTTTACCTCGTGGAAATATAGGCTGGTGGTTGTGACAATGGTTCCTCTATCACACTCCTCCTGAGTGCTTGCAGCCAATTTATGTAGGTCTCCTGTGCAGCTCAGGGAAAATAAAAACTCCCTTTGCCCTCTCAACATTAGAGCATTCACTTAAGGCCAACCATATTTAGCCTTATATTTTTTGTCTCCCACATAACTTTCTTCCGCTGCCTCAAAGACCATGTCTACAGTACAGAG
This sequence comes from Chelonia mydas, assembly GCF_015237465.2. Taxonomy (NCBI): domain Eukaryota; kingdom Metazoa; phylum Chordata; order Testudines; family Cheloniidae; genus Chelonia; species Chelonia mydas. Next base: position 76,216,301 of record NC_057850.1, on the reverse strand, counting down.
TTAAGTCAACTTAAGTTTTGTCGACAAGCAGAAGTTGCTTCAATAAAATGGATGGAGCACATCCACACAATGTTCCTTGTGTTGGCTGGGCTCTTGCACCGACAGACAGAGCGTCGAATCGTGGGCAGCTATCACACAGTGGAATTTGCCAACCTCTGTCACCTCCTGCCACTGGGAATGGATGGCAGTGCATCATAGGGACGTGCTCGTCATTCTGTGATGCAGCTCTTTCCATCCCAGCATTCCGTGGGCTTCCCATTTCATTTTGTGCCATTTTTCAACAGCCCTTGTAAACTGTGCACCCACCATCTCTGCCTGATAACATGCCTGAGCTGCTGAGCATTCTGGTGATGAACATTATGAACACAATGCAGCTGGTCCTGTACTATTTCATAAGTTGTGAAACAGAGAGTGAATCAGTAATGTCTGCCCTGCCATGGAAACAGATAATTCAAGCTTACTTCTGGCATTCATGGACCAGTTTGCCATGGTGGACTGTCGATACTGGGCTTGGGAAACAAGCATAGAGTGGTGGGATCACATCGTGATGCAGGTATGGGATGGTGAGCAGTGGCTGCAGAACTTTCGGATGCGCAAAGCCACCTTTCTCGAACTGTGTGAGGAGCTCGCCCCTGCCCAGTGGCATAAAGACACCAGAATGAGAGTGCCCTCAGTGGAAAAGCAAGTGGTGATGCTGTAGACAAGGCCTACTTCTTCCTTTGTTTCATTCTCTCTGTCTCTCTCTCGTTTCTGCTCTCTCATTGTCCTCCATTTTACCACTCTCTTTCTCTCTCAATCTATCTTCTTTGTACCCTGGGTTCTTCCACTCTCTCTAATTCTCATCCTCTCATTTTCTTCCAGACTTTCTCTTCCTGGGTCATATTTGTTTTCCCCTTTACAGCGCTTCTTCGTCATGTGCTAACCTGTTTCTGTTAGCACTAAAAGCTCTCAGAGGAGAACAATCATCAGAAAAGCCCTTTCTGTTACTCTCGTGTCCTTTATGGTTAGCTTCAGTAGGGGCTGTGCAACAAAAGCATCTGAGGAAACACTTAACAAGCCTGTGGAGCCATAGTTTGCTCAGCCCTACATATCAACATGGCTGTTTCATTGTGTTACAACTGGCAAATTGAGAACATAATTGGGAATGATGATTTTATGTTTTATTCCTAGTTGGAGCCCTGTGGGACAGCCTGTTGTGTGAGTAATTGGGCCTGATTTTGTAGGATCTGAGGACAGTCAATTGGCCTTGGGAAGAAAGCCATAGAATTTGACGCTATGGTCAAATTACAGCTATTAAATCCTCGCTCTTGACACAAAAATAGTTTTAATCGTGCACAACAATCAGGCTAATTAGGCAAGGGGTTAACAAAGAGACTACAGATGAAGGGATACTAATTTCCTCATACTGATAAACTGAGTTAAAGCTTGCCGTATTTGACTCAGTCTGAAGTAGTCACAGTGGCTGCCAGAGCTGACATTTGGTTAAGTTTATGAATGTAGAGTACACTTTCGGCCAGCATTCCCACACCTCATTCCTCTGAAAGCTGGCTCTCAGCTGACTCTCATGCAATAAAATGGCAACGCATTGTTTATTTTAACAACATCTTAGCATTTTGCTTTATTCATTGCCTAGCTCTTCCCTCTTCAGGTTATTCCTTGGCTTGGGGAGTTTGGAATCCATCTCTAATGACACTCGAGAAGGGTAATTGAAAATTTGCCCTTACAAAGAATCAAGTATTTGTTGTTTATTCTGCAAGACAAAGACAAGGCATTCGTCCCAGGTATTCGTGACAGCGAGAATGATAGAGGAAGGATGATATTTTACTGGGCAGCATTTTCCTTGTTCTCTGGCATCACCCCAACAGAAGGACTGCAATCAAGAGAGTGAAGCTGCATGAGTCAGTGTCCTAAGGAGAAAAAGCAGACAGGGTTTATAATAGGAATACTCTGAAATTCAGTTATTGCAGTGATGCCATGTGCATCTCTCACAACCCACAGGAGTTGGTGGTTATTTATTTAGTGTTTCCTGAAATACCCAACATCACAAACTGGAATAGTGCTTGTTACAGCAGGGGGATAGGGAAATGAACTCAATAAATGTGCTTGTCTAGAGTGCGTGGACACTTCTGCCAGTTATCAAGCACTATATCAGCCTTTGGGTCTGCCCAGACAATGGTAGATATAAATTAATCACAATGGTGAGTCTGAGGCATACAAATAAATACACAAGGAGCTTGAGTCTGACAAGAAATTCCAGCCAGAGAAATGCCAATTACTTGGTCTGTACAAGAAAGAATAACTTCCTGCATGGCTCTCACCTGCTGAAGGGAAATGATAGGGCAGAGAAGGGTGGATATTACAAAACATTTATTTTAATCTGATGGCATTGGTTTAAATTGGGCATATGTTGAACTGTCAAGTGTTGTTATATATGCCCTGAAGCCTTATTTTGCCTTTTTCTGAATGTCTTGTGTGCAATGGTTAGAATGAAAGGATCCTCTGGTGCTCGCAGATTTCAAAAGCAGATTATAGTCATACAGTCTTCCTCATAATTTGATGCATGAGTTATTTCTATGAAATAACCCTTGGTTTCAGCTATAGCTACAGCCGCTATTGGAAATATGCTGCCAGAATTGTGGTGGGGAGGGAGGCCAGATTTCGTTGGGTCTGATTCAGCAAAACACAGGCTTCCCCACTGTGCCAAGATATTTATCAGAGCTTGCATAGCCCAAAGTAGGAGACAGGCACGTATGTACAGTACATATGTTACAGGGCTCAATAGTTTCACTCCTCTTCTGTGCCACGTATGTGAAATCAGCTGGAATGAAGATAAAATGTCATGAACTCCAGGGCCATGAATACAGTACAGATGACACCCAACTATGCTTCTTCTCTACTGGTATGAGGACTCTTAGCAGGTTGTTCTGTTCCCCAAGGTTTTGAAATTCATTTTCCTTCACTTCCTCTTGGTCCCAAATTGCCTGAATCGATGATTTTCAGAGTATGCTGGAAAGTTCCTACATTCCTATTTTCCACTCAGACATTTGACAGTAGGGGTGAGGGAGAAGAGAGGCTTTAGAAGGAGATGTGGATTGTAAAGGTAGGGAATTGCTGGAGTGGAACTGGAACTTAATGTTGCCTTGATTGGTGGTGGATTATATTGAATTGCATGGCTGTACATTAAAGGTTTTATATATAATGCATTTTTGAGTTATGTTAAAGCTGCCTAGAGTGTATGGATAGTCGTGCTGTTTTAACATTTGTATAAATACATAAATAAATAAAAAATGTGCTAGGTGCTTTTCAAACATTGGCCCTAGTTATAATAAACACAAATTTGTGGAAGAGGATAAACCCTCATTTCAGAGCATTAGGGTTCTGGAGGAAAATTTCTCTGGCAGCAGATTATTCTGTGACTGCCTATTGCAGGGTCACTTCCTCTGCAGCATCTGGTACTGGCCACTGTCAGACAGGATATAGGACCACTAGTCTGATCCAATATGGGATTCCTATGTTCCCTTCCCCACATTAGTTTCCTTCTTCTTCTCTGACCTCCTGATCTCCTCCCACAGTTGTTTCTCTTGTCCCTTGTCTTCTGCATGTTATAGATCCTATTCCCCTTCCTTCTATCCACCCTAGCCCATTTCTCCTCACTCTTATATCCTTGTCTCACTTCCTCATCTTATCTTTCCCTGCTCCCCATTCACCTTGTCTCTTCCTCATCATGAAGCCAATCAGTGTTCTCTTACTAATTCTCCAGACCTCAGTGTTCTATTCCCTGCTTAGGCCTTCTCTATAGCTGGAAGGGTTTTCCAATATAGAAATTGTTTTGCCAGTGTAACTTAAACTAGTTCCCTGAATGGAGTAAGCTATACAGGCAAAAGGACTTGTTTGCCATTATAACTTTGCCTGCACTGAGGGCTTTTGCCAGCAAAGTTATGTCACTCAGAGCTCACACCTCATCACACCCTGGACTGACATAGCTATGCCAGCAAAATGTGCTGGTGTAGACTAGAGCTCTGTGCGGGACTATCCTGTCCCGCCCCGCAATACCCACCTGCCTTGTTTTTTTAAATTTTTATCCCACTCCCACCTGCAAAAACCTTATATCCCACAAATCCCGCAAGAGAAACATTTTCCCCATGCTACACAAAAAGTCGGTTAACATATTAGATATATAAAGGGAATTCAGACACAATTTTACCGCTAAAAGAATAAAACAAATCTTGCTTAAACCATGTAAAATACTTTAACTCCTGTTATAATAGATATCAAATCTCTTTCCATCCCTTGCTTAAAATTAAACCTTTATTTTTTTTAAAAAAAGAAAAACTTGCTTTACTATTCTATTTGAAATTCTATTTGGAAAACTGACAAGAGATTCAATGTTTTCCTGCAAATTACCGCAATCTGGTTTTTTGCCCACCCAATCCCACCTGCAATAAAGTACATTTTACCTCCTCCCGCTATAATGACAGTGGGTCTTGCTGGACCCACGGGATCCCAGTCCTGTTGCAGGCCTCTATTGTTGACCCGGCTTTATTCACAGACGTGGTTTACTTGGTAGCAGTGCGGTGGAGTGCACATGCAGGTAAAGGATAAAACTTATGAGCCAGAAGCTAGTGTAAAGTGGCTGATACAAGCTGATACACCATGTGAGGATCTGGCCCATGTGCATGGAGTCAACACAGTGTCTCCCACATTGGAAGGTGGTGGCAAGTGACTTCAGTTGGGCTGCTCCAGTTCAGTGCTATATCAAATCACAGAGCCATCAGACACATAGGTTTCAGAGCTGACTATGGAACTGGCAATGATTAGTCTCTCCCAATTTGTACAAGATGCACTACATTCATAAGCTACCTGGGTCCAGCATAAATAAGCATAATTCCAACAGTGGCAATAGCAAAAAAAAAGAGCGACAAGTTCTGATATATTTAAATACACAGAAAATAGCTTTTATGTGGTAGAATTCAGTAGCACATATCAGCACAAACCAGCTGCTCTTCTCCTTTTTGTCCCATGAATTCTTACTTCACATTTCTTGCTTCTCCTTTCACCTTAGAGGCAGTGAAATGGTTTGTACTGTGCTGCTACCAGTAAGGTTACTTAATATTTCATGCCACACGGCGGTTAAAGCTATTTTTTAAAATACCCACAAAAGCAGAGGCAACATGTAGCAAAAGGGGATGGCAGCTCTTTAATTTAGGTTTCCATTATTTTGAATCCATTTGGAGTTCTTTGTAATGCCGCCACTCATAATGACTGTATTTGGAATTAATGGAGGCTTCATGTGTAATTCAATGGGTATTCATTGTAACTTAGCAACAGCTAAGTATCTTTTTCTTCTGAAAACTAATGCATGATTGTTGAGGATTTCAGTTGGTGGACCTTGGAGGTTCACTATATACTGAATTTCTGGTTTTTCCAATGATACATTAAGCTGCTATTTACAATGGGACTTGTGGATAGCCAAAAGTTGAAATAAAAAATTAAATCAAGCCTCAACCCACTATAAGCTTTTAGGGCCATCTGGATTATAGTACAAAAGTGATCCTTGAGCTATAAAGGCTAAATTCACAGTCAGTTAGAACCACTACTATCGTAATCCCCCTAAAAATGTATGGTGTTTGTGTGTATTTCAAGGAGCCTGGGGGGGATTAAATACCAAGTAGTGCTGAAGAAGCTTTTACTCTATAAATTCATTTCTCTTGGCACTCAGACAGTGTGTTCTCAGCAAGTACGTAGTCAGCAGGAGTTTTAATGCACTAACCTATTTTAAGTATTTGTCCAAGTAAATATGAAAAGATTCCCTTCCCCCATTAGTTCAAACATGCATTGCAAAATCATTCCCCAGCAGCATACCCGCTGTTGGTACTTTGGAAATAATTATGTGTATTCAGAAATGTGAATATTCATTAAAGTCTATAGATAGGCAGGATGAGGTCTCCCATCAATATTAAGGTTGTGCACAAGGTTAGGTGAGGAAGACTGTTCATGCCTTTATTGACATGAAAATTTTGTTTTAATGAGAGCTAAAATATGCATCAAATGGTTTTATATAGTAAATAAACTGGACAAAAGCAGGTGCCTGGTGCACATTTTTTCCCATTGCATTGTTTGCATGCATTTTTGTGTTTAGCATCTTGGTAGGAATTCTTGAGAAATATCAAGGCTCATAACTTAACACCCACCATTTTATCAGTAAGATATATACTATAACTGTAGCAGGCAGAGACTCTTTCAACAGATTGGTTATATGTTATAGTAGAATAGGCTTCTCCTTAAAAACCCCAACAGGATTCCAACAGTTGTGAACATGGAGCTTCCCCCATGCCCTTACATCTGCAGTTTATATGTACAACTGGGCCATATTATGACACATTGGGGACAATAGGATGCTGGAAAGAGAGATGTGGTTGCAGAGCTTGGTTGGTAGCACCTGGAGGCATTATGCCAATGTTAGGCATAATACTTGCAGGCATGCTTGGGGAAAGATGGTGAAGCAGTTTCTTTCTGGCACTCCTTTTCACATGGCCAACATCTCTTCTAGGTCCATAACAAACTCCAAACATACTGGCTTGGTGTATCTGAATGTGTGATATTGTCCTTTAGTGGCTGACCTGCAAAAGATGATAAGAAACCTGCTTACCTCAGCCAAATAATGGAGCTATCCTATAGCTAGAGTGGGTCTGAGCTGAAGAGCAAGTGTTCTAGTTCCAGCCTCCAGTGTGTCTTTGTGTGATTTTGTACATGGATTCCTTACATTCAGATCTCTCAAATGAGGACTAGATAATACTCCTCTCAGATTTCTCACACTGAGGCTGTTCCAGTCAGAGTGGACTGCACTTCAGAGATTTAAATGGAGTGGCAAATAAATATCTCTGCAGAGCATTTGTCAGGCTTGCTGAGCCAAGCAACTCAGTTCTCAAAGAGCAGAGGAGCCAGGAGACAACTGGAGGGTCTCAAAGTATGTATTGTTTGCATAGGCTTTGGAAAACATCCACACTTTTCATGACGTAAGGAGAATGAGCAGAACTTTTGAGCCCTTTGAGGTTCGTGCTCATCACTAAGGTGGAGAAAGAGAATATGCATACAGGTCCAGCTTAATCTAGAAAGGAGTTAGAGAGAAATGACTCCCTCTGCTCCCTGGCACTGAGTGAAATATATGACCTATTTTGGGGAGGGGGTTGTTCGGTTGAGAGTATTTGTTAAATGGTGTCTCTCAAACCCTACATTCTACTGAATTTGCCCTTGAAGTTACTCAGAAAACACATTCCATGCTTTCAGCCTTGAGTAAAACAAAAACAAAAAATCCCCTAAGAGTTCTGTCTCGTGCAGCAATTCATGGAATGAGAAGGTGATGAAAAGAAATTTCATTTCTCTAAAGAATTTAATAAGAAAAAATATTTGTGCAGTGTAAGCAGACATTTTACTTCTAAGGCACTACTAGCAGGAGAGATTTCAACCTAGATGACCATTAACATTTGAACTGGAAATGGAAAATTTGTCAGGAGGAATATTTGGGCAGTGGGGGAGTGGGGTGGGGGAATCTTCTTTTTGTTGGTCAAACCTAGTCAACATCTGTTGAGATTAGAGCTGGTTGAAAAAAATCAGCAGAACATATTTTCCATTGGAATTTGCAACTTCATCAAAATTGAAACATTCTAGAGGGACCATGTCAATTTCAATGAAATTCTGCTAGAAACCAGGTATGTTTCTGCTGCATCCTTCTGTGCATGCCAGGCATGTTTCTAAATTGGATGTGCATTCATGTATAAGCATCAATACAATTGACAGTAATTTCTAGTAAGGAATGCCCCCCCCCAAATCTATCCACTTGAGGTAATCCTCCCCCAGGTAATGCTTCGATTAGGGAAACTTATGAAATAATTAATAGGAGATTTTTAATCTATTTTTAAGTGCAGAAAACTCACTTCTGTTGGAATGTTTTGTTCTCTGTTTCTTTTCCTATCTTTTCTCCATTGCCTCTTGTTTTTCCACTCGAAAGTACTGCCTGCACCTTTGGCTGATTCTGCAGGACTGGTTTTCATCTATAGAACTGTGGTCTTTGGACTTTTAAGGACTTACATGGTATGTGCATTCATAATTAGGGAAATAGTAGTATTCTGTTGAATAGGGCTTTATTCGTTCTTGAAAACATCTCTGTTTCTCGCATGTCTCACAAATACTCAGGCAAGTGGAAGTTGTCTGGGTTTAACATTTATTCTTTAGCAATTCATTTGAGTGTGTTTGGGGGAGGAGGGATTCTTCCTTTTTTAATAATTTGCTTAGTCATTTAGAAATAATTTTGTGAGTCTAAGTGTCTTCCACTTTTCTCCCATCCTGTCTTCTTTAAGTGATTTGTGTTCTTTATTTGCAAGTGAAGAATCTGAAAGTTAATGAACAGCAGCCCATCCTTTGCTCTCGTTAAACAGTTCAAAATATTCCCTCAGAAATGATTCTGCTGCCATTAGTAGAAATTTGGAATCTGCAAGAGGGAAAAGATTGCAGTTAGGTTTGAAAATTGCTGCTCTCTGACTTCATGTAGTGATACACTGGAGTTAAAGACAAAAACTTATGAGAAATAATAAAATAAATGAACTGAATCCAAAGAAAAGAATTGACCGAGAAAAATACCATGAGCAGGATAAAGCCTGTGAACTCACAAGATGCTAGGTGTGAAGAATAGCTGCTGATGCAGAGGTTATATTTTACAGTTCAGCAGTTTTCTGCTATATATTATCACACAAATACCCTGTTAAGAGAAGACTGTGTGAGTCACTTTGGTTTTGTGATCCTGCTCAAGTTGCCCATCACCTACTCTTTTGGAATTTGTTATCCTTCACATTGCTATGGGCATCTCCATGTTTTGTAGTAAACAGCTTTATTTTCTGTTATCTCCTTCTGACCATTTCACTTTCCCCTCTTTTATCTGAATGACATAAATCTGAGGACTGCATTTTCTTTGTGGATTTTTGTTGTTGTTGTTATTCCTGATGGGACAAAGTGTGAAAATAAAATTTAAAACTCCTCCAAAGTCTGAAGGCTGGAGTGCCACTGAAGCTCTTGAATATCAATGGAGCAATGCACTGCTAAAGCAGAACAGACTGAATATAGTTTTATATGATGCCATTACTACTCTAGGTGTCCTGAAGTGATTTACAAAGTTTGGAGTAAAATATTGGTAACTAGTGTGGTGACTATACAGGTAAAATGAAGCAGACAGAAATAGCCCATACACAGCCTTAGACATCTTAGTATATAGTAACACTATTATTATAGCCCCGTTTCATTTTTTTAAACTGACACATGATTTTGGACAGCCACTAAAGATGGCGAGAAATGTATCATCATAGCTATGGGGTGGCACTGTATTGCATTTTAACATCAACACTAACTATAAGCTGAAATACTGGTGAGGATACTTCAATAAGGCCTAGTTCCAGAATTTTCAGGCCCAAAGTTTAAAGGGCTGATATTTCCTGTGTTCAAAGTGCTCAGCATGAATTTGGGGCTCCTATAAAGATTAAATCAATGGTGACATGTGAAACAGCTGTGACCGAGTATTACTGGAACAAACACAGTAAGTGATATGGTCCGAAATAGAACTCCATCATCCATGCCAGAAACCATTGGGAGGAAGAAGGATGGCAAGGAGTAATTGGTAAGTTAAAAGGAAAAAGTGAAACAAAAGTCTAGGAACAGAGTTCAGAGGGCCTTGAACATGCAGCAGAGAGATTGGGTATCAAGGATGGTCTTTTCAAACCATAAAATAGAGATTCTTAGAGTAGATTCTTAAGAGAGATACTGCCGCAATATCCACTGTAAGGTAGATTCCAAAGATTTCTAAGCCTTATAGCACTATTAGAGAGACAAGGCGGGTGAGGTAATATCATTTATCGTACCAACTTCTGTTGGTGAAAGAAACAAACTTATACAGAGCTCTTCTTCAGGTCCGGGCAAGGTACTCAGAGTGTAACAGGTAAATACAAGGTAGAACAGATTGTTTAGCATAAGTAGTTAACACACATTGTAAGGGGCCATTCAAGGTAAGTGGCCAATTAACATCTCTGCAGTCACAGGACAAAAAAAGAAAGTTAGTCGGTTACAGATTGTTGTAATACAGCATAAATGATTTTTAGTGTCTAACAAAACTATGAATTTAAGCTCCTAGTCTCATATTTTAAGGTGTTATGCAAGTTTCCTTTGAGCATGGGGACTGAGATGTGAGCTATGGAGTGATTGCTTTGTAAAAAGTGTTCTCCCCCAGGTGATAGTGTGTTTGGTTTTTTATCATTTTTCCACATGAGTTAATTCAAGAGCATAGTGATTGGCATTTTTCACCCACATAGTTCGTTATTGGGGCATTTAGTGCACTGGCTGAGGTACACCACATGGTGTGACAGACATGGATAGGACCCATGGCTCTTGAAAGGTGTCTTGTGGGGGTATTGATCATGATAGCTATGCAGATATAGGTACAGGTTTTACAATGGAAGATACTGAATTTTGCTTTCTGAAATTGAAATTCCACAACATGAAGAAAAATGTTTGTGTGTTCTTATTATTGTTTTCATCACATGTGAGTAGAGTATTTAAATGGGAATGAATAAAATAAATAAAAAATGCATTGCGGTGGATCCTCAGACTGTGTAAAATGTCAAAGCTCCATGGATATGAATGGAGCTATAAAAATTTGATACCAGCTGAGGATCTTTCCCATTAAAAATTGGGTTTAATCAACCTGAAGAAAATAGCTTGGCTGTCTCCAACCCTTCCATTCTCCAGACTTACTGCTATTAGGGCCTGAGCTGTGAATATGCATAGAGCCCCGCAAATCTGCGGATATCCACTTTATATCCATGGAGCATGTTTGCAGATCAGATACAGATACAAACTATGTATCCACACAGGGCTCTACATATACAGCCAGAGACTTGCCTTACATAGTCTCTGCTAGAGGAACTAGCATAACTGGACTACCCTTCAATGTTGAGTATTTGTTCCAAAGTGAATACATATCCTTGTGCTGAGAGCAGCCAAATGAAGGTTAGTTGAAAACAAAACAATGAAAAGGACTAGAGAAATAATGAATAAAGAGCAGGGGAAGAAACATGGCAAACGCTGGGGCAACCTCTGAGACTTTCATCTTTTCTCCCCCTTTGCTGCCCTGTCCCCTCTGCTCCTTCCACCTCTACAAAGAAAAGGTGGGGGAGGGGGGAAGAAAAAAAGGAAGAATCCAGCACCAAGATACTACTTCTGAGTATTCTCTGGGATGGAGGAATCATATCACAAACAACATAAGACGGTCCATGGAAAAGTTCATTTCAGTCTTAAGTTATTACTAGTTCAATTGTTATTCCCCGTTTTAAGTCCAGGGAGTGTTGCTGGAATGGGTAATACTTCTAAAGCCAGACAGAATCCTTTAAGTGTGCCCTGAATCTAATATTGGATACATGAAAACTCAGTGGTGCCCCTTAACATTATCTGAATACTACAAGAGGAAATAACCTTTCTATTCACACATTATGTTACATGTGTCACAAAGAACTTTGTTTCTTCCAGGCTTTCCTTATCAATCTAACAGGCTTTCCCTCCTCGTCTTCTTTTTCGGGGAGAATGTTCTAGCTCCTTTTAGGATGAATGAACACTACAACACCTCTTCTTTTTTCAAAAAGCCCTCTCATTGAGCTCCATGTCCACAAGCCAACTATGAGGATCCTCATGTCCTAAACCCAGGCATATGGGCCATTGCCACATCCACAACAATACCAGACAGCTCTGCTAGTGATTGGTGAAGTGATTGGTACCTCCCACAGGAGCCTCACTGGAGGAATTCCTGAGTCCCTGATTCAGCCGGGTATGCTATTTAAGACAGAAAGTTGTCCAAGCAACTGGATGAATTCCTGGCTGGCTACTACATCAGACCTTGTCTTCTGGCCTGACTCCTGAGCCCTGCCTTCTTAATTTGTCCTGGCTCCTGCTGTCCTGATATGCTCCTGGTTGTTGCCTTTCCTGCTTGTTCCTGATCCTTGCCCCTAGCCAGTACCGGGTTTACAATGATGCCAATAACACCGTGGCTCCAGGGCCACACTCAGAAGGGGCCCCGGTTCCCAGACCGTTGCCCCAGCCCCCCACTCTGCCTGCATTCCACAATGAAGCCCCACCCATTTCTCCCGAGGCCTATTTCTCCCGAGGCCCTGCCCACCACTTGATCCCCTTTTTAGGAGTGTTAGTGACAATGTAGGATTCAGCCCTATATTTTCACCTGAGATAGAATTTTAGATCTGATTTGCCCATTTGATTCTTGATACACTTGTATTCTTAACTAATATGTGTGAACAAAGGGATCCTTCCTAATATGTGTAAACAAAGGACAAAGACACTGTATATGTTGCTTCTGCCTAGCCAGATGGGTTTGTTAGTATAATGGGAACAGATATGAACAGTTAAAGTGTGATTGGGCATGGTGGGAGTATAATATACAAGCACACACTTTTAGACTCCCTCAACTCCTATCTCAAGGCAAGGTTAAGCAACCAGTCGGGAGCGACAAGAGGAGACTGGGGGGAAGGTGTAAAACACTAAAAGGCCAAAGAAATGCCTGTTCCTGACCATAGCACAACCTCACTCCTTACCCCTCCCATGGGATACAAAAGAGGTGGGACGAAGACCCCAGACTCACGACCCCCCCAAAATGGAACATGCTCATAAATTGTAAGGGGGCGGGGACGCTGCGGCATGCATTTCAGATATACTTATGACTGCTAAGGAGAAGGGAGAAAGGGACACTGGGAAACAAGGCTCTGTGGCATCAGAGCTATGGACATTCTTGCTGGAAACTAACCCCAATAAACATTGCATTGCCTGCACTTCGGGCTTCTGGTTTCTGTCTGCGTGACAAGAACTAGGGGAGAGGGTGAAGGGAAAGCCCTATAACACATCTCCTCCCCTTCCCCTCCACCCGCTGCTCGATCCTCTCTGCCCCTTCTCCCCTGCCCACACTAGGGTCATTCCTCTCTGCCCCCCTCACCACTATGCAAGCGGCAGACAAGGCCTGGGGGGGAGAGGGGGAAGAGGCTGAGCATGGGCAAAGCGTCGGGACAGAGCACGGGTACAGCAGGTGGGACCTCAGGTCAGAGCGGGTGGCAGGGCCACGGTCTGGGCACGGGGGCCCTGCCCCAGTCTCTGACTCCGGCTCTGACCCTTCGCTTGACTCCCGATGCCTAGTCCGACTATTGGATATGACTGACCAAGCCCCATGTGTGACACCCACTGCCATCACAAAGCCTCTGAGGCTATAACTCAGCACAGCTTTTCTTTAGCTGAGTCTGCCTCTAATTACAATCTATTTACAAGTCAACCAAAAGGTGCTGGAACTTGCATCCTGCTGTGACTTTGGCACCATCTCTCACCAATCAGTGTCACAGGATAGAATGTCTCAGTGCTGTGTTAAATCAATACCAAGGAAAGAAGGAGAGAGATGGTTCTTAAAAGCATCAGGAGAAAAGAGAGGGAAAGCATCAAGACCAAAAAGGCAGTTCTGAAGGATCCAGCTGGCAGCAGGGATAGAAATGTTTAGTTTTCATTGGTTTTCTCTTGCCACAAGATATAAACCAGCCAGTTCAGTTTGAAAATCATAATTATTTTCTTGAAAGGTTTCAGAGTAACAGCCGTGTTAGTCTGTATTCGCAAAAAGAAAAGGAGTACTTGTGGCACCTTAGAGACTAACCAATTTATTTGAGCATAAGCTTTCGTGAGCTACAGCTCACTTCATCGGATGCATACTGTGGAAAGTGTAGAAGATCTTTTTATATACACACAAAGCATGAAAAAATACCTCCTCCCACCCCAATCTCCTGCTGGTAATAGCTTATCTAAAGTGATCACTCTCCTTACAATGTGTATGATAATCAAGTTGGGCCATTTCCAGCACAAATCCAGGTTTTCTCACCCCCCCCACCACACACACACAAACCCACTCTCCTGCTGGTAATAGCTTATCTAAAGTGACCACTCTCCTTACAATGTGTATGCAATGTGTATGATAATCAAGGTGGGCCATTTCCAGCACAAATCCAGGGTTTAACACGAACGTCTGGGGGGGGGGTGTAGGAAAAAACAAGGGGAAATAGGTTACCTTGCATAATGACTTAGCCACTCCCAGTCTCTATTCAAGCCTAAGTTAATTGTATCCAATTTGCAAATGAATTCCAATTCAACAGTTTCTCGCTGGAGTCTGGATTTGAAGTTTTTTTGTTTTAATATTGCGACCTTTAGGTCTGAGATCTAGTGACCAGAGAGATTGAAGTGTTCTCCAACTGGTTTATGAATGTTATAATTCTTGACATCTGATTTGTGTCCATTTATTCTTTTACGTAGAGACTGTCCAGTTTGACCAATGTACATGGCAGAGGGGCATTGCTGGCACATGATGGCATATATCACATTGGTGGATGTGCAGGTGAACGAGCCTCTGATAGTGTGGCTGATGTTATTAGACCCTGTGATGGTGTCCCCTGAATAGATATGTGGGCACAGTTGGCAACGGGCTTTGTTGCAAGGATAGGTTCCTGGGTTAGTGGTTCTGTTGTGTGGTATGTGGTTGCTGGTGAGTATTTGCTTCAGGTTGGGGGGCTGTCTCCCAAGATTTGTGAGAGTGTTGGGTCATCCTTCAGGATAGGTTGTAGATCCCTAATAATGCGTTGGAGGGGTTTTAGTTGGGGGCTGAAGGTGACGGCTAGTGGCGTTCTGTTATTTTCTTTGTTAGGCCTGTCCTGTAGTAAGTGACTTCCGGGAACTCTTGTGGCTCTATCAATCTGTTTCTTCACTTCCGCAGGTGGATATTGTAGTTGTAAGAATGCTTGATAGAGATCTTGTAGGTGTTTGTCTCTGTCTGAGGGGTTGGAGCAAATGCGGTTGTATCGCAGAGCTTGGCTGTAGACGATGGATCGTGTGGTGTGGTCAGGGTGAAAGCTGGAGGCATGTAGGTAGGAATAGCGGTCAGTAGGTTTCCGGTATAGGGTGGTGTTTATGTGACCATCGTTTATTAGCACTGTAGTGTCCAGGAAGTGGATCTCTTGTGTGGACTGGACCAGGCTGAGGTTGATGGTGGGATGGAAATTGTTGAAATCATGGTGGAATTCCTCAAGGGCTTCTTTTCCATGGGTCCAGATGATGAAGATGTCATCAATATAGCGCAAGTAGAGTAGGAGCGTTAGGAGACGAGAGCTGAGGAAGCATTGTTCTAAGTCAGCCATAAAAATGTTGGCATACTGTGGGGCCATGCGGGTACCCATAGCAGTGCCGCTGATCTGAAGGTATACGTTGTCCCCAAATGTAAAATAGTTATGGGTAAGGACAAAGTCACAAAGTTCAGTCACCAGGTTAGCCGTGACATTATCGGGGATAGTGTTCTTGACGGCTTGTAGTCCATCTTTGTGTGGAATGTTGGCGTAGAGGGCTTCTACATCCATAGTGGCCAGGATGGTGTTATCAGGAAGATCACCGATGGATTGTAGTTTCCTCAGGAAGTCAGTGGTGTCTTGAAGGTAGCTGGGAGTACCTTGATTATCATACACATTGTAAGGAGAGTGGTCACTTTAGATAAGCTATTACCAGCAGGAGAGTGGGTTTGTGTGTGGGCGGGGCGGGTGAGAAAACCTGGATTTGTGCTGGAAATGGCCCAACTTGATTATCATACACATTGTAAGGAGAGTGATCACTTTAGATAAGCTATTACCAGCAGGAGAGTGGGGTGGGAGGAGGTATTGTTTCATGGTCTCTGTGTATATAATGTCTTCTGCAGTTTCCACAGTATGCATCCGATGAAGTGAGCTGTAGCTCACGAAAGCTTATGCTCAAATAAATTGGTTAGTCTCTAAGGTGCCACAAGTACTCCTTTTATTTTCTTGAAAAAAACCCAACCTCTGAGCAGCTTAAAATATTTCCACAGAAATGACCCTTCAGCTATTACACATTTTTTGTTTTAGATCTCTTTCCTTTTATGAAACAGTAAAACATTTTTTAAAAATTTTCAATGAAGAAAAATAGTTCAAAGATTATTTTTTAAATAAATTGATTATGTTTCACGGAAGCTTCCTTCATTGTATTACAAATACAATGTCAATGAGCTGTTTATTTTACTCTGAAAAAATCAACACTTGTTTGCTAACCCTAAACCCCATTTATTATTTCATTATGTAGATATAGCAAGGAAGGACACACTTTGAATTAGGGTTCCAAAGCTAATAAATAATTGATAGATGTATGTTACAGCCATGAGTAGTATGTTTTATAGATGGTTATATGCACATCAGAGAAAGGTGTTATAGATGGTTATAAGCAACCTATTGAACTATTGGACTCTATATGAATCTCTGATTTTAGTAAAACATTTATTAATCATTTTAACCCTTTATAAACTCTTTTTACCTTAAGGTAAATGGAACCTTAAGGAAAATCTTTAGTTTTCCTTCTGATCAAAGTTTACACTTTGATCTAGAGTTGATCCACATGATATGAGGATGTATTAATTACACCTCTTCTCTTGCTCCTTAAGGTTTTCCACAAGGCTAATGTTTTACATTTGAGGACTGTAAGGTGGTCGCGGTTCTCTTCCTGTCCGTCAGGGAGCGAGACCACGCCCACTCGCTACAATGCTTCTGGAGTGACGCAGTTCAGGGGAAAATTAGCTGACAGTTAATAGGCCCAAGGCTGCAGTCCAGGCCAGGCAGCAACTGGATATGTGAACCCCAGCCCTCAGCCAGGTGGGACAGCAAACAGTTAATGGCTCTGGCCTGCAGTCAGGCAGAGCAGAAGTGAGTCTATATGCCTGTGGCCCTCAATCAGGGCAGGGCAGAAAATAGGTAATGGCTCTGGCCTGCAGTCAGGTAGAGCAACACAGCAGTCTAGGAGATCAACTTTCTGGTGGGACAGAAAGCAAAACTGTGTGGCATCCTAGCTCGGGCAGGTGACAGACCAATAGAGGCCCACCCGACTCCACTGTGTCCCAGCTCAGGGCCCTAACAGCGGCGGAGTGGTCCGCCACTGAGTCAGTGGGGAAATCTGGCAGCAACACACTGGCTGGCTTGCAGACAGTAACACAGCTGAACCCTATTCGGCTTCCCTGGGCTACTTCTAACACTTCCATTCAGGGGATACCTGGGTTCTGGGATTGTCATTTGTCCCACTGGGGTAAATGGATAGTGGCAGCCCCAACAACTCCTTGGTGTTCCCAGTGCCTGGCAACTCCGGCAGTCCCCCCAGATCTCTGGCTCTATAGTGGCCTCCTTTGGGTCCGAGCTCCTCCCATCAGGGGGAGATGTCCTGCTCCTTTGGCAACTCCACTCCAACTGACCTGGAAGGCCTGCCTTTTATATTTCTGGTTCCTGCCCCCACCCTCTGCTTCCAGAGGGGCCGTCAAGGGTGTCCCAGCTCTGCCCAGCAGGGGGCGGTTGTGGTTTCTCCCCATCTGTCAGGTAGGGAGACCACGCTCTGTCGCTGCAAGGATTCAAGTGGCACATAGATCTTGTGTCCCTTTAATTAGGGGTGAATTTTACTTGTCAGAAGCTCTGCTGAAGGTGGGGAATGAAACAAAACATGTCCAAGATACCTTGACCACAAACCCTGGGCGGTGGACAGCCAGTGTCATCAACTTTCAGGACAACTTTAGTTTCCTGCAAGCTACAGATGGAAGGAGCTTGCATCAGCTTGTGCTGCTGAAACTTCTGTCCCTGGTGAACTGGCTGATTCTGGGAGCTTTACCAAAGTCTTTAAGACAGAAGATGGCACAGACTATTGGCTGAATCTGGCTGGCTCCTTATGTATGTATGTATGTATGTATGTATTTATTTATTATTTTTAAAGACAGTATAAGGACAAAAAGGCAGTTGGAATCATCAAACTAGGTTATATATGTATTTCGTTTTTTTAATATACAAAACCTCTTCCCATAATATAAGGCTATCTAAGACTTTCTCAACATGAAATTTGGTATTGTTCTACTTGGGGTTACACTGGAAGACCATTTGGAAACTTTAGCTAGTGCAAAATGTGATAGCCCACTTGCTTGGTGGTGCATATTCAGGGAGCACAGTACACCTCTTTTCTGATTTTAGTTTGTTTCAGGCTGCCTTGCAAAGTGTTGATTTTAACCTATGAAGCCGTTAATGGAATGCAACATGGCTACCTGAGAGACTGTCTCTTCCTTCACATGGACCAACTTACACTGACAGTCAGATGCTTTATATAAGAAAACTGTTGGCAGAGTGGCCTAGTAGGTAAGACAGGAGCCAGACGAACTGGCTTCTCATCTTGGCTCTGCCAGTGTCCTCAAGCAAGAATCTTTGCTCCTCTCTGCCTGTGATGCCTCTCCCCTCCTTTGGTCAATCTAATGCAAGGAGGCCCTGATCTTGAATGGGACCTCAAAGTGCTATGGTAATACTGATGGCAATAATAATATGAGGAGACAGTGACTCAGAAACGCAGTTCCAACCTCAGGAAAATGGTGCCTGAATCTCGTGGACTTCAGAACATGCTGCATGGCATACGCTTCACCACAGGTTTGAGAACAGTGGGATGGGAGCAAGAGAGAGGGATAGATGGTGAAAGCGCATGTCCTTCATGTTAATCAAGAAATGCTGTTCATGTTCATGATTTGTTAAAATGTTTTCTGACTGATAGGCTGAAAAGTAGTGATCATTGATAATTGGTAAGTGTTATTACTGATTTCAGTATATATGCACCTAGAAAAATGGCAAGATGCAGTTTTTACAAATTGAAATAAAAATGGATAAAGTTAATATTAGGCTTCTTTTATAATCGTTTATGTTAATGCAAGTGTTTTCATGAGGCTTCTCATTCTACTATACCATAGGGCTCTCCATTCCCAAGGCAGTGAATCCAGATACTAGCCTGCTGATAAGGGATTTTGCTCAGATGTTATGCCATCTATACTATTTTGAGCAGAATGATTACTAATGGTCATTCTATGTTCCAATGTCACTGGGGAAAAGGCAGAGGCTTGTTGTCCTGTTTTATCTTTTGAAATCTTTACTATCTTGCATAACATACTATCCTTGTGCTTGGTAAAGAGACCCATACGAGAACAGAAAGGAGACACCCTAGTTGGTTAATTCCTTTGAGATAAAAAGACCATGTATTAAATTTCTGTGTTCACCTGAAATAACTTTGAGGTATATCTGTACCTTTGTGCAAAGCAATATCTTTGGAAAGCCAGGCACTATCAGATTGCGGGTGGGTGGGGAGGAGGGAGTGGAGTTTTTTTGTGTTTCGGCGGCAGCCAAATTCTTTACAAGAATTTACCACTATCACTTTCCAGCTCAACAGAAGCAGCAACCTAACAATGATAAAAATCCTTACATACCATTTTTGTTATTGTTTGTTTAGTAAAAGAACACGGATTACTGAAAATGTTCCCTGCGTCCATTGGCAGGAAAGTCAACTGTATTATTGCATAAATGTACTTAAGAACATTGCTTTTGTGCATTAAAAAAACAGAAAAGAAATAATGAGGTCATTAATGAATAGAGGTGACAGACTGAAATCATAAGACACCACTTCTCTCTGTACGTACAGCATGAATATAGTCAATAATACCACTATTGGCGGTATTTGGACTTTCAAAGCTGGTACAATTAATTACTCTGAAGTACTATATAGAATCTTTTGTGCAGACTTCCAAATACAAGAGTTTGATGACTAAAAATTCACAGATGTATCTATTGTTGATATCTTTTGCGTTTCAAACTGGAGCATAGTTCCAACTATCAGCAAGTTGTTGAAATAAATGAAAACCAAGGTAAAAAATTCAGAACCAGATCCTCAACAGGTACTAATTGATTGATTATCATCAATTATATGATATCATCAATTATATGATCAATGAGTGGATTGATTATCATCATCCACTCATTGATGTGGATACAGCAGCAAAATGAGGACAGACATGCATGGAATTAAGTGGCAGGTTGACACTTTTATTTAACTTGACCACAGGTGAGAGGTGCTCTCTGCCCACCAACCATACTCTTCTATACTGCATTTAATTTGTTCCAGTGAGAGGATTACAGGCCTCCTTACCATATAACTAGGCCCTTCATTTTCAGTTTTGATATTATTTAATTTTTCCTGGGACTTTATCAGTGTTTATTACCACAATAACAAAAACAGGTGAAATCAGTGCAAAAACTGTAAATTTTTCTGGGTAAATATCAGGGTTTATTTTGGTGGATGGAAAGACAGGGGGAAAAGTATTCAGTAGATTCATGCTTTGAACTGTGTTCATCAGTGTGGTTTGCTGCAGAACTAAAACAGAACTCAAAACACAACTCCACCTCTGAGTTTACAAAAAAAACAATATATCTCTAATTCCCAAATAAAACTTTTCATTTGAATAAACAGTTTACTGTTGTTGACTTAGAACTGTTAGCCTAATGTGACAGGGTCGGGCCAGCAGGCTATAGGAGAGTGGTGGAGGGCAGATGTATTGGGCCCAGGCTGGGTGGGTCCCTTTTGCCTGAGTGAGGTGATAGGGAAGGTTTTTTTTTTGAAACAAAAAAGAATTTTTTTATTGTGTAACACTTGCAAGAGTTACCAAAGAAAACAAAACAAGTTATGCAACAAAACAACGCAAACAGAAGGTATAACACAGCAGCTTTCAGGAGGGAGAAGTGTTCAGGCTAGCCTGGGCCCAGAGCGGGAGGGCTTCCTCGACACTCGTGGTCTTCCACCCTCCTGAGTTACCTAGTGGCCTTCCTGCCGGCTTCCACCGGCAGCTCTTTTATCTTTGTTTGAGAGGTTTTCCGCGAGACCTCTCCGAGCTGCCGGTCTTCTACCAGGACCTCCTCCGGACCTGGAAACTGTTTCTCACGACCAGGTCTGTGGCGGCCACCGTGGGAGCAGATCTCCTCACGGAGCCCCTGCTACACAACCCCCAACTCTAAAAACGGCCAAGCTGAGGGCTGCTGTGAAGCTCAAAGGAGAGCAAATCCGCCAATAAGTGCAAGACCCACCAAGGTAGTGCAGGAACTTTGTCACACTATAAATATTTACAATTAATATTTGGGCCACACCATTTGCAGCCCATACACTCAACTTCATCCTTTTTGCCTGTTATTTGTTTTGTTTTTTTTAACTTTTGAATACTTCCTTGTCTTCTGAAACGTAGTGTGATACAGATTTTTGTTTTCTTCCCATTTTAGTGAGTCAAATCTTTGAACTGTTATCTGCTAACAGCTTGAAATGTGTACGTGGTGAGCATGAGATTCATCAGTATGTTCAGATGTGCACACACTTCAGAGCTTGTATGTGTGCCTGTTTATTGATTGTGTGTGTCTTCTAGACTACATAAAGCTTTGCATATCCACACAAACTAATGTGTTTTCATAATACATATATCTCATGCAATGTACTGTATTTTCCTAATAAAACAAGTTATTTTTATTTATTTGAATGATACAAAAGTAGGGTGAACATCAGAAAAAAATGAACACTTTTTGTAAAACCCAGGACTTTTTCGTTAAAAATCAGTTTAAACTGAAAACAAAGGGGCTTACATATAACCCACTCCTCAGGGTAAGCGCTCCTCTGTCTACCCTCAGGAGTCAGTTTGCTCTGAGTCCTAGCAACCTGCCCCATGCGAGGGGTATGGAAGGTGAAGAAGGGTGCGGACCTCGGCCCACAAGGTCTGACCTTGAAGGCAGCAAGGTCTCACCCTATCCCATGAGACCAAGGCCCATCACCAAATACCAGGTCTTTTATCTCTGTGAACTGTTCATATTATCCTTTTAGCTCCACTGGAAACCAGCTGCAAGCTGTAACAAATTAGCAAGTCATCCCAAGTACCTCAGTTAGGTACCATCCACATTTGTATTTAACCTACTGTGGCTGGAAAGTGCTTCAAGGAAGGCAAAAAAACTCCCTGGTCCTCTGCCAACTGGCCCATGGTAGAAAACATTTCTTCCTGACTCCCAAATGGGAGATCGGCTAACCTCGGAACATCTGTTGTCTGGGTTCCCGTTCCTACTAAGGGGTGGGTAGGGTGGGGCTGCTGGACTGGGGCCAAAAGAGTCTCCACCTGGCATCCACTCCAGGTTAAAACCAACAAACTGGGAAATGCTGGCCAATCAGCACCCCTCCCTTCCAGCTGCGCAATGGGTGCCAGAGACTCACAGCAGGGAAGGTCGCAAGTGACCCCTCACGCGCTGCTGGGACTGTCCCCCATCACTGCCAGCCCCATCAAGTTCCCCCACCCACTGAGGCAGGTGGGACCATTTGATTTCAATTTAATTTTGTTCACACTCATGTTTAAATGAGGACTACCTCACCCACCTTGTCTCTCTACATCCATTAAAGTCAATTACACCAGTGTGAAATCAAAATGAGTCCCACTGTCTTTAGATGAGGGAATCAGTACTGCAGACATCCTCTCACACTGGCTTATCAACAGCAAGAGCGACATACTCAGTTTGAGTCAGCTTGTCACAACCAATACTCACTTTCTGTCCTACTGTTTGCCTTCCACTTCTTTGTTCCTAAAATACTATATACCCCTTCTCCCCTCAACATAAACTAGTGATGCTGGTGCAGTAAATTAAAGATTCCATGAACTGTGCACCAATGTATATTAACATTAAAATGGTAAC
This sequence comes from Chelonia mydas, assembly GCF_015237465.2. Taxonomy (NCBI): domain Eukaryota; kingdom Metazoa; phylum Chordata; order Testudines; family Cheloniidae; genus Chelonia; species Chelonia mydas. The sequence continues at coordinate 76,193,634 of NC_057850.1, read as the reverse complement.
TCTTTCACTGTTTAGCTATTAATATTATTTGATAAAGCCGAGGTAAATATTCAAAACAAATCACTTTTCACCAAACTTTGCCCCTTTTTTAATGAGTTCCTGACACTTTTGTGAGTTTGAAGCCAACTTACAACACTTTGAAATTACCTCATTCCACTTAATTTTGATTTTTTTAAATTACTAGGATGACTGGGAGGGGGGAAGGTGGGAGAGGGGGGAGCCACTAAGTGAAACATTAGAACTTCTGAATTTTGCAAAAGAAGATGGTAGCAGAGGTGGTGATATGTGTCCTAAGGGGAAGAGCATGGGAATAACAGGCGGAAGTCCCGAGTTTTATTTCCACTTATGCTATTATGTGTCTTTAATAATAATTTGCACAAATATTATTTAGTTAAGCCTCACAATACCACTGTAATGTAGAAAGTTATTATCCTGTATTTTATGGATGAGGAAAATGAGGCTCAGGAAGCTAAAGTGACATGCCTAGGTTTACAGCCCAGATCACCTGTTTCCCTCCCCTTATACACTACCCTTATAAATTACCCTTACTCACTAAGGATTCCTAACTAGGAAAAAGAAATGGGGGAGTTATTTACAGGTTAAAGCAGGCAAATATGTAAATAGACACACAAGTTACATTCTATAGTTCCAAAAGATGACAGAGTTCTAACAATCTAGCACTGAATGTCTTTTAGGGCTAACCCAGGTTCACCTTGAGGATCTCTGCTTTTGTATCATAGCTCCAGCTCCGTGAGAGTCCAAACAGCAAAAAAAAAAAAAAAAAAAAGAGAGAAAGGAGAAATTTTCTTGCTCCCTATCTTTATTTCCTTCTTCCAGAATTCAAGCTGATGGGATGAGCTCTTTTGCACATAGGCTCTTCATGGGTGTGCAGGGGCAATTAGCAAGGTCTTTGTGTTGTCACGTCTCACAATAGCCCATTTACTTTTGATTGAACTTGTTGATGGTTAGGAGACAATCCCTCCTGCCTGAGTTGATAGATTTCAGAGCAAACCTTTTTATAGTCATAAAGCAAAAACTTAAATATTACCTTATAGCATGTGCTAAAAAATATAAGTGAGATTAATGCACACAGCAATTTACAAGCATTTCATAAAGTCTAGACACTAAACACATTGTTACAATTCAATACCCATCTTAACCTTACTAACAGGTGAGCTGGACTGGTTTCCAGCAATGAATTTGTTAGTGCTTGGCTGAGGCCTAATGTCTTGGCAAGAGCTGGCATCTAGTTTACCAGCATCACAGTCGTCATCTTTGTTTACCTAATCAACTGCAACTCAGAAAAGCTATATGACACTAACTTATGCAACAGGCTAACTTCAGCAGCAATTCATGTTTAATTTCTATCACTACCAACCCTAACATTGTTAAGAAGGCTATTAAATTAACAGATTCCTGTGACAGTGTTTCATTTTTCATTATAAAAGGAAGGCAAGCAGCAAAGACGGCAGAATTTTCATCAGCTAATGCTTGTAGTGAATCCATTAGAAAGTCATTGGTATCTAATTGTCTAATCACAGCAAAGGCCTAAGAGTGACATGGCTCTAATGGGATTAAAGTAGATTGTAGTGCACTACCTCCACTTTCTGATCCAGTCTGCAGATAGTAATGACCTTGCAGGTCATCTCAGTTAATTTAATTAGGCTCCAAAGAAAAGAAGAAAAAACTCCTTTGATTAAATGGGCAACAGAACATGCACTAGTTTATTTACACATTTAAAAGATAAAGGTGAAGTTTGGTGTAGGTTGAATAAATATATCAGTAAGTACAAGGTATTGAGGCTATGTAACTCATTAAGTCCCTTTAACAAAGAACTGCTAGCAGAACTGAAGCTGGTTGTATACAGATGATGGAGACATGTTGTTGACAATTAACAGGACAAAAACTGATTGAAAAAAACACCCTAATTGCACTGGAAGGGTCAAGTGAACAACTGCCTACGTCATTCTGAAGTGATGGAGCCACTGCTCTTCATCCCAGAAGAATTTGGTCCCATCATTCTATGGTCAGAGTCTGAACCCAAAAGCAACATTCCACCCAATGAATTTCACCATCTAGAACAGAGGTGGCAAATTACGGCCTGTGGGCCACATCCGGCCTGTGGGACTGTCCTGCCTGGCCCTTGAGCTCCCCACCAGGGAGGCTAGCCCCCGGCCCCTCCCCTGTTGTCCCTCCTCCCCTGCAGGCACGCTGCCCCGTGGGCAGCGCTCTGGGCGGCAGGGTTGTGCGCTCCTGCCAAGCAGAGTGGCAACGTGTCTAGCTCCTGCTGGGCGGCGCGGCTGCCAGACATGCTGCTCTGAGAGGCGTGGTAAGGGGGCCGGGGCCAGGAGTTGGATAAGGGACAAGGGATACCAAGGGGAAGTCAGGGGACAGGGAGCAGGCAGCGGTTGGATGGGGCGGAGGTTCTGCGGGGGGTGGGCGGTCAGGGGATGGGGAACGGGGTGGGGGGGTGTTGGATAGGCGTGGGGTCCCGGGGGGGTCTGTCAGGGGGTGAGGGGTGTGGATGGGGTTGGGTGGGTGGGAGCAGGGGGGTTGGATAGGGAGTGGGATCCTGGAGGGCGGTTAGGGGCAGGTGGTCCCAGGAGGGGGCGGTCAGGGGACAAGGAGCAGGGGGGTTGGATGGGTTGGGGGTTCTGAGGCGGTCAGTCAGGGGGCAGGAAGTGGGAGGGGGCAGATATGGGGTGGGGTTCAGGCTGTTTGGGGAGGCACAGTCTTCCCTACCTGGCCTTCCATACAGTTTTGCGACCCCAATGTGACCCTCAGGCCAAAAAGTTTGCTCACCCTAGATCTAGAACTATGTGCAAACGCTACTCCATGGAGTACAGGTGTTCGATAATTCAATAAACTGCTACACTTGCTCTCTCTAGATACTGATGGAACATTCACAATTCCCTTGCTGCAGCCACCAAAGATGCCTTGCCATTACTTTTCAAAACCTTTCATGCTGATCATGGAGAGATGAGTACACATGTGGTCCTCCGTTTTGAGAAAAGGATTGAGAAATGGTGCCAGTTTTTATGAATTTATTGGTGTTCCCCAGGAAACTACGCAAGTGGCTACAGATGCTATCTTTGGTGTGAGATCTAAGGTACAAATTGACCCGGGGTAAGTGGCCGATCTCTTGGGACTGGAAGCAACCTGAATCTTTTGTGATCTTTGGTGTATAGCAATCAGCTGTCTCTAAGTCCAGATTGCTTGGGAGGCAAAATAGACTGTAATGTCCAAGGGGACTGTCTGTGACTCCATGGTAATACTGTCATAGCACTTCAGAAGTTCACATTTGTTACTGGGTTGATGAAATCTAATTATAGAACTTACAACACGTTTGGGGTGTCTGCCCTGCTTTTTGACAGTCTGCCCTGAGAGTGAACCATTCCAGACAGTGTGACAATGACTAAAAACTTTATATGTGGTTGAGACGGTAGGAATTGCAGCCTATGATTCAGATGGTTTGCAATGTCTCATGTGACTGAATAGGCCAATCTGAGATTTGCATGATCTTTGGCAGTTATTGCAAATGTATGCATCTTGGTTGGGAGCTGCTTGCTCCCTATGGGCTCTTTTCTCTTCTAGCTGTAGGAGCCAGCTCCTGTCATTTATTATGATACCCTAATGGAGATGATGGTGCCACTTGTTATGAGATCACTTGCCAAGATTTCCCATTGGTCAGGATCAATTCCAGATTCCTTCATATTTCGCTTGCATGTGTCTTTATAGTGAAGCTTGGGAGGTCCTGTTGTTCTTGTCCGGTCTGATAGCTACCTGTATAGCAGGTCCTTGGTTATGAGTCCATCTTCCAACCTACCGAGATGGCCCAGCCAGCACAGTCATCTTGCTTGAGCAGGGCTGTCACAGTTGGTAAATTTGCCCTTTGAAGAACCTCTGCATTGGTGACGTTATCTTGCCATTTGGTGTTGAGAATGTGGCATAAACAATGTAGGTGGAAACTGTTCAACCTTTTCTCCTGATGAGCAGAAGTTGTCCATGTTTCCCCACCATACATGAGAATGCTGAGGGTGCAAGCTTGGTACACTAACATTTTGTTCTTGATGCTAAGCTTTGAGTTGTTCCATGCTCTTTTAGTTAGTCTGCTAAAGGTGATGGCAGCCTTTCCAATGAGAATATTTGGTTCTTTGTCCAGTGAGAGGCTGGTGGTCACTGTAGAACCTAAATTGCTGAATTTTTGGACTACTTCTAGCTGGTTTGCATTTAAGGTAATGGAAGGATCTGGAGGAACCCCCTGTCCTAATATAACTGTATTCTTGATGCTAATGGTGAGAGCAAATGCCTGACAGGTACTTGAAAGGTAGTCCATGAGTTCTTGTAATAGATCTTCATTGTGGGATATGAGGGCATCATCATCAGCGAATAGAAGTTCCCTGATTAGCACCTTTTTGATTTTGGTCTTTGACTTAAGTTGGGACAGGTTAAAGACTTGCCTATCTCATCTTATGATGAGATACACTCCATCTTTCATGTCCTTAAATGCTCAGTTCAAGCATATTGAGAAGAAGATTCCAAAGAGTGTAGGGGCAAGAACACATCCTTGCTTCATTCTGCTTTCATCACAAAGCTGTCCAAAGAGGACCCATCAACCTGGATAGTTGCGCTCATGTTGTTGTGGAATGAATGTATAAGACTTAACAGGGTTGGTGGACATCCTATATTTTCTAGTATTGCATCTAGTACTACACTATATATGTGTGTGTGTGTGTGTGTGTGAGAGAGAGAGCCTTAAGGTCTCATTATATGAAAAGATACATAGAGTGTTATATTCTACTAAGTTACTTCATTATCAGAGGCAATGGAAATGGTTGGATGTAGGGTATTTGTGTACATTTGCTATCAATCTTGGAAATATTGGTTTGTATTTTACTTAAAAGTAAGTATATATATACCCCCTTCTTGTTGTGAAAACAACTTACAACATTATGCAAATAGATGCCCTGCTGTATTTGTGCCTACAGCCAGATTGAAATAGTAGCATCAACAGAGATGTGAATATTCCTTCAGCCATTTTCATTAGGTGTGAAGTTTAAAGCCTGCTTGTGCCCTTAGAACACTTGTAAGCAATCTCAGAATCATTTTATTAATGATACAATCTTTAATATTGTCAAAGGGTTCACTCACCACTGGTGGCATCTCCTGCTGGTCGTTCTCGTGACTTTATGGGCCACGGATGGGGTGTGCATAAATTAGGAGGTAAGGGGGAAAAAGCAGCCAGAACCTAAGGAAAAGCTTCTGGAGGAGACAGAAAAGGAGCTGCAACTTGTCGCACTTGAGGTAGATGTGTGCTAGGGTCTCCCTCATGCCTCAGAAGGGTCAGGTATCAGGGAGATAGGTGAACCATGCCAGGTACAAGCCCGTGCTCATGGCTTCATGAAGGAGCCTCTAACTGATATCCCCCTGTACCTGCCCAGCTGAGCCTGTTCTACTTCCCTACTCCCTGTCTCCTTCTCCAGGTGCAGCCTGGGCAGTTAATTGGCCCACTTAGCCATCATAACCCTTCCAGGCCTTGTGTGGAATGAACACCCCATCACAAATATAAACAGCCTAATCATGGTCTTGATTACACTGGTGTACATCGGGGTAACTCAAGGCTTCTCTACACTTAAAATGCTACAGCAGCACTGCTGCAGCTGGGCCGCTGTAGCGCTTCAGTGTAGACACTATCGATGCCAAGGTGAAGGATTTTCCCATCGGCATAGATAATCCATCGCCCTGAGAGGTGGTACAGGTAGCTAGGTTGATGGAGGAATCTTCCATCAACCTAGCACTGTTGACATGGGGACTTAGGTTGGCTTAACTATGCTGCTCGGAGGAGTGGATTTTTCACACCCCGGAGTGACCTAGTTATGCTGATCTAATTTGCTAGAGTAGGCCAGGCCTTAGTGGGAATCAAGTCTACAAACAGACTCTGAGTGGACTTCCAGTGAAATTATTAAAATCTAGTGGATGTTCATTGGCCTGCTGTGTATGAAATGAGTTGATAACCTTATTCCAGCCTATAATGGAAAAACATCACCGCTACAATACTAATTTTCACTCTCATTGGCAGACTCTAGAGAGAGGCCAAAGACTGAATAAGACTTAGAGGCTGTAAATTACGAACATTTCCCACAGGTGGTCCCTGCCAGGCAAACGTGAGACACAGTGGACGGATGATTTGTGTAAGATTGCATTGTTGTGACCAATGCAGCAACTATTTTGTGGATAAATAAAAGATTTAATACTGCAGTACTGTCACTCCAGTGTCTTTCACCAGCACTAAAATGAAAAAAAAAGATGATACAATGTCTGTTAACATCTGTAGCTAATCAATTAATATGATGCTGAAGGTAAATAAACCATATGGTTTTGGGGTATTAAAAAATTTATCTCCTCATCTATAACATTGCACACGTTGGTAACCCATTGTGTTTTCCCTTGCTAGTTACAGTATTGAGAGGCTTCTGCTGCAGGCAGGTTATTGGAACAGTTAACCCAATGACCTGGTCTGGTATGAATCTCTCAGTGACTTTCTTGCTATATCCTCCTGGAGCTCAGTTCATCAACAGGATTCTGCCAGCTTCCACTAGTGAAAAAAACAGCTTGTACCAATAGAACTAGAGCTGACCAGACATCAAAATATCTGTTCCATGGGCAATTTTGACATTTCAAAATTTGGTTTCATTCTAACTTGGAACAAAAGTTGAAATTTCTAAATTTTTCATGAAACAGTAATTCTGAAAAGTTTAGATTTAGTATATCTGTTTTTTGAGAACACCAAAACATGGTAGATCTGCGTTGAATGACTTATTGCTTATTTCATTCATAATATATATGGATAATAACTGAGTCTATCATTACAGCCTTTCTGTCTGTGTGATGGTAAAAAAGGATGCACTACCAACTGATATCCTGCCAGTTTTTTCAAGGTATAGGTTAGAATTTCTTACCGTGTCATTCATGCTTAACATCACTGATCATTGACTCTGCTCTTCTTCCAGACTGTAAGATGTCTTTATACAGTATAGCTGTAATACTGAACACTATGACATTTGTCTGTTGTCCAAGATTCATTTAATTTATTTCCTGAGTTTTACAAGTACAGTCCCCTTGTCCATTTGAATCATAGAAATCTGGTTTACAGGTACCATTTATTCATAATGGAGTCTGATAGAAAGCAACTATTCCGTTTGCCCTAACAAATAAAGCTCAAAGTATTCACTGATATTTTCTCAAACTTTTAAATTTATTTACTTATATATATTTGCATTCATACTTCAGGGTCTTTTCTCCCCAAAGATATTTTTTGAAGCTAAGAGATGAAATTGAAAGTTACACTTCTTTCGTTATTTTATTGCTCTTGACAAATAGCATCAAATAATTCATGTAAGATTTAATATTTATACACTACAGTTGGCTTTAGTGCATGGCAGGTGATGAGGTTCACAGAGATAGAGAAAAACTCCAAGCCTCATTTTTTTATACCTTTGTTATTTTAATTTTCCCATTTTAAAAAGCTGCAAAACCTCCACTTTCAAGAAAAAAACAACATCAGTCTATTATTTATGGAATTTCATGGTCAAATAAATGCCCTCTAGCCTTCACAGACTATTCACCAAGAACTGTCAGAACCAGAAATAATATAACAATCAGGGTGAATCAAATCCCATGAATAAATAATGAAATCTATTTTCATTTCAAATTCAGTGTAGCTATAAAAAACAACAGTGTATCTCTTAAAAAGCAACAATAAAAATATTTAGATTCATGGAAAAAAACATCACGAAGCATTGTTAATTCAACAGGACTTTTAGTAGAGCTTGAATAGACTGGGAAGCTACAATTCACTCGCAGAATGACAAATAAATTGGGGCTCTTAGATCCTTTTTATGCTTTCATTAGAGATGTGCATGTAGTAAAATGTCAGATATTCTGAGTATATAGGCTGTTAGTTGTACTCTTGTGTTGGACTGGTAGGTTCAGGATACACCATGACCCTTATTGTGCTTGTGGATACCTACAATAATATGGAGGTAATGCACCCTCAACTCTCACTACCCAAGTTGATATAAGATGAGGAAGTCATCAAGGGAGGTTGGAGATGGACAGTGCTCTCCTTTGGGCATGGAGGATAAGGAAAAGAACAAATTGTGGGTAGAAAAAAGAATTGGGCCTGACATACTGCCTTTTTAGTGTGGTTTGAGATCTGACAAGATCAACATTTAGGCGTGAAACTAAGGCATTATGATACAGTGTTCTGGGTAGCATAGGTGCTGACTTTCTAATATGTCGGGGCGGGGGGTGCTTCCCCTGGCTCTGCCCCAGGCCCTGCCCCCACTCTACCCCTTCCCCCAGTACCCCATCCCAACCGGCCTGTTCCCGCCCCACCACTGCCCTGCCTCTTCCCACCCCCACTCCACCCCCATGTCAAGGTTCCTTCCCCACTCTGAACTCTAGGGTACAGATGTGGGGACCTGCATGAAAACCCCTTAAGCTTATTTTTACCGGCTTAGCTTAGAACTTCCCCAAGGTACAAACTATTTTACCTTTTGCCCTTGAACTTTATTGCTGCCAGCACCAAGCATCTAACAAATATATAACAGAAAGAGCCCGCTTGGAAATGTCTTTCCCACCAAAATCCCCCCAAACCCTACACCCCCTTTCCTGGGGAAGGCTTGATAAAAATCCTCACCAATGGGCATAGGTGAACACAAACCCAAACCCTTGGATCTTAAGAACAATGAAAAAGCAATCAGGTTCTTAAAAGAAGAATTTTAATTGAAGAAAAAAATAAAAGAATCACCTCTGTAAAATCAGGATGGTAAATACCTTACAGGGTAATCAGATTCAAAACATAGAGAATCCCTCTAGGCAAAACCTTAAGTTACAAAAAGACACAAAAACAGGAATATACATTCCATTCAGCACAACTTATTTTCTCAGTCATTTAAAGAAATCAGAAGCTAACGCATATCTAGGTAGATTACTTACTAAGTTCTAAGACTCCATTCTTTTTCTGTTCCCGGCAAAAGCATCAGAGAGACCCTTTCTTTCTGCCCCCCTCCAGCTTTGAAAGTATCTTGTCTCCTCATTGGTCATTTTGGTCAGGTGCCAGCGAGGTTATCCTAGTTTCTTAACCCTTTACAGGTGAAAGGGTTTTTCCTCTGGCCAGGAGGGATTTTAAAGGTGTTTACCCTTCCCGTTATATTTATGACACCCCACATCTGAGAATGCCCCACCCTCGCTTCTTTCCCCTACTCCCTAATGCCTCCTGCACACCAGGGTACAGCTGATTCACAGAGTGTGGGAGGCGCTGGGAGGGAGGGGAGAGGCGCTGATTGGTGAGGCCCCTGGTGAGTGGGAGGTGCTGGGGAGAGGGCGAGGTGCTGATAGGAGGACTGCCAGTGGGTGCTCAGCACTCACCATTTTTTTTCTGTGCGTGCTCCAGCCCTGGAGCACCCATGGAGTAGGCACCTATGCTGGGTAGACACAATGAAGGACCTGTATGTAGGTGATATTATAGGTGATCAGAGTCAAGTTAACAAAGCAAACAAATCAAACATATTTTACGCACAAATGCAAATAGATAAGCAAATAAATTAGTAACTATCCTTAATTAGAGGGTAATCCAGGAGCACCTCATCCTTAACACTTTATTGGTTGTAGAAGCCATACTTTGGGGTGTCTTTAGTTTTTCCCTTTTATGCCATCAGCAATACATCATTGTTAGACAAATCATTTAGAAAAACCCTGTTGGTACTATTGCCTAAGCCTCCTCTTGCCAACTAGTTTTGGTGGTATTGTAGATCTATGATATGGGGAGGGTAGGATTTGACCCAGTGACTATTGGGATTCTTTCCATTGTTTTCAATGGGCTTTGGCTCCAGCCTGTTGTTTAAAGCCCCTTTAGAAAAGCTTTCTTTTGGTCATTCATGTAAATGCATGGGAGAATCTACTGCGTATGTACGCCCATAGCTCTTTTATGTTTTCTTCTGCTCATTTAAATCATTTTATATACAAAATGGTGATGCCCACAAGAAGTGAAACTCTCTTGAAGTTTTAGTAGAGCTGGGTATGAAACAATTTTCACATCCCAGGAAAATTGTCAAGATTTTCAGTTTTTTCCCCATCCTGAATCAGACAAAACTGACTGTGACGGGGCGGTGTAGGCCCAGAGACCCCTTGCTGGAGACCTCAGGGTCCTGGCACATCCATCCCAGGAAAATAGTATTAGAGGAGTTCTCCGAGCTGCATAGAAAGGCTGCATAGGATGTGGCCAATCAGGGGGAGGCTACAAGAAGTTAGCCAGTGTGAGGGTTGCAGGCTAGTATAGAAGGAGCTGCGGCAAACCAGAGTCAGGTGTTGCTTGGAGGCTGAGGATTAAAGCTGGTGCTTCTAGCAGGCTGAATGACAGCAGCACCATGGACAGATCAGTGTGCGGAGACCAGCGGAGCGCAAAAGAGCTCCTGGGTGGTTTCTGGGCCTGAACATAGAAGAGCCCTGAGGTAAGGGTGAAGCATTGTTGAAGGCTGGGGCTGTGGGGAAGTGGCCTAGGCAGCTGAAAGCAGTTAAAACGACACAGTGACATGTGGTTGCTATTCTTAGGATCACTGGGCTAGGACGTGGAATAGTGGGCGGGCCAGGGTCCACCCCCCCTCCCCCCCCCCACCATAAGCCACTGGGGAAGTGGCCTACAATTGAACAATGATAAATCCCCAAAAGGGGATCTAAACTGTTAAGGGGCCGACCTGGAGTCGGAACAGACTAGAGTGGGTGAAGAGTCTCCAGGAAGGAAGCCCTGGGGGCATGGCCCCCTACCAGGCCAGGAGCACTTAAAGACTTTGTTGGGCTAATACACTGGAAGGGGTGTGTTTGTGTTGTATTCCATACAGATTGTGCATGACTCGACCAAAGGACTGAGTCACTAGAAACTGCCAGAGAAACTGCCAGAAGACTCAAAGATGTGCAGACACACAGCCGAATAAGGGAGCACTTTTGAGAGGTGGGTTCCACCCCATTACACTGACAAAATGACTTTGTTTTGTTTCTGATCAACTGAAACATTTTGTTTTGATACTTTCAAAATGTTTATTTTTATTTTTAAATATTTTACTCTGATCAGCTTAAAGTTCAAAACAAACAAACAAAAACATTTCGAACCCCCCCATAATAGATTTTTTTTTCACTTAAAATGTGCAAATGAAACATTTTGACAATTTTGGAACTTTTTCCACGTTTTTTCAAAATGAAAAATTCATCAGAACTGCAGACAGTTTTAGTTTTGACAAATTGGCATTTTCCAATTTAAAATAATTCCCAACCGGCTCTAGTTATTTAGCTCTTCCAAGAGAAAACACTACAAGTTATCATATTTTTTAATTTGTTTCAAAATATTATGTTCCTTCATGGCATGATGAAGCACTCACCATGATGAAGGTGTAGTCTGTAACAAGCATTCTCCACCTAAACTTCTTTTTTCACTGCTGTTCAAGAAATAATTTAATTATAGGTGAACCCATAGTTGTAGTTCTTTGATTTTGGTTGAAGGAGTTCTTTCCACTGTACTGATGGGCAGACTACCCCACCACAGGACACCAGACTGAAAATACTGGCTTTGCCTCTGACTCTGCTTATAGCACTCTATTAAAAAAGACGGGCTCATTAGCAGAGTGCATGGGCACATGAACATTCATTGTGGAAGCAGGTAGATGTCTAATCCCTTCAGAAAAACCTCAGTCCTCATATATACAAGATGTCCATCTTCCATCACCTTGGGGAAAACTATGAGTGAAAAACTATTTTAGAGATATCTGACCGAAAAATATGCCAAGACAGAAAATAGCATTAAAATGGAATAAAGGCTGAGAGCATGGATGAGCAACTTAAGAAGAAAAATAGATGTAATTATCCAAAACCCAAGTATTACAATGTCAGGAAAGTTTCAAATTCCCAGAAGAATAAAAGAAAACATGTCCCAATAAATTACAAACCATTGGGTTATTTTTTTGCAGCATAATGACAACCATGTTCCATCCTAGAGGTAGCTATACTTTGGTATGTGCATATTGACCCAATTGCCACTTTGCAAATGTTTGAAATCCCAGAATGGAATTTCTATATATAGATAGGCTTACACAAGTGTGTAAAGAGGAAATAGGATACACAGTAGCAAATGCAGTGCACAAATCAGCAGTATTATCGCAACATTTAAAAACTTGCCATCTTTACTTAAGATAAATAAATTAGATACCCTCCTTACCTCAGTGTCTATAGTCTTTCTGTATTTTCTACAGGAAATACCTTGATGTTTCAGATATCTCACTGGCAGAGCTTATTTACCTATCTAATGCAAATGGCATGTTTTTAAGGGCTGCCATGTGCTGTTTTGGGTTAAAAATGGTATCCAGCTAACACAGTCAAAAGTACAGATGCAGACGCTCAAGACTAATGACTCAGGCTGAGCAAATTCCCCACAAGGGTTGTGGTTATATGAAAAAGAGGCAGGTGTAGGCTTCTAAAAACCCGCTACGCATATATGCAGCCATCCAGAGCAAGTACAAGCTGCTAGGTATGGCAATGATCATGTGTCTCTTGGGGAAATCTGCATAAGTAAGCACCTCACAGCCCATTTGACTGACTTGTCATGTCAGCCTGAATAATAATAGCAGGATTCCTATGACACTAGATGCACCTGATAGGAAACAGTTCTCCCAGAGATATTCTATGATGCATGGCCTTGTTTTCATTATATAATCAGGATCCAACCCAAAATGTTTCTAAAACATGTGATGACTTTTTACTGGGGTGTCTTTGAAACAATGTTAACTCTGTTGGAACTAAGGGTTCAGGAATATTTCATTCTAGTATTCAGTCATCTATACCCACAAGAGCCTTGATGCAAGTAGTTGAGTTGCCAAATATTTGTTCTCTTGCTTACCAGATGTAAATCCGTATATGCTATTGAATCTGAGGGGTGTGTATGTGAATACAGAGCACCCTGCACTTTGACAAGAAGAGATGACATTAATTCATTCATCATAAAAACATGCAATATACTCAGGAGACTTCTGCTTCCACTCAAATATAGGCATATGTGAATAGAAATTAATGGAAAATATTTTGCCTCCCATGAACATTTCTTAATATTTCAGGGACGCAATTACTACCCTATAAAATGGTGATAAAACTAACATACATAGGGCTTGGACATACTAAATACTACGGGTTTGATCCTTAAATTCCACTCCTTCCTTTTTGGGCTATTCCCACCATGCAAAGGAGCAAGAGAGTTGCCCTAAGCATTCTACTTGGAAAATCCCTGGATGACATTAAACGGGTAAAGGGACAGGAGTGGGCTTTTCTAAATTGCTGTGTGAACAGAAAGAAGGTTATGATGGGTTGGAAACCCCCCCCTCCCCTGCTTCTGGGATGCCACCTAATGTACTGGGATTTCATTCAGCCTGCCTGCTACACTAGCCTGGGCTCCCTTTCCTTGTTTTGCTGAAATAGGCTCTCCGGCCTCTGGCAGCACACTTACACAGATAGGGACCCACCAGCTATAGAATCACACAGAGTCTGCAAACAGCTTTCTATAGAAAGACTCAGCTAGGAAATTGCCCAGCGCTCAAGTACAGCTCCCCTCTGGAAAGTACATGCAAAATAATATTGTCTTGCGCTGTAGATAAATCTATACAACATAAGCTCATACATTCGCCCCCTCCCTCAATGTGGAGGAAGATATGCACAACTTATTGCCCCCCCCCCAGTTATAAATTGCACAAACTGGGTTTAATAATAAACAAAACCAAGTATATTAACTATAAAAGGCGGGTTTTAAGTGATTATAAGGGATAGCAAACAGAACAAAGCAGATTACCAAGCAAATAAAACAAAACACGCACACTAAGATGAAGATCTTAAAGAGACTGGTTTCAAGAAGTAACTTCTCACCCTAAATGTTGTTTTAGGCAAGTTGCAGAGTTTCTGTAGCTTAGAGTTCCAGTTATTTCTCTTTACAGACTAGACTCCTGTCTTAGTCTGGACTCAGCCCTTGCCTTTCCCACCGCTCAGTTTCTTTGTCTCTTCAGATACTTTCAGCAATCTTTCTTCTTGGGCAGGAAGGCAATAGAAAAGAGTCCTGTTTGCCTAACTCCCCAGCCTTAAGTAGAATTTACATAAGGCGGGAAGCCTTTGTTTCTATTGGAAAAGTACAAGCGGTGTCCAAGGTGGTGTTTAGTACCAGGTGACATGACCACATGACCTAGTAGAGTCACTGCAATGTCCCAGGACGTCCTTTAGGAAGGATTAGTATCTTTAAAGTCTTATTGTTTCTTCTTAATGGCCCATCAAGACTGATGGCTGTTGTCTGGTGGGTGTTTCCCAAGTACATACCCAGTTGTAATTGTTACATAATCAATTTTCCTAACTTTAGATACAGAAAGGGTACAGGCATACAAATTGGATAATCATATTCAGTAAATTATAACCTTTCCAATGATACATTAAAAGACCCATCGTGCATAAAATATATCTCAGTTATGCCATATCCATATCATAAGCATATTTCCATAAAGAATATGGGGTGTAACATCACAACCCCTCCTTAGATTACTGCCAGAGGGTTGGTCACTGACCAATGTGGAGGCAATGTGGCTAAAATCCCTCTTTGGCTTTGGTAACAGTTGGAGGTTGTATTACCAAACACTTGTAATGTTATCCATAGGTGTTTTTGCAAAGTTCTGGGTTTTTGTTCCCAGGTTGCCTGGAAACATTATGGTGTGTAGCATTGTTAAAATAATGAAGTGTAGCTGTAGGTGTCTTGGCATTTAGCCACCAATGCCATGAGGTGATGTGCCTCAGTTTCCCCTTCCATACAGCTTCTAGATTGGTTATGCTTTCTCTGCTGTGCCAAGCTCTAAGCTTGTTCTTGGGTACTGGCTGAGAAGCAGTATTCTTATGGGATTTCCTTGTTACCACACCTAGTTTGTACCAAAGTTTCTTCCAAAAATCATGCATGTCACACATTGTGAAAGTAGTTACCCTTAGTACCAATTTTTTTTGTTTTAACCCATAGAATGTGTAGTAAGAGACATAAAATTACCAGGAAATTCATGACAGTTTGTTCAGTATTTACTGTATTTCTCATCTCCTCAGTAAAGGGTCTGAGTTCATCTATGTCTTTGGGGTTTTGGCAAGGAACGGGTGTAGGGAGACCTTGCATGTTACTGCCTCCCATCTGTGTAGTTGCATTTCCTCTCCAGGGTTAAGCCCATGTGAAGAATCCACCCGCCTTCTGGAATTCTTTGAGTTGCTCACCCCCATTACTCAGTGTTTTATGCTTAGCTGTTGGGCGGGGTTTTCCTGCCCGGGAAATGACTGTCTCCTCCCCTTTGTCAGGTGGATCATTAACATATTCACTGACACCCAAGTTCTTGGGGAAAAAAAACACCCTGCCTTAAAGGGACAGAGTTAGTTTTCACAAGTACAGCAGGAACAACATCTTGCAAAAGTGGAACCTAGATTGGGGAACCCTCTGTCACCCCTCTCTGTTCCCAAGAGGTCAGTTGTGTGGCTCCTCTCCTCCGGAAGGACAGTTACACAGTTCCCTCTTAAAACCTGAGTTATGGGTTGGGTGCCTGGGAGCATAGATGCCACTCCAGCAAAATCCTCCTGGGCAAACCCTCCCCTGTAATTAGTGGGGAGACATTCCTGTACTCCCCCATACTCCTTCTTAACTTCCTTCTCTGGGCCCCCCCTTAAGGCACACACTTCTTACTCCTTAGAGAGGAATCTGCCCCTTGTTCAGCTGTGGACCCACAGCTAACAGCCAGAAAAGAACCCTCACTGGTAAGCAATGCACCCTCCTACCTCTTTGAATTGGATTTGCCTCCAGTTACAGAGCCCATTGAATCCACATTCTCTGGGCTTTAGTTTAGGACACATTTTTCTATGCATTTTTAGTGGGTTTTATTCCTTGTTTAACTGCAAGTTCCTGGCAGCCAGCAACCCGGTTAGTCTTCCTACCATCAGGCAAAACATTCCCACCCCACGAGGACATAGCCACTGGATAGGAGCTGCTCTCAACCATCCCCACCCCTGGTAGGAAACTGCTTAGCATGGCTGCAGAGAAATTAAAGAGACACTCTCCCATTTCCTAAGCAGTTTCTGTAGCTTTACTCTTTCCCACTGGGGCTTCAGCACAAAATTACCTGGAGACCCCTGGACAGCCTGAGCCATGTTGAAAAAGTTATTTCCCAAAAGAATTCATGTAGCATATTTCCATAAAGAATATGGAGTGTAACATCACAAAGATCTTGTGCTTAAGGCACTGGACTTAGAAATGGGAGATCTAAATTAGTTTCCTGGCTCTGCCATAGACTTCCCAGTGGGCAAGTCACTTAATCTCTCTGTGCCTCAATTCACCATCTGTAAAATGAGGAAACAAGGAAGAGGAGGAAAAAGAGTCAGCTACATTGGAAACATTCCCAGATGCACTGGTATCCTGAGGAGAGTGGGAGTTTTAAAACTCTGTTGCAATTCCAAAAGATCGGCAATGTCACTTGAAGAAGAAAGGATATGTTACCCTCATTTTCTGTCTCCCACTCTTTGTCTGTTGAAACTATAAGCTCTTAAGGGTTGAGGCATGAGGTGTGCATCAACCAGTGCTGTTGAGATTCTGGGCATTGTTTGCCTCATAGGGAGACCAAGGAGGCTGCTGTAACTTAGGCCCTCAGGTCTCTCTGAAATATATCAGGAGAGAAATCCAAGATCAGGAGGGTGTAATGGTGGCTTAACCTTAATGTCCCTTTAAACATACCCTTCATCCTCCACCAGGGCTGTGAGTTCTGTAAGGTGCCTCTACATTAGAAAAAAATGTTGGTTTTTGCGTGCAATGTGTTAGCTAACAGATGGTAACTAAAAAGTGGCAAAATCCTAATATGAACAAGGCAGTATGTAGTTTTCACACATTAGCAATCAAACACTAGGGTTTAGCTCAACCAACTAACGTGTGAAAACTACAACTGCCTTGTCAATATTAGGATTTTACCACATATTAATTACAACAAGTTAGCTAACACATGGTAAAAAAAAAACCCAAAATACATTTTTTCCTAATGAGAAAAAGACCCAAGGGTCTTGTTTCCATAGCATTGTAAATTTACATGTAATTCTTAATCAGTTCTATGAAGTGACTGCCGTGAATCCTGAACGCATCCGTTGTTAGCTTGTCTGCAGTGCAAACTAGAGCAAACATTAACAAAGTGCACACTAAGCAGCTCTTTGTGCATGGGAGAATGAGGCTCAAGTCACGCAGTAGAACCGTGTTCCAGGGAAGCCCAACAGCACTACTAGCTCTCTGGCTGCTCAATGTGTAACATGCCTTCAGCTGTACTTGCCCTTGTTCCAGTTCCTGCTACAGCCTTCTTCTAGTCAATGCTCCTGTTGTGCTCCAGCCCTGGTTCCCCTTTGGATCCTATCTCCCTGTACTGATCCTCAGCTCTGTCTTTGGCTTATGACTCTGGTTGACCCTCTGGCTCTGGCATTTGGCTTCTGTCACTCTGTCACTTACCCATGGCTCATTCTTGAACTCTGCCTGTTGTGGAACCAGCTGTAGCTGGTAGGCTGAATTCTTGCTTTAATTGCTAACCCAGACTGCCCATGGCCCAATCTTTAATAATGCAGTCCTGGGATGCATAAACAGAGGAATCTTGAGAAGGAGTAGAGAGGTTATTTTACCTCTATATTGGGAATTTGTATGACTGCTGCTGGAATTCTGTGTCCAGTTATGTTGCCCATAATTCAAGAAGGACATTGATAATTGGAGAGAGTTCAGAGAAGAGCCACAAGAATGATAAAGGAATAGAAAATATTCCATATAATGATAGGCTCAAAGACATAAACTATTTAGTTTAACAAAGAGAAGGTTAAGGGGTGACTTAATTATTGTCTGTGATCATTTGGGGAATAAATATTTAATAATGGGTTGGAGAAAGGTATAACATGTTCCAATAGCTAGAAGGTGAAACTAGACACATTCAGACTGGAAATAGGGTGTAATTGTTTAATGGTGAGAGTAATTAATCATTGGAACAATTTACCAAAGGTCATGATGGATTTCTACATTTTAAATCAAGATTGAATGTTTTTCTAAAATATGTTCCACAAATTATTTTGGGGAAGTTCTATGGCCTGTGTTATATAGGAGGTTAGAATATGCAGTCAGAATGCTCTCTTCTGGCCTTGGAATCTATCAGTTAAACCTTAGACATGTTGTATATAAAACCCTGATAAGTAGATGTTAAATAGTTCTCAGTAAACTTCAAGGAAAGTACCATACAGTCTTTTAGTTTTTAAAAAATGCACAGAGAAAACACTTGAAATAGTATAAAACATTGGACTACTGTGAATAACTTGTAAACAAAGCTGTTAGGCAGTAAATCTACCGGTATTCTTTATACACATTTCCCCCCCCCCCCCCGCCCTTTGTTGCTGTTATATATATCCAATATAAAGTTCCAACATCACACTTACACTTCTATAATTTAGCACGTACATATAAACACATTCCCCTCTCATCTTTGCTCAGACACGATTTCTCAGTTTTTATTGCGTGATAATCATATATATTGTGTGTCACTGGACTCTTCAGAGTTTGAGAAGAATAGCAGCATTTCAGTCTTTTCAGACACTTCAGAACCCTGTTAGCCAACAAACTGTCTGGGGATCTCCACTGCATACAGCATCCCAACCTTAGTGTTAATAGCTACCTGGTCCTTAGCTGCTGCTGAAACAGAAATCTGTAGACTGTATCCAAAGCAGTAGAGGTTTTTGGACCTAGCCCATGACTGCAGATACATCTCTTGGTCCCATGTGGATCAGCTGCCAAGATCCACATGGGATCTCTAAGGGATGTCTTTAACTCCTATATTTATAATCTGTACCTCCCTATGCGCTAATAGGCCTGCACTCAGCATATGTCAAGAGACACTGAGTATTCATACAAAAATTGATGTCTCTTCCCCACTACTTCTCTTTCCTTCCTTGGGTCTAAGTCAAGTGCTGCAGTACAGAGCGTGTGGGTTAAATTTGGAAGAGGAGAATGGATATGTATTGCAAATACTTCGAATTGTTGCACATATCACATTTGTACTTCACATACACATGAAATCTGCAAGCATTGTTCAGACAATGATGCTCTGATTACTTAGCAGCTGCATTTGAACAATATTCTCTTCTGCTGTATTCTATCATGCTGCCTTACATTTAAGAGACAATCCTTATTAAAATAAAAATAAAAATAAAAATTACGGTCTAGATTCTGCTTGCAGTTGCACCATGTATGTCTGGAGCCAGAATTTCTGCAGAATTATTCTGGATTTATATCACTGTAAATGAGATGAGATCTGCCTTAAAAACTACAGCAGCAGTTCCTAGAACACTGGGTATCTGGAGGGCTATTGCTAATATTGGGCTCTGTCACTTTGCCAAGCTAGTAAACACTGAATGCACACTGATCTGTTTTGTTTTTCTTTTTTAATAATATATTTATTCATTTTTATTCCTCTCTTTCCCAAAATACATCTAATGACATCCTGGGCTATTAATCTGCCTGTCATAAGGCTAGCACAATGCATTCATTTGAAACTGTTTCTGTGTTCCACTTCGGATACATATGACCACAGTGGTTCTTTGTATTAGCAGATGAGCTTAAGTTTCACCTGATTGTTTGCCAGTAAAAGTAAATATACAGAAGTGTGTAAATTAAAGATGTAATATTAAAAAACCTGATTTCCACTTTTGTCCCATTAATAGGCTACATGTATTTCAACCCCATTCAAAACATGGTAGGATTTTGAAATCTAGCTCTTATTTGGTGCAAAGTCCCAACTGGAACATTTAAGAAGCATAGTAAAAACAGTTGCTTTCAGAAGTATGATTGCATCTTCGGCCATGATCAAGTGCAACTTGTCTAATTTTACCTTTGTGGGTGGGTCATCAAAAGTTAGCACCATTGTCTGTGGAATAGTCCATGTTGTGGTAGCTAGTACTGCCAAATCTCAGCCTTAGAGCACATTCCATTGGGCACCTGATGACACAATGTCTGCTATAGGAACATGCTAACACATCAAAGAATGTTCATGGATGACAAGTGTCAATGGCTAGTTCTACTACAGATTGCCTAGGAAGCAGTCTCCTTTTGGTGGATGTCAAGGTTCCTTCCCCACTCTGAACTCTAGGGTACAGATGTGTGGACTTGCATGAAAACCCCCCTAAGCTTATTTTTACCAGCTTGGGTTAAAACTTCCCCAAAGTACAAACTATTTTACCTTTTGTCCCTGGACTGTATTGCTGCCACCACCAAGCGTCTAACAAATATAACAGGGAAAGAGCCCACTTGGAAATGTCTTTCTCCCCAAAATCCCCCCAAACCCTAGACCCCCATTCCTGGGGAAGAATGATAAAAATCCTCATCAATGTGCATAGGTGAACACAGACCCAAACCCTTGGATCGTAAGAACAATGAAAAAGCAATCAAGTTCTTAAAAGAAGAATTTTAATTAAAGAAAAAGTAAAAGAATCACCTCTGTAAAGTCAGGATGGTAAATACCTTACAGGGTAATCAGATTCAAAACATAGAGAATCCCTCTCGGCAAAACCTTAAGTTACAAAAAGACACAAAAACAGGAATATACATTCCATTCAGCACAACTTATTTTATCAGCCATTTAAACAAAACAGAATCTAACGCATATCTAACTAGATTGCTTACTGATTTTTTACAGGAGTTCTGACCTGCATTCCTGATCTGGTTCTGGCAAAGGCAACACACAGACAAAGAGAACCCTTTGTTCCCCTCCCCCTCCAGCTTTGAAAGTATCTTGTCTCCTCATTGGTCATTTTGGTTAGGTGCCAGCGAGGTTGTCTTAGCTTCTTAACCCTTTACGGGTGAAAGGGTTTTTCCTCTGGCCAGGAGGGATTTAAAGGTGTTTACCCTTCCCTTTATATTTATCACAGTGGATAATTCCTATTTTATTGCCACTGGAGACCACCCATGGCGATTTTTCATTGAGGAACCAAGTGCCACTACATATGTGTGAAACAAAACACATCATGTGACTAGTGTCATGGAAGATCTTCCATGGAGTTGACTGTATCAGATGGTGACTTCCAAACTATTCGACTAATGTAAAAATCATTAGCTCTTCCCACAGCCCTTCAGTCATGGTAATATTTGCAGTATAGTACCTCCAGTTCTGCAGTGCTCTCCCCATTTTAAATAGTCATTCTTCATCTTAAGTGTTTATGCTAATCATCACATAATGTACAATCTCTCTAGACTTGCAATTATCAAACTACAAAATGTTGCTTTACAGGAGACTGTACACAGATAATGTAAAAAAGGATTAATCTCTCTAGTATTGTTCATTTGTTGCTATGGAAATACTGTTCCTCCACAGAGCTATTAGTAAACATTATATTAGGGACGCAGCCAACGAGAGAGGCAACCTCAGCAAGCACAGCAGTAAAATTTAGAGGTATATTATTGCTAACATATAGCTTCATGTATAAACACATAAAAAGATATTGTTTTCCCATGAGCTTGTATAGTAAAAAGAAGTCATTTCAACCACAAACAATAATAGTAGAACACATAGAGATCAGTAATTGTAAGAATGTATACAAATAAGTGTGTGTATGTCTATACATGTAATCCACTAGTGAGTGCATGTTACAAGTCTCCCCCCCCACACACACACACAAACACACTCAGCTGATCTGCAGAGAATGTTAGTTGTTACAGCTTCTAGCTGTAGGGACTTGGCTCTTCAGTTCAGGCTATAGCAGCTTATACTTCAAGCTCTGGAGGTCCCCATTTCAATCCCATCCGCCAAGATGGCAGCTGTCACATGTACACATGTTACAGATATGTATATATATGCAACATACATTTGCAAATAAGCCAAAGTTTGCTCTGTTGCATATCATATAACCAAGAGTAGAAACTACCCCATAGATACATTTCTTTTAAGAGTTAATATCCTCCTTCTACTTTCCCACTATATACAGCAGACCTTCAGTATTCAACATTACTTTACTAGAAAACGATCTTTTGCCTCATACATAGTTATCTGGTTAGGAAAAAATGGCAAATGAAATCTGGAACATCTTAAATAGTTCTTGAGCCATTTACATGGTGTGCATATTTTCACCTTTCTGATCTCTGAAATTTTTGTGATTAATGGGCTCAGCTGTCAAACTGGGAAATGCTAATACTAGTGGAGCTATGTAAATGTTTTGTTTTTAAGTCCAGATAACTAGTTCAGATACAAAGATCCAAACCTTATTCCTCTTACTTTCAATTGACTTCAGAGAGACTTTTTTGCTTTTACTTTACATCAATCTTGTACTTGATTAATGACTGAAAATATAGGGCCAAATTTTTTGCGGATGTAATTCCATTGAGTTGCATGGAGTTATGTAAACAAAGAATTCTGCCCTTTCAGCTTAATCCTGTTGACTTCTGCATGTGCAGGTTCATGGACCTATGTTATCAGAGAGACAATTTTGTTATGCATACTTTATTCATTTCCAATAGTTCTCAAGTCTGCCTTAAAAGTGCATAGCTGCAGTGTTGTGCCTACATGGAGCGCCACTGACATCAGTGGTTCCATGCAAACATGCCAGTCTACTCGTTTGCTATCATTTGCAGGACCAGAGCCCACCCATGTATATATGAGGGGTGGGAGGAGAAGTGAGGCAAGACGGAGCTCTAGTAGATACACAGAATACCATTCTAAATAATTTTGATGCAAATTATTTTAGGCACATGCTTTTAAGTGTGGTATGTTATAAAATGTTTAGTGCTACATTGACCTGGAGGAGCTCCATAAAATCACTTAATGGTCTACATCACAGCTTCAAATGATTCAGTTCATTACAATTAATGAAGGGTGGTAGATCTGGAAAAGATTTCATATTGGATATGGTTACGGTCATTTGTTCTGTTCACTATATCATTATGTTATCTCACTGGCACGAATCTTTCAATTTTAACATATTAATTCAGAACTGGCTCTTTGAGAGTTTGTTCTGATAACCTTTGTTGGATACAACATCCAAAATAGCTCACGCTATGGAATAATCTATAATTTAGGAAAGCATAAAAAAATTGTGTTTTAGTTGCCAAATTACACAATTTTTAAATGTTACATAATGCATAAACAGCTTTGAGGAATGCATTTAGCCATTCCCAGTGTATAATGATGTTGACATTGCTCTAATTTTGAGATTGCAATAGATCTCTAATCATAGCTTTTATGGGAAAGACACTTTTTTTTTAAGTTCAGTTTGTATTGATGAAAATGGGAACAAATCCTCATGGCCCAATTGTTATAAAGAAATATCTTCATACGAGAACCAGTTTAGAATGTTCACCTTGTTTTCCCATAATAGACATTAATGAGAGACAAACAAGGCAGATTCCCAAAGGCACCCTAGAAAACATTTCATCTGGCTACATCATTATGGAAATGTTGACCATTGGCTCTTAATTAGGTACTCACATTTGCATGATGGAAGTTCATGATTTTGGCTAGATACCATTCATAGCACTGCTTTGCATAAATTGCTTTGTATAGGGAGTTATATTGCATTAAAATAAACAGGGAAAAAACGAACCTTGTTAAATGCTAAAGATAACTTGGCACTTATGTTGCATATTTAACATGCAAAAAAGACTTTCTCAGGGCTACAGCAATTGTAGCTGGAGGCAGTAATAGCAGCTGTCACTATGTTTAGCTGAATTAAAACCTTTTTCTACAGGCTGGGAAAATTCACTGCTGGTCCTACCAGTTAAAATATTGAAAATACTCATGGTTGATGAGATAATGGTAGTTGTGACCAGCCTAGGGCTGTAAAACAACAAGAATGGAAGGTCCAGACATCTTTTCCTATAGTGCACTTTTCAACTCTGACAGCAAGGGAGAATAGTGTATTGAAATGATGATAAAGCTTGCAAATATGATAAAAGCATATCACATTTAATTAAAAGTGGAGGAATTCTCCAATATGACCTTGATACATTTGACTTTTTAAAGATACTAGTGTTCAGTGAAAAATGCAGATAACTTCTAAAGTGAAATCAGAGGAGAATGAACAAGATTAGAGTGCGTAAAGGCTGGTAGAGTTGTCCCCATCAGGACCAACTGATCCTTGACCTAAGCCCAGGGCTAGCTGTAAAGCTTCACTGAATATTAGTAAATATAATTGAGTGAATAAATCATAACATTGAATTAATCAGAAGATGATAATTAATCATCAGTATATCTACCCTTGGGGATGAGAAGAGGCTAAATGTTAATTACTTTAGAAAAGTAACAAGTGAGTTTAATAATTTTCCTTATCTTTTTATTAGGTGATGGGCTAAATAGCACAGGAGAGTCTCAGCTATGCACTCAGCAATTTTACTTATGCCTTATACCAGTGGTGGGCAACCTGTGGCCCATGGGCCGCACGCGGCCCTTCAGGGTAATCAGTTGGCAGGCTGCGAGACAGTGTTTACATTGACCGTCTGCAAGCATGGCTGCCCTCAGCTCCCACTGGCCACGGTTCACCGTTCCCGTCCAATAGGAGCTTCAGGAAGCGGTGGCCAGGGTAATCCGCTGGTGGCCCGCGTGTGGCCTGCAGGTTGCCCACCACTGCCTTATACCCAGGAACCACAGAGCTGGGGGGGTTCTTACATAGTCTCTTCAAAATGCAACCCCCCTGAAAAGCACATAAATAAGAGATGAACAATGGAGCAGAAAAGAGAACAAACTCTTCCTATTATTTGTGACAAATCCTCATTCTTTAAAGAGACTGTATGATCTGCAGTTTTGATCATATAATAACCATTTAACTTCAGAGCTGGTTGAAATGTTCTGAGTTTCAAGTGAGTGATGCAATTTTTGTTAAAAATTGGACTTTTCATTTACACCCCTGTGGTCCCCACCTCAAAAGAAAATTTAAGATAAAATTGTAGAGGATTTTGACCCTCCTACAGCATTGTTTCCCAATTTTGGGGGATCACAAGATTTTGTCAACATTTTTGACATTTTGATAAAAATTAATACAAATCCATAAAAAAAGACTTGTTTGTTTTTGTTTTGCCACTGATTTTTAACCAGGTCTACCCTGCTCATTTTTGAGCTGCCTTGTTTCTGTTTAGTTAGTAGATGGTAAAAAAAACAACCCTGGGGAACTGAAAAGCAGGTCATCAGCGGCAGGGAGAAAAGAAAAGAAAAGAAAAGAAAATGGGACCATTTGTTCCATCCTCTTCCATTAAAAAATAAGATTGGCAGACTCTCTGAAGAAAGTGAAATTATTTCACCTGGAGAGAATCTCAAAACTTCCCATTTATACAATGAAAAGGATTTCCTCCTTCCTCAGAAAATCTGGGTATGGGATAAGGAACTTTTAACACCGCTATGGATTACTTAAGTCATTTCTTCATAACCACAGATATGTTCTGTAGCCTATATTGTCTTTATTCCCAGGCAGGTTGATATAATTCTGTAGAATTACAATAACACTGTCTGTAGTAAAAAAGAAAAATTTGGTGGCAATTTAGTTGAAGCATTGCACATAAAGGAAATATAGAAGTATTCTTTCAGTGAGACAAAAAATCGTATACCTTCACAGTAGGAGTACAAAACTAGCAGCTCAATGTAAGTGTGCATCTTTCTAATGTGAGGCCAGGAACACATCTTAAATCTTAGAATGAAAACAGAAAAAGCCACTACGTCCTATAGGGAGAAAATAGGAACTAGAGTTTGAGATTTTTACTAGTGCTGGATACCAATTTTCCAACAAAACAGTTCTTTTGCAGATTCAAGTTGTCCGAAACACTTAATGAATTTGTGTCAAATTTGCCAAAAATAATTTTATTTTTTTAAAAATTGAAAGTTGAAATATTTAGTTTTGTCATTTTGATTTTAAATAACTGTTTCAAATTTTACTTCAATTATATATTTAAAAGATATAAAAAGTTAAAAAACCCTCACAAACAAAATGACCCATAATGAACTTTTGTATTTTCCATTTCAGCCACTTAACTGAAAAATCGGTTATTCACACAGTTCTGCTTTCCACTCTGGACTAACAAGGGAATCAAAGTTACTATCTCTGTTCCTTCATTTCACCATCATGTAGATGGACATGAGAGGGACATCCATGCACCCAACCTTGTATCACCAGGATTTTCTGGAGGTCTTAAACCTCTACAGAAAGAGTTCTAATCTGAAGAATTTGCTTAAATTCATCAGTTTGGGAATCCCCTCTGATGAACTAGAAGAAGAAGCTGACTCCAGAGCAGAGTTCACATCTCTCTCCAGTTGAAATGCCTTTAGTGGCAAGCCTTCCCTTCTCCCTGCAACAGTTATTGGACTCCTTCTGTAGAGGGGGCATAAACAAAAAGACAACAAAGATGTTTGCAGGGTGCTGAGAACCAGGGTTGGTTAGCAAAATTCTCCAGTGACTCCCTGGCCCTTAAGCATAGCTGTGCAGAGACTTACTGCCTATAATAGTGTCCTATCCCCACTGTTCAACCAGGCTATCTTGTTTCATGCCCGTCTCCCAACTCTGCATATATTCCATCATTTGTTTTTTTATTAATTTTTGGTTTCATCTATAGTCATCTTTAGTGTGACTAAAGACAGATCTTAAAATGAACTTTAACTTTAATCATAAAAAAACTAGAACAGAAAACTAATATGTTCTTTGACATGGGGTTACAGAAGAAGAGTGAGAAGAACCACAGAATGAAGCAGCTGGGCTGCCAACTGGTTCTGCCGCAGGGCTGAAGACTCAGCTAGGAGCTCTGTTGTTCAGCCCAACTCTGTTCCACAGTTATTCTCACCCTAGCCTACACTTCACCTTATTAATTCCCCATATAAATGTTCAGAACCATTGTGGGAGGAGACTCACTCTGAACTTCTTCAGTCTGGGCTCAACCACCCCTGATGAACCACCAGAGCAGGAGGTCAGGAACAGAGAGGAAAAGTTGAAGCCCAAACAATCGGGCTGGGAACTTGCAGAAGAGACTACTGTGACCACTTTGATCATCTAGTCTGACCTCCTGTATTACGCAGGCCATGAAACATCTCCGAAATAATTCCTGTTTAAACAGCATCAAATCTTGATTTAAAAAAATTGCCAGTGATGGAGGATTCACCACAACCCTTGGTAAGTTGTTCTAATGGTTAATTGCCCTCACTGTTAAAAAAAAAAAGTCTTAGTTCCAGTCTAAATTTGTCAAGTTTCAGCTTCCAGCCGTTGACTTTTGTATTACCTATTTTTGTCTGATAGAATGAATAGCCCATTACTAAATATTTCTTTCCCACGAAGGTACTTATAAACTGTGATCAAATCACCACTGTAACTTGTAGCATGAGCACTCCATCACATTTGCTAGGTAGAGATCAACTGGGTTCTGATGAATAAAGTGAATACCTCTTTCTGGGCCAGAATCTCAGCTGTAGCCAATACAGCTATGCTGATTTACACCAGCTGAAAATCTGTTCCTTTCTGTAAGCCATATCACAGAATCATAGAATCATAGAATATCAGGGTTGGAAGGGACCTCAGGAGATCATCTAGTCCAACCCCCTGCTCAAAGCAGGACCAGAAGCTTGAGGAGAAAGAGCTCTGTACTCCCGCTATTGGTGAAAAATTCTGCCATATAGAGCTTCATTTCCATAGGCTATCTACCCACACTTCCTTTAGTGATAGTTGAGGAATCACCATAACTATACAGGAATTTGGATGTTAGGTGGTAGAGGGCTCTCAAAGAGGCTGAGAGAGAGGGAAAGAGTTCTTACTGTGTGGCAAAAAAGCTCATTTGCAAGCAGCTGGGACTGCTAAAATTTTGCTCTTCATTCCCTTCTTATGAGGGCTTTGCTGTGAGAGACAACATAAACATAGAACTGTGTTGTGAGAAATGATGTAGTGGGCAGTAGCAGAGCTGAGAGACGTCTTGTGAGGGCCTTCCTACCCAGCAATATAATAAAGCTGGGGGGAACGGTACCTGTAGGTGAGAGTTGCGCGAAGCCGCTTGCATGCCTCAGCCTAGGAGCCAGACCTGCTGCTAGCCGCTTTTGGGGCACAGCGCAGTCCAAATACCAGGACAGGCCCGAAGCCTGCCTCTGCACCCGGGCTGTGCTGCTGCCCGGGAGCTGCTGGAGGTAAATTCATGCCCCAACCCTGCATCCCAATCCCCTGCCCCAGCCCTGAGCCCCGCCCAAACCTGGAACCCCTTCCTGCACCCCAAACCCCTATTCCTAGGCCCCACCCCAGAGCCTGCACCCCCAGCCCAGAGCCCTGACCCCCTCCCCCAGCTCAGAGCCCCCTCTCACACCCTGAACCCTGAATTCAGGGGTTGATCCAGAGCTGGCTGTATTTCAAGGAATCCCTGTTGAGGTTACAGGGACAAACCATCCCGATGAGTCGAAAGAATAGTAAATATGGCAGGCGACCAGCTTGGCTTAATGGTGAAATCCTAGCGGATCTTAAACATAAAAAAGAAGCTTACAAGAAGTGGAAGGTTGGACATATGACCAGGGAAGAGTATAAAAATATTGCTCGGGCATGTAGGAAAGATATCAGGAGGGCCAAATCGCACCTGGAGCTGCAGCTAGCAAGAGATGTCAAGAGTAACAAGAAGGGTTTCTTCAGGTATGTTGGCAACAAGAAGAAAGCCAAGGAAAGTGTGGGCCCCTTACTGAATGAGGGAGGCAACCTAGTGACAGAGGATGTGGAAAAAGCTAATGTACTCAATGCTTTTTTTGCCTCTGTTTTCACTAACAAGGTCAGCTCCCAGACTGCTGCGCTGGGCATCACAAAATGGGGAAGAGATGGCCAGCCCTCTGTAGAGATAGAGGTGGTTAGGGACTATTTAGAAAAGCTGGACGTGCACAAGTCCATGGGGCCGGACGAATTGCATCCGAGAGTGCTGAAGGAATTGGCGGCTGTGATTGCAGAGCCCTTGGCCATTATCTTTGAAAACTCGTGGCGAACGGGGGAAGTCCCGGATGACTGGAAAAAGGCTAATGTAGTGCCCATCTTTAAAAAAGGGAAGAAGGAGGATCCTGGGAACTACAGGCCAGTCAGCCTCACCTCAGTCCCTGGAAAAATCATGGAGCAGGTCCTCAAAGAATCAATCCTGAAGCACTTAGAGGAGAGGAAAGTGATCAGGAACAGTCAGCATGGATTCACCAAGGGAAGGTCATGCCTGACTAATCTAATCGCCTTTTATGATGAGATTACTGGTTCTGTGGATGAAGGGAAAGCAGTGGATGTATTGTTTCTTGACTTTAGCAAAGCTTTTGACACGGTCTCCCACAGCATTCTTGTCAGCAAGTTAAGGAAGTATGGGCTGGATGAATGCACTATAAGGTGGGTAGAAAGCTGGCTAGATTGTCGGGCTCAACGGGTAGTGATCAATGGCTCCATGTCTAGTTGGCAGCCGGTGTCAAGTGGAGTGCCCCAGGGGTCGGTCCTGGGGCCGGTTTTGTTCAATATCTTCATAAATGATCTGGAGGATGGTGTGGATTGCACTCTCAGCAAATTTGCGGATGATACTAAACTGGGAGGAGTGGTAGATACGCTGGAGGGGAGGGATAGGATACAGAAGGACCTAGACAAATTGGAGGATTGGGCCAAAAGAAATCTGATGAGGTTCAATAAGGATAAGTGCAGGGTCCTGCACTTAGGACGGAAGAACCCAATGCACCGCTACAGACTAGGGACCGAATGGCTAGGCAGCAGTTCTGCGGAAAAGGACCTAGGGGTGACAGTGGACGAGAAGCTGGATATGAGTCAGCAGTGTGCCCTTGTTGCCAAGAAGGCCAATGGCATTTTGGGATGTATAAGTAGGGGCATAGCGAGTAGATCGAGGGACGTGATCGTTCCCCTCTATTCGACACTGGTGAGGCCTCATCTGGAGTACTGTGTCCAGTTTTGGGCCCCACACTACAAGAAGGATGTGGATAAATTGGAAAGAGTCCAGCGAAGGGCAACAAAAATGATTAGGGGTCTAGAGCACATGACTTATGAGGAGAGGCTGAGGGAGCTGGGATTGTTTAGTCTGCAGAAGAGAAGAATGAGGGGGGATTTGATAGCTGCTTTCAACTACCTGAAAGGGGGTTCCAAAGAGGATGGCTCTAGACTGTTCTCAATGGTAGCAGATGACAGAACGAGGAGTAATGGTCTCAAGTTGCAATGGGGGAGGTTTAGATTGGATATTAGGAAAAACTTTTTCACTAAGAGGGTGGTGAAACACTGGAATGCGTTACCTAGGGAGGTGGTAGAATCTCCTTCCTTACAGGTTTTTAAGGTCAGGCTTGACAAAGCCCTGGCTGGGATGATATAACTGGGACTTGGTCCTGCTTTGAGCAGGGGGTTGGACTAGATGACCTTCTGGGGTCCCTTCCAACCCTGATATTCTATGATTCTATGATTCTATGATTCTATGAATTGTTAAAGTAAATAAGATTTAATCCTGCTCTAAGTGTAAATCTCAACACAATCTTAACAGTGGAGTCCTAACTGATGTCTCAATTTATTCACAGTTTTAAAAGAGTTACTGATACCAGCAGAACAAACCAAAAAAAAAATGACAATATAATTCAGGTGCAGAATCCAGCACTTTTTCCAAAATTGTCAGCTTTTTGATCAGCCATCTTGCCAAATCTCAAGGTCTGGATATGTGAGAAAGTTACAGATGCTCTCTCACCATCACATTGAAGATGAGTCACTTCACTCTATGACCCAGGCCCTGTTCACTTTCTAACATAGAACTAGAGTGTTAGTAATGCTTGGGTTGTTTTTTTTTTTGTTGTTGTTGTTGTTTTTTTTTGCAAGAACCACTTTTGCACTAGCTGAAAGGATAAAGAGCCTATCTGTCTGGGATGGAGATGAACTGCTTTTGGGGGGGATGGTTATTCAGAAAGAATACATAAAATCTGCTGACATTCTAAAACCACTAAAGAAACAACCCTTTCCTTAAATAAAAGACTTTAAAAGTACAGATCACAGTAGGTTGAAAGAAACTGTGCAAACCTTTATGACAGGCAGTAAAAATGTCTCTTCCTTGCTTTGGTATTTAGTATAATACCATTAATCACTATGAATTCTCCTGGTATTCAGTGGGTTGTAATATGTAATCCTTTAGGGGTTCTGTTGCAATTTAGCACTAATTAATTTCCACCTACAATAAGGTATTACCAAAACTTGAACATTCAGGTACTTAAACCTTAATATCTGGCAAGTTCCCCTCCTCTATAACAACTCTGATTATTATTGAGACTTCCTCCTGTTACCCCTGGTAGTCGTAAGGTTATTCCAAGCATTTGCAGCCAGTGACACAAACACCTCTAACATTTTCCTTCCTGCCACTAAGACACAAAATAATGTAAGTGCAGTATTTTTCCCTTGAGTAATTTTCAGCAACTAAACCTCCCACACAGGTCTGATACTGTATCCTCTGGGACATCCTTTAATTTCTGTTTAGTATTATACAAGAATGTTCATCCTGACAAATACAGCAATAGGGTTTTACTGTTAGGATTTATCTGTGCTGCAAAGTTTCATTCCCATTTTCCAGCACTGGTGCAGCTGCATGAGTGCTGTCAAAGCCATTGTTACCCCTTTTTGACCTGAGCAGTGAGTCAAAGTTTGAAGATGTACAGATGTTTCAGCTGGGGGTAGAAACTGACAATGGAGTGTGATATTTTATTTGATGCAATCTTGTTTCATTACGAGGATTATACAAACTCTTGCTTCTCCAAATATAGGAGCAACCAAAACCAAAAGGAGACTTTGTTTGCTTACAACCCCAAGCCTCTTTAGATGTCACCAAACCCAGAAGCCCCAGCTTCTTCTAGGGTCATAAACAGTGCTTGTCCAGGTTATCTCTCAGAGGTTGTCTACCAGGTCAGTTAGTGCATGGCAAGCCAGGGTGTAAATCTACAGTGCACTAGACTATCACACACTAATTGGTCACAATGCACTGTGGTGCATTTTGACATACAGTTTTGCACTATGGAACTTTCAGTGTGAAGCAGCAGGGTTCACATGGCCAGTTACTGTGCATCAGGCAAGAATGTTGTATTCTCAGACCCTGGCTTGCTGCACACTAAATGACCATCTAGACAAATCCTTAGTCTCTCCCAATCTGTCTTACTTCAGTTTGTCTTGTATCTCTCTGGTGCATACACAAGTTCCAGCAATCAAAACCCTAGCACCTGCACTTAAAACCCCTTGGGCCACATGATTCACCTTCCTTTTACCATTTCCATGTGCCTATGTTTTGTTTGCTACTGCTAAACTTTCAGAACCTGGTTTAAATGACATCTTTAAATTTATTTTGAATGGAAGGTGGCAGCTACACCTGACCTATATAAGATTCAGCCCGAACCATAATAAAATGAAACCTCACGCCACACCATTGTAAAAGTTCCACAATCTACACTAGCTCTTACATTGTGACTAACAACAGTGAAGCTGTGGAAAATGGGTACAAAAATTTGTAGTGTCAATGCATGCTTTGGTCCCAATCCTGCAACCACTTACACGCGTGTTTAACTTTAAGCATGTGAGTACTCTCCTAAATTCAACTTTAAGCACATATGGATGGTTGCAGGATCTGTACCTTAGTATCCCAAGATTCCTAGCTTAGGTTCTATTATATTTCCTCTATCTGAAGGCTTTGCTACCTTAATTGCTTAAACTTAGAGATGGAGCAGAACTTCAAAATTCACACCAGAATCTAAATTTCAAGCAGCCCTTAACATTGGGCTGCTGGGCTGGGGGTTTCATGGTGGCCTCTCTCTGTTTTTAAATAAAATGTGTCTGAAACTTTTTATATTATAAAAGTTAATATTCCCACCTGCAAATTTTACTTTATTTTTTTATACAAAATGGTTTCAAACTAGCTCACTTTTCAGTTATATAGTAGAAATGTCTGTGATGTCTCTTTTACCGAGATTTGCTTTCTGCCATCTAAATTGAAATATAGAAAACTTGTACTTTTAAAATCAGTATTATTGAAGTCTTCAGTGGTGGCATTTTTTATTTAGAAGGTCCTAGAAATGTTGTGTGTGCATTCAATAAAAAAGTATACAAACAAAAAAACAGTGGCTACAAGAACAAACTGTTTAAAGCATACTAGAGATCAGTAAACATTACAATTATAGTGGAAACAGTATAAAAAATGAACAAAATATATTATATTAGCAATACTAAAGGCCACTTCCCAAAGTAAGTGAACATGAACAGTAACTTTCCAAGCCACATCCCCAATCACTTGGGTAGGAAGTTAACATCATAGTTATAATTTCAATAAGGTTTTAATGCAAGTCTTTAATGGAGACCCCATTATGATGCCATTTACGATGTGAGATAATGATGGCAAAATGATTTCAATATAACTCTAAGGGGACTCCATTATGAAGCCATTACAATATGAGGCTGTGATAGCAAAATACTTTCAATGCAAATCCAGAGGGATATCACGATGACTCCATTATGGTGGGGTTCCAAAGTGAGGTGATGATGCCACAAGGATTTCAGTACGTCTACAGAGAATGTGCCATGATCTAAAAATGAAGCACAAGATGATATATTTCTTTAAATATATATTTCCATTCTTAAATTTAGTTCTGTTATGCAAAGTTACTATGTATAACCACCACCTTCTTATGCGGTGTTGTAGCCATGTTGGTCACAGGATATGAGAGACACAAGGTGGGTTAGGTAATATTTGTATTGTACCAATTTCTGTTGGTGAAAGAGACAAGCTTTCAGGCTCCACAAAGGACTGTGAAAGATACTCAGGGTATGTCTACACTACGAAATTAGGTCAAATTTATAGAAGTCGTTTTTTTAGAAATTGTTTTTAAATAGTCGATTGTGTGTGTCCCCATACAAAATGCTCTAAGTGCATTAAGTGCATTAACTCGGCAGAGTGCTTCCACAGTACTGAGGCTAGCGTCGACTTCCGGAGTGTTGCACTCTGGGTAGCTATACCATCTTTTGGTGAGCAGGCAGGCAATATGGATGGTTAGCAGTCCTATTGTACCATCTTTTGCCGGGCAAGCAGGAGATGAGGATGGCTAGCAGTCCTATTGTACCATCTTCTGCCGAGCAGCCAAGAGATGTGGATGGCTTGCAGTCCTTCTGTACCATCTGCTGCCAGCCAAAGATGTAAAAGATAGATGGAGTGGATCAAAACAAGAAATAGACCAGATCTGTTTTGTACTCATTTGCTCCCCACTCCCTCTGTCCCTCCGTGAAGTCCTGCCTGAAATACTCCTTGATGTAAAGCCACCCCCTTTGTTGATTTTAATTCCCTGTAAGCCAACCCTGTAAGCCATGTCGTCAGTCGCCCCTCCCTCCATCAGAGCAATGGCAAACAATCATTCCGCGCCTTTTTTCTGTGCGGACGCCATACCATGGCAAGCATGGAGCCCGCTCAGCTCACTTTGGCAATTAGGAGCACATTAAACACCACACGCATTATTCAGCAGTATATGCACCACCATAACCTGGCAAAGCGATACCGGGGCAAGTAGGCGACGTCAGCGCAGTGACGTGAGTGATGAGGACATGGACACAGACTTTTCTCAAAGCATGGGCCCTGCCAATGTGGGCACCATAGTGCTAATGGGGCAGGTACATGTGGTGGAACGCCGATTCTGGGCCCAGGAAACAAGCACAGACTGGTGGGATCGCATAGTGTTGCAGGTCTGGGACGATTCCCAGTGGCTGCAAAACTTTCGCATGCGTAAGGGCACTTTCATGGAACTTTATGACTTGCTTTCCCCTGCCCTGAAGTGCATGAATACCAAGATGAGAGCAGCCCTCACAGTTGAGAAGCGAGTGGCGATAGCCCTGTGGAAGCTTGCAATGCCAGATCGCTACAGGTCAGTTGGGAATCAATTTGGAGTGGGCAAATCTACTGTGGGGGCTGCTGTGATGCAAGTAGCCAACACAATCAAAGATCTGCTAATATGAAGGGTAGTGACCCTGGGAAATGTGCAGGTCATAGTGGATAGCTTTGTTGCAATGGGATTCCCTAACTGTGGTGGGGCCATAGACGGAACCCATATCCCTATCTTGGCACCGGAGCACCAAGCCGGAGAGTACATAAACCGCAAGGGGTACTTTTCAATAGTGCTGCAAGCACTGGTGGATCACAAGGGACGTTTCACCAACATCAGCATGGGATGGCTGGGAAAGGTACATGACGCTCGCATCTTCAGGAACTCTGGTCTGTTTCAAAAGCTGCAGGAAGGGACTTTATTCCCAGACCAGAAAATAACCACTGGGGATGTTGAAATGCCTATAG
The DNA here is from genome assembly GCF_015237465.2 of Chelonia mydas. Taxonomy (NCBI): domain Eukaryota; kingdom Metazoa; phylum Chordata; order Testudines; family Cheloniidae; genus Chelonia; species Chelonia mydas. The sequence continues at coordinate 76,158,242 of NC_057850.1, read as the reverse complement.
TTATCCTTGGGGACCCAGCCTACCCCTTAATGCCATGGCTCATGAAGCCGTACAAAGGCAGCCTGGACAGTAGTCAGGAGCTGTTCAACTATAGGCTGAGCAAGTGCAGAATGGTGGTAGAATGTGCATTTGGACCTTTAAAAGTTTGCTGGCGCAGTTTACTGACTCGGTTAGACCTCAGTGAAACCAATATTCCCATTGCTTGCTGTGTGCTCCACAATATCTGTGAGAGTAAAGGGGAGACATTTGTGGCGGGGTGGGAGGTTGAGGCAAATCGCCTGGCTGCTGGTTTCACACAGCCAGACACCAGGGAGGTTAGAAGAGCACAGGAGGGTGCAGTGCGCATCAGAGAAGCTTTGAAAACCAGTTTCATAACTGGCCAGGTTACGGTATGAAAGTTCTGTTTGTTTCTCCTTGATGAAACCCCCCGCCCCTTGGTTCACTTTACTTCCCTGTAAGCTAACCACCCTCCCCACCTCCCTTCGATCACCACTTGCAGAGGCAATAAAGTTGTTATTGCTTCACATTCATGCATTCTTTATTAATTCATCACACAAATAAGGGGATAACTACCAAGGTAGCCCAGGAGGGGTGGTGGAGGAGGGAAGGACAAGGCCACACAGCACTTTAAAAGTTTACAATTTTAAAACTTATTGAATGCCAGCCTTCTGTTGCTTGGGCAATCCTCTGTGGTGGAGTGGCCGGAGGCCCCCCACCGCGTTCTTGGGCGTCTGGGTGAGGAGGCTATGGAACTTGGGGAGGAGGGTGGTTGGTTACACAGGGGCTGTAGCGGCGGTCTGTGCTCCAACTGCCTTTCCTGCAGCTCAAACATACTGGAGCATATTGGTTTGATCCTCCAGCAGCCTCAGCATTGAGTCCTGCCTCCTCACGCTGCCGCCATCTTTCAGCTTCAGCCCTATCTTCAGCCCACCACTTACTCTCTTCAGCCCGCCACCTCTCCTCCCAGTCATATTGTGCTTTCCTGTACTCTGACATTGTCTGCCTCCACGCATTCGTCTGTGCTCTGTCAGTGTAGGAGGACAGCATGAGCTCAGAGAACATTTCATCACGAATGCGTTTTTTTCGCCTTCTAATTTTCACTAGCCTCTGGGAAGGAGAAGATCCTGTGATCCTTAAAACAAATGCAGCTGGTGGAGAAAAAAAAAAAGAGGCAGTGGTATTTAAAAAGACACATTTTCTAGAACAATGGCTACACTCTTTCACGGTAAACCTTGCTGCTAACATTACATACATGTGCTTTCATTCCAAGGTCACATTTTGCCTCCCCCCACCACGTGGCTAGCCCCTCCTCCCTCCCCGTGGCTAACAGCGGGGAATATTTCTGTTCAGCCATAGGCAAACAGCCCAGCAGGGAACGGGCACTTCTGAATGTCCCCTTAAGAAAAGCACCCTATTTCAACCAGGTGACCATGAATGATATCACTCTCCTGAGGATAACACAGGTAAAGAACAGATGTTGTTTGAACGCCAGCAAACATACACTGCAATGCTTTGTTCTACAATGATTCCCAAGTACGTGCTACTGGCCTGGTGTGGTAAAGTGTCCTACCATGGTGGATGGAGTAAGGCTGCCCTCCCCAGAAACCTTTTGCAAAGGCTTTGGGAGTACATCCAGGAGAGCCGCAAATGAAAGGGCAAATTAATCATTAAACATGCTTGCTTTTAAACCATGTATAGTATTTTAAAAGGTACACTCACCAGAGGTCCCTTCTCTGCCTGGCGGTCCGGGAGGCAGCCTTGGGTGGGTTCGGGGGGGACTGCCTCCAGGTCCAGGGTGAGAAACAGTTCCTGGCTGTCGGGAAAACTGGTTTCTCCGCTTGCTTGCTGTGAGCTATCTACAACTTCATCATCATCATCTTCCTCGTCCCCCAAACCTGCTTCTTTGTTGCCTCCATCTCCATTGAAGGAGTCAAAAACACGGCTGGGGCAGCGGCTGCTGAACCCCCTAAAATGGCATGCAGCTCATCATAGAAGCAGCATGTTTGGGGCTCTGACCCGGAGTGGCCGTTTGCCTCTCTGGTTTTCTGGTAGGCTTGCCTCCGCTCCTTAAGTTTCACGTGGCATTGCTTCGGGTCCCTGTTATGGCCTCTGTCCTTCATGCCCTGGGAGATTTTGACAAATGTTTTGGCATTTCGAAAACTGGAACGGAGTTCTGATAGCATGAATTTCTCTCCCCATACAGCGGTCAGATCCCGTACCTCCTGTTCGGGCCTCCCGTGGAGCTCTTTTGCGATTCTGGGACTCCATCATGGTCACCTCTGCTGATGAGCTCTGCATGGTCACCTCTGCTGATGAGCTCTGGCCAGCGTGGCAAGCTGCAGTTGACCATGCAAACAGGAAATTGAAATTAAAAAGTTCGCGGGCCTTTTCCTGTCTACCTGGCCAGTGCATCTGAGTTAAGAGTGCTGTCCAGAGTGGTCACAATGGAGCACTCTGGGATAGCTCCTGGAGGCCAATACCGTCTAATTGTGTCCACAGTACCTCAAATTCGACCCGGCAAGGCCGATTTAAGTGCTAATCCCCTTGTCAGGGGTGGAGTAAGGAAATCGATTTTAAGAGCTCTTTAAGTCGAAAAAAGGGCTTCATCGTGTGGACAAGTGCAGGGTTAAATCGATTTAAGGCTGCTAAATTCGACCTCAACTCCTAGGGTAGACCAAGGCTCAGTGTCGTAGCTAAATAGAAGATGGAACAGATGGTAAAGCATAAGGAGTTGACAAATGTTGCTAGAAACCATTCAAACTGAAGTAAGCAATTAACATCTCTGCAGGCACAGGATGAAGGAGAGTTAGTGGGTAACCAAATGCTTGTCTCTTTCACCAACAGAAATTGGTCCAATAAAAAATATTACCTCATCCACCTTGTCACCTTCTTATGCAACAAACCTTGTTTCCTGTGTATAGTCAGTCATATCTCCTTACTTTAGTGACTAACCCTCATTAATTTGGTAAGCTCTGCAGAGTCAACATGATAGACAGCTGTGTTCTCTTCTTTTGGGTGCATTAACAACATATTTGTTTACCAAATTCCAGTCAATTACATCTGTGCAAACCTAATGTGTGTGTGGGGGGGGAGATAACACTGCACAGGTATCATCCTGGGCCAAATCTGAAGACAATGGTATCTCATAGGTGTAACTGGGATTATAATTTCATCTGCAGAACCTTTCTTATAATTGATAATGCATGAAAAGGAAACGAAATGTGCACTCGCCAAAGCTTAGGGAAGGATTATGACTAGAGCTGGTGAAACATTTTTTGGCAAATAACTTCACCCAAAATGAATTTTTTGGGGGCACAAAAGTGTTTTGAATTTGGTTTGAATTCAATGAAGAGTTTTGGATGAAAAAACTGATTTTTTTGAAGGGGGGGAGTAATGTTAAATTATTTTTTTTCATGCTGAAATTTATTCAACCAGTGTTTTGAATCAACATTTAACTTCAAAAGATTGTTTCAGATGATGTTTGAAATGTTTTATTTGACCCAAACAACTTTTTTTTTGCAGGGGGTGGGGGTGTTGACAAGAAACGGAAAAAAAAAATCAGTTTTAGTTCAAATCTAACTTTTGTTTTGTTTTTATGTGTGTGGGTTTCTTAACCCAAAAGAGATATACCCCTTTCTAGTAGCCTTGTAAAGCGATTAAAAAAATTAACTGTGATTAATCGCGTGATTAATCGCACTGTTAAACAATAATAGAATACCATTTATTTAAATATTTTTTGATGTTTTCTACATTTTAAAATATATTGTTTTCAGTTACAACACAGAATACAAAGTGTACACTGCTCACTTTATATTTAGTTTTTATTCCAAATATTTGCACTGTAAAAACCACAAATAGTATTTTTCAATTCACCTAATACAAGTACTGTAGTGCAATCTCTTTATCATGAAAGTTGAATTTACAAATGTAGAATTATGTAAAAAAAAAAACTGCATTCAAAAATAAAACAATGTACAATTTTAGAGCCTGCATGTCCACTCAGTCCTACTTCTTGTTAAGCCAATTGTTTGGAGAAACAAGTTTGTTTACATTTGCAGGAGATAATAGGTCTAGTACTTACAGAGATTCATTTGTCGAGGGAGGCCTGTCCTAGCCTCCTTTGTGTGTGCGCAGTCACTTGCACACAATTGACCCTTGCATGTGTACCTGTTAAGTGTTTCAAAAGCACACAGTACAGCGCACAAATGTACAAAATACATCTTGGGCAGAAGGCCACGCTTTAGAAATCAGGGCCTTATTTGTGAAATCTTTCTGCTATAATGTAAGTACAAACTTGGCAGTGCAATTGGCTTGCAGGTGCAGATGCCTAAAATTCACAAAACACTTTTTGGTGGGTACATGTTCAGGTACCTGTTCCCCTTCATGCAGTTTGTTTGGGAGCCAATTAATTAATGCTGTCAGCTCAGCACCACAGTGAGCCATTCTGAGTGAAAGATCTTAGGCAATTCCCTTTACCAGCTTCTGGTGAATTCTGGCCAGCTCTAGTAGAAATAGTCTTCTTTTCCCATTTTTGCTGGGTGGAGGAGAGCTACAGAGTACATGCACCCATTTCAGCCACGTTGGGAACTGGAGACTGTGTGTGTTACGGCTACACTTCAATCGGGAGGTGTGACTGCAGCATGTGTAGATGTACCCAAGCAAGCTAGCTGAGCTGTAACTAGAGCAAAGCTAAAGTAACAATAGCACTGTGACGGGGTGACTAGGCCCTGAGGGCCCTCCCCCCCACTAGAGGCCTCATGACCTTGCCCGAGAAATGGGCAGTGGAGAAGTTCCTCCAAGCTGCCTAGAGTGGCTGTGTGGGACACAGCCAGTCAAGGCCCAGCAAGCTACTATAAGAAGAGTGGTAGGGTCAGATTGAGATCATTTCTTTGCTGGAGCTGGAGAAGTGTGGATGGTGTGCTGGGCTCAGAGAGCTACAGGAACTTCAGACAGAGCAGTGCTGGAAGAGACTTGTGGGAGTGAGAAAGAGCTCCAGGGTGGTGGTCGGGACTCAACCAGGACTAAGGCCCTGAGGTAAGGGTGAAGAACCTGCTGGGGCTGTGAGGAAGAGTCCCAGGGAATCATAGCAGCAATGCAGCATTGTTAAAGGGACATAGCAGATGGCTGCTGTCTTTAGGGCCTCTGGGTTGGGACCTGGAGAAGAGGTTCTACCCCTCCAGCCACTGGGAAAGTGGCCTGGACTCTGATGCACCCCAGAAGGGGAACTGAACTCTTTTTGAGTCCAGGAAGGGCTATAGGGAAAGGAAGCCCAGCTGAGGGGTACAGGGTTAGATCCCCTGGCAGACTGTTTCTCCAGAAGGGGGTTTTATTTCTCACACAGATTGTGTGTGACGTAAACAGAGGGCTGAGTCATCAAAGACCCACCACAGAGAGAGAGAGTGCAGGCATTTGCACTCAGACAGGGCGTGCTCACAAGAGGTGAGTGCGACCCCATTACAAGCACTGTAGCTGCAACAACTGGGGCGGAGGCACAGGCTAGTCTCCTGAGTACAACCACATAGGTGTATGTACTCTAGGGGCTAGCCCAAGCTGCTGCTCATGCTGCTTTAATTACATTCTATTGTTAGTCGAGCTAGCTTTGCTCGAGCTAGAGCAAAACTAGCTCCGGTATGTCTACACAGGCTGAAGTCACGCCTTGTGATCCAGCATAGACATATCCAGTATGTCAGGAACTGGCCAATAAGGATAACATACCTGCTTGCCATGTCCCTCTTATGTCCTTTGTGGTCTATAATTTATTATTTGTTTGTATTACAATTGTGTAACCCAGTGATGAATATAATGGACCTGCTAAGAAAGGACTGTTGCTCACTGTACTTCTCTTTCTCCCTGCCAGGGAGAAGGAAGGGAAGCAGTCCCTGAATGGTGAGCCTGTAGCTGCGGAGAAGCTAGAATGCAGAGACCTCCCTCGCCCCCCAGGAGGTGTACACACAGTCATGTGAGTGATGGAAGTTACAGCTGGGTGCAGTGCCTGAGCAGGAAGCCAGTGCAAAGGCCCAAAAAGAAACACCAAGTGAACATGGCCTAGAAACAGAAGGCTCCTATTTGCTTGAACAGAGACTGGACTGGGGATGGGCATCCCACGCACTAGGCCTGAAGAGACTTGACTGGTCACTGAATTGCCCCAGGGCCCAGACATTTACCACCATTGCTCATTTTGAAGTGTAACTGTTTAAGCCTCGGCACCTAGGGTATTTGCCAACTTTCCCTTTCCTGACAGCCCTAGTAAAAACCTTTCCCTTCACTGTGTGTCTGAGGGGCTATTGGAACCCACCAGGGCTAAGGTCTATCTGTTGAAGTACGACAGTGCTTGCACTTAAATCATGGCACACCTAGAACACTACTGGAAGCTTAGGATTTGGTGTACTCTGGTAATAAGCAGACCTAATAATTATAGGAGTATATATTACAGGTCTCCCTCCCTGGTAATGCTCAGTGGATGAGTTGTTAAAGCATTTTCCCCTGCCCCCAGGCTTGGCTTGCATACACATGCTTTTAGTTCTACAGGATCCTGGTTCAGTCCCCATGTGTTGGCCAAGATGAAGGCCATCACATAAGTGGGGGGTCCAGTGGGGATTAGGGTTTCTAGGTGTCTTTTTTTCCAACTGTAAAGTCTGGTTTTAAGGGTACCTGTGCAGTCAGTAATATTGACCGGACACCAAATGTCAAGTTACTACAATTCCATTGTTGCCTTGCTTTTCCCCCCAGCCCAAGGCCCTTTTAACTATTGAGTGCTGGCTCCAGAGCCAGGGATGGGCAGAGCTGGAAGAAGCTTCCCCTTCCCCTGCATGGGCTGCTCCCAGGGCCAGGTCAGACCCACCTCTGAGAACCTTCCCTGGCTGCTAGGAAGCTTCCTGTCCCCATCACTCCCTGAAAACACTTTTCCTCAGAGCCACTACTGGACAGAACAGGAGAGACATGGTCTCTTTCAGCCTCCCTTATATTTATGCTGAGTTGAGCATTTGGTTGGGGGTGTGTGTTTGGGTAAAGGGCAAATGTACCCACTTCTCATGAACAGGGAGTCCCCACTAGCTTGTCCCAGCAGCCCAGCGTTGTTTTGCATTGCTGGGGGAGGAGGGTGGGATTGCTAAAGGAAGCTTCTGTGCTTTCAATCTGAAGCCATTCTATCAATGTGGCGCTTCAGGGCAGGACATTGTGGATAATGTAGGGCTGGAGCCCCCTCCAGGTGCGCAAGTTCTGCCTTGGAAAGCAAGTGCTGCAACAAACGCAAGGATTTCTTTGCTCTGAAGTGTATGCCAACAATGGCAAGTAAAAGCCAGTTTCCTGTCTCCCCTGGGTCTCACTCATCCATCCCATTTGTAAGTGTATCTTGCTAGTATCTCCACTGCAGCTGTGAGTCTGTTGTGCCTGTTAGTGTATATGCTGATAAGTATTTGGTGCAGAAAATGTTGACGATAGCTCTAGGGTCCAGTTTTGAGAAATTGGAAATTTGGCAACCTGAGCGGGGATTTGAATCACTGTGGGTCTCAAACACTCAGGAGGAGCTTCCTGTGAGCAGAAAAAGTAGTCAACCAACTGGGGACTGTTACAAGTCCCCCTGTGTGCCACGCCACAGCCAATTGATGAGTTACTAGGCTCTTTACCTCATGCTTTTAGCTCTGGAGGTCCCCAGTTCAGTCCCTGGTATATTTGCCAAGATGGCAGCTGTCATAATTGCATCTAGAGGCCCACACCAGAACTGCATAGATATAAAAAAGAGTGAAAGCCAGTCCCTTCCCCACGGATACCTAAATAAAGCAAGATATATGAATAGGTTTGACCAAGCTTAAGCCCAACTGAAAAAAAGGAGCCTTTCTGCAAAGCACTGTGGTTCTGCAGATGATATTTCAGACAGGACTTTATAGTTGTTCTTCCTTCTGTGAGGATAGCAGAATAGGTCAGAATTTGACTAATGATGCTTTGTAAACAGAGTGAGAGTAGGCTCAAAACATTGGGTTATATTACATTCATGTTATGATTTCTAAACTCCTTAGAATTAAGGCAACCATAACAGACGTGTGTCTCTATTTTTATGCCAGTAAAGACTTAAATTATTCAGGTAGGGAAAATGACATTATTTTAATGTTGTTTTCCCCACCTGAATAATGTATTAGATATATTTTCATCCCAACTCTAATTTCATAAACTTTTACTGTGTATATCTGGAGCTTATTCTGCAATTAATTTGGATTTCTAAACCCTTTGAAAAGCTCAAAAGAGCTACAATTGCACGTTTGTTTTATTTGCCATGTATGATGGGCATGGTATCAAAACACTGGTTAAACTTCAGTCCTGCCATTCACCGTTCACTTGACTACATCAACAATGTCCTTGTTGCTCACATAATCAGCAGAAAGTAGAGCAGACTGTACTGCAGGGATCTATTCCACTGCTTCTACAACAGCAATCTCTTCAGGCCCCATAGGTTCTGATGTTGTCCAAAAGATAGTAATTTGTCCACAATTGAAAACCAGTTTGTGACATGTTGGACATCATAATACAATAATAGATAGGTGGGAACAATAGCTGTTGCAAGAAATTATCACTGGTAAAAGGCTCTTGCCCACAATTAATCTCGATATTGCATGTGGTAAAATTCTGACTGACAATATGATTGTGCGCAAACAGCTGGACAAAATGCATATTGCAGACTGTGTCAGTGCATTTCTAATCCATTAATGGCTTCAAAATAAAACGATTCTGACAAAATAGAGGAGTTTCCATTATTCCCTTTCATTTGCAATCCTAGTGGTAGCAGAATATTTAAAAGTTTTAAATGTGATCTATATCCATGAACTAGAGAAATACATTGCATTATTTTTACTCTTCAGGAGGAAAAAAAGAAGGAAAATCAGATGTATGGGGAAGAAGGTCACCATCTCCTTCCCTTCCCCATAAATGTATCACACTTTGAATCCCTTAATGAAGGACGGTGTTATAGACTTTTTATTTCATTTTTATATGTCCATGTGGGACAGAGACTCTTTGCCAAAGGGTCCCTTGTTCTTTGCAAACAACTCTCACTCAGGCCTGACAAACCTCCCTACACCAAACACGTCTTACAGGATATTTGTCCATAAAAACTAGCATGTAAGGCTCCTACAGAAAGCTCATATCATGTCAAGATTCATAATTGCTTGAGATGTATATGGATAATAGCTAAGGAATAATATATTTATATTGAACGTATGCGTTATGGACTTGGAATAGATATTAGTCAGGAGGAGGTAATGTGTCTTGATGATGACTCATTCAAGCAAGAGGGAGTTGATACCCTCCCATGTCAGCCAGCAAGGTGTTGCAGGGTTCTATTGTCTATCCTTGCCACATCCCTGCACAGTCAATAGAAAACCAGCCAAGACAACTGAAAATGATCAAAACCATCTGGATGTGGAAAGGAACATTACAGCAGGCAGGAGCCCACCCTGGCTATGAATAAAGACAAAAAACTGTTTCAGTGAAACAGAGTGTAGGAAGAGGCACTCTGGATCCAGTCACTCAGGAAACCCCTTAAGGAGGGGAGAGGATCCTTTGTTCTTTTGGATCCTTGTTCTTGTGACACCAGCCAGCTCTGCAACGGACTGAACTTTGAGGGGAACGCCTATTTTGTTAGGTAGGAATGGTAACTATTGATAAAAATAGACCCAGGTATGTGTGTTATGATTTTGTTTTCTGCTGTAACTATCTTCCATCACTTTTTATCACTTCTACTTAAAACTTTATTTTTTTTTCTTATAATAAAACAAATGAAGTTTGTTTATTATATTAAGCGCTCGCAAGTGCTGTGTGGTTTACAGGAGAGGTGGCTTAAAGTAAAACTGCTAATTTGGGGTATACTGCTCCTTTGGGTGCAGAGGATCATTTATGTGAGTAGCCAGTGTCAGGGCTGGATATCACAAGGGAGTGCTTAAAAGGGACTTGGGGAGTGGGGTGCAACTGTTGTTAACCTGAAAGGTGAAGTTAGGGTTAGCACAGTTGACACGTTCTTGAGTGGCTGAAAAGCTGGTGGTGTTAGGGAACTGACATCCAGCTACCGCTAGAAAGAGTTCCTCTTGCTGGAGGCAGGGAGTAGCAAGGAGACTCTCAGTTCAGCCTTCCCTCGGAACCTGATCCTATGTACACAGTGTATGAGCCCTATTCTGATGTACTTCTGAAGTCCTTACTTTGGCAAAGCTATGATTTCTTATAGTGTTCAGTGTAATAAGGGGCTGGAAACAGAGACAAATATCATCTTGACAAAATGAAAATTTGCATATTTTATTTAGTCTTAAAAAAAAAAGCGATAGATGACGTTAAAGAGAACGGTGGAAGTCAATTTTGTAGAAGCTTTAACATACCCTAAATGAGTGAGTGAAGCAATGAATGGTTTTGGGTGGAGAGGATTTCAGCTTTGATGCTGCAAATGTGAATGCACATACTTAATTTTGCTCACACAAGCAGTCCTAGGGAAGTCAATGGGATCACTCCTACATTCAGTATGAGTGGCTGCTGCTGTTGCTACATAAGAGGAAGAAAAGAGAAGAGTAGGGTCATCCTCAAAGATGGTACTCACCAGTGGGATTACAGCTGCTAGCCACCAGTAGAGGAGAAAAGTCCAGGAGAGAAGGGAATGGGGCAGTTGGTCAGTATTGTACATAAGTATTTTGATGGAGAGGGTGGGAGTGGGTTTGCCTGGCAGCCCCTCAAAGATAGGAGAGGAGAAGGTTCATTAACCAAAGACACCAGAGAGAGGTGCAGGACTATTCTTTTCCCACAAAAAGGCAACACCAAGAAGAGGTGGAATAGGATACTGGGGAAACAGAGGCCTGCTAATAGTTCAGATAGGCAACCAATGCCTGGCCTTCATGAGATCTCCCCTCGCAGTAGATTGCTGGCTTACAGTGTGCTTTTACATGCCATGTGGCTATTTCAGTGCAGGAATGTTCATGTAATTTATCTATTTATTTGTACTGTAGTAGTCCCTAAAGACTGGGGCTCCATTGTGCAAGGTGCTGTACAAACATATAACAAAGAGACGGTCCTTGCTCCAAAGAGCTTACAATTTACATATAATACATGCAAGAACAGATGGCTAAAATGCACAGATGGGTGGAGCACAAAAACAATGAAGTGATACTGATCAGCGTGAACAACAGTAGTCACTGCAAACTAGCTGAACAATGATCATCTGGGCTTTTGTAGACATCACAGCCGTGAAGGCCGGAATGCATTTTACAACCATATTACCTTTGTCGTTATAGTGTACAGTTAATTATTTTTCACACCATAGGATGCAGGTGAAAAACACGGTACTTTATCTGCTGCCAACCTATAACTTTAATAAGCAATAACAGTAACTATCACCACTGCCAAGCTCTGGGAGCTTTAACACCAGCTGGCACCTTGAGTATGTCTATGCTTCAGCTGGCTCTACCTGACTGGCTCTACTAGCATGCTAAAAATAACAGTGTGTCACAGAGGATGGCACAAGATAGCCACCCAAGTCTGGCTCTGGGGTGGTCAGGCAGACTTGTACTTGGATGTCTAGCCCATGCCACCTTCCATGCTGCAACATCCACGCTATTTTTAGCACACTACCTTGAGTGCACTATATAGGCTGGGAGGCACGCCCTCTGCTGCAGTGGAGACATATCCCTTGATACCTCCGGTTGGCTCTCTGTACTGGTGAGACAATAGTCAGTTGGGTCTAAGGGATACAGGATGTGATAAAGATCCCTGTGCCGTTTGTTTAGGTGAAACCACAGAAAATGTATCTCTGCCTGCTTTCATCCTCATCTGGGGGGTGTGTGTGTGTGTTATACTGTAATAGGGTGTGTTGACTCAGGTGCTAACTCAGCACCTTGTCTCTCAAATCCTCACCTGTTTACCGTACTGAGTTCTGATTGAAAGACAGGAAGTTGGCCAAGCCCAATTAACTAGGTGGGAATACATCTGAGGTGCTAATTGGCTGGAAGTAACCCCAGCAGCTAGGCCTAAATAGGCAGGCAGGAAGGAAGTGCAGGGAAGTTGATGGAAGGTAGAAGCAGGCAGGACTGGCTGCTGCTACTATTGTACCCTTCCTCAGAAGCAGATGGGAAGCTGGTGATTCACTGTAAATATAAACTACAATAAAACATGGTAGTGGTGAAGGAGACCTGAGGTGGCTGTGGTCTGTAGTTAAGGTCCTGAAGGTAATCACAGGGGACTACTCCACGACATCTATATATGTGTGACAGAGTACATGTAGCTTTATAACTCCCTGTCTTTTCTCCACAAGTGAAAATTTCCAAAGATGGCTGTGTGGGTGCTACCATGTGATATCCAAAATGTGTGGGATTGCAAAATCAAGAATTTTGAATTTAGGAAGTGAGGTTTTTGAAGCTGATTCATAAACAAAATAATCTGAGTCCTAAAACATTTCAGCAAAGCACAATGTAATGAGTTCAAGCATTACATGAAATATGAAATAGGTACAAAATTCAGTTTTAAAATGTTTACTAGTTTCACTCAGGTGTATTTAAAAGGAAGCCAGAGAAGGGCACATGAGACTGTGGTTGAACTAGCAAACACAGGACTGTCTTCCTTGTATAAAAAAAAGAGGGTACTTTATCATTAAACAGAAGAGAACTACGGTAATTGAGAAAGGAGTGGGAGGACCAGATGGAAATGCTCTAAAGGAGTCGTTCTTGCTGTCACTGTTGTATTAAATAAAGGCCTCTGTTCTATGGAATTATCCCTACCTCCTTCTTTTTCCTAACATCACGCATAGTACCTCATTTATGATGTTATTACATGTTTGATTTAAGAATCAAAACATTCTCCTTTATTCAGTTCCTTCCCATGGTTGTACTATATGCCAGCGTCTAAGTTTCCCCAGCTAAATGTGACTGTGAATGATTAGTGTGGCTTCTGCAATAGCTGAGTAGACACAAACTCAACACCAGATTATCACAATGGAATTAAATACAGCAGAAAATTTGAACTGCAAGTTTCATAAGCAAAGAGGAGTACAGTTGTTGTTGCCAGCTGATTAGGTGCCTCAAGGTTAATGGAAATGATCTGAACAGAGAGGGTCAAATTCACTTCTGGTGTAACTGGATTTACATCAGTGAATTCTCCCCAGGGTTGTCTTTGGCCCAGGAGCTATTCTCATGCAGTTAACTTGGATGTTTGTCAATCCTAAAGTTCCACCACTCATTGACGCCTGATAATCTTTCTGCTCCGATATCATAAACGTGATAATCGTTCTTCTCCTACGTCATGGCTTTTGCATTCTTTGGCTGTGTTCACAGCTTAATGCTTTTTTTTCCTTTGTGGGAAAATGCATGGACTTTGAAAATATAAAACAACACAAATTCTTTTGTTACTATATTCCCCAACCTTCCAAATTTTGCACGTGTTACAGGAAAAGTGGTCTAGTTGAATCTAGTAGAAATGTGTATTTCTCTACCTGACTTTCTCCCCATATCATGGAAACAGTAATGAATCAAAAAAAGCTCCATCTAGTGTAATAAACAAATAGGTGGACATTTTTATAGAGGCTAAGAGAGATTAGTGTCCAACTCCTATTGAAGTGAAATTCACTAGGAGCTGGGAGTTTTAGCGTCCTTTGAAAACCACAGTGTCTTCTTGATTAATTCAAATGTTCGGTGTAATTTGTTAGCACAACTCAAAATTAACAAAATATTGAATTTCTAATGCCATCTTTTTAACTTCTCAACCAATTTTGAAAACTGAATCCCAAAGATGTGTAAATGATGCACAGCCCCATGGTAGTACCCTGAAATACCATGTACATACTTGATTATCATTATTGGCATTGTGCTGACAGCAGTGGTACTGGAATGATGTGTGTGTTTGCCAAAAAAATCAGCAACTGTATCTAGAGAAGTGCAGTATTTCAAATTAAAATCTCTGGGAATATAATTCTGGGAAGTAAGTACCTGACCCAAAAGTCATAGAGGTGGGCTTTAGATCAGCATCTAAAAATATGGTGATGTTCCCCAAAAGTGCTGTCCTTGATATAGGTAGGTGATTTTTTTTTACCACAACTTTGGTGTGTGTGTGTGGGGACGGGGGGGGATGGGGGGGGGGGGCGGGAGGCTGAATGCAGATTCAGCAATACTGTAATATTATGAATTTGTGTCAATTTCACTGAATTATTTTGGTCAAAAATATAACCAATCAAACAAGAAAACCCTAAAAAAAAACCCACAAAAAACAAATTGTTGAAACAAAACATGTTTGTTTGTTTTTTATTCACGATGGCTTAACTTTGTAGTTTCCCTTAATTTTAGTTAATTTTTTAAAAGCATTAAAATGCTTGAAATTGAAACTAAATGTTTCATTTGAAACACAACCATAGGTGCTCAAACTAGGGGTGCTGGGCTTGAAGTGGTTTCCATTATATACAGAGTTTACAGTTTGGTTCAATGGCTCTCAGCACCCCTACTATCCGCTTCACATAACTCTTTTTTTTTTTTACTTCACTGAAAATTTAAAAAAACAATAATTTTCTGTGTGACCCTCAACAATTTTTGTCATTTTTTTTTGGACTTACCAGTGAACTAAAAAAATCCATTTGTGATTCTGAGCCATCAAGGGTTAAGCAACTGTTGACCTGAAAACAACCCAGTAAGGACATATTAGTTTTGAAATGGTATACAGGGCCATTCTTTATAGATAGTTAGCAAAGCCATGTTAAATAGACTAGAGTTCTTGAAATGTAGGCATGTATTGTTAGAAAATTAGAAGGAGATACTAATTATATTTGTCTATGCTCACCTATGTCTTGTTAGAAGTTTGACAATGTGATCTAATTAGCTTGTATATGATAAACTTCTGTTCCTGTCTATAATGTTTCATTACTGATTCTGTTTATACAGCGATCAGAAAAGGATATTAACATTTTGATAGCACTTATTGTATAATAATATCATTGTCTTTATTTCTCTTTGAAATTTGTAGTAAACTTCCTATGAACTGTTTGATTGGTTGAATGTCTTTGCTAATGAATGCAACTAGTTATCAGTGTATGCCTAGGAAATAGAGATTTATATCAAAGCAACAACATACATTACCTATTCTTCATCCAAGGAATGCCTGCTGTGACCATCTGCTGATAAGAAGCTAATCAGATGAACTTCAGCTGTAAAGGATCTTTCAAGCCTGATTCTTTCGATCTCAGATCTGCTTAAACTTTGTCACGGAAAGTTTTAAATCACAAGACTGAGGTTTCCAGAGACCACAGTCACACCATTATTCCCCCTGCTGTAGTATCTGGGCAACTGAAGAGCCTCAGAAATGTAATAAGAGAGAAATGCGCAGACATCAACCCAGAATAAGCTTTTTCTAGTTTATTTCATTCAGAAGCATGTACAGTGCGGCACAAGGTAGCAAATGGAACAAAGTTTCAGAAGTAACGTCTTGTGTTTTGAAATCTTTCACCAGTCACCCTACCGTCTGCTCCCAAAATAATTTTCTCCCCAATCCGTGTATGTGTGTATACTGTAAGATTTCCCTCAATACATACTAAAGTCCTTATGGCTTAAGCCTGTCACTCATGTGTTTTTGTCACTGGAAGCCACTACCTTAAAAAGGTGCCAGCCTGTCTGGGGTCTGCTCCAGGGCCAAATTGAAGGAAGCCATCATAATCTATTACATTCGAGCTGCTTTTGAAGATAAAGGTACGCACAACTATAATGAATATGCAAATACCCCTGTCAAGTACTTTTGAACAACTGGGCTGGGTGCAGCTGCAGCAGCTAGCCCATTTTCATCCCATGTCAGATGGTTCTTACAACAGTATAAACTTACTGAATACGTGCAGAGCCATAAGTGCTCAGTGCTTCCCTTCAGTAGAATCCTCAGTTTTCAAGTATCATATTTTATTCCAGAGGTGTAAAGTTCATTTCCTGTGGCAGGCCTGATCTGATACCCTGCTACTTGGCACAGGCCACTTTCAGCAAACATTGTTTAAATAGAAATAGATAAGGCTAATTACCATGCAGGTAATTACTTACATGTATTTTAGGTTTTAGTGACTGCTACTGCTGCTCCCTGATACCTGGCATCTCTTAGAGCTCTTAGGTTTCAGAGTAGCAGGCGTGTTAGTCTGTATTCGCAAAAAGAAAAGGAGGACTTGTGGCACCTTAGAGACTAACCAATTTATTTGAGCATAAGCTTTCGTGAGCTACAGCTCACTTCATCGGATAGGCATTCTTCAGTGCCATTTCCCATCCCCTGGGCATATACCAGCTTCTGCCACAGTTATGCCCTCCAGCACCTCTTAAACATGACCAGGTGGTTCAACACTTGCTTGCAAGGTTTTGAGGGAATGCTGCATCTGAATCTGGACTACAGGGGTGTGACTTGTAGAGAGCTAAAGTATTGTGCTCTACATCCCCTGGACCCTGCTGATGTGCACTAAATGTCCCTTAGTGTGCACTACTGTAGTTAGTGAAAAGGTGGGAGGGAGAGTTAAGAACGCAACACACTAGTACACACTACAAATCACACCCCCACAGTGTGGACTCCTGGATCCTGCAGAGATGCTTGAAGATTCATGGGAAGTCTGCAGGCCAGAAGAAACTCTTCTGTAGGCCAGATCTGGTCTGTGAGTTGTATTTTAACACCCCTGTTTTAAATCATTGCAGCATATCTTGTTATACTGACATTACACAGAAAAAAATGCATTAAAAGAATGTTAAGTGCTAAAAAAATAAGAAATGAAAGAACTAAAGTTGCCTGTGCAATCTTATCTGGCCCTCTTCTGTGCCTGTGTGATAACTGTCTTTAATTACATGATTAAATATTATTTGTTCCACAGCACAACATATCATGTCAAACATAAAACCAGAAAAGAGTGATGTTGTTTATTGAGTAAAAAACAGACATTGTATCTCCTCATTGTCTGGGTGTGGCCTTCAGTTTTACTCACAGCAGCCACAAGACTGCTCTGTTTTATGGGCTTGCCATGACCACATAAATCTGTTTTGCCATCTCAGAATAGCTGGATTGCCACATGGTCTGGCCATGCTTCCTTCTGACCACATCCCCTAACATGAAGACTACAAGCTCTGGGATGTTTTGGAGCCATTAGTGCAACTCCAGGTTCCTTTTGGGAATCCTTTAAAGCCAGGAGCTGATTCTACACTATTTATGCCTCTCCATAGCACCAAATTGGTGTAAAGGGGCCACAATATTCTGTAGAATGTGGCTCAGTTATGAGCAATAAAATTGGTATATGTCACGGAATGTGGGGGAGTCCAGGCCCTGCACCCCTCTTCCTGGGATTCACTGAGACTCTCAGCCAGCCAGTAAAACAGAAGGTTTATTGGACAACAGGAACACAGTCTAAAACGGAGCTTGTGGGTACAGCCAGGACCCCTCAGTCAAGTCCTTCTGGGGGACCAGGGAGCTTAGACCCCAGCCCTGGGGTTCCCTGCGTTCCACCACCCAGCACCAAATTGAAACTAACCCCCCCCCCCCCACCCCAGCAGGCTCCCTCCTGCAGCCTCAGTTCACATTCCTGGGCAGAGGTGTTACCTCCCTGTCCCGCTCCTGGCTCAGGTTACAGGCTCTCAAGTCTCCCATTGAAACTCCCTTGCCACATTCCCAGGTCAACACTCCCCCCTCCCTGCTGCGCCACAGTATATAATAGGGTATGCAGCTCCATGTTTATTCAGGGATGTTGCAGTACTTAGAATTAGCAGGAGATACAAAAATCAGGAGGGGAAAGAAAGAAAAGCAGAGTTTTGGCAGTGCATACTTCCTCTGAGCACTTTGGTTGCTTGAGGAGGGAATGTCTCTATTTTGACATTCCCTCCTGAAGTCTGAGCCAGTGTTTGGTACAGCACTATTTGGCCTGTGATAGGAATATATTAAAATCTTAAAAGAATATGGAATCTACAATTTTCTATCACTGATAGCATCCCTTGAGGATTCTGTAATGGAATTTATTTTTGGCACTGCAGTTCTTGATTGTGATTGTATTTGTGCCTTTCCTGTTGTTTCTGTGAAGTTTGTAACTTATCTTAAAATAGTACACAACTAATATATGACAGACAGTGGTGTTCTGCTCATCTTTAGGGCCAGATTCTCAAGCTCTAACCTCAGTTTTTGAACCCAAAATTTATAGACATAAATAAATGTGAATGAAGGTTTGTACCTGCAATTATTTCTGTCCACAACTTAGGCCACCGAGGCCATGATCCTTCAACGTGTTGCTCAGGAGTTGACTGCTGCCCTTGAACAGAGCTCCACTGACTCCAAGTAGTCCACCTATGAACTATCAATTGTTGGATCAAGACCTTTGACATTTAAATATAGGGACAATCACATACTGAGCTGGGTAAGTGACCTAAATTCTATTGAAAATAATGTTGTATCCTCTAATGATTAATGCCGGTGTGCAAATCTAGAGGTCCGTTTCAGGCTTAGGCTTGGTTTAAACCTAAAACTTAGGTCCACTTAGGGCAGGTCTGGAAAACCTCAGTGGTGTGACTCCCCCGCCCCCCAAGCAATGCAAGATTTGTGCTGTCCACACCAGTTCTATGTCAGCAGGAGATGCTCTTCCGTCAACATAATTTCCACTTCTCAGAGAGGTGGAATAATTATGCAGACAGGAAAGCGCTCTCCCTTTGGCATAGCACATCTTTATCAGACGCGCTACAGCAGCCAATATAACGCTGTAGTGTAGACATTAGCTACATTGTTCAGAGCTGTGGGAAAAGATTTCATACCCTGTGGGGCAGTTAGGTTGACCTCGCCCCCCACTATAGACACAGCTAGGTCAATGGAAAAATTCTTCTGTCAACCAAGCTACTGCCTGGATTTACTACAGTGGCAGAAAACCCCTTCTGTTGGTGTTATAAGTGCTATAACGCTGTAGCACAGATATACCCTTAGTCTGAAGACTGGGTTCTTATATTGTAATACCAAAAGCAAAAAGTTGAATTTTGTGGTCTATTAAAAACAAAAGAGCAAATATTTTGTGCACCTTCCACTGGAGAATGGTAAAATGATGAATTAATGATAATAAACCAAACCAACACTTGAATTCCCCTACTTTTTGTCTTGCACTTTCCAGGCATGTATAGACACTGTTAGGTACTTCTCTGTTAGGTACTTCCTTCACGAACCAGAAGTTGAGTGGTTAGTGATGAGATATTTCATCTTCCGAGACAACAGTGCAGCATGTGGTTTTGCAAGTTAGGGTGACACCAGCTCATTGATAATTAGATGTCAATTATTTTCCCTGGAAACAATGGCCACTAGAAATGTTGAATTCGCATTTGTTTGTGAGAAGACATAGGAATTTACCTTGTGAAGATAGCAATCATATAGTCCATCACCACTCTATGTTATGTCTGTCTAATGCAATAGAAGCACATTTTTGTTCAAATGCTGCGTGTCTAAGCTTTTTTGCTTTGATCAATGAGCTTCTATGAGCGAAGATACCAGGATTACTGAATCATTTTTGATTAAAGGTGGTATCACCTGCATCAATTTTACAGACTTAAAGTGCTAGGGAGCTCTGGGTTCAGTGCTGAAATAGAAATAGATTAGGACAGTTGAACTAAAGGTGGAAAATCTGACAAAATTAGCCCGGAGCTTTCTTGTCAGCCATTTCTACAACATGCACAATATACGGAGAATATTGATGAGGTAAAAGGGAGAGAGACAGAAACAAAATGTGAGAAAAGGTCTTGCTCTGATGTAAAGACAGTTTCTAATTCTTTTAAAGAATCAACTGTTATCACTCTCTTCAGAAAATTAAATAGCTGTATAACTTTATTTTTTTTCAAAAATTGACCCTTACTCAGAGACTTTAAGCCCAGGAAGGATTGCCATGATCATCTAGTCGAACCTTCTCATATTGCAGGCCACAGCACTTCACCCACTCATTCCTGTAATAGGTCCATAACCTCTGGCTGAGTTGCTAAAGTCCTCAAATCTTCATTTAAAGGTTTTAAGTTACAGAGAATCCACCATTTAGTTCAATCCAGCAAATAACCTGTGCCTCATGCTGCAGAGGAAGATGGTAAAAACCAAGGGTCTCTGCCAATCTGACCTGGGAAAATTCCTTTCTGAACCAAATATAGCAATCAGTTAGACCTTGACCACGTGGACGAGAACCAGCAGACAGATACCAGGAAAAGAATTCTCTGAAGTAACTCAGGGCAGTCTACACTTACCTCCGGAGCGATCAATCCAGCGGGGGTCGATTTATCGCGTCTAGTGACGATGCGATATATCGACAGCCGAGCGCTCTCCCATCGACTCCAGTACTCCACCGGAGCGAGAAGCGTAGGTGGAGTCGACGGGGGAGCGTCCACAGTCAACCTACCGAAGTGAAGACACTGCGGTAAATAGATCTAAGTACGTTGACTTCAGCTACATTATTCACGTAGCTGAAGTTGCGTAACTTAGATCAGTCCCACCCTCACAGTGTAGACCAGGCCTCAGAGCCTTCCCCCTGTAGTGTTCTATCCCTGGGTATTGGAGATATTTGCTAATAGGAGACATGGATGGGCCAGATGTATATGCACAGAATCATAGGACTGGAAGAGACCTGCACTCATGACAGGGCTAAGTATTATCTAGACCATTCCTGACAGGTGTTTCTCTAACTTGCTCTTAAAAATCCCCAATGATGGAGATTCCACAACCTCCCTAGGCAATTTATTCCAGTGCCTAACCGTCCTGACAGTTAGGAAGTTTTTCTTAATGTCCAACCTAAACCTCTCTTGCTGCAATTTAAGCCCATTGCTTCTTGTCCTATCTTCAGAGGTTAAGAAACAATTTTTCTCCCTCCTCCTTGTAATAACCTTTTGGGTACATGAAAACTGATATGTCCCACTCAGTCTTCTCTTTTCCAGACTAAACATACCCAATTTTTTTCAGTGTCCTTCATAGGTCATGTTTTCTAGACCTTTAATAATTTTTGTTGCTCTTCTCTGGACTCTCGGCAATTTGTCCACATCCTTCCTGAAATGTGGTGCTCAGAACTGGACACAATACTCCAGTTGAGGTCTAATCAGTGCAGAGTAGAGCAGAAGAATTACTTCTCATGTCTTGCTTAGAACACTCCTGCTAATACATCCCAGAATGATGTTTGCTTTTTTTGCAACAGTGTTACACTGTTCACTCTTATTTAGCTTGTGGTCCACTATGACCTCCAGATCCTTTTCCACAATACTTCTTCCTAGGCAGTCATTTCCCATTTTGTATGTGTGCAACTGATTGTTCCTTCCTAAATGGAGTACTTTGCATTTGTCGTTATTTAATTTCATCCAATTTACTTCAGACCATTTCTCCAGTTTGTCCAGATCATTTTGAATTTTAACCCTATCCTCCAAAGCACTTGCAACCCCTCCTAGCTTGGTATCATCCACAAAGTTTATAAGTGTACTGTCTATGTCATTATCTAAATCATTGATAAAGATATTGAACAAAACGGGATGCAGAACTGATTCCTGCAGGACCCCACTTGTTATACCCTTCCAGCATGACTATGAACCACTGAGAACTACTCTCTGGGAATGGTTTTCTAACCAGTTTTGCACCCACCATATAGTAGCTCCATCTAGGTTGCATTTCCCTAACAGGACCGGCCCACAACATTTTGGCACCTGAGGCGGGGAGCTCAAATGATGCCTCCATGCCCCCTCGCTTGGGCCAAAACTTCAAAAGGTCTAAATTCTGCCTTCTTCTTGTTCTACTCCTCTCATGGTACTGCTCTGTTACCTACCCCAATAAATGAGAACTAACAATTTAAAATGCCTTGTTCAAAAATTTTAAGTAACACTTAACTTTCAAATGGCTGAACAGCAAATGTAACTTTTCTTGTCTGCATAGTAAACACTGGCATTTTTATCTGTTTGAATAATCAAAGTGTGCTTTCCATGCCTTCTTGGATACAAAGATTTGAACTGCTTCCTGCTGAAGGTCCACAGTCTGAGCCAGCTCATGCTCTATTGAGATGGTTGCAAGGCCGACCAGCCTCTCCTGTGTCATTGTGGAGCGTAGATGTGTTTTTATTAACTTCAGCTTGGAGAAGCTGCGTTATCCACTGGCAACTGTTACAGGAAATGTTAGAAGTATGCGCAAAGCAACAAAAGCATTTGGAAAGAGGGTGGTCATCTTATTTGTGCACATATATTCCAGAACAGCCTTTGGAGTTGATTCTGCTGAAATCTTGAAAGGGCTTTCAGTTTATCACCTAAATCATTCTCATCAACATTGCACGTCATCATGTGTCAACACTGTCTCTAGTGCCCTGCATTGCTGGTGTAGGTCTTCTTCAGGTACAGTAAGGAGTTTTGGAATATCATTCAACATCCCAAATATTCTGTAGTGTTCCCTGAGCTGCATGAAACGTTCTTCAACTGACTGTATTGCACAATCTAGCACCTGATTAAAGAATTCAACTTTGAATTGTTGTTTGGGGTCTCTTGTGGGATTATCCCATGCCTCGTAATCAAAATGTCTTCTTCTTCAGTGACTTTTGTATTCTTGGATGGGTGGGAAAATAGCTTCAGTGTGAAGTTCCTCTGCCAACCTCTGTGCACTTTTCAGAATGTTTTGAAATCCCTCGTGTGACTGGTAAGACTGTAGGTAAGAATTTGCTTTCTCCAGTTATTCAATTGCTCCAGATATATCAAGGTCAACACCTTGGAGTCTCTTGCTTACAACATTTATTTCAAACAGTATGTCATGCCACAACACTAAGCCACACAGAAATTTGAAGTTATGTATGTTTCTGGTGATTCCATTTCCCTCTGCCACTGTTCTCCTATGAACAGTTCCTGTCATAACATTATCCTCCATAAGGGCAACTAAGGCATCATTTATCTTCCCAATTTGGTGTTTGATAGGCTTTATTGCCTCCACTCGACTTTCCCATCGTGTGGCACTCAGTGGTTTCAGTGTCAGAGAGGATGTGCCCAGATGTTGCTTCAAAATTTGCCTTCGATGAGTTGATGCAGAGAAAAATACATAGATGCTTTGAATTACATTAAAAAATTCAGCAGCTTCACTAGAAGCTGATGCTGCATCACTGACCACCAAGTTCAATGAATGAGAACTGCATGGGACAAAAAATGCTCAAGGGTTTAACTCTCAGATCTGTGTCTGCACTCCTTTGTTCTTTCCTCTCATTATCGTAGCCCTGACCTCTTATGTCAGCTATCGCAATTCCCGTATCTTCCAGCTTTTTAAGAAACACATTTGTCATATCAGCTCCTGTAGTATCATCAATGTCAATAAATTCTAGAAAATGCTCTCTGACAGTCACCATTGCAGGGACATTTTCACTAGGTTCTGGTGTTGTTACAAAACGTACCATTAGAGGCATTTGTTCCGTATGGCTGATGTCAGATGTGCAGTCCAGAATAAGAGAGTAATATTTTGCTGACTTCAGATCTTCCACAATCTTCTATTTGACTTTTGTTGCCAGTAACTTTATGATCTCATTTTGAATTGTTTTTCTAAGGTAGTGGTGTGTGTACATTTAAAACTTCAAACTCAGCCATCAGCTCCACAATTTTAAGGACGTTTCCATTGTTTGGCTCATACAGCTGATCTGAAGTGCCACGCAGTGCTAGGTTTTGGGTAGCAAGCATTCTCACAATGGCAATGAGCCTTTTCAAAACATTTTGCCAGTAAAAAGACTCTGATGCAATCTTCTCTTGATCACCTGTGGTGACCTTTAACCTTAGTCTCATCTCAAGCTCTTGCCACCTATGGAATGCTCTCCGGTGATTTGCTGCCTTCTCATGGCATGCCAGATTTCTAGCCAGATTTTTCCAGTCCTTTGTTCCTGTAAAACCCAATGTGGCTGGAACATTAGACTGGAAGAGTTTGCAACAAAAACAATATGCAGCATTCTGGGTTTTTAAGTACATAAGCCATGGCCTCTCCACTTTGTCACCACTGGGGATTTCACGCCAGTAATGTGTTGGAGGGAAATATCCATTTGGGGAACATGAAGTTTTTCACTTGCTATGGCCCATGCAGTACAAGGAAGTCCCTCAGGCTACTGCTCAAGTGGGTCCACAGTCCTGGATCATATAGACTTAAGGAACTAAACTCAGCAGCAGCTGTTTCTTGCGCTTCCACCACACTCTTCTCTGATCTTCCATTTTCTTCAGGAATATACATGGTTACATCCATCTGAGATAGAGATATGGATGCTGCAGTAGCTGCCAGGTCACCTGCACTCTGACTAACTGGAAGATCAGGCATCTCCTCACCACTCACATCCTCACTGGGGCCGGAAGGCTCACCGTGAACATTTGTGTCTATATATCTCAGGAGAGCTCCTTCCTGCTTAGATAGAAAAGCTTCCTTTGCTTTCTTTCTTTTTCTAAATGCTGCCCCAGAGGGGCATTTTCTTCTTTCACTCTTGACTGCTGTTCTGTGTCAGCTATAGTGGCTCTCAACACTCAGTTGAAGGGGACAAATAAGCAGGCTGGTGGCAGGGCCTGAGTGAGGGAAGATATCTGCGTCTTAAGGGCCTAACTGGCTCATACTACTTCAGTTGACTGCCTGTTCTCCTCAGGCGGGTTTCAGGGAAGCAGCAGGAAACAGGAAGCTCCCTGAGAAGCTGGTGTTAATCAGTCCAGGCTCCTGGGGGTGCTAGAGAGATACATAAGAGGCTCCGTCTCCTCTCTCTCCCTGCAGCTCCTGCTGCTTTCTGTTATTCCCTCTCACCTTTTCTCCTGTCTGCCTGTTATGTCTCTTGTGCCCTCCTTCCTCCAGTACAGCACTCTACCATCTCTGTGCATCTAGAGCAGAGAGAATACATATGCACCAGCAGCAGACACAATTTTCTACACTCTGGGTCCTAGTGGCGCCCCCTCACAGTCTGGCACCTGAGGTAGCTGCCTCAGTTCACCTCATGGTAAGGCCAGCCCTGTTCCCTAGTTTGTTTATGAGAAGGTAATGCGAGACAGTATCAAAAGCTTTACTATGTCAAGATATACTACGTCCACCGTCCCCCGCCCCCATCCACGAGGCTTGTTACCCTGTCAAAGAAAGCTATCAGGTTGGTTTGATATGATTTACCTTTTTTTAAAACCATGTTGCATTTGCCCAATTATCGTTCACCTCTATGTTTTAAAATATTATTTCTTTCAAGATTTCTTCAAGACTTTGCATACAATTTAGGTCAAACTAATGGGCCTGTAGTTTTTTAGATCACTTTTTTCCCTTTCTTAAATATAGATACTTTATTTGCACTTTTCCACTCTTAGGGTTAGACTACAAATTTAAGGATTCATTAAAAATCCTTGCTAGTGGGCTTGTAATTTCACTTACTTAATTATGTGTCCTAGAAAAAGATGCGGGGGGAGGGAATCATATTCTGTCAGCATCATTCTGTGCAGGAAAAACTTTTAGTGAACGAAATGATGAGTGAAGAAATGTCCTTATGGTTATTGCACTATGCTGGGGCTCAGGAGATCCAGGTTCAGGTTCCATTCATGCCACAGATTTCTTATGTGACTTTGGGAAAGTCACTTTTTCCGTGCCTCAGTTCCCCATCTGTTAAATGTTGGTATTACTTCCTTTCTTTTTCCCTTTGTCTACTTAGATATCAGAAATCAGGGCTCGCAGCAGAAGCCAGTCTCTGGGCAACCTGTAGTAGGCTGCCTAATTGGTACACTGCTTGTTGGTAGGAAGCAGAAAAGTTTTTAACCCACGCAGCAACAGCTGTTTAGGGGGATGCTCAAAGCATTTGCCCATGGTTGCATTAGCATTTGCACCTGTTTGTTCCCCAACCTGATGCTTATCTGTTCCTGCCTCAGACACAGCCTTGCCCCTGCCTTGTCTCACTCCAGGTAATTCACTCTGACCTTCAGCTCCAATCCCTGACTTCTGACCCTTGGCTCTGGCATCTGACCTCTGACTCAGGTTCTGACCTGCAGCTCTGCTTCCTGGCAATAGACTTCTTGTTCAACCACTAAGCATCACTACCCACTTCCGGGTCTCTGACATTAGACTGTAAACTCTTATGGGCACCGACTGTCCCTTACTACATCTATGTAAAGGACCTAACATGATGGAGACTTGATCTAAGTTGGGGCATCTAGGGTACTATGGTCCTAGAAATAATAATAGTTTCTGGAGGAAAATAATAGAAGAAACTCCAAGCTACACTATAAATACTCAATAGGCCTGATTCTTTTCCCTCACTGTTGTAGCTCAAAAGCAACTCCATTGAACTCAATAGAGTTATAGTGGTATAAAACTGGTATGAGAGAAGATTCAAGCCCAAAAAGTTTAAAGGTTGACACTTTTATGCTGTTTTCAGGGGCATGCACAGAGTAAGCAGAACGAGCCTTGAAATGTATTTTAGAGAAGACAGTCATGAAATGAATAGCAAAGATTAGTTAAGAGTTTCTACAGCCGCTGAACCACAACACAGTTTAGTTTGGTTGCTCTTTTGATAAGAGCAGTGTATCTAGAGCATACTCTTGTGTACAATAAGTAAACCTCTCTGTTTCTTTTTCCATTAATGCAAATAACCCCTGGGGAAGAAAAGTTTTCTGGTGTTAATTAGGCTTGTGTTCACCCAACTTTTGTTCCAGATATAGGTTTGAAGTTAAATGCTCTTTTATTTTTATGTGGTCGGTTTTTTAATGGATTACATCTCCTTGCTCTATCACCCCCTCCAGAGCTGTTAAACTGAGGAATGAGTATTGTGGGGGATATGCAACATTCCTCTTTCCTAACATCTTTGACATTCCTCACTTGGCAATTTTCGTGCTCTCTTCAGTAGAATTGTAATGAGGATAATCTAACTGCTCCCCTATGGTTCCAATATTTCTTGGAATTTAGATTATGTATTATTAGATTTAACATGTATTATCATGATGGATTGTTTGATTTGGGATGGGGGTAGTGTCTATTTTTGATCTGTGGATTTCTTAGCTTAATCATGACCAGCTGCCAATTACAACATTTGTGAGTAGGTTTTTTTTCTCTGCTCTAAGTAAATTTAGTGTTTGTGAAAGGTGCTGAGTTGATAAACCTGGACAGCAAAATTGTCTTCTTCATTACAGAAAAGATACAATATACTGCTAATGGTACACAGACCACTATCTCATCTGGTTAATCTCCCACATTTCTGAAGGTGAAAGGAGATTTTTCTATCATATTCTATATTGTACAAAAACTGAATTCTCAGTTGTTAGTATATCCTTATACGTAAGCGATAACTTTTTAACGCAGATCCATGGTCTTCATCCTAGAAGACTAATAGACACAACACAAAAGCCAGCATTACAGCTCCACTTTGTATTTAGCTGTGACACACCAAGTATGTTTTCCTGAGCTGAAGAAGAGCTCTAAGTAAGCTTGAAAGCTTGTCTCTCTCACCAACAGAAGTCAGTCCAATAAAAGATATTATTTCACCTACCTTCAGGGGTGAAAGTAACGTAAAGGACTTACCAGTACTCCAGAGTCCTGAGCAAGGGGACATGGTCTCGACTGGAAGAGGCGTGATCTCAACCAGAAGAAGCGGGGCCTTTAAATACCAGGGCCCTTTAAATCAAGATTTAAAGGCCCCAGGGCTCCGACTGTGGCTGGGAGCCCCGGGGCCTTTAAATCACCCCCGGAGCTACCAGCTACAGAGGTGGCTGGGAGCCCTGTGGCTCAGGGGCGATTTAAAGGGCCCCGGGCTACGGCCGCCGCTACTGCAGTGGAGCTTCGGGCCCTTCAAATCACCGTCGGAGCCCTGCCGCCACTACCCCGGGGCTCCGGTAGCGGGGCTCTGGGGGGTGCTTTAAAGGGCCCTCGGCTCCCTGCAGTGGCTGGAGCCCCTGTCTCTTTAAATCACCTCCGGAGCCCTGCCGCCACTACCCCAGGGCTCCGGCAGAGGGGTGCTTTAAAGGGCGTGGGACTCCGGCCGCTGTGAGGAGCCTCAGGCCCTTTAAAGCGCCAGCCTGGGGAAGCCAGTCCAGTCCGGCACAGCGTTTTGGCTCTTGCCGGTATGCCGGGCCAGACCGGACCAGCTTACTTTCACCTCTGCCCGCCTTGTCTCTCTAATATCGTGGGACCTATACAAATACAACAACACTGCATACAGGATTACAGTTGGCATTGATTTTCTAAGCTGTGAGATCATTGAACGGACATGAAAATGTAGCCTTTCACTATAGAGGCTGCCCATAAGAGTCAGATTTGTGGCATATTGACAAAGCTGAGAGGAAGTATTTATAGAAGAGGGAAATAGCTGCAGTATCTCAGATACTAAAATGTAGTTGAGTAAATGTTGGCAACCACTGAAGGCTGCCAAAAAACTCTGTCACTGCTGACCCGAGTTGGACGGAGCCAGAGAGTTATAGGTAATAAATATGGAGCTTTTCACCTCCCCCCCTTTGCTGTGCAGTCCCCCAGCACAGTTTACATAAACCTGATGGAGTTTAAACTGTCTAAGAACTGAGTGATCAGAAACCTATTACAAGATCAGATTCACTGATTTCTCTTTTTTGCTTGTTAAAAACAATGAAATATTTGAGCCACATAAAAAACAACAAGAAAAGGAGTACTTGTGACACCTTAGAGACTAACCAATTTATTTGAGCATGAGCTTTCGTGAGCTACAGCTCACTTCATCAGATGCAGTGAGCTGTAGCTCACAAAAGCTCATGCTCAAAGAAATTGGTTAGTCTCTAAGGTGCCACAAGTACTCCTTTTCTTTTTGCGAATACAGACTAACACGGCTGTTACTCTGAAACCTGTCATAAAAAACAACTTTTACTTTATGAAATAGGTAATCTGGTATGTGAATGTATGATAATCACTCTGGTATCCGGACTTCCCTTCTTTAGCAAGCATAGTAAAAAGGAAACTATGCAGTTGTCTTTAAATTATGTGCTTCACATGTGAGAAATGATGGTACTCGAGAAAACTCTATTTTCCTCCTTGGCTCCCATCATAAGTTTTAAACCACTCTCTTAGTGAAGTATAATTTACTGTGGAAGGCAAGACATAAATATGATGCATGCCCCAAAATGCAACCCCCTTTTCACTTCTAGCCCTGAAGATAAAATATCTTTAATGTAAATTACTGGTTTCAGGAGTCTTGTGGTAAGAGACATCCTCTTGTTCCTTAAAGAGCCACTG
Organism: Chelonia mydas; assembly: GCF_015237465.2. Taxonomy (NCBI): domain Eukaryota; kingdom Metazoa; phylum Chordata; order Testudines; family Cheloniidae; genus Chelonia; species Chelonia mydas. Next base: position 76,129,109 of record NC_057850.1, on the reverse strand, counting down.
TGAGGTCTGCCAAGTACAGCACAGTACTCTTTTACAATTGTCTCCTATTCTCCCTTGATTCTAATGCCTTCTTAGAAAGTGAATACAGAGAGTTGATTTTGTCTTTGCCTACATAACATGTATATGTTTTACTGATTTATATTAATCTTGTCTTCAGGCCTTATAATATTACTAGAGACCATTGATAAAAATACTTAAAATTTATTAAGCTAATAGTTTTGTACTGTCACCCATCATACTATCTGAGTTGGTTTTAATGTATTCATTCTCCTCTCTTTTCCTATATTCAAAAACATCTAAAAAGATTTACACTAAACACTAACAAAGCCTTAGGTGGGGAATCCCCAGATACACTTTTAGAGTTTTAAGAGTCAAATATTCTGTAGCTCCCCATGTTGTACACAAAAATGTCACATTCCCACCAGTTCACACACTTATTATATTTGCGTACAAAAATGGCATTTAAACACACAAGTAAAGGAGCTATGCCTAAGTTACCTAATTTGCATATGTAAGTATGTACTTTGTTTGTGTGCAATTTTGGAGGTCACTTTTGAAAATGTGATGCCAAATAGAGGACTATAATTTTAAAAGGCTTCTTGAGCAAAGGGAGTAGTGAAACAATTACTAAGAAGTTAAAGTGTTTTAAAGCTGCCAAAGTAGCCATGAAGATTACCAGGGGATACAAATTCCAGGATGGCCACCTGTACTGGCAAAAGCCGGGAGCAAACAAATGTTCTTCCACAGCCCTGCAAAAGCTGCCAGCTGTTATTTTATACTTTATCAACCTTGTTTTTGAGCAGGAGTAGATGACATGGTGGTAAAAACATATCATGTCCATGCAAATGCTCACGGAGCTGCACTCATAGTAGTACAACAGAGGGAGATTCCACTGCAGGCAAAGGTAAAAGCTAAATACACTGCTACAAGGGCACACAGTGTTTATGTTACAAAGCTTCACTTTGTCTTATCATAGAGGCTTTAGGAGGATGTCAGTGAAAGCTTCAGCATCTCTGAGAATGTTGTGTCCTATTAAGGGACATGTGTCTCAAGATCTTCTTTCTTCCCTCTCGTTTCCTTTCTCCCCCTGATGTATCCTATTTCTCTTGGATCTGGAAATGCAACATTTAGCCAAATCAAAAACCTTGTTAGAAACTACAGCGCCTGGAACAGCAGGTCCTTCTAATAACATGAATATTAGAGGGGGGGACTCCATTGTCCTTGGTGTCCCTGAACAATAGCACTGTGTTTTTTTCTAATTATACACAGACTATGCTTAATTTTTTTATGTCGCACAAGTAGTTTTTTTCTCCTTTCATTGTTTTTTGTTCATTACTTATTGTTTGGTCTGTGTTTATCTGCATGCTAATTTATGTTTAATAAAAAAAGGTTCTCCCATTTTCCACCAAGGCATTTAATTGAAGTGAAGGTGACCAGCAGGTGGTTTGCATAAAAATTCATTAGCCTCTTTGATTGTTTTTGACACCTCTTTGAAAGAATGCTTCATTACCATGCAAATGGTCATAGCCCTTGTTTCCAGGCTAATTGTCACATGGCATAACATACAGATCATAATATATAAATCTTGGAGAATATAGTAACTAATTCAGCTCATTCAGAATCATAATAATACATCTTCATAACAAGAGACTAGCAACCATCTAATAAAAAGATACACAATATTTTTCCGTTGAAAGGATCTGGGTGATAACTGAACAAGTAGAACTCACAAAATAAAATTGACGGAGGGAGGCATTGTATTGTTTTGTGCAACTACCATTTGTGAAAAATGAAATGATAATCTCAATTCAGCTCCGAGTGGTCAATGAGCTCCAAAACAACACGACAATTTGTTTTAACATATACCTATTTAGCAGCCTCTGTTGTAGCTGTGATATAAATAAATATAGGTCTTTTGCCTATAAAGCCATCAACCCAGCATCATTCATGAGTGTCAAAAAGTAAGTCCCTTCTGTAGGCTAAGTCTGCTGGCTGGCTGTATCTAGAGCATATATTCTCCATAACTTGCTTATCTGGAACTCTCTGTTGTGTGAAACAGTTTAAGGGTGTGATCCCAGTTCAGATAATGAGATTTAGTTCAACAAGATTGTGGGAGTTACAATATAAACATGCAGATTTAAAAAGAGATATTGTGAAAGAGGAATTAGGCTGGCTGATGAGCATGCTGGATATACTTTGCTAACCATAGTCACTAGCCCTCTTCATATTAAACCAACAAAACAATACAAAGCAACAAACAAAAAACCATCAGCATGTTTTTGGAAAAGAAATTGGAAAGCCTTTGACAGCCTCACCAAAGGCTCTAAAGCAAACTAAGCAGTCATGAGATAAGAGGAAAGGTCCTCTTATCTGGTTAAAAGATAGAAAAGAAAGGATAGGTTTTCACAATGGCAAGAGGTAAAGAGCGATATCCCCCAGTGATCTGTTCTGGGACCAGTGCTGTTCAACATATTCGTAAATGGTCTGGAAAAAAAATGGTAAATAGTGAGCTAGCAAAGTTTGCAGATAATATAAAATGACTTGAGAGTTAAGTCCAAAGTGGGCTGTAAAGAGTAACAAAGGGAGAACACAAAATTGGGTGACCGGGCAAGAAAATATCAAATACCACTATATAAATCCATGGTATGCCCACATCTTGAATATTGCATGCAGTTCTGGTGACCCCATCTCTCTCTCTCTCTCTCTCTCTCTCTCCCTCTCTCTTAGACATGAAGAAAATACAGAGAAGAGCAACAAAAATTATTAGGGGTATGGAACAGCTTCCATGGAGGAAAGATTTTTTTTTAAAAAAGACTGGGACTGTTCAACTTGGAAAAGGGACGACGAAGGCGGGAGATGAGAGAGGCCTATAATGTGGAGAAAGCGAATAAGGAAGTGTTATTTATCCCTTCACACAACACAAAAATGAGGGGTCAACCATGAAAACCATGGGCAGCGGGTTCAAAACAAATAAAAGAAAGTACCTCTTCACACAATGCATAGTCAACCTGTGAAACTCATTGTCAGAGGATGTTGTGAAGACCAAAAGTATAAGTGAGTTCAAGAAAGAATTAGATAAGTTCATGGAGGATAGATCCACCAATGGCTGTTAGCCAAGATGGCCAGGACTCAACTCCATGCTCTGGGTGTCCCCAAGCCTCTGACTGACAGATGCTGTGACTGGATGATGGGATGGAACATTTGAAATTGTCCTGTTCTGTTCATTTCCTTTGAAGCATCTGGCATTGTCCACTGTGAGAAGAGAGTTTATTAGGTTAGATGGACCATTTGTCTGACCCAGTGTGGCCATTCTTATGTTCTTATTCTGTGAAGTTGTGTGTGTGTGTGTGTGTGTGTGTGAGACCAAGAGAATAAGAAAACACATGCATACGTTACATACACGCGCACACATTTTTTTCCTTTGAAAAAGTTCAGGTTCTCCAAACAATACCATTGATTTATGACATCATATCAGAATGATGTTATAGCTCAATATAGCTGGAGTTCTTGTAATGGTGGGTAATATCTTTAAACAGGCTTTCCCATGAAGGTCCTGCTGCAAAAATGAGAATGCTCTAAAAATAAAAGCTTTGCTCTGCAAATTAGATAACTGCAATTTTCTTCTTTTTTTCCTATTCTCAGAACTATACAATTGTCATGATGAAATCCCCAGCATGCTCTTCTGGGGGTGCACAATTCAAAAGATTTATACAAAGTTGTCATTTTTTTCTTTTAAACTAAGACATGGCTTCAAATTAATGGCCCAATCCATCTGTGGTAAGGTGACTCATTCAACATCATTTCAGTAGTAACAGGTCCACTGCCACATGCATCACATCTCAAATTACCAGTTACAAGATAGAGCACTTACAAATCAAGGCACCATTTAAAATGTAAGGGCAGTTATGGACCATGGCCATGATACAGTGACCAACAGGGTGGACCAATAGGACTGTACATGGCCTCAGGGGTCCACTGCTGTGGATTGGGTTGCAGAATCAAGACCTTTTATTGGTAATATGACCAGGTGTTTTCTAAATAATAGTTGATAATGTTGCCATCATAACAATACTTACTTGTTACTACTACTCTGCTACTAATTTATTACATTATCAAGTAATTTCACCTCTTCTATTTGTAAGTTGTAAACAGTGGCAAAATTTTCAAAAGTACTTAGAAGCCAAGGTATCTTTTTCACAAGAGCTTTAGGAACCTGAGTGTCAGTCAAAGTAATGGAAATTGGATTCCTAAGTCAATTTTGAAAATGGGACTTAGGTGCTTTTTTAAAATTTTACCCCAGAGCTCAGTTTTCTTGAATTTATTTAACGTATTTATTAAGATTTAAAATAATAAAGATGCCTATCCAAGGCTGTAGACCTAATATAGCTCATTATATAATAAATACATTAAACTAGATCTCAGCAGCATTAAAATAATCAGTTCTACAGGAACTCCGCCAGCCAACCACTCACCCCCTTCATCATCTAGGCTTCCCCAAGCAAGCCTAGAAAGTCACCAGATTCAGGCTATTTCAGACCAAGAGGCAAAGCAAATTTTCTTACAGAAAATACCGTATTGCCTTCCCCCTCTCTTTTATAAAGAGGGGGTCCATCTTGAATGTCTCTGCTGATTGCAGCTGTGGCAGTATGGAATGGAAAGAGAGGTGATCCTTCAGTTAGAGCTTTATCGGTAATAACCATCGGTAATAACCACCATGGTCCTGGGGGAGATGGAGGATAGAGAAGCGAATGCGAAGAGAGAAGTCTGCCCAGAAAAAAGACTGGGATTTTCTGCTTGGCGGGTTTGGCACACGCAAGATAATATTTTATTATAGGTAGTATGCTATGTAAAAATTCTTATATAGACATAAATCACATATCGTCTGCATAATACATTGTATTTTTATAGTATGGGAAAAGAAAAATCCCGATAATTCATTATTTCACAGCAAAAATTAAATCGGAATAAACATTTGTAAACATATTTTATACATAGTCTGGATAAATGTATTTCCCTAATTAAATTAATCAAACATTTTTTTCATTTATTCATATGAAAAGAAGGATAATTTTCCTTATTAATGGTGTAAAAACAATTATAAATCCTCCCTAAAATAACACAGGTTTTCAGCATATATTACGTGTTGTTGTGTAGATATATAATCTCAATATTAGGTAATTCAGCATAACCTATAAAAACAAAACAAATCAAATACAATCTGCAGACAGTTTTTTGATGGTTTGCTTATGTGACATTATTTGATTAAAATATGACCATATAGATCATTGTTGCAACCACTCATATATTTGCAGCAAATCTTGTACAAAGGTTGTCAAATAAGGTGTCTATGAATAGGTTATGATTTGCTGGTTATGATTATGCTGTCTATATGCATGTATCATTTTTGTATTTGAAGTTGTAAGTATTGGCTCTATACCTAGATTTCAAATGTTGGCTCCTGGGGTATTGCCCACAAGGTAGCTAGCCTGCACTTCTTGGAGAGACTATTCAAGTTAAGTGGTTCATCAAGAAACACTTGGTTGACAATGGATCATAGGAGACACCCATCTACACTGAGTGGACTATCATGTAAATTTGCTGTCTGGAGTGTAGGTAATGTCTTCCTGCAATGACTGAGGGAAATTGGGCATGAACATATGACTTGCCCATGTGACTCCAAACTTCATCTTGTTGCTGTAACCTTCCACAGTAAGAACAATGGGATGCCCTCCACATGGCAAAAGGTATAAAAGGCCCTGGAAACACCTCCATTTTGTCTTCAATCCTGCTTTTTACTTCTGGAGGAACTTTGCTAGAAACTGCAACTCTGAACAAAGGACTGAATGACCCATCCAAGCTGTGGATGTATTCCAGAGACTTGACTTAAGCCAGCAGTTTATTCCATCACTGCTACAAACTTGAACCAAGAACTTTGCCATTACTGTATGTAATTGATTCCTTTAACCAATTTTAACTCTTTCTTTCTTTCTTTCTTTCTTTCTTTCTTTCTTTCTTTCTTTCTTTCTTTCTTTCTTTCTTTCTTTCTTCTATGAATAAACCTTTATATTTGGGTAAGAGCTAAGTTATATATTGACCTGGATGTGTGGCTGGACCTTTGGGATCAGAAGAACCTATTATTTGACGAGACTGGTTGTAAAGAATCTGAATCCAGTGTTTTTGGTGGTGATATAAGAACTGGAATGCCTGAGGAAACTGCCTTTGTGTTTTCTGGTTAGCCAGTGTGGTAAACAGGAGTTTACTTTTGTGGCTGGTTTGGTATATCTTATAAAAGAAAAACCACCAGTTTTGGGTTGTGTTTGCCCTATTTCTCAGCTGTTCATCCTGAATTTGGCATCCTCAGTTGTGACCCACTAAGGCACAGTTACAGCTTATTACCTGGGTGTAATTCATATTAATATAACTAATAATTGAGCTTTAAGCTTGTTGGTTATCCACATCCTCTATCCTCTATTGCCTCTTGTAACCTCTATTGCCATTTTATATCCTCTAAGAGTCTCATTGCATATTCAGACTAGGAATTCCACAATTTAGATGCTCCAACAGAGAAGAAAAATTTCCTGAGAACTCTTCTAGTAAATTGTATTATTTACTGTATGATTTTATTTCATCTTGTATAGTTTACTTCTACTTTACTTACATACACAATTAGTTCAAAGAATTTGTCTAAAATTTATTTCTGTCATTATATCATCATTACAGAGAGGGCTGCTGAAAATGAAGATTATTATTCTATTTTCACAATTTCACCTTTGTATATATGCAAATATAACATTTTTGAGTTTATATATTCAATGTCCTTTCTGTGAAAATAATAAATTCATTTTTTTATGGTATGGGTCCTCTTACCCTTGACATAGTTTAGGGCCTCAGAATGTCATAATCTGCCCCTGATGACGGCACACTCCTTCAGTCAAAGGGGTTGATGTTACCTCTGCTATCTCTTCTGGCTGTTTCCCCCAACCCAACACCATCACCTCATTCTTGTCTGGGTTGAGCTTCAGCTAGCCATTCTTGCCCCAATTTCAGCTAGACCCTGGCTGAGGTGCTGAACTGTATCATCCAAATCAGACAAGCGGGACATGGGCACATACATATTTTTAGTTGAAATTAGTTCACCAGACAACTTCTCTAATGAATTATTTAACTGCAACTCATTTGTGAGCATTTCCTTGTAAGGATTTGATATTCAAATGCAGAGCTGTTCTGAGTGTTTGGTATAGGTCTTGTGATGTGCTCCTGTTCCCTGACTGGCTGAGTGTAACTCTTGGAATCAAATTTCCAGAATGAATACATGCATTTATTAAGTCAAATTTGCTTTCTACAATTGTTCTCAATACTTGCTTAAAATTCACTGTTTTCATGAAGATTCATGCCAACAGAATCATTCGCTAGAACAACCAGAGATAGGGAACACAAATGAGGCATGAATGCAATCAGAGTGATTCATTTCAAAATGTAAATGAATATTTACAGATTTTTGTCTGTGTGCCATAATCAATCAACTGGACCTATTGCCTTGAGAACAATGAATCAAATGACAGCCGTTTACAATACGTCATTCACAGAATGTCCCAGGCCTCTTTGTAAAGGAAGGGCCAGAGTTAAACACAGTCCCTGTACTTAGAGATGTGAAAATACTGCTCCCTGAGGACACAAATACCTTAAAAGAGACAGGATGGGGTGAAGAGAATTTATGCCCATGGCCCGATCCCCTATCAGTGGTCTCCGAAGTGGGACCCAGGGGGTGTGCCAGAGGATGCCAGGAGGCGTGTGGCAGGAGGAGTGCTGCCGGACGGCAGTCTGCTGTTTTTTTCATCGGCGGCAGCTCTGCACGTCTGCAGCAGGTCTTCCCCTCTGGCAGCATGCCTGAGGCAGGTCTTCCCTCCTTCTTTCTTCGGTGGCACCGTGGGTGTGCGCGATCCAAAAACTTTGGAGACCACTGCTCTATGTGCATCAGCCCAGGGATTCGGAAGGGCAGACTAGAGAAAAAACTTACATACTGTCCTGACATGAGAGAATTCTGGGAGAGATGTAGCAGCACCTGTCCGTCATGAGGTGGGAATTGTCCCATATCCAGAGTTGTCTAAACCATTTTCTCAGTACCAGTGCAGCTCTACACCCACCCTACTCAAAGTTGTAGCTAAATGAAACAATGTAATCACTAATATTTTAATGTGTTATGATTAATTTAATATGTTAATTAACAGAACATTTCCATATTTATAAGAGAGCGGTTATGCATGGATAATTAACATGTTACTGATAATGACAAGCTGATATTTTCTTCCTAAGAACCATAAACAGCTTTTCCAGGTGACTAAAAAGAATTCACCTTTCTGTTCATTACAAATATATCATGCTTGTATATTCTCCAACAGATATTCAACAGAAAGGCAGATTTTATTTGGGGGGCTACTCCAAATTAAATGACATTAACTTTTCTATAATACAAAATTATACTTGCTGAAAGCTGCGGCAGCCAATCTGACGGCTGGATGACTATCAATTATTAACTGACAAAATAATAACTATGTTCAATGACTGTACCAACTTTTTCAAAAGAGTGCTGTAAGATTTTCAATAAAAGCTTCAATTTTAGGAGTTGATTGGTTTCTCACTGTCTAAACTCCAAAATAGAACTATTCTATATCAAGTCAATAGCTTAATATAGCAGATAGTATTTATGCTATCCTAGTGCCAGCCATTTCTCCTTCATCACCCGATACCCAGAATTGGCCATACCATTTTTTCAGGAGTATCTTTAGAACATTTTTTTACCACCCCTTCCTACCATGATCACATTATTATGAATAGGACAGTTTACATCAGTTTATATTGGTTTGCATATATGTTGGTGCACAAGGAAAATAAATAATTTTCTTATTTACTGAGTGCTAAGATTCTCTTTTTTATTCCCAAATGCGGGATCTGAAGCTGCAAGTCTCATAGGCCTAAAAGGCTAGAGGATTTGAAAAAAGGTCTGAGCTGCAAATTATTAAAGAAAGGCAATCAACTGGTATATGATAACTGATGAGGAATAAGATCACTTTTGGTATCCAGAAATGATATACTGTTGAACAGAATCAAACTAGTCATAGATGGAAAAACTGCCTAATGAGCAAGTTTCAGAGTAGCAGCCGCGTTAGTCTGTATCCGCAAAAAGAACAGGAGTACTTGTGGCACCTTAAGACTAACAAATTTATTAGAGCATAAGCTTTCGTGGGCTACAGCCCACTTCATCGGATGTATAGAATGGAACATATAGTAAGAAGATATATATATATATATACATACAGAGAAGGTGGAAATTGCCATAGAAACTGTAAGAGGCTAATTAATTAAGATGAGCTATTATCAAGCAGGCTTTAGACTGAAAAGATAGTATGTAGATGGCATCTTGACCTTGAAATAATTTATCAGAAAAGGTCTCTCCCAGCAGAGAAGTTTAGTCTTTAACTTAATAGATTTCACCAAAGCTTTAGATTACATTCACAGAGAGTCACCATGGAAGATCTTGAGACAATATAGGCTCTCCAGAAAGAGTGTGTCACTCATCATGATGCTATATGAAGGTTCAAAATGCTGTGCAAGGACAGAATATGGAGAGGTCAGTTGGTTTGATGTCATCACTGGAGTGCAGAGTGGTTGCGTCTTAACACCCCTTTTTTTCTGCATTGTGATAGATTACATGATGGAAGTAGCAAAATCAAAGGAAGATACAGGAGTTTCGTGGAATAGAGGAAAACTTCAAGATCTTGATTTTGCATATGACACTGTTTTGTTGAATACAGATGACAATGCCATGAAAAAGACACTGTCATTTTCAAATATGAGATCACCAAAGTAGGATTAAGAATCAGCCAAAAGAAAAGGAAAGTCATGATCATTGACAGAGAAGTCAGTAAGTAATGGGGTGTGCACCCCACACCATTCCTGATAAGGTTAATGAGGGCCTAACATGCCCATTAGGTTACTTTGCATTGTCTGCAAAAGACAGGAACAAGGTAAATTGAGAGCGAAGGTCAGCTGGGGAAGGGCTGAGACACCACTCTAAAGCCAGGAAGTGGAAAGTAGAAGGGGGCTGCAGAGGAAGGAGCCCGCAGTCATTCCCTGGGAGGCGGGGAGCCATCAGGGAGAAGGATGAATTCCGGGAGGAAAGTAAGCCCTGAGATCCTGCCCTGGAGGAAGGAGTCACGCAAGAAGTGGGTGAAATAGCCATGAGGAGTACAGTAATCTCCAGTGGAAAACCCAGAATAGGCAAAAGAAAATACAGAGGCTGGTAGGAGGAGGAGCCCAGGGAAACAGCAAGTGGGAAGGGGACTGAGTAGACTGGATTGCTGGTTATAGGGTGCCTGGGCTGGAACCAGGAGTAGTGGGTGAGCCCAGGTTCTTCTGCCAGGCACTGATACAATGGCATAGAACTCAAGCTAGGGCTGAACACTATACGGAGATGGCATTTGGACAGGACTTCATAACTCCGGAAGGGGTAGACAAAATGGTGACCTGACTGGAGGGCCAAGTTACCAGAAGGGAAACTATCACAGAGTGAGTAGCCCAGCAGAAGAGGACACCCGATGCAGTGAGAGCCACTTTCCCAGACCTAGATATGAGGAGGTGCACTAGAAGTAAGTGGGAACCTATTATACAGCAATTATGGTGATTATGTGATTTGATAGTGAAGACTACAGCCTGGCTAATGAGTTTGTATATCTTGGAAGATCAATCAGTGCTGATTGCCAACTCCATAAGGAGGTAGAAGCAAGAACTGGGTAGGCAAGTGGAGCTTTTTTGATACTGGCAAATATTTGGAGAAATAAGGAGAATCACACAGGAACCAGGATAAAGATATACAATGTCATTGTGATACTCACATTGTTATAGGCTTCTGAAACCTGGCAAATCCTAAAAGCCCACAAGAGGAAACAAACAATGCATTCTATCAGAGATGCTTGAAGAGAATACTTGAGGTCCACTGGTGGGATAAAGTAACTAATGTGGCTGTGCTACAAAGGACTGGGCAACAGACTGTAGAGACAATGATTCAAGAAAGAAGGCCGGAGTGGTTTGGGCATGTTGTGTGGATGTAAAAAATCCCCATATTCCTAGACACTGAGAAAGATGTCACTGTCATGGAAGCAGACTCAATGGAGCAAGGAATGTGGCACCAGACACATAGAGGTGGAAACATTGGATTGCCTCGTGTCACAAGGCACAAGAACATCTTTTCAAAAGGCTATATCAGACTTATCTGAATTTCTTATATTTATTTTTGAACAACTGTCCTTAGGCCCTGATCGTGCATCTGGATCTGCTAGTATGGACTTTTGTTCCTGTCATTTAAATCAATGGAACTCAAAACAGGCCCAAGGGGCCACACTGGTAAATGAATATGCAAAGTCAGAGCTTTGAGCAAATCTGAGACAGAGAAGTGAAAGTGTTATCATAGCTGGTTACAGAATCATTCTCTATTCCCAGCCAGTAAAAGATTGTTTGAATGCATAACTCTTTAAAATTGCCTTTCCGTTAACAGATTATATTTACATTCAGATGTCCCGGACCTTAATATCATATTCTCCCAATAAAGCAGTTTAATACCCATTTTGGCCCTGGATAAAAATTTCTAGGAAGGTGGCATTATTGCTTATTTTGATCCATTCAGTTATTAAAAATCATGTTTTGATGCAATCTGCTTATAGTATCACTTCCCAAGGCTCTATCAATGGCCATCTTTGCTGTACAATATCTGGAGTGAAGGACTAGCTGACTTATTTTCTCCGCTAGCTTTTCCACTGCTTCTATCACTATTTTATTTTTACTATGATGGTTTTGAAAAAGACTGAACTCCAGATGGCCACAACATTGCCTGCCTTTAGCACCAAAAAGGCCTTGGTCTAGTGTTCCATTGCTTCCCCAATGCAGTATCAATAACGTTAAGAGATTGCATTGGAGCAGGTCGCTGAAGCAGAATGCATTTCCCATTTTCACTACATCATTCCTGCAAGTGATATCTTTCAGAAGCAGTACTTCCAGGAAGATAAATAATGTACCTTTGTGCGGGTTATGTATTTTGAAAACTATTTAGGTAGCCAGACAGGTTGAATATTTCAGCACCTGTCTATCCCTACTCCACAGAGACCAAACAACAACTGTGAATGAAAGGTTCCACATGTTTCTTTAATGCACAGTAGTACCAATTTCAGAGCAAATTTTCAGACAAGGGCAGAAACAATACACCACCTGTGCTTGAAAATACTTGCACATCTGGTGACTGTGAACCTAGCTATTACTCATTCCGCATACACAAAATGCCTGTGTAAGGGACTTTCAAGCACAGTGAATGTGCATATATTTTGTAGATGTACCCATTACACCCATGCACAAATGTGCCTTTAATGGCATTCTTAACTGTGAGAAGAAATCACTGCTACAATTAAAGGAGCTCCAAGTATGCAGGAGAGTCTTGTCCTTTAAGAAAAAGAATCAATTGCCATCTTATAAACCCGTTTTCTGCTTGATAAAGTCTGTTAAATAATCCACCTTTCTAGTCTAATGGTGGTTGCCCATTGACACTGCAGTGATTATTAGTTCAACTTTGTATAGGCATCAGTGTAGGGAATATACAACACCAGTACTCCAAAGCTTATACTAATCTTATTCATTTCTGATTCCAATTCAAGGTTTTGATATTGATCTTTATGCCCCTATCTGATTTTCTTCCTACCTGCTCAGAAGACCTCTCTTTAACCCATGCTCCAAAATAACAGCAGGGACCAGCTGCTGTGATTGAGCTAATAGTCTCCAGATTTCAACATCTGGAGATTGGTAGAAGGGTCCTTAAAATTGAAATTGAAATCCACATCCCCATTTGTCTGATACAGCTTGAATATATTTCACTTTTAGGGCAGCATGAAAAGTTCCCCCCCTCCCCATTTTTTTAAATTCAAGCTTTTTGCCCTAGGGATGCGGGGAGAGGGTTTTTGTCTAGGTTGACGTGTGGGAGAGTGTAAACTATTATTTGTAGTTAAAATTGGTGAAGCAATTGTGTTCGTGTTAAACAAACAAACAAACAAAAATCTCCAAACAACCTGAAGAAAAGTGCAGGGGGTGCTTTTTAGCAACAAAATAAATACTAAAATAATCTGTATGGAAGTCTGAGCAAAACTAAAAAGTAACATCCCTAACATACATCCAGTCCTATTCCTGCGGCTGATCTGAAAGAGCTGCCCAGCTTTTTATGTGTTACCTTGCCACATTGCCAAAATAAAGTTAAAGCACTCTGAAAAACTTGATAGCAAAAGAAAAAATCTTATGTAGTTTAAACTGCCAAAAGAATAGTCTGTTTTCTGCAGCAGCAGATGACATCTTGTTTGGTATGAACAACACAATTATTGAGCATGGTAGTTATTTCCAGTATTGCTCCTACAAACCCCATGGATTTTTACTAAAAGAGGGTACAAAAGGAAAATTTACATTAAATTAATGCATACACTATATGACAAAAGAGAGTTTTAGACATGAAATCTCGAATATTATTATTGTGTTACAGGTTACTTAGAGCTTCTTGAATTAAAGTGCTGAGAACTCACTCTATCCTGAGATACATAGTTATCAGCTTTATTGAACCTTGTTTTACACTGCAAAATACATCAGCCCATAACTGAGTGCTCCCTTAGGATCAGGAAATCAGGAAACTGCAATTGATGCATTTGTCTCACCCCTCTTTGAGCTGTGTGGAGCTCTGACAGAGGACAGAATATGACCATAAGAGTTATTCATAATTGTGGAGAGGAGGATAGTGATCCAAGAAATTATCAGCAGTGCAGAAGATTCAAAAACTAATGGGGCAAGATTTCTTTTCTTGAGGATGCTGTGGTGCAATTAAACTTCTTTTGTCTTGCAGAATAGAATAATAGAGATATAGGCCTGGAAGGGACTCAGGAGATCGCCTAGTCAAGCCCCTCATGCTAAGGTGACCAAATACACCTGGACCATCTCTGACAGGTGTTTGTTCTTAAAACCCTCCAAAGATGGAATTCCACAACTTTCCTTGGTAACCTATTCCAATGCTTAACTATCCTCACACATTCTTGTCAACTGCTGGAAATGGCCCATCTTGATTATCACTACACAAGGTTTTTTTTCTCTCCTGCTGGTAATAGCTCACCTTACCTGATCACTCTTGTTACAGTGTGTATGGTAACACCCATTGTTTCATGTTCTCTGTGTATATAAAATCATGCTTCCGTATTTTCCACTGCATGCATCCGATGAAGTGGGCTGTAGCCCACAAAAGCTTATGCGCAAGTAAATTTGTTAGTCTCTAAGGTGCCACAAGTACTCCTGTTCTTTTTATAGTTGGAATGTTTTTCCTAATATCTAACCTAAATATCTTCTGCTTGTCCGACCTCCAGTGGAAATGGAGAACAACTCTCTTCATAACAGCCCTTAATATATTTGAAGACTGAGTCTTCTTTTCTCAAGACTACACATGCTCAGTTTTTTTAGCCTTTTCTTGTAGGTCAGGTTTTCTAAACTTCTTATCATTTTGTTGCTCTCTAGTTTTTCCACATCTTTCTTCAAGTGTGGTGCTCAAAACAGGACACTGTCTAGCCAAGGCCTTACCTGTGCTGAGAAGATTGGAACAATTACCTCCTATATCTTCCATGCAATACTCTTGTTAATACATCCCAGAATGATATTTGCCTTTTTCACAACTGCATCACATTGTTAAATCACTGATATTCAACATGTGATCCACTATAACCCCTGGATCCTTTTTAGCAGTGGAATAACGAGGGAGTTATTCCCCATTTTGTATTCGTGCATTTGATTTTTTTTTCCAAAGTGTACTACTTTGACCCTTGTCTTTACTGGATTTCATTGTGGTGATTTCAAACCAAGTCTCAGAGGTCATTTTGAATTCTAATTCTGTAATCCATAGTGCTGGTAGCCCTCCCAATTTACTGTCATCAAGAAATTTTATAAGAATACTCTCCTTTTCATTACCCAAGTCATTAATTAAAATATTGAATAGTAGTACAGGACAAATCCTTGGGGCACTCCAGTAGACATCCTCCTAGTTTGAGAGAGAACCATTGATAACTAATCTTCTTGGACAGATTTTCAACAAGTTGTTCAACCACCTTCTAGTAATTTCATGTAGACTTCATTCCCTACTTTGCTTCTGTGAATGTCATGTAGGACTGGATCAAAAGCCTTACTAAAATCAAATATATCACACTTACTGCTTTTCCCCTCTCCACTAGGCCAGTCTCCAGGCACCAGCTTTCCAAGCAGGTACTTGGGGCGGCATTGAGAGTGGGGCGGCAGTCTGTGTCCTGCGGCGGCAATTTGGCAGTGACTGGTTGGGGCAGCAAAATTGGTAGAGCCGCCCCTGCCAGTCTCTGTCAAAAAGGGAAATTATGTTGGCTTGGCATGATTTGTTCTGGACAAATTCATGCTGGTTATTATTTATCCTCCACCCATCTCTAATTATCCTTTATGTGCTTACAAAGTGATTGTTTCAATATCTTTTTGAATATCCAAGTTAGGTTGATTGGTCTCTAACACCCCAGCACTCTTTATTCCTGTTTTTTAAAGAAAAGAACTATGTTTGCCCTTCTCCAGTCCTCTGGGATCTCACCTGTCTTCCATGAGTTCTCAAAAATAATTCGGTTTATTGTTCATGGCATTTGAAATAATGCCAAATAAATGCATTTGAAACAATCTAAATAAATTATTATGTGCTTGCTATCAAACTACTTTTCTTTGTTTGGGCACTATGTGGTCTATAAATTGCCTTGCATACACTTCCGTATTGACAGCTATCCTATAATTAATAAAAGCCTGATTCTGTTCTCACTACAGTTTTACACTGGGGTAACTTTATAGATTTAGGAAAGTTACACTTATTTTATGAACCTCAATATGTTTCATGAAAAATGATCAGCAAGTCGTTAGTTCAATGCAACGCCTCTTAACTTTTAAAAATCTCTTCTCAGGCCCAAGATGTTGTTAAGCAATTGAAAGGAAAGGCTTGGCAATGGTAGTCATATACCACCATTATATTTTGACAAAGGACTGCTTAGCATCTTTGGAAACTGCGGATGTTTTTCGGTGGCACACTATAGCTTTCCTGCATCTCCCAGAATCTTCACTGCTCATTTATACTACATGCCTGATAACTTTTTCAACTTACCCGAAGGGTACTTCTGTTAAGTAGAGACACTCCAAGGTAAAATCAATCTTGCTAATGGTGGAAAGAATTGTGCCACCACAGTTAGTATTAGAGGTTATTTAGCATAAACATATGTGTTCCCATTAAGGGCCATCCACATCCAGCTACAATGACTCACTTGTGTAGGAAGTTTTGTTTATAAATCTGAGACTAATTTCCCCAGTCTACTCTATGTGCCATGTGGCAAAACTGTACAAATGTCAGTGTGCAGCAGAACAATATATTTCTCTGAGAGCAGAAATATGTCTTTATGCAGTGTTTTGCTCAACAGAATAATAAATAGGATAGAATATGGACAATAAAATCAGACCTGGCCACAAAGTTTTATTACTTATTTCTAAGTTAAAACTTTGAAAGTGTTACAAATATTTTCTTTAGTGACATTAATTCAGCAATAGGAAGGAGATGTAATTAATTATAGCTTTTAATATCAACAATGATAATTAAGGAGATACATGTTGATCTGCAGGTAAGAAGCTTTGTTTTCACTGCTCACGATGGTACACTGCATGTTTTAAATGTATTGGACTAAACTGGGATTGTCCCTATATAGATTCAGCAATGCCTGAAATGCAAGGTTTATTTGGCTAGCCTGGGGGGAGATTCTAGTTTGAAAGAGGGCACATCCAGCTGGTTAAGGGCATGAACATGGAATTCCATCTTGTGCTGTGAAAAAGTCCTGGGGTATATTCAAGAGCTGGCCAGAAAACAGGAATTTTAGGTTTTGACATTTGGTCTCATTGTGCATGGGGATCATATCACACCGAGCTGGGACTTGAAGCTGAGTCCCCAAACTACTGGTGTGTGTGTGTGTCTCTCTCTCTGACATCTTCCTGATGAAAGTTTAATCAAAACCAATACTTTGTTGTTAAAAATTTAGGTTTCACAAATTGGCATTTTCTGACAACAACCCCCAAAAGCACTTAATTGAAAAATTCCCAACCAGCTCTAGAATATACATAGCATCCTCTCCTTTGTAAATAGTGAATAATGGTGATCACATTGTTCCCACTACTTTAAGGCATCCAGCCTGCATCCTTCGTGCTTAGATAAGGTGCTTCATCCAGTGCTATATCTCTACTCCCAACCAGCCTCCAGAATTGCCTTAGATTCAAAACCCAGCATTTAGTCCATTATGTTAAAGTGGTTATACTGACAGTGACATTTTACTACATAGGTTAACATTTTCATTGCCCATTTTAAAAAATACATTTGTATTTTCAAGTTGTGGTTAGCAGACCTGGATGGGGAATCATTTTCTGATTCTGGGAAAATATCTGAGATTTCTAAAAAATTTCCTGTCCCAAACTGGGACTGAAAGTGAAAATCTTGAAAAGCTTTCTTGAATCAACAAACACGAAAAGAATGTCATATCTGGCCAATCAAAACATTTTGTTTTGATGCTTTTGAAAGGTCCTCGTTTCAATTTTCAACCATTTTTCTCTATAATTAGCTCAAATTTCAAAATGAAAAGTCATTTCAAACTAGACAACCAGAATTTATCATTTCAAAAATGCTGAAATGGAACAGTTTGACAATATCAAAACTTCTTTTTCAAAAATGTTTCAAACTGAGAAATTAATCAAAACTGACCCTTTCCCATAAATAGTTTTGATTTTCACAAATTGACATTTTTCAATGGGAAAATGGTTTTCAAAAAAATTCCTGACAAGCTCTCGTGGTTAGTTATTTGGCAGTGATCGGTATTTCCCACTTAGGGCAGGTACAAGATGACAGAGTATTCTGTACTGTGTTGCTATGAGTAATCTGTAAAATTTGACTTGGAATAAGATACTGGAACTGGGATGAGAAGCCTGAGGCACGGAGACAGGGACTGAGTAGGTGAGGAGAATGGGATCGGGCCAAAGAGCCAGGAGTAAGGGAAGAAACTGGGCTGGGACAGATTGGAGAGGACATCGCTACAGGGGCATATTCCTCCCAGAGCCAGAGTCTCACGATTCCTCTGTCAGCAAACATCTGTGAAACCCCCTGGCAAAGTGTATGTCTCGTTTCCCTCTTGTGCTAGTCCACATAGAGAATGACAACCTACTATTGCTGCTAGTTATTCCATTAGCTCAAGAGGCAGAGGTCTGTATGGTGAAGCTAAAGGTTCCAGCACTGCTGATGAGCCATTTGGATGTTAATATGATTTCACACAATGGAATTTCTGGTTTTGGTTTTATTTTCAGGTTGTTTATCTAAAAAGTTAGGAAATTACACACACACACACAAATGTTACTTAAAAGATCACAATTAAAATTAGTAGATAGCAATTAAGGTAAAAACTTGCCTCAGCTCCTGATCTGTAAAAGGGGCATACTAATACCCCTCATACCCCCTCCAGGGGTGTTGTGAAGACAGATTAATTAATGTTTGTGAAGCACTCAGATAGTATATTGATGAGCACCACAAAAACAACCATGAGGAAATTAATAACTCTGTCTTCATAGCAGGGTTTGAATTGTGTGCAGTAATTAAGGCCTGGGGCCACACATTGAACATCAAGGAGAAAACAAAATAATGAATAGCTGTTCATTAAGTGAGCACAGTCCATCTGCACACTGAATGAGACAGGTTTCCTTGTGGAACAAATAGTATGTGATCGTGCAGCTAGCGTGTTTCATAATGCATACCCACAAGAGGGACAGATTAAGATTGCACAGGCAATCTTAATTCTAGCATTTCCTAACTTCTGAGTGTTTGACTTTGCATCCTTACTAATGTTCTTTTGATGTACTTCTTGTACATTAAGAGAACATTATTTAGAGCCAAATGACTGCTCTGTATTACTCTTAATGATGGTTCTATATTTTGAAATGTTAGTAGAATACAGTTGTTTGGTTGGGGGGGGGGAAGCTGGAGAGACACTATTAGATACATACAGAGAAACTTTTATCTTAGAGATCAAAGCAACTCACAATCTTTGACAAAAATATGAGATTCAAAAGAGGTAAGATTATAATGTACACTGTAAATGATAAACAGAATAATTGTTTGGCAGTTCGTGAAAGGGTAGACAGCTTTTCCATCAGAGTAAATGAGGAATTAGAAGTAACCCAGACACATATTTACAGTCTCTTAATATATCCTCAAAGGTAGAAGGCTGGAAGCTCCTGGAACATTTCTTCCAGTGAAACATTACTCTCATGAGTAGCCCCACTGACATAAAAATTAGGTACAAGTAACTGAAATACCCAGTTTTAGACTGATGAATAGGTATATCACCCCAACCCACTTACTTGGGGTGTCCTTTACACGGCTTTGCTGCTGTAGCCTCAAGTCTGTGTGCACTTGCAAGCTACCAGTCACACACAGGCTTTCACTAGCCTGAATTACACTGCAGGGTGACCCCTAGCACACTCCTAGTCCCAGGCTTTCTCCAGAAATGTATGTCTTATACTGCCTAGCTCTCTCCTGGACAATACAAGCTCATATAACATCCATTATTTTATTAATAGAAATGAAATGCACAAATCCTGTTATCCCAAGCGGAGTTTCCCAAACACTTCAACTCAAACACTGCTCTAGATAAAACAAGTTTATTAACTATAGTGATGGTCCTCTCATGGGGAGCATGGCCTAGTGGTCCTGACTGCAACTTATTACTGCCAAGGCTCAGCTTGGCTCTCCTCTGCTCACCTCCAGATCTATTCCCCCCACCCTAAGCTAATTCCCTGCCTTTTAATTCCTCCAGCAGATGGAGCATTTGCTGAGGTGTGGAGGGGCAGGGCTGGCTGAGCCCAAAATAATCCTTAACACCTTATTGCCCAGTGTGGGGTTTGTACATCCCATCAAAACTATAAAGAAAGAGATTTTTAAGTGAACAAAAATAATGAAGCATAAAAGACAGAACTAGTTACAAGAAAAATAAACGTAAAACCCAATCAATGATTAATTTAACAAACTAGGGTAAATTCAAAGCAAAGTTTCTCTCACCACATGATTAATCAATTCTACTAGCTGACCTTCTTTCAGTCAGGATCCATCTCACCCCAGTTCAATGCTGCTTCTTTTGTTCTTCAGGTGTCTTGAATGCCTTGGGCAGAGAACCTTTGGGGTGTCTGCCCTTCCTTTTTATAGTCCTTTCCTTCCTTTGAGAAGCATCTCCAGCTGGGAATATGGCAAAGGGCAGACTGTGTGGATGGAAACTCTATGATGTTTCTTTGCTAAAATATAGATTTTTTTGCCCATGTCTCTTTTCCTGCCAATGAATAGCTAATTAGCAGGTGATGGCACATTTGATCTTGTTTATACCTGGCTGAGGTGTCAGCTTTTCCTTTGTCTCTGAGGAGCTGGTTTCCCCAGACTTGGGCTATGTTTTAGTAATACCACACAGTGTAATCTTACAACTTTACATACAATGTTGCCACACATATTTTTACAGGACAATAATGATCAGCATATTGTGAGTTTTCAAATTATACCTCAGAAGGAATACTTTGTACAAAGATTATTACAATAGTGTGCATGGGGTGAATACAGGGATACAGACCATCACAGTAACATAATCAGGGAAGTCCTGTAATCAGGATATACTATAAAAATAGAGAAATGGAGAAAAACAATCTTACTTGACCAAGTAGTTCCATTTTTATTTCTTTTTATACCTTCACTTTTATAGTATTTCCTGCTTACAGCAAAATCAAGGCTTAATTATATTTGATTCCCCTGACTTTGTTAATTATACAACGTTAACTCATGGTCTAATATGCTGTACATTAAATGGTCATAATAATGATGACTGAAGCTCAAGTGGGTTGGAATTTAGGTTTGATTAAAAAGCTTATCCTGAGTATGAAAACACTTGTAATATAATTTCTTTGGCATCTCTGCTTCTGGTCCTCCCTGCAACCTGGGCTAGGAAAAAATAAAAAATGAAACAGAAACATCATCTGGACATTTCTGTAGCTCATAAAAGGTTCAGTGTTAGGTCACTTCTACAAATAGCTGAAGTTCATGTGTGTGAGTGTGGAGCTTCACATTTAATGGAAATGGTCTGGTTATATTTTATTAATAATTACTATAAACTGATATAGTTGCTTATATGTATAAACAGAGAGAATTGTGGGGGAGATTCTGCATTGTGTTACTGTCATTTTGTGCCTGTGTAATGCCACTGAAAGTAATGGACTCACACTGGCACAAAACTGGAGTAACAGTTGAGAGTCTGGCCCAGTGTGCCTGCTTTTCCCTACAATACTTCAGTATTGATAAAGATGCCAAAAAGGGATAAGAGAATCCTTCAGAGAATTGGTTAGAAGAGAATTTGAAAAGGAAAATACATCACGACTACTCTCCCTCTGAGTTTTCTGCTCAGACAGCAGTTTTAAACTACAGCCAGATCTCCATCGGCTGCACTGAATCAGCTGGCGGATGCTGTACAATTCCATAGGCTCTGAGGGAGTTGTTGTCTTATGCCATAGTGAATGTGTCAAAGTGACATCACTTAAGGTCTTCTTCTCCCACTGATGCATGGAGGGAGTGGGGATTGAATACTGAATTTATCTTTACTGTTCATTAATCTGTGTATAGATCCTAATGTTCTAAAATAATTTAGGTTCTGTCATAGTAGCAGGAGCTTTAGAATTTGCCACTACTTCCCTGGATGGCCAGGGACAAGCTGACTGATTGAATCTTAATGGTGACACCTGTCTTCCCAGTAGGAATACACATTTTATTCAGAAACTGATCTCACCAGAAAGTAATCTTGTTTGTGGCTTGTTTGAAATCGGCTGTTTAAACTTCTGTAATTAATTCAGCATACAAGGCAAAGATGACAGATGGTTACAATGAAGAAACTTCTGTCTAGTGGAGTAAAGTCAAACCACAGTTAGTAACAGATGTTTTCTGGAAAGCCAGATTAATTATATATACACACAATACAGTGGTCTGTGCATATCAGTGATTTTAGTGATGTGGTTTAAAAAAAAGTAATTATGATTGTAGGAAGTATCAGGCATGAAATCTCCAGTACAGATAGAGAAGTATTAATGTCATTCTACAAGACACTTCTAAGACCTCGTCTGGAATACTGTGTACAAATGTGGTCACCCATGTTCAAGAGAGATGAATTAATTCATAGAGGAATGGGATCAGAGAAGGGCTACTATCAGGGTCATGGAGAGCCTATCTTAAGAGGGGAGACTAAAAGCTTGGCTTGTTTAATCTAACTAAACAAGAGTTGATAAGGGATATGCCTGCTCTCTGTACATATATGGAGGGGAGGGTAAACATGAGAGAGGGTGAGGAGGTATTTAGTCTAAAGCAGTGGTTCTCAACCAGGGATACGAGATCTTCCAGGGGATACATCGGCTCATCTAGATATTTGCCTAGTTTTACAACAGGCTATATAAAAAGCACTATTAAAGTCAGAACAAACTAAAATTTCACACAGACAATGACTTGTTTATACTGCTCTATATTCTACACATTGAAATGTAAGTACAATATGTATATTCCAATTGATTTATTTTATAATTCTATGGTAAAAATTATAGCAATTTTTCAGTAACAGTGTGCTGTGACACATTTCTATTTTTATGTCTGATTTTGTAAGCAAGTAGTTTTTAAGTGAGGTGAAACTTGGGGGTATGCAAGACAAATCAGCCTCCTGAAAGGGTAGAGTACTCTGGAGAGGTTGAGAGACACTGGTCTAAAGGGCCATGTTGTAACAAGAACAAATGTCTATAAGATGGCCATGAATAAACTAGGCTGGAAATTAGATGAAGGTTCCTAACCCTCAAAGGAATAGGGTTCTGGAACAGCCCCCCAGTAGGAGTTGTGGGGGCAATCAATGTACTAGATTTAAGAGTGACCTTGACAAATTTATGAATGGGATTGCATGATAGGGTTGCTTTTACTAGTGAGGGACTGGTCTTGGCAGCCCTGGGGGGGGTGTTGGGTGTTCCTTACAATTTATGTCTTATATTCCTAAAATTTCATGCTTCACAGCATCAGCCGATTACCTATAGAGGTCAGGAAGAGATATTTTTCCCCAGTGTATTCTGGTGTGTTGCTTGTGGGGGGTTGTTTGGGTTTTGAGGCAGGAAGTTGGGAAGGGAGAGTTGTTTGTTTATTTGGCTTTTTTTGTCTCCTTCCTCTGAAGCATGGGAGATGGCCCACAGCTGGAGATGTGACACTGGATCGGGTGGGCCAGGGCTGTGAGATGGTACTGAGGATTTTCTTTTGAGTGCTTGTCTGGCTGGTTCTTTCTCATGTGCTCTGGGTCAAATTGATTGTCATATGTGGATTAGGAAAGAATTTCCCCCCACGCCAGATTGGCAGTGACCTTTGGGGATTTTTGCCCTCCTCTGCAATGTAAGTGCAGGTCACTTGTCAGATCATCTGGGTACAGGGAGTCCCCTGTATACATTGGGGTTGCGTTCTTGAAAAGGGAGATGGCTACCAAAATGATGTATACCAGGGAATTTTTCCCCATAAGAAATAATGGAATAAGGGAGGGGGGGATGCATTCACAACTTCACCACACTAGCCTATGACAATGCAATGTTTTCGCCTAAACAGTCTACCTTTTTACAATGACAGGATATATAATACACATTGTACATATAAAACATTGAATAAAATAATGTAGAACCCTACTAACACCGTTCAGATAGAACATTTTAATACAGTAAATACAGTACAGCAATACAGTATAAAACATTGTCAATTATGCTAAACTTAGGAAGGGGTGGCGGCTGGGTTTTCTTGGGCTGGCTTTTCCCCTGGCTGGCTTTTTGGTTGCAGGAGTCTTAAAAGAGGATTTTATCGACGTCTGTCTCCTGCATGAATATTTGAACGATAGATTTCCCTGTAGCAAGCCACTGCATCATTGAGATCCCTGGAGACTTTGGCAGACTGTTCACGAAAAGAAGCATCACTCTGTATGATTTCCATCATCTCATCCAGCAATCCAAAGAAACAGGAGAGATTCTTTGCTGTCAGACTCCTGGCTTCCTGCCCTACGTCATCATAATCATCATCATCATTGCTTTCTTCAGATATCCATTGTTGGTCCCTGTCAATCAGTTCCTCATTTGTCAGTTGCTCACCGTGAGACTCAAATAACTCCTATACATCCTCCTCCTCCACCTCCACCTCCTCGAAGCCAACATCCTTCTCCAGCTTGACAATTTCTTGCTTGAGAGCAGGAACAGCATCAAATCCGACGAAGCTGTGAACAGCATCTGGCCATGCACGGTGCCAAATGCCATTAATACATTGCGAAGTGACCTCTTCCCACAATGCATCAATGTTTTCTATGCCATTCAAGATGTTGTAGGACTTCCAAAACTCCTATACACTGGGCTTTCCTTCACCTGCTGTCTCCTTAATCAGCATGGAGAACATCCTCCATAGGTAATAAGCCTTGAATGTCCCGATTCGTGCAAATGACAGATATGCAGAACAGGACCAATGTAAATCGGAATACATTCCCCTAGTGATGAGTGACGGATATCCGAAACAACAGATAAGGGGGAGATGTATCCCGGGGACCTCGTGAATAGTTCACTTGGTCAATTCACTGTCTTTGCAGGAGTCTCAGGCTTTGGTATACCTCAGTGCCACCTATTCTCTGCCTGTGGCACACGATTGCTCAATCATTTGAGGGTTGTAATATTTTGTCTCACTTTGGTTGTTGGGTTTAACGTGCAAGTGGCTGGGTGGTGTTGGTGGTCTATGATAGAGGATCAGATTAGATGATCTGGTGGTCCCTTCTGGCCTTGAACTCTATGATTCTATGAAATTAGTGAACACATTCCTATGCAGTGTGAGATAATTGCTGAGAGCAAGCACTTCTCCGAGGAGAGAACTGAGTTAGTGTTTAAAAGTGACCAAAATAGCTATAACTTTATTGTTGAACATAAAATCTGATAGGCTGCTGAAAGGAATGCAGGTGATAGCCCCATAGCAATAATTTGCTTTCCCTTTTTCCACACCCACACAATAAGAACAGCCATACTGTGTCAGACCAAAGGTCCATCTAGCCCAGTATCCTGTCTTCCAACAGTGGCCAATGCCAGCTGCTTTAGAGGGAATGATTAGAACAGGTAATCATCAAGTGATCCTTCTTCTGTCATCCATTCCCAGCTTCTGGCAAACAGAAGCTAGAGACACCATTCCTGCCATCCTGGCTAATAGCCAATGATGGACCTATCCTCCATGAACTTATCAGGTTCTTTTTTGAACCCTTGGCTTTCACAACATCTTCTGGCAAAGAGTTCCACAGGTTGACTGTGCGTTGTGTGAACAAATACTTTGTTTGTTTGTTTGTTTGTTTGTTTGTTTTAAACCTGCTGCCTGTTAATTTCATTTGGTGCCCCCTAGTTCTTGTGTTATGAGAAGGAGTAAACAACACTTCCTTATTTACTTTCTCCACACCAGTCATGATTTTATAGATGTCTATCATATCCCCCCTTAGTAGTCTCTTTTTCAAGCTGAAAAGTTCCAGTCTTATTAATCACTCCTCAGATGGAAGCTGTTCCAGACCCCTAATTATTTTTGTTGCCCTTTTCTGATCCTTTTCCAATTCCAATATACCATTTTTGAGATGGGGCAACCAGATCTGCACGCATTATTCAAGATGTGGATGTACTGAGGATTTATATAGAGGCAATATGATATTTTCTGTCTTATTATCTAACCCTTTCTTAATGATTCCCATCATTCTGTTAGCTTTTTTGACTCCCGCTGCACACTGAGTGGATGTTTCCATACCATGTATAAATAATTGTCTTAAACCTAAACCCTCATAATCCCACAGACTAAACATCCCAGAGAAGAACCGTGCTGGGCCATCAGCTGTGGAGGGATTGGATATTGTCCCAGAATGCCATGGCAAATTTGTCTGTGTTAAACTCAGATCTGTAATTACAATAATCACATTCCATTTCATATTGCAACCAACCTCATCTACTGTATGATGTGCTGCTGTGATTGCCATGGCTAACCAGTCCCCTCTAGATGTTTGGTAGCAGAATCAATTTATAATAAACACAGAAGTAAGCAGTGTAGGCACTCCAAGCACTAGTCTCTTCAGGCTGTTGCCCTTGCAGGGCTCCATAAACACTCCAACATTTTGAGTAATAGAAGATTCCTTGCTAGGGTTGCCAGAAACTATAAGATACAAATATCCTGGGCACAATTGCTTTAAATTAGAATAACAATGAAAATCAAAAATAGTTTCTAATGGTTAAGAAGAAGAAGGGTTTCTTCAGGTATGTTAGCAACAAGAAGAAAGTCAAGGAAAGCATGGGCCCCTTACTGAGGGAGGCAACCTAGTGACAGGATCAGGAACAGTCAGCATGGATTCACCAAGGGGAAGTCATGCCTGACTAATCTAATTGCCTTCTATGATGAAATAACTGGCTCTGTGGATGAAGGGAAAGCAGTGGATGTGTTGTTCCTTGACTTTAGCAAAGCTTTTGACACCGTCTCCCACAGTATTTTTGCCAGCAAGTTAAAGAAGTATGGGCTGGATGAATGGACTATAAGGTGGATAGAAAGCTGGCTAGATTGTCGGGCTCAACGGGTAGTGATCAATGGCTCTAAGTCTAGTGGCAGCCGGTATCAAGTGGAGTGCCCCAGGGGTCGGTTCTGGGGCCGGTTTTGTTCAATATCTTCATAAATGTTCTGGAGGATGGTGTGGATTACACCCTCAGCAAGTTTGCAGATGACATTAAACTGGGAGGAGTGGTAGATACACTGGAGGGTAGGGATAGGATATAGAGGGACCTAGACAAATTGGAGGATTGGGCCAAAAGAAATCTGATGAGGTTCCACAAGGACAAGTGCAGAGTCCTGCACTTAGGACGGAAGAATCCAATGCACTGCTACAGACTAGGGACCGAATGGCTTGGCAGCAGTTCTGCAGAAAAGGACCTAGGGGTTACAGTGGACGAGAAGTTGGATATGAGTTAACAGTGTGCCTTTGTTGCCAAGAAGGCCAATGGCATTTTGGGATGTATAAGTAGGGGCATTGCCAGCAGATCGAGGGACGTGATCGTTCCCCTCTATTCGACATTGGTGAGGCCTCATCTGGAGTACTGTGTCCAGTTTTGGGCCCCACACTACAAGAAGGATGTGGAAAAATTGGAAAGAGTCCAGAGGAGGGCAACAAAAATGATTAGGGGACTGGAACACATGACTTATGAGGCGAGGCTGAGGGAACTGGGGATGTTTAGTCTTCAGAAGAGAAGAATGAGGAGGGATTTGATAGCTGCTTTCAACTACCTGAAAGGGGGTTCCAAAGAAGATGGATCTAGACTGTTCTCAGTGGTAGCAGATGACAGAACAAGGAGTAATGGTCTCAAGTTGCAGTGGGGGAGATTTAGGTTGGATATTAGGAAAAACTTTTTCACTAGGAGGGTGGTGAAACACTGGAATGAGTTACCTAGGGAGGTGGTGGAATCTCCTTCCCTAGAAGTTTTTAAGGTCAGGCTTGACAAAGCCTTGGCTGGGATGATTTAGTCGGGGATTGGTCCTGCTTTGAGCAGGGGGTTGGACTAGATGACCTCCTAAGATCCCTTCCAATCCTGATATTCTATGATTCTATTCTATGATTCTATGAAGAGCGGTCCGGTAAAAGGCAGAACAGACAACTCTGTGAAACCCTTCCACACCATCCTCCTGTCCCTAGATTTCCGCTCTGTATCCTCCTTTCTACAGCTACTTCTGGCTCCCTGACAACAACAGTATTCATCATAGTCTTCCAGTCGCAGCTCTCAGGCTGTTTGCTGCCCAGCCTTCCCTCTGCAGCCAACTCCTAGGCTGCTGCCTCTAACCTGCTGTCCTGCTCTATGCAAACTTTGGCTCCCCCCTGAAGTTGGTTTCCTCTCACCTCAGGATATTTTCTTTCTCTTGTACACTGTGGATTAGGGAGCCCTCTACTGGATGTTTGACTAAGAAACATATTGCCCTCCATTGGCTATGTTCCTTCCCACTAGAGCACTGTTTCCTAAACTTGGGATGCCGCTTGTTCAGGAAAAGCCCCTGGCGGGCCCAGCTGGTTTGTTTACCTGCCGCGTCCGCAGGTTCAGCCGATTGCGGCTCCCACTGGCCATGGTTTGCTGTGCCCGGCCAATGGGGGCTGCGGAAAGTGGCGGCCAGTACGTCCCTTGGCCCGCGCCACTTCCCGCAGCCCCCATTGGCTGGGTACAGCGAACCGCGGCCAGTGGGAGCCGTGATCAGCCGAACCTGCAGACGCGGCAGGTAAACAAACCAGCCAGGCCCGCCAGGGCCTTTCCCTGCACAAGCGGCATCCCAAGTTTGAGAAACACTGCTCTAGAGCAATGGTTCTCAAACTTTTTTTTTTTCCTTGGACCACTGGAAAATTGCTGAGAGTCTAATTAGGTGGGTGGCCCTTCATTGTCTCGTGTGCAGCCACCCAGGCGTGCACCTTAGAGGAGCTCGCGGACCACTGGTGGTCTGTGGACCACAGTTTGAGAACATCTGCTCTAGAGCTCATCCAGAATGAAGGGGAAAGACCTCCATAACACACCAACAGGTCCCTTACTAGGCACCAGTATTTTTATCCGTCTGCACACATAGATACTGCACATACCCATTTGTGTTTTTGGAAAAACGGAGGTGAATAATTTGATTACTATTCTGATGCTTTGAAATCTGAAGTGCTCACTTGAGCTACAGATAGAATTCATCCTACTAATTAAGAGAAATGTTTTGGGGGAAAGTACTTCATCAAAAATTCTTTTGATGATCATAAGGCTTTAAGTAAAGCACTCCTTAAAAATAATTGTCAAAATTTTGAGTTTTCCAAAAAAATATAATTAGAGGTTTGAGAAAAGGTGTTTGAATATTGTGGGTTACTAGTCTTTATTTATTTATTACAGAATTAAAGCTCAGCTGTTAACAAGGAGTAACATTATTTGCTTTTGACTATTTTGTTACATGTACTGTATTTTATACAGTTCCTTGTGGTTAGATTTTCTCATCCTGGGCTTGATCCTGCAAGGCACTGTGCCTTCTTGTAAAGTACTGAGCACCCTGATTCTCAGCAGAAGGCAAAGTGTCAAGTATTTCACAGTATCAAGCTCTAAGTGTCCTAAATATATGAAGTTATATATAAAAAGAACCTACGTTGAGGATCCAAAATCTCATACTCAAGAGCTAGGAAAGGCCAGAAATGAAGATGAACCTGTAGTTGCTCCATCCATAAAATGATACTAGGAATACTTGTCTGCATTTGAAGGTGGGGTAGAAGGCATTGCTCAAAAATGAGGGTTGTAAAATGCACAAAATTATCAATCTAAGTCAGCAGAAGAGCTGAGACAAGAATGCATAGTCACCTGGCTCCCAGTCCTGCACAATGTTCCTTACACTAAACATTGTGATGTTGCTGGTGCTTTGTCTGTACCCTGCCTGGAGTGCTAGCTCTGTGCCTACCTTGTAATAGGCTCAATGGGGCCTGGGAGCCACTGTCAGTACAAATGGAGTTAGTGGGATCAGGAAGCATATTCAGTGTAGATAGAGTGTGAGTGGGGCAGTGAGCATGTCCAGTACTGATAGGGCATTTACTGATTTTAGCAGTAAGCCTCAAACACATGAAAATAAGAATTTTTACAGGCTTAAAACTTGACAAAATCTGGGTGGATTTTCATGTTGACAGGAATAGGCGCCTCTCTGACAACAATTTACAGTTCCGCCCAATTTAAAAGCCCTGCTTGAAAACACAGGGGATAGAGTTTGCCAGAGAATGAGCAGGATTTTTGTTTAACATTAGCAAAATTGTTTTCCTTTAGCTTTGGTCTTGGAAATCTTTGTACTATTTTTTCCTGAAACTTTCCAAAAGGTGTCAGACTAAAAAAGAGCTGAAACGCGGGAAAAAAAACAGACCAGACCAGACAAAGCAGTAAGTTTGTCAAATAAATAAGTGCTGAAAATGGAAGGTAACTTCGATTACAAGTGCCCCAGCCTGCTCTGCCTGTAATCAATTAAAACAGGATTTGGGAAAAGAAGTCACTTGGGCCTGATGCTACATTTTTTAATCAGAAAAATCTACCCTTGAAGTCAATGTGTCATTTTCCTGAATAAAGAGTGCAGGATCAAACCCTTAGTGAGACACAAAGAGCCAAATTCTACACTTGGATTTAACTCCATTAGGCCAGAATCTACTCACTAGTTTCACAACAGTGTAATTCCATTGAAATCAGTGGCATTATTCCTGATTTAGTGCAAGATTCTGTCTCTAGCTTTAGGTGTTGGAGAAAAGAATTAGGAGGCATACATTTTCCCTATTCTTCCCTATGTTTACTATCTACCAGGCAGGCCACAAAACAGGGAGAAGAGCAACATTGTGTTTTGCTGCCAGTCCCCATATTGTGCAGGTAAGTGGATGGGGAGTGGACAGGCAGGCGCAGAGTCTAATTTCTGTTAACACCCCTCCCATCCTCTCCGTGTATAGGTCATCAGAGTTCAGATGGCATCAAGAGTGTAGTAATCTGTTATCAATCTATATCAGTAGCAGAATACTTCCTCCCTGAAGCAAGGGGAGAACTAGGTTGCTGTGAATTACAACTCTCTTCCTGGTCTCTTGCTGGGGCACCACAGTTAATCATCAACCCTCACTATGTGCGAAGAGTCAACTCTCAGTCTAAGCCAGGTGAAGCGAGATCAGAATCAGACCCAGGGTCTTTAAGTATGAAATGCATATTGGGCCTCTCCCAAAGCCAACTGAAGTCAATAGAAAGACTGACTGACTTCAGCAGGTCATGGATCAAGCCCATAATGACCACTAGTGGGTCACACTCTATTCTATACACGCTGTGCGAGCCCAGGGTAACTCCATTGGTGTCAGTTACTCCAGATTTATACTAGAGTAACTGAGAACAGAATCTGGCCCTTGAAGTATGTCATTTAACTAGACTACACGGCTAATACATCTGAGTTCTGAGGTAGGTAAATTGTGGAAAACCCAAGGCTATGACCTCAGTAAACTCATCATAACTCTACATTTAGTTTCATTAGACGACCCAGGAATAAGAAGGTGTGGAACACTGTTTGTAAGAGATAAAAGGGGTTTTTGTTGCTTTTTTTGTTACTTACAGAAAACATTAACTTGATGTTTACAGCAAAATGTAATGAAATTCTCAATGACTGATTTTAGTTTAAACTGATGTACTTAAACTTTCAGTTAAAGATTTTAACCTTAAACTGACAAGCATAAACTTTAAACATGTATATTAAAAAGGAGTGACTCTATGACTAGAACATTTATTGTACAATTTCAGGTGGGACTGAGTTTTTCTTGTATGTTTTCTGTAAAGTGATTAAAAACCTCTGAATTTTTCATTCAGTTGGTGTTTGTGTCACTTCAGAATGTGGTAAATCATATTATGATTATATGTGTTGCTTTTGCTACCAAAGACCTCAAATGAGATTGGGACCCTATTGTGCTGGCATTTTACAAATTTATAGGTCCTGCTATAATATCCTTTGCAATCAATGGGAAGATTCCTATTGTCATCAGTTGTTTTTGAATCAGACCCGTAGTGAAGGATATTTCCTGCCCTGAAGCTCTTACAGTCTTGACAATGGTAAAGCTGGTTGTGGTAAGATCAGAAGCGCAACAAGGGGGAACCTTTGCGGCTCACCTCCCTCTTCGCCCTTGAGTGGGTCAAATTTGAAAGGCATTGTGACCCCATGCACCAGGTTGCAACTCCTTTCAATCAAATTTGGCCTTACTGCCAGAGGGAGGGACAGCCAGGCCACATTTGAGTGGCACTGCAACCCCATGTACCAAGTTGCAACCCCACTTTTGCAGTCCTTCTGGTGCCCCTGGGCACCAGGTACCCCCAGGGAGTAATGAAGCAGGAGGAAGCTCCCAGTCCCCAGAAGAATGAGAAGATTGGATCGTGGATTTTGGCACTTCCTAGGGAAGTGGAAATCCAGAAGGAGGATGGGGTCTGGGACTCCCAGAACTACCTGGCCTCTGGTGGGGATGAAGCTCTTCAGCCTGACCACCTCTCTGAGGAAGAGGTTGGGGCTGAGTGTGGGGTGGGGAGACCGTAGGCTGGATGCTCAGGAGAGAGTTCAGAACTGGATGTGGAGCAATGTGGGGGGAAGTGCATGGGGCTGGGTGTGGGACAGAAGGAGGGGGGTATAAAGTGTATGAAGCTGGGTGTAGGGTGAAGAGCACAGGACAGGGTGTTAGAGTAGTGAGACAGGGAGTATGGGGAGGGATGGGTGCAGGGAAAAGGAGGGAGAGCTCTGGACCTTCTCCTTAGGAAAATTCCTGGAGAAGGAATCTCTGGATAAGACCACTGCCAATTGTGCTGATCAATATTATCTCATGGTTTGCTTGTACTCCCCTGTCTGACTGTCTGTATTCATCAGCTATCTCTTATCTTATACTTAGATTGTAAACTTTTTGGGGCAAGGAATGTCCTTTTTCTGTAGTTGTTCAACACCTCACACAATGAGGTCTCCAGAGACTTCAGCTGGTAGCACAGAAACAGCAAAATCAGGGACTACTACACTGAGGGGAGAGAGGAAAATGGGGTCCAGCTGGGGATACCTCCCCTCCCCCAGTACTTCCTAGACCCGGAACAGGAAAGTCCCCCTCTGGAGGCACTAGGATCCAGGATGTGTCTTCCCTCCCTACTGCCATGTGGTCTTGGGAAACAGCAACAAAGAGAAGCCAACCAGAGACTGCAGCCAGGAGGGGCAGAAGTAGCTAAAGTAGGGATCTTTAGTCCTTTGGAGAATTTTCTCCACTTTCGACTGGACTTTCTCTGCCCTGTACTGATTGGCTACTTGCTCCAACAATTTCCTTCCCTCATAGTCTCATCTCCTCTGAATTATTCCTCTTAGCTTCTTCTTCTTCCCTTTCTATCTCCCCCACCACCCATTCCCTTCCGTGTCTCCTCTCCCTTCCCTTTAACTGAGTCCCTTCTAACTAAACCACAAGAAAAGAAAAGAAAAGAAAAGAAAAGAAAAGAAAAGAAAAGAAAAGAAAAGAAAAGAAAAGAAACTAACATGATGTTTGCTGCTATCACACTGTATACTCCTTTTGTGTATTATATATCTTCCCCCACCAGGTGTCTATTTAATCTCTCAGCTCTTCAGTGCAGGGATTGTCTACTACTCTGTGTGTACAGCACCTAACACTATGGAGTCTAAATAATAATAATACAAAAATAGATGAGGGATCACAGAGAGGTGAAGGAATTTGCCCAAGATCATACAGTAGTTCAATGACAGAGATTAGCCTACAACCTAGATCAGTGGCTCTCAACTTTTCCAGACTATTGTACCTCTTTCAGGAGTCTGATTTGTCTTGTGTACCACCAAGTTTCACCTCACTTAAAAACTATTGCTTACAAATCAGACATACACATATATCAGACATATAAAGATATACAAAAGTGTCACAGTGCACTATCACTGAAAAATTGTTTGCTTTCTCATGTATACCATACAATTATCAAATAAATCAATTGAAATATACATATTGTACTTACATTCCAGTTTATAGTATATAGAGCAGTCTAAACAAGTCATTGTCTGTATGAAATTTTAGTTTGTACTGAATTCATTCGTGCTTTTTATGTAGCCTGTTGTAAAAGTAGGCAAATATCTAGATGAGTCGATGTACCCCTTGGAAGACCTCTGCGTACCTGCAGGGGTAAAACGTACCCCTGGTTGAGAACCACTGACCTAGATCCCCTGATGTTCTATCCTGTGCTCTAACCACTAGATCACACTGTATTCCAAATGTTTTTGAAAGCTTCCAATGCCCTTTGTTATAAGATATATTGGGGTGTAAATGTGCATTCAGATTTCTGCAAAGTGTTTCTTATGCTCCCATGGAAAACAATATTTGATGTGCGGGGGTTTGATAAAAAGTAGTTATTATATATCAGCAGAAGTATAATGCCCGTGACTACAAATTAAGACACGATATTAATACAATTTAATAATTAAAAGTGTTGAACTGTTAATTTGCAGCACTATTTCATATTTACATTTAAGTATAGTACTTTCACACAAAATCACACAAACTATACTGCCTTATCCCTCAATGAAATATTTTTCAGGGAAATCACATGCAGCATACATCTCCCTGCATGCCCAGCCAGCTGTTCTGCCCAGCATGGAAGGGGAGGGAGCACTTGAGGGGATGGTTGCAGACATGACAGGTGTATAGGGTCTGTGACTATAGCTGGCCACTGCTTAAGAATCTCAGGGAGGGTTTCAGAATTCCAGAAGTTTATATTTAAATTGGTGCCTAGATTTGATTTTACCACAGAATTCATATACTTGCCCAAATCTCATATGTAATCAGATATCCCCACAATCAATACACCGATATTTTTTTCTAATTCTGGGTCATCAGGTCAGATTCTTCTATATAGTGTCTATTGTCAAAAGAGAATTACGATGAATCTGCATCTAAAGCATTCTGTCTAACATGAGTTACTAGCTCCTCATCAGTCAATCAGCATTATGGATCTCTCTCTCTCTCTCTCTCTCTCTCTCTCTCTCTTTTTGCTAATAATATGCATATTGTACCTTAGGATAGCTGCTAAAATTTGGTGATATTAAGTTTCTTAAGTTAAATTATAACTGGGACATTCTCATCTTTTATTAAGGAATAGAAAGATGAAGTAATAATTTGTCCCAAAACATGAATCTGCGAATACTTAGCATTGTTTTTTGTATTAATTCAGTGACTCATTTTTCTTTTCCAAGATATATTTTCAATATTTATAGCAGTGACAATGGAGACCACAATCACGTTTGTTCGTGGCAAACTTCAGATCAATTGTCAGAGTTTACAAAGAGACAGATATTGCTATTTTCCTTAAAAAGCAAGAAATCTATTGTGAATAATGAGGGAGTTATGTGTAATATTTTTATACCGATCATAAGCCCCTCAGGTTTTCTGTTTGATATTAACCTGATTGCTTGGAGTTAAATCAAAAGAGGCTGTTAAGGGGAAAGCAAACAGGAAACAAAATAATGGCAAAGATAAGACATTATAGGTAGACAGCTAAGGATTTAAAATAACAATATCAGTGCCATCAGTTGGAAAGAAGCTAGGCTGGCATGGTTTACTCTTCCCAAGGCTGAAAGCCTAGGATCAAAGGGGATCCTTAACCTTGAAGATTCTGGCTTGAAGAAAGAGGCAAGGCTGCCAAGGGAGTGTGAGTGAGAGCTGACAGGCATGCAACTAGACAACCAGAGACAGAGAGAGCAAGACACAAGCAGGACAATCTGCTTCTCCCAGACACAAAAGGGAATAAGATGGATTTACCTAATTAATAGATAGAGAGGTTAAGCTTAGGTAAAGAAATAAGGTATGGGATTCTTTGTTGCATTAGTCCATTTTCCTGAATGCTTTGTTTTGGAGATGCTGTTTTTCAGTTATTTTAATTAGTTGCTGTCACAGTCCCGGAGAAAAAGGACTTGCAGTCACTCCTGTCACATTAACATAGTTGGTAAATAGGGGACTACAACCCAGTGATCCAGTCTAAGAGTATGTCTACATTGCAATTAGATACCCGTGGGTGGCTCGTGCCAGCTGACTTGGACTCGTGGGCCTCAGGCTAATGGGCTGTTTAACTGAGTTGTAGATGTTCGGCTTGGGCTTCAGTCCTAGACTGCAGGCTCCAGCCCAATCCCAAATGTCTACATTGCCATTAAACAGCCTCTTAGCTCAAGCCCTGGGAGCCTGAGTCAGCTGGAATGGGCCACCCGCCAGTTTTTAATTGCAGTGCAGACATACCCTATGAATGGACCACCCCCAGAGTGAGGTTCACAAAGCCAGACCTGCCACCTCAGGGATGCACTTGAGGGGGGACTAAAAGGCAATCTAAGGCACAGCTCACCCTATTACCATGACACCCATCTCTGTAGGGTTTCAAAACTCATCTGATTTTTCTTTCTTTCTTGCGCACTCCAGTTCTAATGTTGTTCTGGTACCTTAAAATTACAGCTGTCTGCAATACTAAGGTGCCTTTTGTTACTGTATTGCAATGTGAACCAATAGAATTTACACTGCAGGGCAGAAAATTCCCTCAGACTAGGTGGAATTTTGAGGCTCCAGGACAATTCTTGGTCCTTTGCATTATATTGTTGATTGTGTAATTGTTGCATTAAGTCTCCACATGATTAAACTTAGGAGCCTGTCTTGTGTATTTACAATTAAACCACTTTAGCTCAGACATACCCATTTAAGAAGTCTGGAACCACCATCTGTCCTGAGATTTTTTGATGTCTAAAATCAATCATTAACTGCATAGCTCTGTGGATTCAAATAATTTCCCCATTACCTTTTATTTACCTGGACAGAGATCAGTATCCACTTAGGAGCTGATCCATCCACAGATCCTTTTAAAGATTAGAAAACAGTGCCACTTTTATATGTTCTTCAAAATCTAATGACCCAATCATGTAGTCCCTAGACAAGCAGGGACTGCTTTTTTTTTTTTCAGCTTCAAAAGAGATTTGACTGCAGGGACTGACCCTTTGTTAACAATCTATTATGGGTTAATTTAACCTGTATGCACTGAGCTTTCATGAGGACATTTCTATCACCACTATAGCCCACAATGGGGCTGCCTGGGTAGAAAGGCAAGGGTGGTACAGCCAAATGGTGCTTATTTGTACCAGCTTCATATAGACTATAGAGAAGAGAGAACTGGCAGGAGCAGGGTCTATACAATTTGTACTTATTTGAATCCAGTGGCCCTTAACACATGGCAAACCTGCATTTCATCTCCACAGCCTGCTCATAGTTTGGCAAATGATCCCCATCCTCTGAACCCCATGGAATACCCAAAGCCTGATAACATAGTCTTTCTGTGGCCCAGGGCGAGTGAAGGAAGGGGCATGAGTTGCTTGCTACAACAATAATGACCTAGGGAAAAAAAACATAGAAAAGTTACACATTATTATGGTGCCTCTTCTAGTATAAAATGTCTTCTCTGTAGTAATATGGCTTGCAGGACTCCTCCGGTTGACAGTTCTCACACTACTACACCATTCATGCAATGAAGTTCATGCCATATATATTACTGGATGATAGTGTTATCGTAACGTAGGGTAACCAGACAGCAAAGGTGAAAAATCGGGACCGGGGGTCGGGAGTAATAGGCGCCTATATAAGAAAAAGACCGAAAAATCGGCACTGTCCCTATAAAATCAGCACATCTGGTCACCCTATAGTAACGTCAACTGGTGGCGCTGTCACACAGTCTTCCAAGTTATTTTTCTTAGCATGTTCCCTCTCTGCAAGACGTGTTGTAGTAGTAATGCAAGGTTCTGTGTTGAAGAGGCAGTGGTCTTTCAAGAGGAAGGTGTGTGAGCAGCAGGAGGGTGTGTTCTCTGCCTTGTTCTTTGATTACAATCAGTTATTGAGGCAGAGCTGCACTCTGGAAACCAGGTGTTGGTGTTTGTCACTGAACGTAGTATGTGAGAACCTGGATATCTGCTGCATGCTAGTGTTACAAGAGGACACTGTTGTCAGAAGAAGGGCAACAACAAAATACCCATGGAAGCATTTTTATAAGGCACTCAAAGGTTGCGGTTCAGCACAAAACATCGAGGAAGGGAAGGTTGTGCTATTAAATTAATCAGCATCCCAAACCTGTCTTCCCTTTCAACATTTGTAGTCCGCCAGTAATTTGGGAATTTACAGCCTCAGGGAATAATAATTTATTTAAAAATAAAACTGGTGGGAGCTTAATCCTTGAAGCCCCTCAAAGAAAATATAAATAAGCAGGCTTTACTATGCAATTAGAAATGGTATCTTCATCACTGGAATGCCAGTAGCTGAACAAGTTCTTCAGTCTGGTCCTGAAAAGAAAACCTTAATCTCAAATGGCCAGAAGAACGTTCCAGCCTAAATAATGGATGCTCTGAAAACATTAGGAGACACTGGGGATGCAAGTCAACAACAAACCAGATAAAGTCCGAAGTTTGGCAATGAAGCCTTTTTATTTTGTGAAATTTAAAAGGTATGTTTGCTGCAAAATAAAGCATGTCTCTTTTAACAGCATGTTCATACGGTGCTGTATTTACTTGTGTAGAGAATTTTATCTTAAATTCCCAAGCCCTCCAACTGCCTTGCAAAAGAATAATAATATTTTCAAAAGTCCCACTTCCTGCTGGTTTTATTGCTGAGTGCCTACAAGAAGCACAGTGTGAATATTGTTAGTGGCTTCCCTTAACAGCGTTAAATTAAAGTCTGATAAAAAACATCAGGAAAAATGTGAAATCCCCTGCCACTATTAATAAAATGTCAGGTAAATCTAAACAGCTACACTCAGTCTTATTTTCCACAATGTGCAGAACTTCAGATAAGGAGCTTACAATATTTTCCAAAGTTTGGTAAGTAGTCGTAAAAAACCTGTCAATCTCTAATGCTTTGGGGCCATATTGTGACTGATGAAACTGCACAGAGGTGAGAGGAAGCAAAGATTTCACACCCTTCTCCATCTCTTATTTTTCCTTCATAGTCTGAGAAGAACGTCCCTTCCCCGAAGGTGGTGGGGGAGAAAAAGGGGTATCATAATCCTGACCTGTTCCATATTAAACCACCATCCTCAAGGATTGTATAGGCTGCATACTCACTGAGCACACTGAGGGCATAGAAAGAATTGTCTCCATGAGCCACATTTCCTTCTCAAGCTCACCATAGAAGAATGCATTTTTGTGTTAACCCACAAAGTCAGGTTGTACATTAAAAGATGTGTGATCATGGGGGACTTAAAACTGGGTGACATATGCGGAAGGTCTCATTCTGTCAGAATTAAAATATCCATAGAATATGTAAATATTATAGATGACAATTTCCTAACTCAAAAAAGTATTTCATCCAACCCAGGAATTTTATGTTAGACCTCATTTTGACATGAAGAAGAATTGAGCACAGAACTAAAAATTAGTAGTAGCTTGGTACCTTATTTCTGTACATAATTACTGTTATTATGAAAGGATTTATTTTAAGACCATTCTGCTCATCAATAAGATACTACATGGATAATTTGCATCCAAGAGTTTTAAAAGAGCTGGCCTAGGAGAACACTTTGGATTGTTAATGTTGTTTTTCAGTAAGTCTTAGAATGATGGGGAGGTTCCAGAACATTAGTATAAAACTAATCTTGTGGCAATATTTTAAAAAGGTAAACAGGATACCCAGGTAATTACATGCCCATCAGCCAGACATCAATCCTGGGAAATATAATAGAAGTGCTAATATGGGATTCAATTAATAAAGAATTAAAGGAAGTTAATTATAATTATAATGAAAGCTAATCAACATGGATTTATGGAAAATAGATCCCACCAAGCTAACTTGATATCTTTTTTTTAATGCAATTTCAAGTTTGGTTGATAAAGGCAATAGAGTTGAGGGAATATACCTACACTTCTGTAAGGCATTTGAATTGATACTGTATGAGATTTTGATTAAGAAACTAGAACAATACAAAATTAACATGGCATATATTAAATGGATTTAAAAGTGGCTAACTGATAGGTCTCAAAATGTAATTGTAAATGGAGAATCATCTTTGAGCAAGTGTGTTTCAGGTGGAATCCCCTAAGGGTTCATTTCTTGTCTGTACACTATTTAATATTTTTATCAATGACCTGAAAGAAAACATAAAATCATCACTGATAAAGTTTGAAGATGACACAGAGAATGGGGAAGTGGTAAATAATGAAGAGGACAGGTCACTAATACAGAGTGATCTGGTTTGATCTGTAAACTGGGTGCAAGCAAATAAGGTACATTTTAATATGGCCTGCTGTAAAGTACTATCTCTAGGGAAAAAATGTATATACAGAATGGAGGTCTATATTCTGGGAAACAATGACTCTAAAAAAGTTTTGGGGTCATGATGGATAATCAGTTGAACATGAGTTCCCAGTGCAGTGCTATGGCCCAAAGGGCTAATGCAGTCCTTGGGTGTATAAACAGGATCAAGTAGGAATAAGAATATATATTATTTCTATATTTGGCACTGGTATGATTGATGCTGGAATACTGTTTCCAACTGTGGTATCCACATTCAAGAAGAATGTGGATAAATTGGAGACCGTTCAGAGAAGAGCCACGAGAATGATTAAAGGCATAGAAAATATACCTTATAGTAAAAGACTCAAGAAGCTCAATCTATTTAGTTTAACAAAGAGAAAATTAAGGAGTGAATTGATCACAGTTTATAAATGCTGACATGGGAAATAAATATTTAATAATGCGCTCTTCAATCTAGCAGAGAAAGGCATAACAAGATCAAATGGCTGGATGCTGAATCTAGACAAATTTAGACTTGAAATAAGGCATACATTTTTGACAGTGGAACAATTTACCAAGGATCGTGGTGAATTTTCCATCACTGGCAATTTTATTGAAGGGCCGAAATCCATATGCTGTTTATGTAACAACCTGATATATAGACTGTGTCAGCTCTTTTTAGAGGCCCAAAGTCCAGAGTTTGGTCAAGAGGCCAGAGCCTGGCAAATAGTGAGCAATATTAGCTAAGGAGCAGAACAAACAAAAGACAACCTTGTTATTGCTGAGATAAGCTTCGTCAGCAAAATTCCAGATGGAAAATTATAATTGGTGGCTTTATCTAAATGTTGCAAACAGACCTAAGGAATGAAAGGGGCTCTGTTTTTTCTGTAGAAGAGGTGCCTTCCTACAAATCAACCTTGAGTTTATGGAAGAGGTTCACACATGCCAGTATGAGATATCACATCCTCCCTTTAACAGATGCACACCCCTCTCCCAAGCCATCACTATTGCTTGTTTTAGAAACACAAATGAGCAACTAAAAGCAAGTTGTTGCCATGTACTTTTCATGTGTCTCTTTGCTTTAACCCCTAGGTATGTACCTGTGGACAATCACAGGAGCAACTTCATTCCTATGGACCCCGAATCAGAATTCAACATATATATTTTATACTAACACACTTGAGACATTGTTTAAAAAAAAACACCTGTGTACTAATTGTATCTTACCTGTTAACCTGAAACTATGGGCGGAGACATTATGTAATCTTTGACTATTGGCTACTGTGCTTATCTTGACTTGCTGCTAGACCTATCCAGGGGTTTGGGACTGCCTACCCCGTCATTTCCCTCTGCCCACGGAAAATCCATATAATCCACTGTAATCAATTGTTTGGCAGTATCTCTGAGCCTAATAAGCAAGGTGACACTCCGCCAGCGCTGTGTATAATAAACCCAGGTGCTTGATTCTACGCGGTGTCCATATTCTGTTCCTTCATTTATAATCAATGTTTTTCTAAAAGATATGTTACAGTTCAAACAGGACTATGTTACATACGATGTCAGTCTATCTGATCACAGTGGTCCTTTTCTTGTTTTATAATTTATGAATTGCATATCTAGAACTACATAACAGGAACTTAAGTAGTTTGACATGGTCTCTAGCCAAGGGAATCGGAATTGTATGGCATACAGTTCACTACTTCTGTTTACTGTCTATGGATCTGACATAATGCAGGGGTGGTGACACATATCTTCTAATTGTGAGTTATTATGGGCCATCATGAATAATGCTTTTAGGCAAAAGGATGTTGCCTTGTGTCATCATATAAATATACTGTGATATAGCATGTCTAAACTCTGATTCAGTAATTAACTTGCATTAATATTGTACTTGTGTATTGGATTCTGTATTCAATGGTTATTCTAGCCAGGAAATCTGAGAGTGATGCTGCTTTTTATTACTGTTTCTGGCATGTTGCGTCATATTAAGTTAGCTCAATAAAAGTAATGTCATAAAAATGTTATAGTTATGTACTGTACCACACAACTGTGATTTAAAGAACCAGTGGTAGATGCAGGATTTTAAAAGGAGTCCTGTGGCATAACCTTAGGGGAAAGTGATAGTATTGTCGACAGCTGATGTTGCTGGTTCCATAACCAGATACTAAGTGTAGAACTATCGTTATTACTCTGAATAATGAAAGAACTATGATAATTTTCCTAGACCCTGCTTATACTGTGTAAACCACCTGTGAGTCTGCCTGGAACCCCCTCACCTGGGATTGAAAATAGTTTGGCCGCTAGAGTTGGAAGATCCAAACCATCTTCAACATTCATTACAAAAAGGGTGATAGACCTCCAAAGGTATTAAGGGTGACTTATCCTCAGAGCATTTGCATTAACCTTCTCAGAACATTGCTTTGCCTGGCATCACTTTTGCCAGTCCAGAATAAGAATCAGAAGAAAACTATACCCTACACTCTTTCCCTTCAGTTGACACTCAAGATTGTAATTTAGCAGTGTGAACTCTTAAATTACCTTTTCATGGATAAGTCTATTAACTAGATCTCTCTTCTGCTTAACAATCTTGTCCAGTGTCCCAAATGAGGCATGATATCCTTTTATTCACTTGGTAATGTATATCACCACCTACATGCAAATGCCCCAGGATAGTTCCCCTGGTATGCTGGATTTCTTGGCCACTCTTTTTGGTATTATCAAAGAAGGTATTCCCCTCACCTTTCATGTTTACAATCATTAAGGTGACTGAAGTTTCAAACATAGGATTAAATCAGCTTTCTTAAAAGGAAAGGAAACATAGGTTCAAGTCCCAGGTGTATTTATTAGCAATAGTTTTACAGTATTGTATCTGTGCATATTTGGTGATCTACCATTTATACCAGGAAAACAAATAAATAGTATCTGAAAACCGGGAGAGTTTGTTTCCTATTAATAATTAAACAAACACATACAAACACACAAACAAAAAACATGACTTTTTAATATCCTGATTCAGCTTCAGCAATTGACTTTGCAGTGTGCATTTTCCTAGTGCTCCAAATCTTTATTTCAGCAAGTTTTATGTGTAGTATGCACTTCTAACATGCTGATCCCATAATATGCATTCAGTTACCTTGGAGGTCCAGAACATCCCTGCCTAGGAAATCTCCTTGAAATTCAGAGAAGCAGATTTACTTGATGCAAGCAAGTAACATTTTTCCTTAATTAACTTCAGATTTGCCCTTTGTACTGATTTAGCCACTGATCCTGAAAACACCTGCACAAGTAACTGTACATGATTGAGTAGTTCCAATGAAGCCCCTGTTTGCAGGCCTACTCTTTCAATATATGCTCCTGATTGTCCTCCTGTTCCACTGACTTCAGTGGAGTTACTTCTGACATATATTGGTGTACGTGAGG
This sequence comes from Chelonia mydas, assembly GCF_015237465.2. NCBI lineage: Eukaryota > Metazoa > Chordata > Testudines > Cheloniidae > Chelonia > Chelonia mydas. The sequence goes on along the minus strand of NC_057850.1, from coordinate 76,085,664 downwards.
GTAGAATCAGGGCCTGTAGCCTTAAAATTCTCTCTCTCTTTTAGGAGATGTCCTTTTCAGGGGGGGAATTCCTGAGTACCTTTTACCACCGCCTTGTTTAACTTCAAAATAAAAGTAATTTTAAAGGGCCAAGACTGTGACTATAACATACAGATATGAAGGAGACTTTGAAACCCAAGAATTGTACTTCATTTTCCTTTCATTGAGTAGGGAAATCTGTTGACACAATAGAAATATGGACCTTTTCACAGAATAGCTTGAGACCTCTTTGACTTTCAACCCCAAATACAACCCCTATGATTCCAGCTTTTGACCTGACCCTAGCAGGCACGTCTCAGCATATCATAGGGTTAGGCCACTTACAGTTCTAGGAACCAAAGAAAGTTCAGTGTTATTACAGCACAGGTGATTTGTATTTTTAATGCCTGGTCTGTATCTGTCTGAGCCCACAGCACCTTTGATTGACACCTGTGAAAGCAATGGCGTGCCTTATGTCAGATCCATAGACAGTAAACAGGAGTAGTGCACTGAACTCAATACAATTCCTATTCCTTTGGCTAGAGACCATATCAAACTACTTAAGTTCCTGAGAAAGCAAGTATTGTTTTTGAAGCTGCAGATTCAGCACAGGTGGCAGAGCAGCAGACCGAGGGCAGCAGCAGCAGATGAAATACAATGTTGAATCTCTAAATAATAAAATATTTTAACAGAAAAAAAAAAGTATTTTTGCTGATGGAGCAGGGGAGGAGGAGGTGATGGGCCAGGGAAGAGCTGAATGGGAGATTCAGCCCATATAGTGACAGGTCATGTGGGAAAACTCCTTTTCAAAGTTTTTATCATTCCCTAGTGATGTCAGGATGAATGAAGCCCAATTCTGTAGTTCAATTCATCCAGGCAGAGAAAAGGGGGATGGGAGAAGAAACAGTAATGTGGGGGGACAAATATAATTGAGGTCCTTATTCCAGAAAATATCCCTATTCAGCAAAGAACTTAAGCATGTGCTTAAGTCCCATTGAAGCTGTGCTTAAAGATTGGCACACACTTAGGTGCTTTCCTGAATGCATCCGATGAACTGAGCTGTAGCCCACGAAAGCTTATGCTCAAATAAATTTGTTAGTCTCTAAGGTGCCACAAGTCCTCCTTTTCTTTTTGCGAATACAGACTAACACGGCTGCTACTCTGGAACCTGTCATTATGCAAGGCACTGAATTCAGCCGTATGGAATAGAAATCTATCAACTTCATAAGGTATTTTCCACTGAATGCATCCGATGAGTGAGCTGTAGCTCACGAAAGCTTATGCTCAAATAAATTTGTTAGTCTCTAGAGTGCCACAAGTCCTCCTTTTCTTTTTCCTGAACTAAGATTCTGCTTACTACAATAGACAGAATTGCATATTTACACATTAATATAAACATGGCTGAACTACTGGACCTAATTCAACCCTAATGTATATTCCATTCAGGTCCATTGACATCAGTATGGTTGCAGAGTCAGATGTAAGTCAGAAATCAGTTTGTCCTATTATGTCGTGTTCAGAAACCTGCTAAAGAAAAGTTTCATAGGCACTGAAATCTGTAGTATATACTTAAGCCCCTTCATCTTCAGTTTAACCCGATTTTTACCAAAAAAAATTCCCAGGTTTTATAAAAAGTATTGGTCATTTTTTTCTGATTTTCAACCTACTTTTCTATCATACAAATATATAAAAATAACTTCTGTTGTTAGGAAAATATAATACGTTGCATGAGATATATGTTTTAAGATAATACCTTAGACTGTGTGTATATTCAAAGTTGCCTGTTGAAGTCAGGCTACGTATTAGTGTTGAAGATGCACACAATAAACAGACAGGCACACACAGAAGCTCTGACGTGCGTGTGCATCTGAACATACTGATGAATCTCACGCCCCCCAGGTGCACATTTTAAGCTGTTAGCAGATAACTGTTTAAAGATTTGACACACTGAAATGGGAAGAAAATGAAAATCTCTATCCGAATTTGTTTCAGATCATAAGGAAGTACTTGAAAGTTTTAAAAAAACAAAACAGGAGAAAAGGATGAAGTTGAGTGTATGTGCTGCAAACAGTGTGGCCCAATTATTACATGTAAATATTTATAGGCTAATAGTTCTAAGTCTGCAACAGTAAACTGTTTATTCAAATGAAAAGTTTTATTTGGGGATTAGAGAGATATTGTTTTCTTAAACTCAGAGGTGGCATTGTGTTTTGAGTTCTGTTTTAATTCTGCAGCAAATCACATTGAGGAATGGAATTCAAAGCATTAATCTACTGAATCCTGTTTTCCCCTGTCTTTCCATCCACCAAAATGAACCCCAATATTTACCCATACAAATTATTAATAGTTTTTTGCACTGATTTTCATCTGTTTTTGTTGGGCTGGTAATAAACACTGATAAATTCCCAGGAAAAATTAAATAAAATAAAAACTGAAAATGAAGTGCCCTATATATACTGTACCTTTAAAAATTATAACATTTCCAGTTATGCAGTTAGAAACATTGGGCAGTCAGAGAGATTACATTCCAATATCCTGTTAAATAAAAAGAAATTAAGCTGGATGGAATTTCAAGAGACAGATATTAGATTGATGCCCGTTTGCTTGTCTTTGTTTTATGTTTGCTAATAAAATTAATTAATATAAAACTTACTTTTTGCAAACTCTTTACACTTGCACGTAAAACTGCTGTCTGTACATCTGGCAAGCAGATCTTGATAGGCAGATGATTTTTATGAATACATTAAACCCTTAACATCTTTAGAGGTTTATTACATGGAATGCCTTCAAAGGCTTCAGCAATGTACATCTTGTTTGAATTTGCTATGGAATGGCAGTGCCTGTTTTATCTGCTTTTACGAAAAATCCATCTGATCCCTGACAGATTCAAGAAGCTGCAGATGCACAAAACCTTATTCCATGGTAAGGCAATATGATCCCTAAAAATTATTTTTGACGCAGCTATGCGACACCATGACAAAATGAGATTTTCCCTTCATATTAGTGGCATTGTTCACCTGCATAATCTGAACTGCAGTTTAAAACTGACACTTATAATAATAAACAAGCAGTTACAAAGGATTAAAAAATGATTTCCCAAACCAAACATATTGAATTCAATATATTTTCTTTTAATAGCTAGGGATGTTTATAAAGGACAGTTTTGAGGTTTTCCTAGGCTCTAAGGACATGGTGAGGGTTGCGGGGGTTGGCAGGTGGAGAAAAGGGATAAAATTCATATCCTACAAAATATGGCTAACTGGAGATACTTTTGTTCCCAGCAAATCAGAATTTTGTTCCAGCTGAGCTATCCTCAGTGCAGGAACAGGGGTAGAGAAGGAAGCCACCTTTCAAAATACTGGTGTGAAGCATGCGTCTCTCCCCAGCCCTTTTATCTATTGAAACCTGGAGGAAAACTCTGGAATTTTGACATTGTCAGGGCTAGTAAACCGGTACCGGTCCATCTACAGAGACCTGCATGGCTTATATAAAAAGAGAAATAATTCCAAAACCAAACAGGCTTCCTCTCAGATATTTCCCATCTGTACATCGCATCATCTATCATATTCTGGAAATATGTGCTAATTTGTAGGGCCTGATTGATCAGTGGTCACTGTTTTTGCCTCCCTACAGACAGTCAGGAGAGGTTCAACTGTGTGGTAGTTTGTCAATACCTAGTTCTCTGGGAAATTTATAGTGCAGCTAGAGGTTTTTGAGAATTTTTAGATTCTTTAAACTCAGTGAAACTTCTAACAAGTCTTACAAGCCACTTATCCTCAGTTAAACAATGTGGGTGTCCTAGCGTGACATGATTTGGGGGATTTTGTGGCTCTGCTCATAGAGTCATAGAAATTTTAGGCCTGAAGAGATCATTATGATCTCCTGTACAACATAGTCCATAGACTTTCATCCAGTAATTCTCACTGAAAGCACAATTACTTGTGAATGAAATAAAGCATATATTTGTAGCAAGCTATCCAAAACTTATTTAAAGACTTCCAGTGATGCAGAATCCTTGGTAAGATGTTATCATTATTAATTACACTCTGTTAAGCATTTTAACTTATTTCCAGTTTAAATTTGTCTAGCATCAACTTCTACGCCATTGTCTACTAAGTTAAAGAGCCTCGAGTATCAAACATGATCTTGGCTTGTGACTGAGAAACGAGAATAAAAAGAAATAATGAATTCATAGCTTTTGATTAATACATTTGGGGGGCAAAACCTGCTCATCTGCATTACCACGGTGTCAACGATTTCAAACAAGGGCTTGAAAATCAGATGCAAAGGTGGGAAACCTTGATCATTCTTAAAGAAAGGTTAAGTATAAAACTTTTCATCAAGATTGATTTTTGGATTCTGCTGCACTTTGAGTTAATTAACCAAAGGCAGAAACAGCTCAAAGATGCATATTAATATTAATACCCTATCAGAGATTACTTCCCTCCAATCAACACAACTGAGCTGAACCAGAGAGACCTTTCCTAAAATGTGTGAGATGACCTTCAGGGCCTTTTGTGGCACTTTTTCTAACACTATCAACAGAGAAAAGGAATGCCTTCCAGGCTGATAGAGGAGCAGCAGCCTTCATGTGTTATTTCATGCCTGTTTTTTCAAGATTATCTCCTTGTCCATTAGGAGTGCTTTACACTATTGTACTAAGTCTAACTACATGGTAGTAATGGCCTAAACTTTGGCTGGTATAAAAATAGAATGTGACCTTTGATAATGAATACAGCTGTGATCTGAAGTTGCTCCCATTACAACCAAATTCCATTATAACAATGAAACTGGAGCACACAACACACATTTTTTTTAAATTAAGCAAGACATAGTGAATGGGAATCTAATGTAAAATTAATACTCACCAGTACTGCCTAAGAGGCATTGTAAAGTCTCAGGAATCTTTTTGTATCCTTTATGTTTATATAAATTCACAACAACCTGAGATTTGTTCACCTCCATTCACTGTTGAAGGCTTTTCTCTAGAGTGTTGCAGGAATTTTGTGATTTTAGAGCTAAGATAACTTAAACTTGAATAATAGAATATCAGGGTTGAAAGGGACCTCATCTAGTCCAACCCCCTGCTCAAAGCAGGACCAATCTCCAACTAAATCAAGATAATAATGATGCTCTTTTAAATATCATGACAAGCAAACTATGTATTCTTTTCTCCCTTTCTGACAAGTCCTGTAGTTTCAGTGGTACTAAGGTTTTGCACATCTCTGATAATAAAATTAAAGCAGAGGAAATTAAAAATGTATACTTTCAGTCAATTATTGAATTTATATTTAAAACATAATTTCTTGTTACTTTCATTGTAACTTTGAATCTACCTATATTTAAACAATCTTGGTAGCACTGTAGATTCTAGCCAGAAGCCCTACAGAGAGAACCTGTGAGAAATATAGAATATCTTTATCTATGTTATTGTTTGCCTTATTCTAATAATTTCCTTCTTCAGTATTAGAAGAAATCAGCCACACTGTGCCCTTGAATGGTAACACCCATGGGAGAAGTCTGCGAGATACAGCTTGAGAAGTTTCCAAAGGGTGAACCTTCCAGGAGAAGATTTGAGGCGACAAGGAGGAGGCAGAGAAAATGCCCCCCAAAACTTGTAAAACCCAGGAATCTTTGGGGAAAAGGAAGCTTTAATTCCATGGTGTCCCAGCATCTGCTGAGATGCTGCCCAGCCCTTCCACTTATGCTGGCGTCACAGCTCCCTGATGAGCCACATTAGCTTTTCTGTCCATGTGGAGGCAATACATTTCCCACTCCCTCCCTCTCAAGGTGGGTGCAAGAGCAGAGAGGAAGTTAATGCAGCTAAGAGGCATGACTGTCTGCCAGGATTGAAGGGAGAAAAGCATGTAGCACTCGGCACCAGCACAGGGTCAGAGGAAAGGGAATCTGTGTTGTCTTTGCATGGCCATTGGTTCAGTTGCTTCCCTGGTCCTGTTAACTTTTGCTTTCAGCTTCTTTGTGTGACTCTGCAGACGGGAGAGCAGAGCCCTAGATTATTGACAGGTATTAGCAGCAGTGTACATGTCATGTTTTTTTCCTGTAATCGGGTTTTGTGTAAGAAATGGCATTTGTTCCAGGTAAAGGAATACATTTTTAAACTTCTGGCACAGACAATTATTTGAATTAGTTCTTTCTCAGCTGGAGGATGAAATGGTGTTTGATGCAGCATAAACGTATGTAGTAGAAGGCACAGCTCAAAGAAAAAGATATTTCTGTGTCAGGCTTTTATTTGTGTCCCAAGAGGTCATAATTTTTTTTTTATTTTCACCATTAAAACAAACAAACGCCCTAACGTTGGTGTATTTATTAGAAATTCAACATTACTGCTAATTGTCTTTGTATTAATGTTAGTCCCTTTTAAATTCAGTCTTTATTTTTAGTAACAGAATACACAGGCAAAAATCTGAGTTAAAATCTGCTAAACCATCTACAGCTGCCAAAAAAAAAAACCCACTTTGTTCTTGTCTTCTTTGTATTCACACTTCATTGTACAATTTATGATTTAATCTTTTATTCCCTTGTTAGCTTACAGTAGTTTTCTGACCTCTTCTGACTCACAAGTTCTATAAGGTCACCTTTTCAAATGAGAATGAATCTCTTTTCAAAACAACCCACCTTACTTGAAAAATCATGCCCACAGCATGGTGCTGGATGTCACTCTGCTGCTGTTCTAGCTTCTGGAACTGATTCTGCTCTCACACCATTTTTACACTGGTGCAACTACACTGACATCAATAAAGTTACCCCTGGTTTATGTGTGGACAATGAGAGCAGAAGCAGAGCTGATTTATTCTGGAAGAGATGTAAAACTGAGAACCGCTTATGATATTTTTCGCAAAAATTTTAACAAGAGTCTTGCCCAATTCTGGTTTGGGTGATCATACTGGGACTGATTCTCTGCCATAGAACTAAACTAATGAGGTGGTAAATCAGGCCCAGAGTTTAAAAACAACAACAGTATTTTCTTATCCTTTCTGAATGCAGGATAAATGTTCATGTTGCTAATCATACCAGGAGATCAACAAATTGATGTCCAGTAGCCTCTGACAACATTCATTTTGTTAATCAGTAACATGTAACAGGAGCATTATGTGAGTGTACTATTCACTGGCTCACTGATCTGGACTTGGCTATTTGAATGTTGCTTATCATCTCTTGTCTTATGAAAGAAGAAAAATGCAGAATAGAAAGATTGTTGTGAAAAATATCCCGCAAAATGGAAAAGAAAAACGAATCAGACATAAGTTCCTTCTGTGAACAAGTAAAGAGATAGAATCAGAGATAAGTATTAGCAACACTGAAAATGTATAAGTACTTTTCCGCGAGTTTGCTGTACCTCTGTATGAAAATTCTCAAAATATATTAAGGTTTCAAATCAGACAACCCCCATGAAGGACGAAGAAAGTATCTTTATACTGAATGGAGTGACAATAAGAAGAGATCTGACAGAGACATGCTGATGCTGCATGTTACAATTACCAGGAGCTGTTATCAGGACTTTTTCTGTGCAGTCCCCAGATTGCTTGATAAATAGGGGAGACACTGTGCTGTGCGTTAGTATTATGACTAATGACGTTGATTTCTCAGAGTGACAGCCAGAAAGATACAAAGACAAACTGAAGCATATGTAACGTCTACTTTCCGGTAATGGCAGCATTTTGAACTATGACAGCTTTTGATAGATAGTATCAAATAAAACAGCCTCTTGAATTATCCCCCTCTTTGAAGTAAACCACAGCTTCAAATGATGATGGGCCCGCAGCATGTGCAAGTCAATGGGATTAAAGGAATATCTCTAAACTGCTTGGACACCTAAACTTTATTTTGTTCACTCAAATAAGAATCATTTCATGATACACAAATTTCTTCAATTTCCAAGGGAAAGTCAGCAGAATGACACCTTCTCCCCACTTCCCAAAATTACCACAGGCCAGATCTTCAGATAGTGTAAACCAGCACAGCTGTATTCAGTGCAGAGGATCCAATCCCAACTCTGCTCAGGCCCAGCGTTGACCATTCCAGCTTCTACCATGTCAGGAAGTATAGCTGCCCAGAAGTCAAAGCTACCACAGCTAGGATATCTTGCCCTGTTGATGAAAGACCTGAAAAACTTGAGACGGACCTGAGTTCAGTGCAAGGCCTTTCCATTTGACTATTTGGGATTCCTTTTTTTCTCCAGTTCTTTTTCTTAATGCCTTTTATGCCATTTTAATAAGTCCATTTAATGCCCATCAGATTTGGCCAGATATGTTTTCATTATTGTTTCTTAACTTCTGAAAGGCACTCAGTTATGCTGGGATAGGCAGTATACAAATACAGCCTGCTACATCTAAAAGTTCTTTTGAAGAGTCTGATTTCTTAAGTACAATGAGTGAACTCACAGCACAGGAGGCTAGAGAGGTGCTAAGGTAGCTTTAAGCCAACTTTGCACTATTCTAGGCTGCTTTATGGGCTGGAACAGCACTTGGCACCATTTAGCCCTGGTATACACTGGGGGGGGGGAATCGATCTAAGTTACGCAACTTCTAAGTCGATGTACTTAGATCGACTTACTGTGATGTCTTCACTGCAGTGAGTCGACTGCTGCCACTCCCCCATCGACTCTGCCTGCGCCTCTCGTGGCACTGGAGTATAGGAGTCAACGGGAGAGTGCTCGGGGGTCGATTTATCGTGTCTAGACTAGACGCGATGAATCGATCCCCACTGGATCGATTGCTGCCCGCTGATCCGGCGGGTAGTGAAGACATACCCTTAGAAAGTCCTAGGGGCTTGTCTTGAAAGTATGTCTACACTAACAGTGGTATGTAGAGTACAAGCTAGCACAGGTGTACACAGCAGTGTAGATGGTGAGGCGTGATTTAGGAGATTAAGGTAGAGTGTCCTACATGCCTGAACTCCCAGGGTTCTTACCCCAAATGGCTCTCTCCACACCCAAGCAGTACCTCTCACATCTACACTGCTGTTTTTAGCTGCCAGACCCTTTCACTACTGCATGTTCTACAGGGAGTGTGGACGCAGCCTGTCTTTCACTGTAGCATGTAGATACAGGTACGATACGTGTCGCCACAAGTGTAGAGAAGTCTAAGTTACAGCAAACTCCTTGGACTGCCCTCTGGGTTGCAGCACTAACTGGAATCTCTGCAGCACTGTCTGATGTAGCTGTGCCACTGACATGAACCTCCAGCCCCACCCCTAGGATGACCCCATACCAAACCAAGGAATGTGAGAGGGTCTTTGGAGGACAGATTGTAGCTGTCTGCCTCAGTTCCTGAACTAGGGGAATCCTCCCGCTGTTGTTACCAAAGCCTTTCCAGTCCCTTTAAGCCACTGCAGCCTGCTTATCTGAGATAAAGGGGTAAAAATGAGGATAAGAAACTCACTCAGCATTCCCTAGCAAGAGGGTTTATTGCTTATACCAGGATAACTGAGTTCCTTTTTAAACAACTTGATATTTATTTTATTGTTATTTATTTAAAGTCAATAGTCCCAAGAGAGCTCCTCCCTTCTATTCTGGCATAATACACTGAATCACTCTGCACTCAGCTTCTGATCCAAAGCCCACTGCAATCACTGGGGTGCTTCCATTGACTGCAGTGGACTTTGGTCAGGTCCTCAGGCAATATCCCGAAGAGAAACCTGAGTGAATAAATAGATCCTGTGACATCATGTGAAGGTTCAGTCAGACAAGTTCCAGAGCTATCGGCTTTCCAGGGGGAATATCCTGTCCACTCTCAAAAATCTGGAACTCTTAACCTGAGAATCACAGCGAATGCTACCTGCCAGACTGGCACCCAAAGAGATATCTCAAGGATGCATAATACTCAAGACCATAAATGGTTGCTCAGTCAAAGCCAACTCCCTGAATTGTAATTTGAAATTAAACTGATGCCAATGTGTTCTGTGAAGCCTGGATGTAATATTCCCTTTTGTGAAAAGCCAGAAGGTAAGAGGACAGCTGTATTCTCTGCTAGCTGAATCTTTCCCGTTGCTTATTACTTAAATAACTCTAAGGTGTGCTCTTAGGCACATACTGGACTTTGTAGAAAACATGACAAATAAAATCTTATTAAGTTTTAAAAGGTTATTAATCTGCTATATTGATAACCTTATGTTTTAATGGAGCACAGATTTCTTTCTAGGACAGCTTTAGCTAATAGATTCGGAGGAGTGGCATGGTTCAATGTAAAGACTAAAAGCAGTATTATAGTATTGATTCATTAAATGTCTTTGATTTGCTTCAAAAAATGTGTTAAGGACAAGAACACAACATCACATGCATGGCTCGCTAATTATATAATGACTGATATAGCAAATGGCCATTTGATCGCCTACCATTGTTGCATCAGCTTCTAGTGATAGGAAAAAAAGAGTCACAAAAATATCTTCTTTTCTCACTGTGCACCAGGGTTTCATGCAAACCCCTTTGTGAGAAACTGCACAAGCTGAAACTCACAGAGTTCCCTCTCCTGTACTTACATGCCCTCACCCCATGTGGATAGGGCCTTCAGTTATGTGGTTAAAAATTACTGGGTCAGATTCACCAATATATTCTGGTAGGTGTGTGCCACTTTGTCAAAGCCTGGCTGTGGAAACCCAGTTTAATGGGCCAATTAAACTGGGTTTATGGGTGTTTTGTACCATTTTGGGAATGCACACCAGCAGAGTGTGCCAATGTATCTGCCTCATCATATACTATATAGAAGGGCTGATCTTCAATTGGTATAAATCATTGTAACTCCATCCATTTCCATGGAACTTCACTGATTTGCATCAGCCAGAATCTGGCATGATTCATGTGTTCACAAAAATAAACTGCTCAGATTCACGAATGGCATCCAATACCAACTAAAATCCCAGCAAGTCAATCTCTTTGTTTTTATTTGAATTTTTTACCGATAATTAATGGGTGAGAAAGATAAAACCTCTATTCCTGTTATCCTGTATCTCTTACTTTATATTTTTTTTCTTTTGGTTTCTCAAACTGTTGACACTGAATTCTACGGCAGAACTCAGTTTATTTATCTTCAGCTTCCTTTAACAATTACATTTCCATCAGTGGTTGCACATTTGTTTGCTCGCACAGGCAGACTATTTATTTTTACTGTACTCTTGCACTTAAATATTTTAATCTGTGTGGTATTAAAACCAAGGACATGAACCCTGGATGCTATGACTCACCCTCATAAATTGCTGTTTTGACTCTTCTACTGCCAGTGTTTACATACTGTTTGTGAATATTCTGTTCCCTTCTCTGAGTAAGAGAGCTCTGCATTTTATTTGTGAAGATGTGAATCTGGATAGTCAAAAGATTTTGGGGCTAGATGAGTTGGACTGAACACCAATGCAGTAGGAGTAAAAGGGGTAAGAACTCCTTCCATGGGCTACCCAAACCTTGGATCCAATTTACTTATTTGATATTTGTACAGCATAGCTCCTAGGAACCACAGTCATGCATCAGAACCCCAGTGTGCTAAGTGCTGTATAAATACAGGATAAAAACAACAGTCCCTGATCCAATGAGCTTACAATTTAAGTATAAGAAAAGATATGACACATGGATACAGACAGACAAGGGAGTACAAGGAAACAAAGAAACAATATTGGTCAGCATGTAAGGCAATGGTCTCAGTACACCAGCAGCCTAACCACTGCCAAGTTGTTTGTAGGTCTCATGGCAAAGGAGAATTTAAAGGAAGGTTTTGAAGTTGGACAATGAGTTAGTCTTGTGGATGTTTATGGGGAGCTTCTCCCAGACATGAGGGGAAACCCTGGAGAAAGCATGAAAATGATGGCTTGAAAATTTAACAAATGGAAAACAGATGTTGACATCAGGGGCTGATCAGAGGTGGATGTCGACTTTTCGATACAGTATGAGAGATGACAGGTAGAGTTGGGATAGGCCATTAAGGGCCTTGTAAACGAAGACAAGTAACTTATGTTTTATATGATAGAGAAGGGAGAACCAGTGAAGGCATGTAAAGAGAGGAGTGGCATGTCAAAGTGACAGGAGAGGAAAATGATCTTTACAGAAGCATTCTGAGATTGCATTTTCCAAGGCCAGAGAAAAGGATGTTGCAATAATTGAGATGCATGGTGATGAGCGCCTAGACAAGAGTTTTAACTATGTGGATGGATAGGAAAGGTTGTAAGATGATATGCAAAAAGAATCTGCAAGAATTAGACATAGTTTTATTGTGAGGAACTAGAGAGAAGTCCAAGATGACATCCAGGTTACAAGCCTGAGTGACAGTCACAATGGTGGTGTTGTCCACAGTGACTGAGAAAGGACATACTGGGATGAGCTTGGGTCGCAATCTCTCCCAAATCAGTTCCTGGGATGTTGCAGCTCACACACCACCACATCTCAGGGCTGTGTCTAAAGTCCAAATCTAAACCTCTGTAATTGTGTTTATTTTCCATAAACACCACACCAACACACTTTGCTGTGTCAGTGAACCACTTCAGTAATGCTTAGTTTGGGTTTCTCCTGATATTCCATAATCCAGAAGCTGAATAATGTGAGAAGACCAGATTTAATTTTAATTCTGCACCCTAAATGACTCTTCTAGGCACTGAAAAATAAACACTTAAAATGAGTACTAAACAACATGCATGGTCCGAGTGAAAAGTATGACACTTCTCTCTGAGCTCCTGCACTTCTTTACCCACAACACCATCCACAACCTCAAACCTTTCTGTTATTATTATTACTATTAATTTACTTGTGTATATTCAGATTAATAGAATTGGGCAAAATGTGCATGTTTTCAAAGCTGTGGGAATGTTAGAGTTCATCCTGAAAATTTAGCATATCAAACATGAGCTCTTTTCTTCACTACTTCAGCACAAGGACTCTCCATATTTTTACTCAGGGAAGTTAAGTGTTCAGATAGAAGTCTGAAGGGTGTGTCTATGCAGCAATTAGACACCCACAGTTGGCCTGTGCCAGCTGATTTGGGCTCTCTGGGCTTGAGCTAAGGGACTGTTTAATTGAGGTGTAGATGTTTGGGACCCTCTGGGACCCTCCCACCTCGCAGGTTCCTAAAGCCCAGGCTCCAGGTCGAGCCTGAACGTCTCCACTCCAATTAAACATCTCCTTATAGCCTGATTCTCAGGAGCCCAAGCCAGCTGGCACAGGCCAACTGTGGGTTTTTAACTACAGTGTAGACATACCCTCACTTTCCACCTGCTAGGATCTCTCACCGCTTGCAAAGGAGAGGTACTGTGGAGTGTTTAATGGTGAGATGGAGGAAGAGACCTACTTACAAAGAGAAGAGCAAGAAAGCTTTGCTACTTTATGTCGACCATGGGATATCAGGACTAGTTACAGCGAGAGTGAAGTTGGCATATATTGCTTCAGCTACAAGTGATCTCCCCACCATGGGACAGAGTTGCGTCAGTGCTGGAGTCTGCTACATCTTTATCTGCTGGAAATATTTCTGTGTCCAATACTTGATTGAGTGTCATGGTGAAGCTGTTAGAAGAGGAAGGGAAGGGAAGGATATTGTGACTGTTTGGTCCTCAGGCCATACGCAGACTACAACTTTGTGTTTTATGACCCTCACCTATATCTATATTTCCCTCACACCTGCACATGCATACTCATAAAGGTCAGCTCCTGAGCTTATTACATTAAATATTGTAAAATGCCAGCAGCTACAGTGCTAAAAGTGCTGGATCTCATATGATCTTTGAGCAGGGGGTTGGACTAGACGTCCTCCTGAGGTCCCTTCCAACCCTGATATTCTATGATTCTATGATTTCTGCCAATTATATTAACCTTGAAGTTTGCAACGGTAAATGATGTGAAGTTTTCGGGTTTTTTTCACACCTTAAGTGCACAGTAAGCTTATATATCACCTTAAACTAATATACAGAAAGAGTACATGGTCCAGGAGGAAGCAGAACTCTTTGAACGCTGAACTCTATCCCGAAGAAAAGTTCACTGTTAGCAATATTAAGGGCCAGGATCTGACCCCCAATTTTTTTAAAAAAATTATTCTTCCTAATAATCAACAAACTTTATCCACCTGTGTTGCTGATTATCCAGACCTAAACCAAGTAAAGCAGAGTGCATTCATTCTACCATAATTTACTCCATCTGTTTAAAACTAAGATGTATAGTCTGGTACACCAATTATTCCACATTTTGTCAACAGAAACCCTATTATTTTAATGCATTATTATAAATAGCATTTAAAGACCATCTGAGAAAAATTATTTCCTAATCTACCTTACCTGCATAGACAGCCTGACTTTTAATAGCCTTCCTTGGATTCTGGAAACATTAACATAATACTCTACATTTTTCCCCTTAATATGAAAAGGAATAAAAAATGTTTTCAAATTTTGAGAGTCATATTTTGTTGGTATTACAAAGACACATTGTTATTGTATTGAATAAACCATACCCAACATCAAAACACCTTGGAATTTTTGATCTTCTAAGTAAGTCAATAAGATTATTCTGTTTAACACCACAGAAATATCATCTTTTCACTTGTACATTGCACAAGGTTCTAATGGTTGAAGGACCCAGTATTTAGTTTATATCATTATAATGGCTGATAAACAAGCACATGAAATCCTCACACTGAGTTGCACTCCCTGTAGAAAGAAATACAATGTACAGCCTGTGGCATGGACTTAAAAGGATTAAGTATCCACAAGTCTACATTTCAGTAGTTTTCAGCTTATTAATTCTCCTTCATGCTGAGTGAACGTCTTGTGAGAGGGAGGTGCCAAGTAGGTCAGATTCAGGCTTATAAAATATGGACAATAGTTAATCACTTAAGAATTTAACAAAATAATACTTACAATCTGTCCTGTCAGTGAAAGGGGGAAGAATTTAGTCACCCAGAGCTGTCATTCTACATTCTACCAAAGACGATGTACCATAACAATCCCTTAGGGATCCTACCCTTCCATCAGCCCAGTAACCATCTTCTGCACACAACCCTTTATTCTTTGCCAACACAGCAAATTACTATATCAGACACACACACCTACTAGTGTTTGGGGAAAAAATAATCTGGTAAAGGGGTGTATGCATCAGGACCAAAGTTGAGGAATAGTTAAGGTTGTGGTGCATAGTCTAGGGTGTAGGGACATTGTGGCAATGTTAAGAGGTGTGCTTGTTCGTGGGACAGGTAAAAGTATGCATGTTAGGTGGCTTAACTTTATAGCTTCTTGCTTTTGTGGGTTTGAGTCAGGCATGATGCATCTCTAACCACTTCACAACTACATTTTTCTGTGTATTAATATTATTTATATATACTTCCAAGCCATTTGGCTAATAGTTGGGATAAGGAAAATGTCTCAATATGTTACATAATAGACCACTTGGCGCCATTATGGTCTATATGGGGTCAGTAATACCCATTCTGAAAGTCACTGAATAAATATTTATATGATAAAGCCTCATTGCTCCTTGGAGTCTATCAATAATTCATATTTTAGATGGTCTTAAATACATGATAAACCATAATGGCTCCAATGGACCAGTCAGCTCTCATAAACTTCTAGGACGGATTGTTTTTTACTCTTCTAAAATCTCCATTACTATTCCATAGCAACGGAAATATGCATTTAAACAGCTATATATAAGCAATACTATAGACATTCATGGTTAGCACAAACACTCCTTCGTGGCTCGGTACAAGTTGCTCTGTAAGTCAGGGAGTATGTGTTGCTATGTTTTTATATAGTGTCATAAATGTACAGGGTGCCTAACAATGAACTTTATTCATAACAATGATTATTATTTATTTTTTGTATTGCAGTGGTGCCTAGAGGCCCCACCGTGGTAAGCGCTATATTACACAGCAAAACGGAGTCTACACACAAACGTTGCTCTGCTTTAACTATACCAATATAGTCAAAGCAGTACAGCCCTCCTAGTGTGGACACAGGATATTGGTATAAAAATTGTTGTATACCTTACTGCTATATGGGAATCAAAATCACATTTTTTAAAAAGTTACCCCCTAATCAAAATAGTTATACTGATACAGACCAGGTCTGAAAGACAGCTCTTGCTCTGCTTATAAACTAGCTAGATAAGACAGACATGGGTGGGGGCAGAGGGAGAGAAGCACAGGGAGGTGGTGAAGTAACTTGTCCACGGTTACACGGCAGGTCAATAACAACAACAATGAATAATTAATAGGTAGGGGAAAGATCTCAGGTAATTGCATGACATATGTACGGTACCACTTGTGCTATGTTCACTTGACAACATGGTGTGAATTAATGACAGATGTGTCAGCCTTTAACTCTGAATTTCCTTTCTGCATCTGTAGTATCAACTAAAGCCGAGTTAGTGAGGCATGATATTGCTGATATTTCCTCTGCTGCTCTAGCCTGTGTTGACTCACTAGAGAATTGTTCAGGCAAAGAAACCACCTCATGCAGTAGATCAGGGCATCAGTAGCACTGAATCATAACCAGAGGTGGAAAGTTACAATTTTGTATTATTGGAAACTTTCTAAAGTTCATGGTTTTTCTTCCTTCTGCTAGCAAGCTGCTAGAAGAATGAGATTTCTTAGGTAACTAACTTAAGAATCAACTTCCGGTGTCTTGAGTCAATGCTATAACCATTAGAATACTAACTGTGCCTATCTGATGTGAGTCAAAATCATCTTCTGATATGGAGCCAGATCCTAAGTCCTATTCCAGTTGCTTTCCATTGTTCTGGTGGAACAAAGTTGCCCTAAAGTGGGTGTAACTAGCCCCGTAATGTTCCCCCTGCATTAGGGAATTCTTGGCATGTCTGATGGGAAAGGTTATGATTGGGATATCCCTACGCCCCGACAATGCATGACTGCACAGGATCTGGATGGCAGAGAGAAAATGTTGCAGAGGCATCTGAGTCTCACTTCTGCTCATGGAGGGAGGTCTGTCTGGATCAAGAGGGTTACAGTCTGGCCCACAAGGCTTTCATCCATAAATGTGGTTGTATTATTGTGTTGTTCTGGAGTATTTTAATAACCCACAGATTTATTCATGAATATATTCTTGAATTTGGAACTTTCCACACATTTTGGAGTGCATGATTGATTATATGTGCAAAATTTTGCACCAGAACATGTCACTCATAATTCACTATTTCTTATTCTCCTGTTTAAAAAGTTCCAGTCATCTAGTAAATGATCGAAACTATACTATCTGACCTAGGTGACCGATCAGAATGAAGAGCGGAGCTAGTCAGAAAAATTCCAGGAAACGGGGTTTTTTGGTCAGAAGTTGCTGATTCACCAAAATCAAAATGTTCCATGGAGTTAGTTTGCAAATCAGGCACACTCTGCTTGGAAGCCTTCAAGACATGCCTGACAGATTCCAGTAGAAACCTGCCTGGTTTCCTGTCAGCTCACCAGCTCAACTCCACAGTAGCTGACCTAGTGGGCTATTGGAGAGTGCAGGCTTCCAGGGTCCATGGCCCCACAGCAGCCAGCCAAATGGACTGCTCCAGCATTGCCAATCCCAGAGCTTCCAGGATCCCTGGCTCTGGGGCAGTCATCCAAAGGGACTTCAAATCTTCCAGAGTCTGTGACTTTAGAGCAGCTAGCCATGAAAAGTGTATCTGAGTCATGGACCCCAGGGCTTTCCATTTGGGGGAGAAAATGGAACTTTTTGAAATTTTTGATTTTCCCTCTAATTTGCAATGAAACCAGATTTTGAAATATCTAAATCCTCTGTGAAATGGAATGAACTTTCCCTTCACAACTCTAGTGAACAGTTTGCAAATGTATTTGTCCATAATATTCTGCAAATACTTACAGATAATGAATTCATTTGTAGAAATCAGGACTGGTTAGGGGAATGATTCACAATAAAAGAAAAAGGCTAAATCTTTTGGATAAATGTCTCTGCAATGAATAATGCAACCAGTGTTGTGCTCTGTGTAAGTATTAGTGCTGAAAAATTAGTACATACCCTGAACAAAGCAAAATGATGGGAAAAGCTTTCAGGGTGCAACTGGTGATGCATGTCAGCTTGTTTGAGTTCAAAATGCTTTTACATTTTTTAGCTCCTTGGAGAAATGATCAACTTCTGCAAAATATTATCTACTTGTACAATAACATCTTTTAAATACCAAAGTGGTAGCTCTTAAAAAAAAAATCTCACCTGACCATCACCCTCAACCATCAGCATCAAGTTGCTATTGAATAGATCACCTGATACATTTTTCAAACCTGAACATTAGCCCAAACACACAAGTTGTGGGACAGGATTGCTGTCCAAACTCTCTTAATTTACACTAGTATACATCTGGAGCAACTCTGTTGGCACCTTGGGAGTTACTCCAGATTGAGAGCAGATTTTGGCCCAGATGATCTAAAGGCAATAGAGGGGACTGCGTCACATTGAAGTAGATGTGCATATTTTCAGTGACAGCAGGGTTAAGATCATAGTTAGCAAGGTGAAAATAAAGAGCAGCTTTGGTCCAGCCACTGAGCTTACGGTGAAAGAGGATTAGTGTGACTGAAACCTGTTCCCTTTCCCTTACGCCTCTCACTCTCCCCAATCTATTTCATGTTTAGTTTATTGGTATGACAAGATACAGTGCTGCAAAATTTAATTCCTTTCTTGCAAAACTGATGAATTTCCTCAGCTGAACATTCTCCCAAGCAGTGTAGGGAGATGTAGCCAGCCCCTATTCAGCTGCAACTCAGGCAGCCCAAAGCACAGTGCGCATGTTAGTGGCAAGGAGAAGACGAGCAGACTGGCAGGAATGCTACTGCATTCTGGCTATTCTTGGCTGGCGTATCAGCCACTGGGGGCGCTAAGCAACTGAAATTCTTTAAAGCAATCCTGAGGCTGCTCAAAATTATGCCTGAACCCCAGCATTAGAGAGTCACACCTAGCTCCTCTGCAGTCCCTTCACCCCCATCTACACCCCGTGGATATTGGGTTCTGCTGAGAATCTAAGCCCAAATATTTAAGGCTAGAACTGGTTTGACAGTGAAGTCTTGTACAGTTTGTTCATTCATATTCTACCTCCCTCCTTTCCTGTCTCTCTAAGGTGGGCAGTTCCCTAAAAACTCTGGCTGTTGCTGGCTCCATAGAATATGTACAATCAAACAGCTGTTTGGCAGATATGCACAGTTACAGATGTGCCCCTGCTGATTCATCTGCATAATAATAAGCCCCATGCACATTACTTGATTCAGTGTAGATTGAGAATAGAGCCATTAGCACTAAAGCCCACAGCATAATTAGTAAACAACCTATTTCGTCTCACTGCTCTTTCTTTATCTTCTCTCCTTCACTAATTTCTGGAGTAGGAAGGGAGCAAGTTAGCCTAATATTTCCCCCTTTTAAAATTTCTCTATTGACTTTAATGAACCTTCCTTAAGGCTCACAAGCATAGTAAGTATCACTTTTAAAAGCAAAGGAAAAATGATTGTTTGCTGTATGAGAATTCCAAGGCAATCATAATGCTGGCAATTATAAATAAAAAGGTCTGCTATAATGAAACAGGTGGGTTTTTTAAAGTCAAAATGTATTACAATTGACAATTTGGACTTTATTGATGCAATACGTTTTTGTTTGTCTGACTGATTATAAAACACATTGTTATTGTTGAGCTCCGTGTCATGAATGTGAAATAAAGATATATGAGAAGTTGATTTGGTATCATTACATTTGCCAATGTATGAAATGGTATTTTCTTGGAACCATATAATGTTTTGTTTGTGTGGTTATAACGTGAAGGCAGCATCTACTACACCTAAGAAAGCATTTTCCATCAGAGACAGAGATTCCATCAGAATGAATATTACTGATGATAGGCTTGACCATTACAAAGTACTGCATCATAGCTGGCCATCACCCTTTCTCCAAGATCTAACTGCTATTTGGTCAGTGCTTAGTTTTCAGAAATGCTGAGTGTCCTCAACCGCAAACTAAAGTGGCTAGAATCTGTGGGTATTCATCATCGCTGAAAATCAGGCCTGCAGATAAATAAAACTAGCACGCCCATTTGAAATGGCATCACATGGTGTTTCCTGATAACATGCTCGCACAGCTCTTCTGGAAGAAAAGTTTATGGCTACAGATTTGAATGTTTTTTCTGAACATATATTTCAGAACATTGCCATTGAACGTCAGATCAAGTTATGCATATGTTAGCTTCATACCAAATACTCATAAATTCAGTACGTCAAGAAGTTTGACTACATAGCCAGAAGGGTAACAAAATAATTGTCCTGGCCCTATTCTCATGCATTCTCAG
The DNA here is from genome assembly GCF_015237465.2 of Chelonia mydas. Taxonomy (NCBI): domain Eukaryota; kingdom Metazoa; phylum Chordata; order Testudines; family Cheloniidae; genus Chelonia; species Chelonia mydas. Next base: position 76,065,389 of record NC_057850.1, on the reverse strand, counting down.
GGCCACTTCACTCTGCTCTGACAGTATACATGAGATTTAAAATGATTGTGAATTACATTCACACTCCTAGAGTGGGATAAAGGGGGACTTAGTGCAAATGAGAAATAAGGCCAGCCAGTTTATTTTGGTTTCTCTATAGATGCTGGCAACAAAAGGCTGAGGGTGGTCAAAGATACTTTGTAAAGTCCTTACGGTGAACAAAACTGTCCAGTGGGGTAGAAATGTTGAGTAATACTGGAACCAATTTCCTGTGATTTGAGCAAATGCATATAATTACGCCTAAACATTCCTCCATTGTCTGCCCTTACCAAATAGGATCCTGGTGTGTGTAACTTGGCTTTGATGGTGCCAAGGAAACAATGGCCATCAGGATTCCATATGTAATCATATTCTTTCCTTCCTGGAAGAGAGGTAAGGCTGTAGTGTTCAATTTGTAATATTTGTGCTGACAAATCTATTTAGCCCTTAGCTTTTCTTGAGCTGTAGCTGGACTGAGAACTTCTGGCTTCAACTACCAATTTGTGAAAGGCAAAACTGATCATAAATTATGACTCATTAATAGCTGAACAGGTGATCCCAACAGAAAATGGTTTTAATAACAAAGGTTAAAAAATAATCCATTTGAAAGATGTCTTATTTTACCTGAAATTAATTTAGGATCATGAGAACAAAGGAAAGTTTAAAGGAGGCAGGGAAGGCCATTCAATTTATTTCTCTGTACCAAAATGAAAAAGGGAGCCTATATGAACCTGATCTCATCTATACTGGTTTTATATAGGTGCATTTCTATTGACTTCACTGGAGTTACTGTTGTTTACACTGGTGAAACTGAGATCAGAATAAGTGCCAGGTTATATTTATTTATTTTATTTTGTGAAAGCTCTGGATCTCATGGAAAATCTGTTGTATCCACTTTGAATCTAAGGTTGATTACTTTTGAAGGGGGTTAGAGGGAGCAAATTGTGAAAGCCCACACAGTTTCATGGTATTAATGTATTTTAACAGCCTACATGCTGTCAGAATTGCACAAAAAGTGTTAAGAAATTTTTTAACAACAAAACAAAAATAAACAACAACAACAACAACAAAAACCCCACCAACTCAAGCAATACTGGATTCCTGACATTTTGTGAAATGAGAAAATATATAAGCAACATTATTACACTAAGAATGGAAACATTATTCAAGTGGATCCAGGAAAAAATAATCAGGAAAGCACCTTATGCTTGATCCTGAAATTAGGGAGAAGAAAAGGGGAATATATTATGGTTCTCTATCTTATTGATGAAATGACATGCTGCCTATATAGTAACAGGGAGCCTTCCACAAATATTGTATCCTTTAGTCTATGTACAGTCTGGTACTGGCCACTACTTCCTATAGCCTGGACACTTCCATAAGCCTGTGATACACCAGTACCTCCTGATTTTGCCCAATTCTTTTTCTGGAGCCTTCCTGTTTTACCCTGAGTTCCTGGTGTCTGCTCCTCTCTCCCGCCGTTAGCTTTTCACCTCTTTCCTCACTAGTTTCTTCACCCATTTTGTCTGCTTCCCCTTTACCAGATATTTCTCAATGAGGGGTTGTCTATGCTGGCTGTTTTTGCACCAGTTTTATGCCAATGTGGCTCTACTGGTGCTGAACGGGAGCAAACCGCTAGTGTAAAAAGTGACCTGTTCTGGTGCAGTTTAACCAGCTGTTCTGTTTTTTGGCTGGGAAAAAACACTCCAGCCTGCTTGATCATGAAAGGTTTTCAAAGTTCCTTCCTGCTTTTCTCCATCACTGAGGTGGCATTAGGGAGGACAAGGCTGTGGCATTAGGGAGGACAAGGCTGGAAGCTTTCTCTGCTTCCCTTCTATCCACAACAATCTATCTAAGGTATTTATATGGCACCCATTTTTTTAGTAACTGAGTTCCTCACATTCTTTAATTCATTTATCCTCACACCACTCCAGTATGGTAGAGAAATGCTATTTTCCCCATATTATAGATGGGGAACTGAGGCATGGAGAGGCTAAATGACTTGCCCAAGGTCACACAGGAAGTCTGTGGCAGAGCAGGGACTTGTATTCAAGTCTCCCAAATCCTATGTTAGTGCCCTAACCAGTAGGCCACCCATCTTCTCTTCCTCTCAAAATCCTCAGTGGCTCTGACTCTACTTTTCTTCCTCGCTGCTGTTTTCCATGGGTCCTCCACTAGCACCTCCAGCAGATCACTATATTCCCATCACTGTTTCAAAACTGGAGCAGTAACAAATCTCCCCCTTCTATGATCTTATGCTGGCTTCAGCGCTAGAGAAGTTGGATATAATTTTAATTTTCAGTGGTGCAGTACTGGTGCAAATAGCCTCAAATTCGCAAACTGAAAACAGACTATCTTGGAAAATTTCTAATACTTACTCCTCCTTTCTAACGTGCTAGAAACACCACACAAACAACCTTTCATGCATAAATATATACTTCCATTTCTGGTTTTGGCCACACCCAGGAAGTATAGAAATTCAGATACAAAATATTTAATTTTATGTATATATATATATATATTTTTTTTTCTAAAAATACATCTTTTAAAATATTATTGAACGTCCAAAAAACCCTAAGCTTTGAGTTGGATTCACTTCAAAGCTTGGATGTATGCTTAACAGAACGTGTGAAAATGTTAAAGAATTCCAAACATAAGACTGCAGTTGCACCACTATGAGCCAAACAATAATGTCTGGAACTATTGCTATAGAATGCTGGGAGCAGTACATCCATGATATCCTACTGGCAGCTCCCAGAGAAGTAAATCATTGAAAGATAAATGGGTTGAAAATGAAGAGCAGGAGTTCAACTAAGAGCAACTACTGGGTAGATTTCTAAACAGAAATGTGCCAAGATTCGAATGCCATGGAAAACTCCTGTTTCTTGGCTCCATCTTCTCCCTTTCTTCAGCTCCGCTCCCAGTTCCAGAGAGGATCTCATTCCCCAGTTGCACTGAGGGCTATCCGGATATGGGATAGCCAGGAGGTAGCATGCAACCACATTGGTAGGTCCCAGGGAATTTAGTTTTGTCTGAACATTCTTCTCTTTGACTTTGTAAATGTTATTGAGACAACTGATAAAATTTAACAATTGTTGTTAACTAACACATTGCTATGTGTTAGGATGTGTGACTGAAACCTGCCCCTCTCTCAGTTACTACTCTTCCTGCTTTTACATTATATGTGTATTAGTTGTGAAGTATACATGATAGGCCAAATCATGCTCCCTCTTACACACGAGTGGTCCCACCACATTGGATGAGAGTATTTGCCCAAGTCAGGATTATTCCTGGAAGGGTTGGCTTTCTCATGCAAGTAGTCTCATCACAGCAAGGGAATAGTGAAGTCAAATGTGATTAAGAGTTGCAGGACCAGGCCACATGACCAGGCTCCGTCATGAACAGCGTGGGGGAGGCGTGCACAGAGCTGAAGCACGAGTATGACCAGTGCTTTAACCGCTGGTTCGCCAAGAAGTTCCTCAAGGGACGCGGGGGACCCCTGCGTGCAGCAATTCAAGCGCTACCAGCTCTGCGTGCAGAAAGCTATTAAGGAGAAAGACATACCCATCGAAGGGCTGGAATTCATGGGTCCCAGTAAAGGAAAAGCTGAAAACTCCTCCTGATCTTGTTTGGACATCTTGTGCCATTACAATGACCTTTTGGACTTGGAAAAAGAACCTCACATAGACTCAGTCTAGTCCATTGTACAGTAGGGCCTGCTGCTTCTCCAGTTGTGTTCCAGTTTGAAGTCGAAAGGAATTTTGATAGGGTGAGAGACAGATAGGAGATAGATTGGGTCTATATCATGTATGTATGCATATTCCAGAAGGAGATTTTCTGAGGTACAAAGAGCAATTACACAATCAGCTCCCAATGAAAGCCAAAGGGAATTGGATGCCTGATTGCCCAATTCCCTTTGAATATCTCCCCTACACTCATTTGGGCCAGATTGTATGGCTCCTATCGCAGGCAAAGGCATGATGGAGGAGTGCTCAAAGAGTCTCTTTTTACTTTGTGCTCTGTCATACAACTGTCCCTGAACTAGGGAGCACACAGGAATGCTCTCAGGGGTGCACTTAACCCATTGATTCTAATGGAGTGGGCCCAGTACACTTGAAAGGTATATTCTGCACTGCTTGAAAGGGGGTAGCCATGGGTGTGCTTCCTCAGCTTAACAGGGAGCTCTGGGTAGAAAACTACCTGGAATTCTTCCTCTGGATTCTGTTCTGTCCTCAGTACTTGGCTTTTTCCACATGGCATGACTGTCCCTTTAATGGCTGCTCTATTATCCTTATGTAATAATAATGTTGGTATCACTTTTTAAAAAACAATACAAGACGATATCAAAATCCTGCTCCTAAAACACATACTATGAGTGAGGCAGCACTGAAATGGTTATTTAGTCTGGGTTTAAACAATCAAATGGTTTTTTGATTAAACAAGCTATTCAAGCATTGTTACACATCAAACTGACAAGTTCTAGTCACATAATTGTCAATGCACAGTCAAAAAATGAGATTAATTTCCAAAATAATAATTCTTTTACCCCACGTGCCATATTTATAAAGCGTTCAGCGCATTTCTTCCAATTATTTCCAACTTCTCAACAAATTATTACACAACAACCTTTTCTTTGTAAAATTACCCCACTTTGATGACTCACTGTACCTTTTCACTCAGTGCATGAATGGACCCTCTTCATTATACAAGAACAGAGGGGGTGCAATTCCAAAACAAAAGCAAGTCAGAGAAAAAAAAAAAATGATTTGATTGTTAATGCAAACACACACTTTTGAAAAAATTGCTAAATTAATGCAGCTCCAGGGGTCATAATAATAACCTATGTACACTCAACCCTCTTCCAGATGATGCATAGGTTATTACCCTGGAATTAAACAATCATGCATATTTACTTCAAAATTATTTCCTGCAACACACACACATGGATATTAATGAAACAAAACCCACAGATTTGATTAATCTAGGTTATTTTGTCTCAATAAATATAAAAAAAGACACACAACCCCCCCGGAAATATATAACATTACAGCCAGGAAAATAACAGGAAATGTAGCAATCATTAGCAGGAAGAAAGGAGGAATATTTTTGTCATGAATAAACCTGAAAGAGAAAATAACTTCAAACTGTGGCCTTGGGAAAACAACCTTCTCTAACTGCAGGCTCACAATAACAGCTCTCTCCATTTTCCACCATGAAATCCAGCTAAGCACTGATCAAGAGAATGCATCCTGTATTAGTTACCCGAATTTGCAATTTTGGGGTGATTCTAAATCCTGTTGGATTATCATATTACAATAGTAACCCTGCCAGCTTTATACCATCTCCTCCAGGAAGTTGTGACCTTTGCTTTCTTGGGAGGACCTTGCCATTGTTATCCAGGCCATTGTTACTTCAAGATTAGACCACTGTAACATGGTCTTTACAATGCTATACCTTAAAACAATTTGCTGGTGCAGATCCCAGGCATACTTTTGGCCTTCGCAACATCCCCTGGCAGCAAGATTCACAGATTGACTGTGAACTGTGTGAAGAAGTTGTTTCTTATGTTTGTTTTAAACTTGCTGCCTATTCATTTCACTAGGTGAGCCCTAGTTTGTATGTTGTGTGATGGGGTAAATAATTCATGATCTTATAGACTTTATAGATTTCATATTCCCCCTTAGTCATGTTTTTTTTTTCCAAGCTGGACAGCCCGTCTTTTAAATCTCCCCTCATACGGAAGCTGTTCCATACTCCTAATAATTTTTGTTGCCTTTCTCTGTACCTTTTCCAATTCTAATATATATATTTGAGATAGGTTGACCAGAACTGCATATAGTATTCAATGTGTTGGGCATACCATGGATTTATATAGTGGCATTATGATATTTTCTATTTTCTATGATAATATCTATTCCTTTCCTAATGGTTCCTAACATTCTGTTACCTTTTCTGACTGCTGCTGCATGTTGAACAGATATTTTCAGAGAACTATCCACAGTGACTCCAAGATCTCTTTCTCGAGTGTTAACAGCTAATTTAGACCCCATTATTTTCTATGTATAGTTGAGTTTATGTTCCCCAATGTGCATTGCTTTCCATTTATCAACACTAAGCTTCATTTGCTATTTAGTTTCCTGGTCATCCAGTGTTGTGATATTCCTCTGTAACTCTTTGCAGTTTGCTTTGGACTTAACTATATTGAGTAATTTAGTAGAGTTGGCAAACTTTGCCATGTCACTTTTTCCAGATCACTTATGAATATGTTGAACAGCACTTGTCCCTGTACAGATCCTTGGGGGGACTCCTCTACTTACCTCACCACACTGTGAAAACTGACCATTTATTTCTACCCATTGTTTCTTATATTTTAACCAGTTACTGATCCACAAGAGGTCCTTTCCTCTTATCCCATGATTGTTTAGTTTGCTTAAGAGCCTTTGATGAGGGACCTTGTCAAAGGCTTTCTGAAAATCTAAATACACTATATCCACTGAATCACCCTTGACCACCTGTTTGTTGATCTCCTCAAAAAATTCTAATAGATTGGTGAGGCATGATTTCCCTTTACAAAACCCATCTTGACTCTTCCGCAACATCATGTTCATCTATGTATCTGTTAATTCTCAAAAAGAACAGGAGTACTTGTGGCACCTTAGAGACTAACAAATTTATTTGAGCATAAGCTTTTGTGAGCTACAGCTCACTTCATCGGATGCATGCAGTGGAAAATACAATGGGGAGATTTATATACACAGAGAACATGAAACAATGAGTGTTACCATACACACTGTAACGAGAATGATCAGGTAAGGTGAGCTATTACCAGCAGGAGAGCGGGGCGGGGGGGGGACCTTTTGTAGTGATAATCAAAGTGGGTCATTTCCAGCAGTTGACAAGAATGTGTGAGGAACAGTAGACCTAAAAGTGGCAATTCTTCAACAAAAAAACTTCAAAAACAGACTCCAATGAGAGACTGCTGAATTGGAATTAATTTGCAAACTGGATACAATTAACTTAGGCTTGAATAAAGACTGGGAGTGGATGTGTCATTACACGAAGTAAAACTATTTCCCCATGTTTATTTTCCCCCCCCTACTGTTCCTCACATGTTCTTGTCAACTGCTGGAAATGGCCCGCTTTGATTATCACTACAAAAGGTTTTCTCCCCCCCCCCCACTCTCCTGCTGGTAATAGCTCACCTTACCTCATCACACTCATTACAGTGTGTATGGTAACACCCATTGTTTCATATTCTCTGTGTATATAAATCTCCCTACTGTATTTTCCACTGAATGCAGCTGATGAAGTGAGCTGTAGCTCACAAAAGCTTATGCTCAAATAAATTTGTTAGTCTCTAAGGTGCCACAAGTACTCCTTTTCTTTTTGCGGATACAGACTAACACGGCTGCTACTCTGAAATCTGTTAATTCTGTTCTTCACTATAGTTTCAACCAGTTTTCCTGGAACTGAAGTTAGGCTTATCAGCCTGAAATTGCCACAATTGCCCTCTGGAGCCTTTTTAAAAAATCAGCATTACATTAGCTGTCTTCCAGTCATTTGGTATAGAGGCCGATTTAAGAGATAGGTTACATGTTTCAGTTGGTAGCTCTGCAGTTTCACATCTGAGTTCCTTGAGAACTCTTGTGTGAATACCATCTGTTACTGGTGACTTATTAATGTCTAATTTATCAATTTGTTCCACAACCACCCATACTGACACCTCAGCCTGGGACAGTTCTCCAGATTTGTCACCTAAAAAAAAAAGGCTCAGGCGTGGGAATCTCCCTCACATCCTCTGCAGTGAAGACTGATGCAAAGAATTAATTTAGCTTTTCTGCAACAGCCTTTTCTTCCTTGAGTGCTCCATATCGTCTTGATTATCCAGTAGCCCCACCTGTTGTTTGGCAGACTTCCTGCTTCTCATGTACTTAAAAAAATGTTTACTGTTAGTTTTTGTGTCTTTTGCTAGCTGCTACTCAAATTCTTTTTTGGCCTGCCCAATTATAATTTTACATTTGACTTACCAGAGTTTATGCTCCTTTCTATTTTCCTCAGAGGATTTGACTTCCAATTTTGAAAGGTTGATTTCCTCCCTCCCCCCACAACTGCTTCTTTTACTCTGTTGTTTAGTCCAGGTGAGATTTATTTTATTTTTTTGTCCTCTTACTGTTTTTCTTTTTGCTTTTTTTTTTAAATTATTTGGGATACATTTAGTTTGAGCCTCTATTATGGTGGGTTTTTTTAAGTTTCCTTGCAACTTACAGGCATTTCACTCTTGTGAGTGTTCCTTTTAATATCTGTTTAATAAACTTCCACATTTTTGTGTAGTTCCCCTTTTTGAAATCAAATACTACTGTGGTGGGGTTTTTTGGTATTTCACTACCATCACCACCACCATCATCACCGCAAAGGATGTTAAATTTAATTACATTATAGTCACTATTACCAAGCGGTTCAGCATTATTCTCCTCTTGGATCAGATCCAAGAACTGAAGCAAGAATTGTCTCTCACCGTATGAGTTCCAGGACAAGCTGCTCTAAGAAGCAGTCATTAAATGTGTCTAGAAACTGTATCTCTGCATCCTGTCCTGAGGTGACATTTACCAAGTCAATATGGGAATACTTGAAATCCCCCCATGATCACTGATTTTTCTGTTTTTGTAGCCTCTCTGATCTCCCTGAGCATTTCACAATCACAGTCACCATTCTGGTCAGGTGGTTCATAGTATATTCCTACTGCTGTTCTCTTATTATTCAAGCATGGAATTTCTATCCATAGCGATTCTATGATACAATTTGATCCATTTAAGATTTTTACTATGTTTTAAGTCTATGCCCTCCTCCACCAGCACAATTTACTGTCATTCCTATATATTTTCTACCATGGTATTACTATGTCCTGTTGATTATCATCATTCCACTAAGTTTCTGTGATGCCTATTATATCAATATCCTCATTTAATACTAGGCACCCAAATGCATCCATTTTAGTATTTAGACTTCTATCATTTATGTACAAGCACTTATAAAATTTGTCAGTAATTAATTGTCTGCCTTCATGTGATGTAATTGAACGGGACTCTTTTTTCATTTGGCTGTTTCTCTTCAGTTCCTACCTGTACTTTATCAACTTCTAGCCTGTCCTCTTTAATAGGATATAGTGAATCCCCTATAATAAATCTTCCCCCAGGGATGTCAATGTCCAAATCTTGTGCTCCTCTGTACTTGTCAGCTTTCCCCCAGCCCTTCTTTCCTGAAGACAATGGAGAATAGGAAGGATGGGTTTTGCAGCTAATTCGCTGGCTGGCAGAGCTGAGTTAATTTGTTCTTGCTGAAATTCTTTTTTTAATGCTGCTGGATATATTATGACGCTGTAAGATTACGTGAAGGCACCTCTAGCATTTGTACAAACATCATTTTCATTATTATGTAAATCTAAATAAATAAATAATGAACCCCACAATAAATATTGGACGCACTTGTGTGTCTTCACACATTTTCTTTATTTTCACAGTTAGCAGTGTTCACATAACGTAAATGTTTCCTGGGCATCATATGCATACTTTGAAAAAAAAATCGCCCAACAGTAACAGCAACAAACTAGCACACGCAGGCGCAATGTTCAGGCGCAAAATGCCAGACTGTGCTTTTGCATGTTGCCCTGCATTAAACTCCACTGCCTCAGGAGCAGTGCATAAAATCCTTTCCTGCCACCCAATGGCTCCAGCAAATGGTAATGTGCTACTGGTACATACAAACAGCAGATTACTAACTACCCAACTAGCCCACGGGCCAGGATACCTACACTAACCGAAGCTTAGTGGAGAAAGGGGGGCCAGACCCAACACTCTGCCCACTTGAAGGTAGAAGCGGTAAGTGCACAATGTCCACTTATCCCTGCATGCCCAGACACCCATAACAAGGCCTTACTCAGTCTTTCTCCCTGTGCAAGTGCGTCATCCAAGCAACAACCTGGCCATATGGTAATTGAATTTGAGACAAAATTCATCATTATACCACTGACTTTATCAGTATTTCTATCCATGTTATATAGTGTAATAGGTGTGCATGGCAATTCTCAGAGAGACATCGTCCCTGCCGTAAACAGTTTATAATGTGGCATTTTGATCCTGCAACCCTGACACACATAAGTGGTTCATAATCATATGAATAATCCCATTGACTACAACAGGACTACTTTATATGAGTAAGGGTTGCAGGATGGGGCAATAGGTCACATAAACTAGTACATGATCTGAGGAGATATGAGAACCAGCAAAATGGAGTGTAAAAGGGATGAAGAGTGTATCTGTGTCCGTGTGGATGGTGGGGGATGTCTCACTAGCTATGCCACCTGGTAGTAGGAAGTAAGGATCCAGGGTTTCTGAAGTACATGCTGTAAACATATACTCCTACTCCATATAAATTGATCATATGAACAAATGGAAAAGAGGTCATTTTTTAGTTGTTAATGACCAAACACCCAGTACCAAGTGGCAACCATTATACTGGGAGTACCTATTGCGAAAGATGATGGATCTTGGATCATTCCATTTTCCAAGTCAACGGTAAGGCAGGTAACCATTTTTTTTTCTGAAGGGTGTAAACCCTGTCCCTTCTGTGAATTATGTCAGCAATCTTCTATATGACTCGTGTGATATTGCCAGGTGATACCTTACAGCAGGTGTTCACTTCTCTAATATGCGGCTTCACACATTTACTTGCACTATCATATCCAAGACATACTGAATTTTGTTCAGCCTACAGAAGGTGTCAGGCTGGATAGACGACATTCTTGTGTGTGCATTCATCTTGGCATGACAAGTGTCCATTTGACACTGAATGGAAAGCTTTTTTTTTTCCTGAGAAGGCTCCGGTATACTATATTACCTGTCACTGTTAACTGTGGTGCTGCCCAGATCTTTGCAAGAAATGTTTGTTGATTCTTACTGGCAAATTGCTTCTAACTTGATATATTAAAGAATAAAGTATCTAGATCTCCTGCTCTGAATGAGGTGAGTGAACACATTTTGCAGACTAGAATGACGGGAAAATTCCCTATTTGACTTGGGTTTCATACATCTATGCTACATGCTGCTTCAGTAAAATATTTGTCTGAGCAAGAAAGTGTATTTATGAGAAAACTTTTGGTAAATTAAAAGTTGTCTTTCATTTATGTGCAGGCTGTGGCAGTGGGTGGGGGGTGGATAAACCCCACACTGGCAAGATAGGGGTTTAGGAACAATTTTGGGCCCAGGATGCTCCACCCCCACAGGCTGTTGGGCATGTTCCAGTTGGAGGAGGGACTTAAAATGGAGTCTCTTTAGTACAACAGGGCAGTGAGTGGATTGAGACAGGCTGCTCTCACTGTGATGGAGGGACTCTGCCAGGAAGGTATCCCCAGGAGGAGAGCAGTTGTGCAAAGCCAGGATTCCTTAACCAGCAGAGGCCCATGAACTGGGTTGCAAGAGATAACTGCAAGCCATGCTGAACCCCGAGGAGGGGCAGAGTGGTAGGAAGAGACTCAGGGGAGGGTAATGGATGCCTTCTTTATGGTGCTTAAGAGGCCCTTTGGGTTGGAACCTGGTGGCGTGGGAAGCCTGGTGGCGTGGGAAGCTGCTAGATGCAGCTGCCACCAGAAACTCCAATCACTATGGGGGGCTATGCCCCACTCAGGCAGGTTATGCTATTGTTTTCCGCCCTTTGTTCAGAAAAAACACTATCATATCAATGAATCTTTAACTATTTTTATATTTGTGCAGAGAATCTGTTCACTCACTGTGCAAGCATAACAATCTGATCTGATTCAGATTGGAAAGCCCTAGACATGTACATGAAAATATTTATATTATTTAAATTGTAAAACAATGCAGTAAGAAGAAGATTGACCTGGAATATCTTATAATTTACTTGTGACTTATTTTCAGAGAAATTCCTGTAATTACTAAAATCAATATATTGTTTATTTTTTATATCATGTTCCCTCTCTTAGTTCTTGAACATTATAATTGATTGCACAAAATCCTATTCCTTCTTTTGACACCAGAACCAGCATTGTCCCTTCTTCTGAGTGAAAGCACAATTTTGTGGTGTCTGGTGGGGAAGAAATCAACGATGCAGAGTCCAGGTATATTTTAAGAGCAAAGTTGCTTTATTTACACATATTTATCATCATAGAACAGAGGTAGTCAAAAACATGCAGGGAATCCCTTCTTCTAGAAATTTCAGCCCAACACCAATGCCTGGTTCCTAGAGAACAACACTGCCTCAAGAATTTACACAATCAGAGATGAAGGAATAAAGCAAACTTTATTCCTACTTACAAAGCCCCCTCTCTCCCGAAGCTGCCACTACACAAACAAAAAAACCCTCAAAACTCAAAAAACACCCAACAACAAACATGTCTTCCTAAAACTAAAAACTTGCTTATACACTCAGGACTTATGTAAATGATGGAATAATACACTCTACAGGAGTGTGATTTCTAAATAACATTAATGTGTTTCACATTAACCGGGCGGTATGGACTCTGCTGGTTCACAATAAAGATTCATACATTTCAAACAGCACTTCATTAAAGCGCACCAACAGGATACATAGGGACCAATTATTGTGTAACAGATTAGTGCACTTTAGAAGTCACACAGGTCCTAAGAAAAAGATCGTGGAAAACTACCTCATGATGCCTGTCATAACACCATTATTTTGTGGATTCTTCTAAGTAAATATATCTCGGCTAGACATGTTTGCACCAAAATATGTTGATTGTCTTAGCTTCATTTATTAAAGGCCTACTATCATGATCACAATGGACCATGTGCTTTTTGTGTGACATACCACTCTTACAATCTTGTGCAGCAATGCTGCTTATTATTGAACCTTTGGGATTTTTTTCTCTTGGCCCAGTGTGTGGTACTAGACCTCACACGCTCAAGGGTGGTAAGGGAGGATATGCCCAGATGCCATGGGCTAAAATGTCACAGCTCTGAGTACAGGGTGGACTACAGCCACAGCTCTAAAGAGATTGCTCCTCTGCTCGATGTCATTTCTTGGGTGCTGCTCCTTGGGCACTGGCAGGGCAGTGCACTCTGCTCTCTCTATTAGGATGAAGTGGGTTGCACCCTCAGTGGAGCTCTGCTTCATTGGCTGCAGCTGTGGAGGGCAAGGCCATGACACCAACTCCTTCAGATCCCTTTGTCAAAGTCCTGGATTAGGAGCAAGAAATCCCTGCACTCCACAGAGCTCAGCCTTGACTTGAAGGGACTACTATGTGGGGGATAAGAGTATTTCACTTTGGATGGCCAGTCACTGGCCATCTGCTAAGACCTGGAGACACTAAGAAGTGGAAACATTTGATATACAGCAAACCACAGAGCCGCTGCTAGGCAGTAATGACTTTTGGCCACTGTCAGACTCAGCTGGATGTAAAAGAACAGATTAAATGCTTCCTAACCCTTACCAAGCTTGTAAGCAGAGCTGGGCAAAATTTTTCATCCAAAACTATTTTTATTTGTAAAAAATGATGATACTGTGACATTTTGCAAATTTGCATTGGTTTTGCAGAACTGTTTCAGTCAAAAAACATGAAATGTTTTGTTTCAACATTTTCTAAATGAAACATCTTGATTTTTTTCTGTTTGAAAAAAATATGGAATTTAAAAATTTCCTTTGGTTTTATTTGAAAACCAGCAAAATGTTTGTAAGTGGTTGAAATAATAATGAACAATTTTGATTTTTTTTTAAACAAAACATTTCCTTCTACCTCCAAAGATTTTTCCCCCTTTTGAGTCACCAAAAATTTCAAAAATAAGACCCAAAATGATTTTTTCCTGGAATTGCCAGCAAACAAAAAAATACATTATTTGCATAGCTCTACCTCTAAACTGTTCAAGCCCCTCTACAACATCTCTCTACAATACACAACTCTAATTCCCCTCTGCTGTAGATTGAAGAGAATCGGCTCATTTTGCTGCTGTCTCAGCTACAGTTCTGATGTAGAGAATCGATTTGAATGAAAACAGGCTCACATTCCAGTAGCAAGAATTCTATTTTGTTACTTACACAGCACCACCTGTGAAAAGTGTGAGCGTACCAACCAGGGGAAGGTGATCATTATTTTGTAATCCTCCTAACACATATGGATTTGTCTGAGCCTAATGAAAATTAAGAGCTGAAAGAAAGAAAGAAAGAAAGAAAGAAAGAAAGAAAGAAAGAAAGAAAGAAAGATGACAGAGAATCCATCTAAGAGAAAAAGGTCAAAATACTTGGGGGGAAAAAAGCTACATATCTAGTAAAAGTCCCTTGTTCCTACCAGTCATGTCTGTTCTGGATCCCCATCAGAGAAAAAGAAAAAAGATATACATGGAAGGAACACAACAAAGCTAAGCAATTTATGCCTAGCTGGATCCCAGTGATAACAGCACTGTTGATAATTAATTACATATGTTATGTGCAATGTTTTCCTCTCTGACAAGACAGCAGCTACACTATTTGTACATTGTAGAGGGAAAATTAAGGCCAAATGGAGAGCTCACCCCTTGATCTTCCTCTCAAATGTGCCCACTGCACTGTGAATGATAACTAGAGAGATGTTTCTTATGTGCAGGAAAAAAAAGAAAACAAAAAATAAGCACAAAGAGATGACCCCATCCAAAACAGTAAATCACCAGGTGTATCTCTCCTCTTGCCATAAAAGGGTGGAAAATAATGAGCTATTTTAGTCCAGTGGCAAGGTCAACCAGTCTCGGGAGTCTGTAGAATCTAGATTTATATGGAGCACAAAGCTCTCATGCAAAAAATACATATTTATATGCAACAAGGTACTTGAAGCCACTGTCACTACCACAGGGGAAAGTACTAGTCCACAATGTGTAAGAGTGGCATAATTTGGCCTTAGGGTGACCAGATGTCCCGATTTTATAGGGACAGTCCTGATATTTCGGGCTTTTTCTTATATAGGCTCCTATTACCCCCCACCCTCTGTCCCGATTTTTCACACTCGCTGTCTGGTCACCCTATTTGGCCCTAAGAAGGATTCTGATGTTTAGAGCCCAATTCTACTCTCAATTATACTGGGATAAATCTTGAGTTAATCCACTGACACAGATTTTTAAAAGTGACTTGTGGTTGTCCACTTTGAGACATCCACCTCTGAAAATCAGGAACTCTTATGCTGTTGCAGGTTGGGTACCCCAATATTGAGGCAGCCAAAATAATTACGCACTTTTGAAAATTAGGTCTTGTCACAGGCCTGAGCCAGCTTATCCCATCTAGCCCTTTTCATTATTTCCACCCACCTTGGTCTGCACTGGCCAGGAAGCCTCTCAAATAACAAAATTTGAAACAAAAGCTTCACAACAAAATGTCCTTTTCTCCCCAGGAATGTCTACTGAGATGTGGCTTTCCCAATGTTCCTCCACAGTTTCAAATCAGAAAATTAGTCCTTTTCCTGGTTATGAGGGAAGAGGCAAACTATATTCTGCTGTTTTTCCTGAAACTTTTCCTGGTTGGGTGAGAGAGAGAGGAAAGCCCTACCCCTTCTCTACAAAGCTCCTCCTGGTTCCCAATCCTAAAGAGAACAAAAAACCTAGTCCCCCCCCCACCACCAGAAACCAACACCGTAGGACCACATCCTGTCTCTCAGTTCCATAGGTCTCTGCCCACTGCAGAATTCCTGGAATAAGATAGCCTTCCCTCCAACATTTCCCATTCCTGGAACAGGCTATTGAGCTCAATGGAGTTGGCCTGGATTTACAGGAGTATAATTTGATAGCAGAATTTTACCCTTTAATGGATGCATTAGCCTGTAATTGTTCCTATAACTAACTACACAAATTGTTAAAAGTACTAATTACTTGAAAGGACTTCTAGCAGAAAATTATAAGTCTGCCAGGTTTATTTTAAGGAACATCTCAGATGGCCTTTCAAACTGTTATTCTAAAAGTAAAAGATATTCAGGCCTCTGCTTTTCCTTTTCACACAAATGTTTGAATGGGCAGGAACACCTTGCAATCTTGATCAGAAATGACCAATTGCTCCTATGAAGCTTAAATTAGGCCATGGCAATGTCAGAAATCAAACTAAATGTGAATGAAGTGTATATTTCTGTAGTAAGCTAATAATCACCACAGTCTTTAAAACACTCTCATCGCATGCCAGGGTTTGACAGGAAAGACTACAGAAGTCAATTTGTTCACTGATAGGATCAGCAAGTGGTTTACTTTGTGCTTCTAAGTTTATTTCTGACTTTTCTTTCTGTCACCATTTATTTTGTGCATGCAACAAAGGAAATCAGTGAAGAATGTCAGCAGCCAGATCCTCAGCCAGATGTTCTTCTTGTCCATCCGCTCATACTTACTTTGCACAACATGAAAAACAACTGGAGCCTGGGAGGTGACACTGCAATTAACCTTGTAAATGATTTTCCTTTTGCAAATGAAACCAGCAGTTGATTCCATAATTCACACAGTTACGAGCAATACATCTTGGTCATTTTGTGTAATCCCTCATTTAATATTTGATCATTGATTTAATCTTTAACATTGTGGAATCGTTGTTCTGTCCCTCACTTCTTGAATGTCCTTGATTTTAAGGATACTTAGCAATTTTTTATCCCTGATCCTGCAAATCTTTACTCATGTGAGTACTGTAATTTAAACCAATGAGATTACTCATGTGAGGAAGGGTTTGCATGGTGAACCCTTCCATTTCAGAAATCTCCACCCTGTCTGTGTCTGAATAGTTTCCCTTACTCTCTTTTTTCTACAGCGGTGGTATTTATAACTAAACTGGGGTGTGGGTATGGTTCTTGGCTTTCAAATCTCAACTATTGCTTAACTGTTTGAAAGTTTATTCCTCACTTAAAATTGCTCTCATCTTTATTATGGAATCTTTAATCTTCCTGTTACTATTTGCCGTATTTACTTCTTTATTTAGCTTCTTGTATGTGTGTGTCAATTTGATATGCACTAAAGTGAGCAATTTTATAACCATGGTTGCAGCAGCTAGGTGCTGTGCAAGCCTCCCTAGAAATCTCTGCCAATACGTCTTAATCCTTGCCTACAAACTCCACTGCTATACCCATCTTCTGAATTGGAGCTTGCCAATGTATTGTGGTTGTGTGATTCAGATTACTCTACACTAAGGAGTAGACCATGAGGCATTCATTTTAATGTATGATTTAGATGAACCCTTCATGACTTACAGTTTGGCCTCCAGAAGTGAAAGCCAATTCCTTTAAATGATTCTACCACATAGCTTTGCCATTTTCTCACTTCAGTGTCCAATGTTATTTTGTTTTTCTGTTTGAAAGTCACAGGGTTACGATTATAAGCAGTAGTGTTAAGTGACAACAGCCCTCTTGGTTGTGACAGAGATTGAACAATGGGTATTCAAGAGACAAAAGCATGATCCTCTGCAATTTGGGCCAAGGGGCCAATTTCCACAACTGGGAGATGTAACAAAGTCACATCCTCTGCAGAACGGACATTGAAGGAGCTGGGTGCCACACACTGCAAAGTGTAGACAGTAGCACTAGAAGCCTTGAATCATAATTTGGGCCCCACTGTTCTAGATTTTGGACAAATACATAGTTCCTGCCTCACTTTTAGTCTAATGAGAGAGAAGATGAAACAAGAGAGAGTGGCAATCAAAAGGAGGAAAGTGAGAAGGGATGATAAGGACTAAAACATTAGTATCATGTGACTAATAGCTGTTGGACAACTTCAAGCTTCCTTAAGGTACCAAATTCTTGTTTATATGTATATATATTAGCTATCCTTGAATGATTTGTTGATGTTGAGACTCAGGCTTGTTCTGCAATTCCTAAAGACAATTCCATAATGGAATAGAAGGGTGCTATTTTGTGCCTCGATGTCTAGGTCCAGAAGAGCACACAAATTCAGCTTCCATTACAGTAGGTACAATCAGTTATAAACTGACTAGTGTATATCTTAGGGTAACTCTGGAGTAACCATTGGACTGGTAAATATAAAATATTTCATAGATTCTGTGTAATAAGAATCTTAAGACATGCTATTAAAGGAGGCCATCTGGTAATTTTTAGTACCTGTGGAATCTGTTTTAGCTGGTTAGGGAGTATTGTCTGGAAACCTTAGCTACTTCTTCTCTCATATTGTACACGAAGGCTCTTTCCTGCGTGTCTACTGAACTAGCTTCTAACTTCCGGTTTTATCCTCATCAGAGTTCTCAGCTTCTGAAACATTTTGCTGCATCACACTGTTCTCTATATTTTCACAGATTCTGGGACACAGCTGGCAAAAGGAAAAGGAAGGAGATAAACAGAATTCTGAAACTTCCTAATTATAGATAGGGAGGGGTTTAGACTAAATGGAGCATGGAGCCTGGACCCATCAAATTTTTAAGGGTGTTTAAAGGCAGCAGTTTAGTCAACTTCTCAAAAGCTATTCTATATTATGTTCAAGAGCTTGGGAATTCATGTCACACTTTGCCACAAATAGTCAATGGGCTAGTTTCTGCCACACTTGAGCATGCTTAAGGTTTAGGGATTCTGGTTTTGGGGGGTTATTATTTCATTTTGGGGGAAGGGGGGTTGTCATAAATGTAAAGGGAAGGGTAAACACCTTTAAATACCTCCTGGCCAGAGGAAAAACCCTTTCACCTGTAAAGGGTTAAGAAGCTAGGATAACCTCGCTGGCACCTGACCAAAATGACCAATGAGGAGACAAGATACTTTCAAAGCTGGAGGGGGGGAGAAACAAAGGTTCTCTCTGTCTGTGTGAGGCTTTTGCCAGGAATAGAACAGGAATGGAGTCTGAGAACTTAGTAAGTAAACTAGTTAGATATGAGTTAGATTCTGTTTTGTTTAAATGGCTGATAAAATAAGTTGTGCTGAATGGAATGTATATTCCTATTTTTGTGTCTTTTTGTAACTTAAGGTTTTGCCTAGAAGGATTCTCTATGTTTTGAATCTGATTACCCTGTAAGGTATTTACCATCCTGATTTTACAGAGGTGATTCTTTTACTTTTTCTTCAATTAAAATTCTTCTTTTAAGAACCTGATTGCTTTTTCATTGTTCTTAAGATCCAAGGGTTTGGGTCTGTGTTCACCTATGCAAACTGGTGAGGATTTTTATTAAGCCTTCCCCAGGAAAGGGGTGTAGGGTTTGGGGAGGATTTTGGGGGGAAAGATGTTTCCAAGCGGGTTCTTTCCGTGCTATATATTTGTTAGATGCTTGGTGGTGGCAGCAATAAAGTCCAAGGGCAAAAGGTAAAATAGGTTCCACCTTGGGGAAGTTTTAACCTAAGCTGGTAAAAATAAGCTTAGGGGTTTTTCATGCAGGTCCCCACATCTGTACCCTAGAGTTCAGAGTGGGGAAGGAACCTTGACAGGGGTTATTTTTAACAATTGTTGAGTTTTGTGTAGGTGTCCAAAACTGGGGGTTTGCAGGCCTTTTTCTTTGTATATACTGTTATGAGAATCCTTTTTGTAATGTTGCTATGGTGAGGCACACTCGGAAACCTTAGATTGCACCAGCAGGGTCTACACGGACAAATGAATGCACAACATGTTTGTGCACTTTAGAAATCATGCTCCTGTTGTCCTCGTTACTGTTCTGTGTTGACAAACCCTTAGATACAAGTAACCTATTATGATGTTTTTATGGTGATAATTGGATAAACACCAAATTCACTTTTAAAAAAAATCATGGAGGGGCATTTTATAAGTCTTTATCAGTTAAAACCAAAAATCAGAAGCGCTAACGTTATTCCTCTAGTACCCCACTGATTTCAGTGAGACTACTTATGGAGTAAGGGAATACTCAGCCCGAGTAAGGGTTAGAGAATATGGCCATCTCGGCTAGGTCCTGGCCCCTCCTACAGGTATGTACAGGTATTTTCCCCTTTTTGTACATGTTTCTAGCACTCAGAAAATTTTAGGTGAGAGCAGGAGGGTTTGACTATCCTGCTAATGTTCTGTGTCCCAAAGGGTAGACTAGAAGCATGTAGGATAGGGAGCAGATGCCAAGGGCACCTGTAGAGTAAAAACAAAGATGCAACCAAATTCCTGTCATTCTCCTCCCCTCTTCCCCCACTTCCTGACCAATGCAATGCTTGGCAGGATTTCTGGGACAGAGGACATATCTATAGGTTTGCCACATCATTGTAAGAAGGTAGGAAAGTAGAAAGTATTTGTCCAGCTAGCGGGTATCAACTCTTCCATTACCTCACACCCCTCCAGCTTGTGTGATCTCCCTCATGCTAATTTGCTTCACCAGCCAAGGGAGAAAGGAATCTCCATGCATCTTGCCCCAACCTGGAAGCCTGCTACCAAGGTACTAGTGGCAATAGTTTTTGTGCAATAGTTTGTTTCTGTCTATGTTTCTGCATCTGACTGTCTTTGTAATTATGCATGTAGTAAAAAGTCAGGATCTCTGATTATAATCTTTTCCTGTGATAATAAGTAAACTGAATAGTGTATCTTCTTTGTAATAATGACAGTCTATCATAGCTGATTCCTCGTGGTAGCTATTCCATGCACCTCATCATTCTACTGGATCTTTGAGTATACACTGTCTTTAAAATCCCATGTGTACCATTCACGTCAGGTCAGGAAGAGTTATGACACTAATCGTGTTGGAGTGATATTATTAATCTTGAAGCAGGTGAGAAGGAAAGTGCTTCCTCCAAGCCAAGAATTTAGAAACTAGAGGGACTTCAATGCTCCGGTAGATAACATTAGGCCTACAGTACATGGGAAAATGATCGGGGGATTAAGCTGTCATTTTAGCTCATACTTAAACCGTGTATACTGTATTAAATCAGGAGATTTAGGAGAACTAAGACTGAGGATTAAACAGTTCCCCTGCCAGTGTAAACCCGACTGTTGTTAATTTTCTTCATGTTTCCAGCAGAGGATGAACAAAAGAAATCAGAACAACTGGTATGTGCAACATTATAGCAGTATTGAATATGAGTAGAAGACATGCTGAGCTGTTTGTGTCTAATGCACACCAGGTACACATTTGTTGATATCTACAATTACAAGGAGTTTATACTATTAATAAAACTAAGTCCATCAGTTTCCATGGTTTATTTTTAAGCAGGAGCCTGATATTCACAGAGGTCATTGAAGTCAGCTGTGGTTGCTTAGCACCACTGAAAATTGAGCCATGGCTTTTAGAGTCCTGAAGTCAGACTGTCAATATACACTGGAGTCCCTCCTCCCAAAATGGCTTCCTGGGTATCATGAGATGTCTGAAACACGGTTGCTGAATTTTGTTTATTCTTTCCAATAACAACACAGTGGCTATCTCCCTTGCAGCTGCTAAACTGTCTATAACCTTAGCAATTGTAGGTCAAGCTCATTTGCTTCACAACAGCAACAGCCTGGGCAGTGAATTTGCTGACAATTAGAAATGTGAAAGAACATTTCAGATTACAAAGACTGAAGCACACACATTGCGCCAGATGGCCAAGATACAATTTCCATTCCCCGCTAACAGATTCTTTTTGACACTCCTATTCACTTTGGGACACATTGTGTTGAGACCCTGCTCAACTGTGCAGGGACAAGGGGGCCATGCAGCAACTGCACAGCTGTGCATGGGCTTCACACAGTATAAGTCCCTACAGTCAAGAAAGCACATTGACTGTTCTCTCCTGCACCTCCATCCCTAGGCATCAAGAACCACAAAGAGGGTGAAAAGTAATATGGATAATGCTATGGGGTCTGTGACCCCCTCCCTCCTCTACATAGGTGTGGGGAGCACAGCTGGCACACCAGAGGGAAAATTATGTTCCAGTCTAATGGATGAAGCAGACTGAAAAATCATAGGATCATAGAATGTAGAGCTGGAACAGAGTTCGAGAGGTCATATAGTCCAGCCCTCTGCACGGAGGCAGGACCAAGTAAATCTAAACTATCCTTGACAGCTGTTTGTCCAACCTATTCTTAATGACAGGCATTCCATAACCTCCCTTGGAAGCCTTTTCCAGTGCTTAATTATCCTTACAGTTAGAAAGATTTTCCTAATACCTAAATCTCCCTTGCTGTAGACTAAGCCCTTCTTCTCCTGCCTTCAGTGAACATGGAGAACAATTGATCATAGTCCTATTTATAACAACCATTAATGTATTTGAAGACTTACCAGGTCTCTCTAAATATTTCCTGTTTTTTAAGCTTTCCTCATAGGTCTGGTTTTCTAAACCTTTTATTATTTTTGTTCTTCTCTTCTAGACTCTCTCCAAATTCTTCATATCTTTCCTAAAGTGTGGTACCTAGAACTGGACACAGTACTCCAGCTGAGGCCTCACCATTGCCAAGCAGAGCAGGACAGATTGTTCCTGCCACTGCTATCCCATTGAATAGTTCTTGCTCATGCAAGCATATTCATAGATTTTCAGGCCAGAAGGCACCAACATGAGCCTCTAGTTTGACCTCTTGCATAACACAATTCATTGAATATCATCCAGCGCTTCCGACATCTAGCCGAGCAACTTGTGGTTGAACTATAGAATCTCTGAGAAAGACACCCAAATTGAATTAAAGATTCCAAGTGATGGAGAATTTACTGGATCCAATGGTTAATTAGCCTCTCAAGCTGCTTTTGAGAACACACATTTTTTGAAAAATTGAGAGTCCATTTGAGAACCCAATTTTTTTAAAAAAAGCTTTTCAAAATCATCCTCCTTCCCAAACATACACACTGTTTTCATTTCTGTTTCCAGTTCAGCTTCCATGGTATTTTCCATGAAAAATCAAAGGGCCAGGCTGTGCAAATTGCACAGAGGTGGTACAAAGCTGGAGTAAATGATACATACTGTCTCAGAATGTGGAGTGGCCTCTTCACAGCCACTACTACATGCCTTCATGGAGTGTAGCTTACTGCCTTCATGCAATTAGCCAGGTCCACTGGTTGGGTGGAGTCCAAACCTCCTTTAGACGACAAGGCTCCTACAGAGTGTTAGGAAAAAAAACAACCCTTGTTCTCCACTGAGTGGACTGCAATTCTCCCTTATCCTTATCCAGCCACAAAAGAGATATACTTTATCTTATATATATATATATATATATATATAGATAGACAGATAGATAGATATAGATATATCTTATACTCTCTCTAACCATGGCACACCCACATAATAGCTAATCAGATCTGAGCCAGAAACGTGAGTTGCTCAATTTCTACAATGAAGCTGATATGCAGATGTATAGACTGTTTCTAAAGTTTCACCATCCTTGGTGGTAATTTGTATTCATTAGAAAGAATTCACAATTTTAATAAGAGGGAGTGGCACAACCTTTCCTTATTAATGTCCCTGTCCTTTTGGTTTAATTTGTAAGGGTTTGTGTGAAGGCTAATTGGTATGGATGTGCACTGGTTGCTTATAGATCTAACGTTCAACTTTGGGTTTAGAGAAAGGGTCAAACCTGAACTTTATATCCTGGGAAACCCATGGTTTTTCTCCCTACCTCCTGCTCAATTTGGGGGAACTAGCAATTTAAAGAAGACTTCCTGCTCTTTTATTTTAACGTAATTTCTAGCATTTCCTCCTGAAACTGCAAACCATTGTGCTGTAGAGCCAATATACAGTGTCAGTATAAAAGATAGATGTAAAATAGATTCTATTTTGACTCCTTCACCATCAGCAGAATTAGTATAAAAAATCCAGTTGCAGAACCTTTAAAATGGTAACAGAGATGGTGTGCAAGCTAGAAAGGAACCCAATTAGATGTTCTCCCTCACTGTGTTTGTACTGACAACTAGGAAAAAAAACAATGTTTTTGCTTGCAAATAGAGCATGTACTATAGGAAAGTCCCCAGGAAAACAAACAAAAAAACAAACAAACAAACAAAACCAAGAATTGTATGATACATAATTTTTCAGTGTATGGCCACAGTTTAAAATGGTTAGCCAGAGAACAGGCTACTTTCTAGCACAATCCACCCCACTGTGACAAGACATCTGACTTATCTAGCAGTCACCAAGTTTTTTACTGGTGTCCATCACTGTGGTATCCAAGTGCCTCCTATTTGAATTAGTTTAACAAAGAAAGACCCCTTATTGACCCATGAAGTTTTTTGCTCTATTTATTCATTTCGCAAACTCTCATGCAGCAAAAGCAGAATTTGTTTCATAATCTTTTATTGGACTTTTAGAACCTGGGCCAGGTTTAGATGCCCTTCTAACTCTAGTCCAGGATAGTATCCATCTCTAGAATAATTACTTGTATTTTGATTTAATTGATTTGATTTATACATTATAAAATATGCCTTTAGGCTGCCAGTATACAATATAAGACTGAAGCAAATTGTTTTGAGCTCTGATAAACAAGTCACTCTATAAAGTTTGCAGACTTACTTTAATTCACTAGATAGCCTCATTCTTCACTGTAAGCATCAGTGCTTATTAGGCTCTTGAGCAAGATCAAGCCTATGCAATAATGGTCAAAAAATACACTACTGAGCCATCAGGAAATTCAAACTGCTCCATACAGAGGAACCATTAAGGGATTCTGAAGTGGGAGGTGATGTTATGAACGAGATTGCTAAAGTGTTATCATGGTCTCAGCATTTTGCAACACGTGAGGGAAGCTCAAAAGCACAGTGATGCACTTTGAGCTATCGTGCTATCACAGAGCAATTGGGCTATAGCCTCTCCACTGCACGCATGCATAATTGCACATGCACACAGAATGGCTACAGGAGCTACACATATTTAGAGAGTAGAACCCGACAGGAGAAGAACCAGTAAAATGTGCACTTAAAAGACTAATTTTACTATATGTGCTCTTAAAATATCAATGAAATTGAGAAAAGAAATGCGGAGTGAGAGCTCTGAATACGGATATGGCACTGGTTCCCAAACTTGTTCTGCCACTTGTGCAGGAAAAGCCCCGGTGGGCCAGGCTGGTTTGTTTACCTGCCGCATCTGCAGGTTCGGCCGATCGCAGCTCCCAGCAGCTGCAGTTTGCTGCTCCAGGCCAATGGGAGCTGCTGGAAGCGGAGCGGGCTGAGGGACGTGCGGGCCGCTGCTTCCAGCAGCTCCCATTGGCCTGGAGCAGCAAACCGCGGCCAGTGGGAGCCACGATCGGCCGTACCTGCAGACATGGCAGGTAAACAAACAGGCTGGGCCCGCCAGGGGATTTCCCTGCACAAGCGGTGGAACAAATTTGGGAACCACTGAGATATGGTAATGAAGGGTCAGTTCCTCACCCAGTGTAAATCAGTAAATATAGGGCTCTCATAGTGTCTGCTAGAGAATTCAGGTTCCATTTTTGGTCTCAGTCTCAAAATCCCAGGTTGATATGGCATGGTCCGAGAAAACTGTGAAGGCAGCATGTTGATCCTCTGATGGGAAGAAGCATTTTGTTTCTCGAGGACCCATCAGCCTGTAGTGCAGCCACCTGACATGTGCAAGGTGTAGGACTGAGCATCTCCACAGAATGTCACATCTAGCCCTTCAAAATCAATGGAAAGGTTTTCATGAAATAGGACTGTTAAACTAAACAGAGGTGGAAGAGTCGTAGGTTTGGGCGGAGCATCTCACGAATAAAAGAACAAATAAATAAATAGACAAAAAAAACTAACTAGTCTAGGCACCTATTGAGTTTTTTTTTACATTTTAACTGAAACTTTAATATAGGTGCTTATTAAAGTGTTGCCATCTGAGAACCTAGATGCATTTAGAAGCAATGCAATTTTATACTGAAATACATGCCTAAAGCTAAAGCTTAAGCTTAACCATTTCTTTTTATCAGTGTAAATATTAGCAATATGATAAAGCAAAAGCCAAAGCTGTAGACACTGCGCCTGTGCTTTAAATGAATATTAAATCATTTCTGGCCTCTGTTTGACTACAAACAGGCAGCTAATGCGTTACTAAGCGGTAGATCATCCTGAGGACTTCTAAGTCTCCTTAGTATCAATCCCCTATTTGCTTATTTTATTTCATTTGTGAGCATTTGAGGATAATGGATCAACTTTCCCAAATATCATGCACCATTCTGCTGTGTGTTGGAGGCTCATCAAGATAGGATATTATCAAGAGCAGAATGTAATTTTTCCCCCTTAAAAAATTTGCTTGGAAATTCAAATCCTTCACTTCAGTTTCTAACAAGCAAGCTGATATCTGAAAATGTGGATGGAAAATAGAAACTGAACTCAGTACAAACAGAAAAAAAGATAGAAATTAAATCAACGTCTTTCTGGAATCTGAGCATATAGTTAAAATAATTCACTTAATACTCATTCCCTGGGGATGTGATGTGCAGGTATTATTGAGAGACATTGTGATGAGACAGACTAGATTAGAAAAGAAGACTACTGTTATCAGAAAGGTATAGATCCAAATCCTGGGGTCCTTAGTCCTTTTTTTATCCAGGAAAACATCCCTTGAATCATAGACATTAGAGATGTAAAAGATTTTCCAGTGTCAGGGTACTATGTCCATTTCCCTCCCCTCCCCTGACTCCCGCCACCTTTTGGTGTAAGATTATTCCTTACAGTGTACTCTTGATTATTTTGTCCTGCTTAGTCCTAAATGATGCAAGTGATGAGAATGCCACCCTTTCCATGGATGTCTATGACATAATCATTCTCAATGTACTGCCTAAAATCACATTGGTTTATATGACCCCCTTAAAACCCACATTTAATTTGCTGTCCCCACTATTAGGCACTTTTTCAATATTCAGCCATGTCTGGAAGGGTGTGCTTCAATTCCCACCCACACTTGACAACTTAGAGACCACCCTGATCTGATGCCCCCAAACAGTGCCCCCAGAAGGACAGGTGGCTTGCTGATTAGTTTCCTCTTGTGGCAAGGAAACTGAATGTTACTGGGAATTCACCTCTAAATTCCCATGCTTTCCCTCCTTGACGGTTATATTTTTGAGCCATATAGTTATTGTATCCCCTGAAATCATTTTCTGGGAGAAGCTATACATATTTAATCTATTTATGTCTCATGGGCCAGACCCCTCATAATTTTTGCTGCTTTTCTCTGACTTACTGCCAGTTCATCAACACAGTTGTGGTGAACCACTCAGAATCACATTCTGTACAGGTATGATCACACCAGTATTTTATAAAAAGGGACTAACAGCTCCCTTTACCTATGAAATGGCGCCTATATGAATGGTGCCTAACATGATGTTGCTTTAAATTACCTCACTGCATTTTCATATTTAATTTGTGGTCCATTATCATCACCCCACATTTCTATTATTACTTGACATGTATCTGAATATCTGTATTTTAGATCTCAGAATAGCAGCCGTGTTAGTCTGTATTTGCAAAAAGAAAAGGAGTACAAGTACTCCTTGTATTTTAGATTATTATTCTCCTTTTATTTTTCCAAGAGTACTCATCTTCCAATAAGCAATTGGAAAGTGTAATAGTACATTTATTGGGGTGAATACTTCTGAATATTATTTGAGTTTGGACAAATAGTCCTCAACTAGCTGATCTTCATGCGGATTCAGAAAATTTGCCAGGCAGAGCAAGTGGAATAACAATCAGTGTTCATGCTGGGTGTGCCTTCTAGACTGAATGGCATTTGAAGCAGGAGAGTGAAAACTCCAGCTCCCCAATTTATGTTGAAAGGTTTGTAGCGTCAGCTGTAGAAGTTCATGGTCAGTATGGCTCAGGAAGAAGGAAAGAAAAATGCTCAAAGCTAACTTTCCACCTGCCCCAGTCCTGAGAACTGGCCCTCAAGCCTTCAAGTCTACTTTAATTAAAAGTGCAGGGAATGACACCCTATAGACCTGCCCAGCAATGCTAAGTGCAGAACATTCCATCCCCTCCCACAACACCTCCTGTAGGAAGGGACGTAGGGAGAAGATAGTGAGGATCTGTCCCAAATATTTGCTTTTTTTTTTTTACATAATAGCACTGATGGAATATATTTGCATTTGCTATGAATCACTTGGTCACAATATAGATGGCTACTTGTTCTTGGTACCATATTATAATAATGATACATTGTAGTTGAAAGTGATTTTCCAAAACACAGCTGTGTAAACAGTAACCAAATTAACAAAGAATGATAACATTAACATGTTACATATTCATGTTTTTATAAATGTGTAAACATACAGTTTCAAATGAATTAACCTGACTACGTATCTTGGGTATTCATTATTAGTTACATTATTAGAAAATGCATTCAGTATGTCTAAGGGCAAACATAAGTCACAGTGATGTGTTACCATGGCAGAGTCCATAGGACCAAGGTCCATAGGTCTATGCATTTTTCATCCTTTCATTTTCTTGCACCATTTATGGCATGTTAGTATTTCAGTATTTCTGCATTTCAATCAATGGGCAGTTCAAATTTGGAATTTCCATCTGGTGGGAAATTCAGACACTTCATATTTGTTGTCTTCCCAAATTGGGCCCAAAAGTTGAAATTTCAAAATTTTTCATGGATCTGAAAATCTCAGTTCAGAAATGTCAAAATATTTTATATGGACATATTCAATTGAAATAAATCACTTCAATATTCCAGAAATCAAAATATTTCATTTTGGTTTATTGAACTGAAATGCTTCATTTTGAGTCAGTTCAATAATAAACTGCATTTTCCTATAGTGATGCATTTCTTCATGGGAGTTGCCATACATGAGCCTCAGCTCCCAGCCTCTCCAGGCTCTGTGACCACTATAACTCCTCTAATTCATCCAGAGTCATGTGACTCCCATGAAGCACCATGCAAGTTGGTCAAAAGCAAATCCGCATTGCTTTATGGCGAACATAGTCCTTCAGGAGCTCTGGCCTTATGAAAGAAGTGGGGCCTGAACTACAACTCCCACAAGGAATTGGGTTGATAGAGAAAAGCAGCTTAATGTTCTATTGAACTGATTTACATCAATTCAAAAAAATGAAATATTCTGATTCATGTCGAGACAGCCAAATATTAAATATTTCATTTTGATTTTCCTAGTGGAAAGTCACTTTATTTATTTATTTGCTAAATCAAAAATTTCGCACAGAAAATTATAGTTTTGTGGATACAGCAGTTTCCAGTGGAACATAATTTCCATGGAAAATTCCCAAACAGCTTTAATGTCTAATACATGAAAATACACCTGAACCATTTATATTCAATATACAAAGCATACCAGACATTCAAATCCATAATATATGGGCAAACAAGCAACATACTTTCCCTACTACAGTACAAATTGATTGATTTAGGCCATGTCTACTCTACAGAAGTCAATTTTTGGGAACAGATTGAATAAAGTCAACTGGATGCGTCCACACTAAGCACATTAATTCAGCGGTGTGCGTCCACAGTATCATGGCAAGCATCGACATTCCGAGCGGTGTACTGTGGGTAGCTATCCCACAGTTCCCACAGTCCCCGCTGCCCACTGGAATTCTGGGATGAGCTCCCAATGCCTGATGGGGCC
The DNA here is from genome assembly GCF_015237465.2 of Chelonia mydas. Classification (NCBI taxonomy): domain Eukaryota; kingdom Metazoa; phylum Chordata; order Testudines; family Cheloniidae; genus Chelonia; species Chelonia mydas. Next base: position 76,035,966 of record NC_057850.1, on the reverse strand, counting down.
AAAAATTTGTTGCGGGTGGTTATGGGTAAATGTCGTCAGTCAACCCTCCCTCCCTCCATGAAAGCAACAGCAGATCATTTTGCACCCTTTTCCCTGGATTGCCCGAGCAGACGCCATAGCACAGCAAGCATGGAGCCTGTTTAGCTCACCGCAGCAGTTATGACCATTGTAAACATCTCGCGCATTATCTTTCAGTTCCCTAACTGTGGTGGGGCTATAAAAGGAATGCATATCCCTATCTTGGGACCGGACCACCAGGGCAGCCAGTACATAAACCTCAAGGGGTATTTTCAATGGTGCTGCAAGCACTCGTGGATCACAAGGGACGTTTCACCAACATCAACGTGGGATGGCCAGGAAAGGTCCATGACACTCATGGAGGAAGTCTGGTCTGTTTAAACAGCTGCAGGAAGGGATTTACTTCCCAGAACAGAAAATAACTGTTGGGGATGTTGAAATGCCTATAGTTATCCCTGGGGACCCAGCCTACGCCTTAATGTCATGGCTCATGAAACCGTACACAGGCACCCTGGACAGTAGTAAGGAAGTGTTCAACTATAGGCTGAGCAAATGCAGAATGGTGGTAGAGTGTGCATTTGGATGTTTAAAGGGTCGCTGGCGCAGTTTACTGACTCGCTCAGACCTCAGCAAAACTAATATTTCCATTGTTATTGCTGCTTGCTGTGTGCTCCGCAATCTCTCTGAGAGTAAGGGGGAGACGTTTCGGGTGGGGTGGGAGGTTGATGCAAATCACCTGGCCACTGAATATGTGCAGCCAGACACCAGGACGGTTAGAAGAGCACAGCAGGAAGTGTTGTGTATCAAAGAAGCTTTGAAAACCAATTTCATGACTGGCCAGAGTACTGTGTGACACTTCTGTTTGTTTCTCCTTCATGAAAACCTGTGCCCTTGGTTGCCTCTAAATTCCATGTAAGCCACCCTCCCTCTCCCCTTCGATCACAGCTTGCTTGCAAAGAAAATAAAGTCACTATTGTTTAAAAAACATGTATTCTTTATTAATTTATTATAAAAATAGGGAGATAATTCACAAGGTAACCTGGGTGGGGTGTGGGAGGAGGGTAGGAGGGAAGGAAAAGGCCACTTTAAAACTTGTTGAATGACAGCCTTCTGTTGCTTGGGCTGTCCTCTGGCTTGGAGTGGTTGGGTGCCCGGAGCCTCCCCGCCCACGTTCTTGGGCGTCTGGGTGAGGAGGCTATGGAACTTGGGGAGGAGGGAGGTTAAACAGGGGCTGCAGCGGCAGTCTGTGATCCTGCTGCCATTCATGAACCTCCACCAGACTCCGGAGCATGTCCATTTGATCCCGCAGTAGCCCCAGCATTGCCTCATCCCTCCTCTGATTTTCCTACCGCCACCTCTCCTCACTCATCAGCCACTTTCCTGTACTCTGCTACTGTGTCCCCTCCACACATTCTGATGAGCTCTGTCAGTGCCGGATGACTGCATGAGCTCAGAGAACATTCCATTGTGCGTGCATTTTTTTTTTTTGCCGCCTTATCTGAGATAGCCTTTAGGACAGAGGAGGGAGGCTTGAAACATTTGCAGCTGCTGGAGGTAAAAAAGGGAGTGAAGTATTTAAAAAGATACATTTTTACAGAACAATGGCTATACTCTTTCACGGTGAACAACACTATCCACATTACATAGCACATGTGATTTTGGTACAAGGTCGCATTTTGCATCTTATATTGAGTGCCTGCAGCTTTGGTGTTTGAGATCACACACGCAGGGCTGGGCAACAGAATTTGGCTTGCAGGCGGCCATGGTAAGCCATAGTCTTTCGGCTTCTGCAACCTTCAGAACAGCAGCACCCTCCTCTCCCATACCAAGCAAAGCACGTTGAGTTGGCCATTTAGTACTGTGGTTTTCCTTTTAATGTGCAGCAGCAGAAACCAAACTAACCCCCCCCCATCCAATTCTCTGGGATGATCGCTTTACCCTCCCCCCCGGACTGTGTGGCTGGTATCAGGGAAAACGCGAACAGCTCAGCGCCAATCCCCCGCCTCCACGTGGCTAACTGCAGGGAGAATTTCTTTTTAGCCAGAAGCAAACAGCCCAGTAGGAACAGCCACCTCTGAATGTCCCCTTAATTAAATTCCCCTATTTCAACCAGGTTATCGTGAACGATATCACTCTCCTGAGGATAACACAGAGAGATAAAGAATGGATGTTGCTTGAATGCCAGCAAACACTGGGACCATATGCTACCAGGCTTTGTCATGCAATGATACCAGATTACTTGCTACTAACATGGTGTGGTAAAGTGTCCTACCATGGAGGACGGAATAAGGCTGCTCTCCCCAGAAACCTTCTGCAAAGGCTTTTAGAGTACCTCCAGGAGAGCTTCATGGAGATGTCCCTGGAGAATTTGCGCTCCATCCCCAGACACATTAACAGACTTTTCCAGTAGCTGTACTGGCCACGAATGCATCCCAAGTCCTCAGGGCAACTTAATCATTAAAAATGCTTGCTTTAATAACATGTATTATATTTAAAAAGGTACACTCACCAGAGGTCCCTTCTCCAGCTTCATTGGGTTGTGAGGGTATTTCAGTCAGGGTGATAAAAAGATCCTGGCTGTCAGGGAGAACGGTGTGCTGTGCGCTCTCCTCAAGCTCGTCCTCTCTCTCTTCATCTTCCCCATCCGCAAAATCCTCAGGCATGGCAGAGAGTACCCCATCATCGGAGTCCACAGACAGGGGTGGGGTAGTGGTGTTGGCCCTCCCTAGAATTGCATGCAGCTCAGCGTAGAAGCGGCATGTCTGGGGCTCTGCCCTGGAGTGTCCATTTGATTCTTTGGTTTTCTGGTATGCTTGTCTGATCTCCTTAAGTTTCACACAGCACTGTGTTGCATCCCTGCTGTAGCTTCTGTCCCTCATGGCCTCAGAGATGTTTTGAAATGTTTTGGCATTTCGTCTTTTGGAACGTAATTCTGATAGCACGGATTCCTCTCCCCATACAGCAATCAGATCCAGTACCTCCCATTCGGTCCATGCTGGAGCTCTTTTTCGATTCTGGGACTGCATGGTCACCTGTGCTGATGAGCTCACTTGGCCAAACAGGAAATGAGATTAAAAAGCTCCCGTGGCTTTTCCTGTATACCTGGCCAGTGCATCTGAGTTCAGAGTGCTGTCCAGAGCAGTCACAATGGTGCATTGTGGGATAGCTCCCAGAGGCCAATACCTTCGAATTGCATCCACGCTAACCCTAATTCAAAACGGCGATGTCAATTTCAGTGCTAATCCCCTTGTTGGGGAGGAGTACACAAATCGGTTATAAGAGCCCTTTATGTAAAAAAAAAATGGCTTTGTTGTGTGGACGGGTGCAGGGTTAATTTGATTTAATGCTGCTAAATCCGACATAAACTCATAGTGTAGACCAGGCCTCAGAGACATAAGTTCATGGCAGACAAATATCCAGAAGTACTGTACGAATGCTTATATGAATCCTCTGTGTCTTCATAATTAGGCAGCAACTTTCACAATTATATTGGCAGTCATACTGGTTGAACTATATTAGAGACACAGATGGGCCTAAACCAGAGTTAGGATCTAAACTGAATTCTCCAAAACTCTAAGAGTGTTTGGGAATCCGTGTTTCTGTCCAAAAGACAGTGAAAGATGATAGAGATAATCTACAAGTGAAAAATAATGTGTGAAATAACTGTGCAAAAGGCCACTGTAATATGTAAATAGACTAGATGAAGAAGTGTCAAAACCAAAGCATATCTAAAAGGGAGCATTTACTAACCATTTCAGTTATAATTTCATTATGGGATTGGACAGAATTATTGTTTTACAGTATATTTAAACAAGGCTGAACAGTTCTAATTTTAAAGAGTTTGTATTAATACATTATACTGTGAATTATTTTATTGTATAAAGAGTGTCACGTATTTGAATAATTGAACAAATGTAGTGTAAGTATGAGAAAAGTTCATGGAATTTAAAGAAATTGAAAAACAATGGGAGCTAAATTAGATATTTAACTGGAGGCTAGTAGTGGATATCACGTAATCCAAGTACAACTTTAGTAGCAACATAAGCATTTAAGTGTGTAATTTTAGTAACTTTTTTCATATAATTACTGACAAATTTACTGCAGCATACAGGATCAGCAACAGATGAATATTTCATAGCTGCCTAAAAGTATAAAGAGAATCCTCTCCTGGAAGATTGTTGTGACAGTGTTTGTAATAAATACTTGACATTATTAATATTATTAATATTATTCATTTATATAGTACCATGGATGTGTATGGCTCTTAAAAGAGAAGGTATCATTCTTAAAGAGAAGAGGTCCCCAGTTTGAGGATTATTATCTAAAATGCCAACAGACCATAGTAGAGAAAGGATAATAATAGGAAGGTGTTAATGCTCTGGGGATGAGTAAGCTGATTGGCACCCAGTCAGCATGGCTAAAATAACAATTCCTGAGTGATGAAGGACAAAACTTTTTCCTGCTACAGGGGTTGGCTCCCCCAATTGCAGATATGACATGGAGTTTCCCCCACCCTCACTGTGGTCGTGTTGGAAGGGACCCCTGTAGATTACTAATTATTTAGATTCTAAAGGTACATCTACAGTGCAATAAAAGACCTGTGGTTGGCTTGGGTCAGCTGAGTTGGTCTCAGACTGCAGGGCTATAAAATTGCAATGTAGATGTTTGGGACCTGAGATCCTGCAAGGGAAGAGGGTTTCAGAACCCAAGCTCCAATCTGAGCACAAATGTCTACATTGCAATTTTATAGCCCTGCAGCCCAAGCCCTATGAGCCCAAGTCAGCTGATCTGGGCCAGCTGTGCATCTTTTATCTCAGTGTACACGTACCCATAGAGTTTAAGGCCAGAAAGGACCACCTTCTATATATCATAGACCGCTAACACCTCTCAGCCATCTCTTCACCAAGTCCAACAACTGCAATCTAACTGAAGTATTACAGCCCTCAGCAGACTCAACTAATTAGTAGGGCAAGAAATATTCATCTTTTCGCCTCAGAATCCCATGTTCCTCTCACCCTCTCAATGATGTGAACCCAAGTAGTCAAAAATGATGAGTCAAGCATATAAAATCAAGAGATTGTTTTAAAATTGATTTTAAAATATTACGCTCTTTTTGTTTGCCTTCTGGTTTCCTAGCATTTATGGTGTATTGAGATCATGTTTTTAAACTCTTCTGCATAACCATGAAAGCTAGAAACTTTCTATTTTAAATGAAAACTGAGATTCTCACGCAATCCTGTTAGTAAAACAGCTGGGCCTTTAAAGAGCAACACCACACATTTTTGAGAATAAAATCACGGGAGTTGGCAACACTGCCACCTGCCCCCTGAAATGAAGTCAACAAAAACCAAATAACTTCGAGCCATATTCAGATGATATTCAGACAGCAAGGGAGCTCTTTCCTTTAAATCACAGGGACTAACATCTAACACCTATTGAAATCAATGAGTTTTAGGCACCTCCATGCTTTTGAAAATATTATTAGATGCCTACATTTCTTTAAAAATCTGGGCTTTTGTCCTTTGGATCTCTCACATGCCACATATTTTAAAGGGAAGTTCCATACATTTCAGTCTCATGCTGCTGCTTTGATAAACTGAAAATACAAAAAAATGTGTAGACCAGGAAGAGATTTTATCCTATACATCATACATTTGTGTAGGTTGCATTTCTTTGGGTTAAACAAATGGATTTGAAATGGCTTGTGTTACTTTAAGGAGATCAGAAAGGAGTGAACCGCTCTTGTTCACAGCTCTGTAGATGTAGGCAGGGTTGTTTTTAAAATTTCATATTTTTAAAATGTGTCTTGTATGCAAATATAAACCAGCCTCTGAGATGTATGATCTTTAAACGCATTAATATACTATGTGAGGAAAGTTACTGCACATGTTTGAAATGCTAATTTCGTTTTTTCTCATCTTGCTTCAGAACTGGCATTTGTCATTGTTTTGTTCTAGCTCGTTTTGCAGTAATTGATTTTGTGTTCACTTGTTAATTGGCTTAGTCGGTTACTTTATTGAAATTCATGGATTTGCTGATGTCCTGAGGAGGGGGTGTTTTCACCGTTAGTCACTAATTGCATAGTGTTAAACATTCATAAGCCTGCAACTACTTCATAAAGCAATCAACACATTGTATTAACTTCCTGAACCTCTGCTTTGCTTTATGAATTATAGTATTTATGATCTTGCACTTAGCTGAGAACAGGTACCATATTTGTATAAGAAATTCTCTAAAATGAGCAGCATATTTTAGCTCTTAAAAGAGTATTTTCTCAGAGTCAAAGCACTGTCATTACTGCTATTTATTATTTTTGTTACAGAAGTGCTTAGAGTACCAGAATCAGGGTACATTTGACTAGACACTGCCTGATAATAGAATCAGAGATACTCAGAGCCCAATGAATTTACAGTCTAGGAGGCAACCTTACCAGTCACACTAGAATTGTAGAAGTGAGGAGTCAAGCTTCCATACATCCTATCACAGCTCTACTAGGGCTGCCTGGATTTTGGCCCAAGTCCTGTGAGTCACTGCACAGCCACTTCTCGCCATCTTGGGCCAGTGATCAGAGAGCTGGCAGAAACTTTGATCACCTGCCCCACATATCACTACCAGAGCTAGTTGGACATGTGGGCAGAAGTTATCTGAACCTTTTGGGGGGCTGCAGTAAATTACTTCCTTCTGATACAAGAGGTGTGCATCCCTAGGAGAAAATGTGACTTGAAATGTAGTCCCATTACATAGTCAAAGTGGCCAGACTATGCTGAAAGTCTTTCACAGACTATGTGAAATGAGTCCTTCCCTCACAGGCTACAGAATGATAGAGGAATCTCACCAGACCTTCAACTGCAGCCTTGACATTCTTGTTGATCCTCTAGCTAGCATGTTTTCTCTTGTGTGAGAGAATACACAGATTCACCAGTCAGTCATAGATCCACCAGCCTGGATTATTCCCTCTTTTCCATTTCCATGCCTTTATTTTTTTCCACCTCACATCTTTGATCATTTTCTCATGAAACCATAGTCTCCTTTACAAGAGGACATGTAGTCTCTTTTGTCTAAATTATACTATCTGTAAGGATTCCCCAAGCCTTCTTTTTCCACTAGTGGATTATAATACTTCTTCCCATTCCCCATCTTCTTATTTCATTTTCATTATTTTATTTTTTAAAAAGCCTTTTTAAAATGTATGTTTTACCATATTCTCTGATTTTGCCCCTCACTACCATAAACGCAGTTGCCTTGTGGACCCAAACACACTTATTACCTTCAGATTCTCAGTCACTCCCTACTTAGAGATAATAAGTAGATAAAGGACAGAGTTCCCCTTGCTCCTCTTTGAGTCACACATCCTTACTGCTGACCCAAATGTCTTTCTCATGTCTCTGACCATGTCAGTCCCCTTTGTATATTTTTTCATTGGCTTTCCTTCTGTCTCATATTTCAGGTACTACCTTTCATTGTTCATTTTCCCTCCCTTATGCTGCTTGGGATCATGTCAAGCAAGCAGCCTCACCACCACTTTTATTTTCATGTATGTGTTTATTTTAGTTATGCATCTATTTAGACATATACAATGCACCTATCCTGTGCATAAACAATTTTATTTAAAAAAGTATGTACCAAATAACTCAAGTTGACCCAATATGTACATTCAAACTCACAAGACCTGAAAATCTGGCCTCATAGCTGGATACTGCCCCAGCCAAGTTGGGCCCCAAAAGAGCCTTGTTAGAAAGGAGGTTCCTAGTTGGCTAATGGAGTTCTCCCCTGTGAGGTAAGGGAGAGTATGTGGGATGTTTAAAGCTGTCAGCTTTGCAGGAAGGGGTATAACTTTTCACATTCCCATCACTGTGTCTTCTTCCATACAATCCCTTGCCCCAAAACTCTCTCCATCTCCTTGTATGACAAACCACCAATCTCTCCTCATTCAAATTGAACTTCAAAACATACATCTCCTGTGGCGCTTGTCATTGTTCATCAACCATGGTAAGATGTGGAGCTGGTCAGAAGATTTTAATCCAAAATATTTTCTGATTACAAAGCCCCGTTTTCTCCCAACAAAAATTTCCAGGAAAAGAATTGCAGTTAAAAATTATCTTCTACAATTGCTTGGAGATTTGACCGTCATCTGATCATCTATTTGTTTTATGTGTGTGTTCCATGCATCAGTCATGTCCAGTTTGTCTTACTTAAACTGTGAACTTGCTAGGATATGGACTGTGTCTTCCTCTTTGTTCTATATACTGCTCTACACACTAACACTTACTAATTAGTAACTGGATGGGTCTATTCTTCCTTCATACTTGTAAATTGTATTCTATGTGTTGATAACAAACATGTCACCTTGCATTGTGGTCTCATTGGATATAATAAGCTGAGAAGAGCAAGGGTGGTTTTGCACATGGAAGAGAAACAGGGAGCACCTAGGTGGTGTAGGAAGTGGTATGGGGTTATCCATAAACTACATAGTGTGTTAGCGGGTGGATGGGTCTGTAATTTTCTGTGTTTGTTTCCATGTTAGAAGGGGTGGGTTGGTCTTGAAAACCACCAAAAAATGTGTTATGTAATTTATAGACAGTGCCTAAAGACAATTCTGTAGAGTGCAGTGTTCCCTTTAGGTCACTACACTCCCAATACCACGGCATGAGACAGAGGACATTGTGCCACTGGAGGTGTTCTCTTTTGGATGTGACAGCAACAAAAAGTTCTGACTGCTTGTATCCCATGGCAATGTTTGTAACAGTAAGTCTTGACACCAGTGTCCTGATAAAATCCATAATAATTTCAGCTGTACTTTCAATTGCCTATGAAATGTTTCTTTTCTTAGTTAAGGTACCTGTGAGCTGATAAACTGCTAATGGCTTCCAACCTAAATATGGCTTCATGTATGAAATCATCCCTTTATATCTCTTATTTAACTCACAAGGTGGTTGTGAAGCTTCTGTAAAGTGCTTTGAGATCTTCAGATGGAATGTGTTCTTTATCATAACTGCATGGCATTGTTAGTATCTCAAAAAAAGAAAGAAAAGTACAGTCAAAGCAGCATTTTATCTGTACCTTGTATTGCTCATTAGGATAATTAAGCTAGCACACGTAAAATAAAGCAAGTCAGAAGCTGAATACTGAACTGAACTGAGCTCAGCCATACAGTCTATGGTCCAACCCTATGTGATCTTTCTCTCCATTATACAAATAAAAAAACTAATCTCTCAGAGGTAACTATTTATCCTCATAATATTTCAGTACTGCCAAACTTGATGAGTTTTTTTATTTTAAATGGCTTATGAGCATTCAGTATGATTAAGTTTAGCTCAAGCATACAAAAAAAGCTGAAAAAAAGACTTACTGTAAAAGCTAAATGGAAATGCTATCAGGGGCTCTTGATATAATGGTTATATTTTGAGAAAATAATGAATGGCCATATATATATATATATATATTCTGGGACAATGCAAAATAAATAATAAAAAAGGGTAGGAAGAATGTGAAGCAAAGATGTACTCTGAAAAAAAGATAAGTAAAGCCCTAGAGGAGTCATGTAAAATCATGCAATCCTGACTGAAAAAATAAAGGATGCTTTACTGTAATGTTAAAAAGTAACATTATTTTCTAATTCTCAACTACCTAGTCTCTCTCCGTAGATTATGGGGTCCTTTTTTAGAGTGTGGGACATACCTAAGGCCCTTCATTTTCAGTTTTTATTTTATGTAATTTTTCCTGGGAATATATCAGTGTTTGTTAACACAACAACAAAAACAGGTGAAAATCAGTTCAAAAAACAATTTTTGTGATAAATATCAGGGTTTATTCTGGTGGACGGAAAGACAGGGGAAAATAGAATTCAGCATGCATCTGATGAAGTGGGCTTTAGCCCACGAAAGCTTATGCCCAAATAAATTTGTTAGTCTCTAAGGTGCCACAAGTATTCCTCGTTCTTTTTGCTGATATAGACTAACACGGCTGCTACTCTGAAACCTGTCGCTTTGAATTCCCTTCATCAATGTGGTTTGCTGCAGAATTAAAACAGAACTCAAAACGTGCCACTCTGAGTTTATAAAAACAATATATCTCTACTCCCCAAATAAAACATTTCATTTGAATAAACAGTTTACTGTTGTAGACTTAGAACTATTAGCCTATAAATATTTACATTTGGGCAACACCATTTGCAGCGCATACACTCAACTTCATTCTTTTCTCCTGTTTTTGATATTTTTAAACTTTCGAATACTTCCTTATGTTCTGAAATGTATTCTGAGACAGATTTTCATTTTCTTCCTATTTTAGTGTGTCAAATCTTTAAACCATTATCTGCTAACAGCTTGAAATGTGTACGTGGTGGGGGTGAGATTCATCAGTGAATTCAGATGTGCACACACTTCAGAGCTTGCATGTGTGCCTGTTTGTTTATTGTGTGTACCTTCTAGACTAATACATAGCCTGACTTCAACAGGCAACTTTGCCTATGCACATAGACTAATGTGTTATCGTAGTACATATATCTCATGCAATGTATTGTATTTTCTTAATAAAACAAGTTATTTTTATATATTTGAATGATACAAAAATAGAGTGAAAATCGGAAAAAAACTAATACTTTTTGTAAAACCTGGGAATTTTTTGGTAAAAATTGGTTTAAACTGAAAACAAAGAGGCTTAAACATACCTTAACTGAGGGATTGTCTCATAGACCACCTTCTCTCACAGTCATGATTTTATTACATCCCAGTGTCAGCTGCAGTCATTGCTGCCACAGAAAAGTAGCAATAGGGAAGTATTGAATGTGTGTTTACCTTTTTTTAAATATGTGATTTAGTGGCTTGAAACAAGGAGAAGAGCCAGCACCATGTGACTAGCCAGCTGTCCATGGGTTACCAGCATGTGTTCTTCACATCACCAAGAGTCTATCGACCACAGTTTGGCAACCATTGTACTAGGGATGTGATCCAAAGCCCATTGATATTAATGGAAAGACTCCCATTGACTTCAATGGTATTTGGCTCAGGACCTAGTTATAACAGGTAATTTTAGATGGATAATCAGGTTCAAGTGTGAAGTCAATGTCATGTTCTTTACTTAATAGTGATCAAGTAAAATCTTACCCTAATGTTTCATTAACAAGCCCACACTGTATCTATTAATATATTCCAATCAGTTTCTGCTGATGATAGGACTGAAAATGGGTGGGGAAAATGTCTAAGAAAGAGTTATTTTTAAATTTCTATTTAAATCATTTCACAGCCCTACCAATTCCCTGCCCCCACCCCTCAGCAACTAAAAATCAATGAACCAGAGATTCTACAGCCCATTGACAAGTGCCCATCTTTCTTCAGAACTTCAGAATAAGAAGAGTGATTAATCCATTTAAATTTACTACCCAGGAAGTATCTGAGGTGGCAGATGCTTTTCCTCAATTGCGCTCTTACACTGAGAAGAAAATTAAAATCCTAGGCATAACAATTGACTGACTGCTCCACTGAATCCAGTGCTATCTGTAGCTATTTCCGTTGAGACTGTCATTGTAAACATTTCCAGCTTGCATGACATATAGAGGTTAGGGTTCCCTCCCCTTGTTTTGTTTCTTTATTTTCAAATTATTGATGACATCCATTCTCCTGTCTGGGGTTATGATTTTGGGGGTGTACAATCTGTGGGGATTACTGGTTTGGAAACTGATTAATCTGCAGTCATTAAACCATTTCACAGACATTGCAGCAAAACGATCAGTATCTCTTCATTAGCTCTGAGATAGGGAGCTTCATATAAGTACATCTAACCTTCAGTTGTAACACCGTCCTCAGGGTACATTAACAATGTAGGATTTTACAACATTTCAGTACTAATTTCCTCTTTTTTCAGGTACTTTTTCCTCACAGAGAATTTATACAGCTACAGATATCTGTCTTAATAGCTAACTCTCAGCATGTTAATATTGGTCTTGAGGACATTAGGTGATTGAAACTGTAGTTACTCAATTCTCCCTATCATTTTGACGTGATCAAAAGTGAATCCTTCATGGCTTTGGAAGATTTACTAAGTTAATTCATTTTTGTTCTGTAAATTATGCTCATTTTCCCCCCTCAAAATTATGGGCTGTAAAACAGACTTTTAAGCTGTACAGTGGCAGATCAAGGAAGAAGTTCCATTACATGAAATGACATAACTTCACTGCATGGCACCTTGTGAATTTTCTTCTTCACCACTATAAATTCCTTGAAACCACAAACTAATAACACTAATTAACAAGCACTCACCATGGGACATAGACAGGTAAAACTGTCCCTGTGCTGTCCCTCGTCATGCTCTTTTTAAAAGCTATTAAAATTTAGATTTTAAAAGATAATGATGAGGCTCAAATGATGAGGCTCAAATGAACCACTTGCTAATCTCCCTCCCTCCCCAACACCTCCACATATATACTGCTCAGAAACGTCTGAAACCATTAAGATAGGTTCTCGAAGTTTTTCATTGTGGACTACAACTTAATAGAGAGCTCATCTCATGGGTCATGACCCCTCTCATTCACAGTTACAAAGATTATCTCCACTTAACAGCCCCATAACTACCAAGATTTGTGCATCTGTGTGTGACTGACCTCAGAGGGAAGAACAAATGGCTACTCATTAAATACTCCCAACTGCAAACAAGCCAGTAGGGATGGGAGGAGTCCTGTATCTAGCTGGCCAGGTGCACAGAAAGGAATAAGCTGCTTGATAGAATAAGAGTGCAGTAATTTACTCCTCTACCAGAAAAGGGAAGGATCGTGTCCCTTTGCTCAGAGTAAAGTTACAGTCTAGCCCATCATGTTTTCACACTGAGAAATGTGAAGGTAATTTTTTTCTCCACTGGTTTTTCCTAATACTTAAACCTGGATTCTCTCTGGTTATGGGGCTGCTGGTGTAATCATTTTCAGGTATTCAAATAGATAAGTCTAATATACTTGTGAATATCTTTCCCCATTGCACTGCATTTATCGTAGATTTGGATTTTATATTAATGTTCAATTGGGCTTATATTGTATTTGTAACTGCCTTTCCTTTTATGTGTATCTGAAACTCCTTGGGATGGCTTTAGCAGGAAAACATTGATTTTTTTTATAAATAAAATTGATTTGCTCTATAGGAAAAACAACTGGTAATTTCAGCGCTTCTTTGCTGTACCGGAAGAATTGTTTTCAAGTTATGTATATAATTATTGGAATAAATGTTACTTTTTGAAACAACATTAATTTAATGTTCAGTATTTACCTTAAACTCAAGTGAGAAATGACATTGTGAGTATGCTTATTTGACTGTAGCACCCAGAGTCCAAAACAGGATTGAGGTCTATTGTGCTGGGTACTGTACAAAACTCAGAGAAACTCATGGTATCTGCCTTGAAGAGCTTTCAGTCTAATTTAAGACAAGATACAATGAGGTAACAAATATACCAGGCAAGAGAGGTGTGCGAGGGAAGGTAGCAATAATAAACTGTATTTGCAAATGTTAGCTACTGTACTTTCATAACTGGATGGTTCTAGAGCATTTAAAAAGCCTAAAATATATCAGCAATCCCACCGGGCTCTATGCCTGTCCACTAGCGATGACCATGTTCTGTTTATATCATTGTATATGTGGGTCTTGAAGAGAAAATTGAAGGATGAAAGGTTAATGGCTTTATAGCCTAATTCAAGACACGCCCTCTATGTATCAAATGTAAAGACTCTCTTGTGTCAAAAGCAGACAAGTGGGTAGCTGGGGCTGCTACCACTGGTACAGCGAAGTGGGCAGACAGCAACTCAATGAGATATGAAGACAAATATGTAGGAAGAAGCAGAACTGAGAAGGGTCTCAAAGGTAAGGAGAAGAAACTTGAACTTGATGTGGTGAGAGAGCAAGTGAAGGCCTTTAAAGAGGAGGTGGCATAGTGAAAGTAATGCACAAGGAAGATGATCTTAGAAGCTGGACTGGAAGGGAGCAATATGGGTATCAAGGAGCAAAGAGAAAGTTGTGGTATTCAAGGTAGGAGGTGATGGAGACTGAACAAGAGTTTTAGCTCTCTTTAGTGGAGAGGGGAAAGGGGACTGATTCATAGAGATGTCATGAAGGAAGATTTGGACACTACCTTGATGTGTGGGTCAAGAGAGAGGGAAGATGGCATGTTGATTGGGGACCACGGCATTTCTAATTTAAAATGCTTGATATTTGCATCTTTAAAGATTAAGGGGTTTTTTTCTGTAACACATACCACCACAAACATGAAATTATTTATATATACTTGTATCTATATATAATCTTCAATGACAGTGAGAACATTGAATAATTGCAGTTATTGAAATGAGCTGATATTGCAAAGCATTGTATTTTTGTTTTGTATTTATTTACATCATACACAAATATTGGATATTTTGATATCTGTTCTAATGTTAACCAGAATTCAAACAATTTAAGTGTAACCATCACATTCAGGGCACTTGATTATAGAGTGTTTTTTTCCAGGGGACTGAGAGCAGTGTGTAGAAAGCTTTTACCTGTGTGTCCAGAGAGAGAGAAAGACACTACATATGTAAGTGCCACAAAGGTTAGAACTTGATTTAATAAATTCACCTTTTGAGAATGCCATTTATTGTGGAAGTGATGCTTTAGGTCATTGCTAACTAACAATGTACATACAAAGTTTGAACCGATAGGGATTAAAAGTTCTTTCTGTCTGATGGATATTTGGTGACCCCTCTAGGAGACGGGGTCAGTTGGTTCAGTTCCAGACCTATATCACAAACTCATTACTGTGCTTCTACACTAATTGGCAGACCTAGAAGAGAGGTCAAATCTGGGTAGACAGTGGTGACTGAACAACTCCTCTTACCATGAGAAGTCCCTCTCAGATGAGGGTTCAGTAGTGCTTAATTTGTAATGAAAGAAGTGCCCTGGCTCAAGCAATTTTTAAAAATTCATAACTGATGCAGCAAGCCCAGAAGTGCTGGGGCTATGAACTGCCAAGTCTAGAGGTTCTGGGGCTCAGCCTTGGCAAGCCCGGGCACAAATTAAGCAATGGAGTTGAGTCATGATGGCAGGACAGTGTGACTGGGAAGCTTCTGTCCTCTAGATAAAGAACTTAACTCCCCAGGACTGTCAAAACAATTCCCTTCATCAGCACAAGATATACACAAGGTTGTTTTTTAAAAAAACAAAACCCAAGATTATGGTTATATGCAATGAATTTGCAGATATACAAAATTTCATATTAAATAATTTTCGCAAAAGTCAGATGTGGAACTGCACAAAATTTGACATCTATGCTATAGACAGTCTGGCATGATAAACAATAAGGAAATTAGTATTCAAGGATATGAATACTTTGCATTAGTGATGGAAAAGATCTTAGACTGTCCTTTCAAGTGACAGTTCAGTTACATGTCCTACCCCACATCTTTACAGTGACACAATTAACAGCAGAACTGACTTTCTCACTCTGACTAAACACCTAGGGGATCTGGGTATTTTTTTAAAAAAAACCATACCAGCTCCTTCAGAGCCACTGCTTCAATGGGACTGTTCGGATTTAAGCGGCATAGTAAAAGTCCTTTTTGAAAGATGAGGGAAATTACCAAAAGAGATTAGTGAACATTACAAACTAATCACTTCACATTTAGTTTGTAAAATTAAATTTGACTTTGAATTATATGTTTAAATAAAACACTCTGAAAACCAAACATATGCTAGGGTTGGTTTTTAAATTCTTTCTCATCTAAAAATGTCTGAAATCTTCTAAATTAAGGGCCTTATTCTTACCTATACTAAGGACATTTTACACTTTATGCTTTTGCATAAATTGGTTACTCTAATGTCCCCTTATCCTACCAAGGGTATGTTATTGTACATTAGAATTCTAGACTAAATTTTTAGGATTAATTTGACCTGATCACTTAAAAATGATAATAATGATCTCCAAGCTTTCCTTTAGATTTTTCCTGTTAACCAATTCTTTACAAACTGGGGACCAAATCCTGCTCATTTTACTCATGAGTATTCCCTCTGAGATGAGGGATCTGAATGCCAGGAATTCAGTTTTTATTTCTTTCCAGGGCAGGGGAGAGGAATAGAAGAGGACATTTTAATTTTACTGACAGTGCATGAGTAGAGTTTGGCTCTAGCAGGGTGGAAGTACCTCCCCTTTCTCACAGTATTTCCCCTCTAAACCTTGGGAGGAAGGTAGATGAAGATCCCTGATGTTTTTGAGTCTATATTAGATCCAGACTGCTTAAAAAGCATTCGGCAAACCCATTGATGCTGGAACACCTCATATCCACAATAACTCTCTCCCGCCCTTCTGGAGCACTGCTTTGAGAAAGGCATCTCAATAGTCTTATTACCATAAACATCTTCAAGACAGGCTTTTTTCAAAATGTTAAACGGGTGGTTTCTTCCATGGCAAATACTCAACATTTGTGCATATATGTCAAGTTGTTCTTTCCTTAACAACTTGAACAGTGCTTCATTACCATGCACAGCTAGTTATATGCAGCATAAGTCAGGATATAAAAGCAGAACTACAGAAAACTGAATAATATCATCCATACTTATGCAGCAGGTAGCATTTATATTTGACAGGGTATAGTCTGTCACCAATAAAATATGACCTTAATCTCAAATTGGGGTGTGCAAATGCAGACCCTTGTGCCCACAAGACATCCAATTGCAGTAAATGGGACTCTGTAGAGATCTGTAGTTTGTTGTTTGTTTGTTTGGGGGCAGGCGGGTTCTAAAATTTCAGTTCATCCTCAACTTTGCCACGTACATAATGGGAAGGGTGTCGCAATGTGAAATAGTGATCAGAATGTTGACTTTTTCTTAACAGTGAAGAGAAGAATTATGATCCACTGGAAAGTTGACATCCCATTCTCCCCACCACCAAGGTTGAATAGCAAGTTCAAACAGAATTTTGTTGTTTGTTTGTGTCCCCCATCCCTGCTTTTAGAGCAAGATACACAGCCAAGGAAAATTCCTGCAGACTTGGAATTGATTTGGACCTCAGAGATACTGTATCTGTAAAGTAAAAACTGGAAAATATAACTAAACAGTGGACAGCTAACATTACATCATTCTATATCCAAAAGATATAAAGAGATACATTTTAAAGGACTTCTATCTTGTTAATATACCAACGTTGTACATATTGATTTCTTGTTGTCTCTTATTGTCTCTCATTTCCCTGAAAAGGATATACAGTACCATAATATCTGATACATTTGGATTATTGCCTGATGATTAGTATTTGTGTTATATTTCAAAAAAACAAAAAACAAAAAAAAAACATTTACAATCTGTCAGTAGCTTGTCCTGCACCATCCTATCCTGTCCAACTTTCTGAACAACTGTCATAAAACACTGTTCAGAATTTGCCTTCATAGGCCCTGAGGTCATATTAAAAACAACATTTTATGTGTATGTGATAGCTAGGACCCTACCAAATTCAAGGTCAATTTCATGGTCAGGATTTAAAAATAGTAAATTTCATGATTTCAGCTATTTAAATCTGAAATTTCACAGTCTTGTAATTGTAGGGGGCCTGACCCCCAAACCTGTGTTACATATTTAGCTTGTGATCTACTATGACCCCTAGATCACTTTCTGCAGTATTCCTTCATAGGCAGTCATTTCCCATTTTGTATGTGTGCAACTGATTGTTCCTTCCTTCCACTTGTCCTGATTGATTTTCATCCGATTTACTTCAAACCATTTCTCAAGTTTATTCAGATCATTTTGAATTTTAATCCTATCCCCCAAAGCACTTGCAACCCCTACCAACTTGTTATCATCTGCAAACTTTATAAGTGTATTCTCTATGCCATTATCTAAATCACTGATGAAGATACTGAACAAAGCGGGACCTCACTTGATATGCTCTTCCAGTTTGACTGGAAGGGCATATCAACCTGCCTTTACATGTGGAAGGTTATAAAAAAATAGTTCCAATTAAATTTTTAAAACTCTTCAGCAGTTCTAAAATAACTTTTCTGTAACACATATAGAGATACATATAGAGATACATAACGATGAGTGTGGTTTAAAGATCTTATTTTCACTTGTTTGGAATGGCCTTCATAACTACATTTTAGATTTCTTACTCAAGAGTAATGTGATAATCCCAAACCACCATGTATTTTATACGTACACTATGAGTTTGATCTAAAGCTCACTAGAATCAGTCAATCCACATTGACTTCAGTGCGTTGTGGTTTGGGCTCTATTGTTATGCACTGAAAAGACTACGCATAAGTTTTATGATAGGCTTGTGTAACTTCATAGATTTCTATGGAGTCATACCAATGTATAGTTGGTATAACAGCGCTGAATCAGGCCTATATACATAGTTTTTAAAAGTAAAGCAAAAGGAAGTGCTTCTTTACATGTGCACCATTTTGCCACATTAAAGATCATGATTAAGGTTCACAGGTCAGTGAATTTATCAATTTAAAAACAAATACTGTAAAGATGATGTTGAACGTGTCCCTTTTGTATTTTAGCTTCAACCCACAACACAACTCTTATAGCCAAGATGTAAATGAATGAAAATGCAAGGCAATAGAGCGGAAATTCTGTGCAGTTAATGGGCACTACCATGATAAAAAGTGCAATTAATGTCATCCCCTTCTACCCATATTCCACTATAAAAGAAATCAGTAAGCTGTGGAAAATGCTGTTCAGACTATAAAATTCCTTAAATTTTCAACGTTATTATGTATTAAGACTATTTCATCTGAGAACCTACTAAAAGTTGGCATTACAGGTTAGTTAGGGTGCTGAAAGTGACTTGTTTTATGTTTGATGACATTAGAGAAAAAGCTAATAGCTTAAAATGTGACACTGTATAATCTTTAAATGTAGACCTAATTTGGCTGCTAATTAACCCCGGAATGTTATACTGTGGGCAATCTAGGAAAACTCGCAAAGTGACTAAAGATGGAGGCAGAGGCACAGAGTTTGAAAATGTAGGTGCATAACAATCAAGACGCAGTTGACCACTTTGGATTGCTACTTAAAAACCTTTGCCTCTGCTGTCTTACTCGACACATGCTGAAAGAGCAGCCTGCTGAAGTCTGCTGCAGAGCCATTATCATCTGTTCATTTTATTGCTAGATTGCCAATTATCCTTAATTATTGGAAACATTTTTCAGTGCACAATGGCTGCTGAAATGTTAGTATGCTCATTAAACGGCGGCTCTAGCACAAGAAATAGATTTTGATAAGCTCTGTTATGTTATAGAACTAAATTGTCAAATGTTCCTTCCTCTGGTAACTTCAAGTCCACCCTTGCACAATATTTCCTGAGATTTCTTTTTTATTTATTTTTTTAAAAAGGAAGAAGAATCTAAAGCTGTTGCAACCTGACATACTTAGTATAAAATATAGACATGACCTGAATGATTAGAAGCTAAGCACTAAAGATGGGACAAATGGGTTAGTCTCAGAGGGCTAGATTGTGCCCATGCACAGCCCATAACAAGAGGCAGTGAGTTGTTGCAACACACTGGGGCAGTAGCAGGAAGCTCCCTGGAGTCCCTTAGTATGTAGAAGCAGCATATTTGGGTACCGCTATGCAGAATGCATCTTACTGTCCACTGTGCAACCAATCAGTGCTGCTGGCTAATGTGTAGGTGGGGAGGCTCCATGGCCCCATCTCCTGCCTACATTCTGTGGGAGTACAGGCAGAACTGCCTCTTCACCTCTCCAAGTACAGGGCATGGGATTCTACGTGGCACTTACATGGGCCACAAAAAAAGAGGAGAACAGGGGAAAATGCTCCCTCCATCCACCCCCCATTATCCCCATTATCCCCCCTCCAAAAGGGACAGAGAGAATGTGGTGCAAATTGGTTACAGGGAGAAATGTGAAACGTAAGTAGGGAATTGCGGGGCATCCTCAGTGTAATGATTTTAGAAAGAGCCAATGCAAAAAGCAAGACATTCAGGAATGGCAGCAGGGGCCAAATCTTGCTTAGCCTACTCACGGGAGTAGTTCTATTGATATGGTTATAAGGTTGGAAAGCACACATTTGCTGTGACTCCCCTTGAATTCTCCAAAAGGCAACATCATGCTGCCCTCTATGCCTGGAAGTCGCCTTTTCTTTTTGTTAGCCTTCCAATGCTGACATTCACATCTGACAACTTCCCTGCCTTGGTCCTCTGAAATTACAATATATTGTTGTAATAAAAAATAATTAAAACAAAAATAAGGAACTGACAACATATGTATGTAACAGTGCATATCATTATCTTTGAGTGTGTGCCTGTTTTCTTTCCTATACCCCCATTCAATCCTCTGTCATCCCTTTCTCTTTTATGATTGCAAGATCCTAGGAAAAGGAAAGAAAAGTCTTTTTTCCCTTTGTTACCTTGTCTATACAGCACTACACACATCTATATCATTATAAAAGCAAGCACACATTTGAAGGTGTCAATTCTCATTTCCTTTATATACTGTACTTGTGTTCTTAGTTCAGTACTTCCTTGTCTGACATTACAAAATCCATGACAGATATCATTGATTTAAAATGCAATCTGATCTTCGAGGTTGTCTGTTTACAGTACTTTTCCTACCTCAATCATTTCTGTCCAGGAAGATACAAGAATAAATAGTACAAATTTCAGA
The DNA here is from genome assembly GCF_015237465.2 of Chelonia mydas. Lineage (NCBI taxonomy): Eukaryota > Metazoa > Chordata > Testudines > Cheloniidae > Chelonia > Chelonia mydas. The sequence continues at coordinate 76,015,315 of NC_057850.1, read as the reverse complement.
GTGAGACAGAGAGAAAGCAACTCCCTTTTGAATGTATTACCACTAATTTTAGATCCAGACTGAAAGCTCATTTGGTATGAATGAGTTAATGGATTTACTTTTCTGCACATTTGATCTGAAATGTAACTATTTAAAAGTCTTGTTAGCACATACATTTAGGCAAGCTCACCTGCGATGGTTTTATGCAAAACAGTACATGCCTCTATAAAACACCATTCAGCGGCCTGTCATGAAGGCACTATATTGCCATTTTTACAGCACATTCTCTGTGCCATGGAAGAACCTCACGGTGAAGGCTCCAGGTGCAGTAAATATCAAGAGAGACCCTGGCATTGTGACTTCAGTACAGACTTTCTGTCATGGAGCCAGGACAGGATGAGCAGTGAAGAGCTGGCATGGATACAAACAGGCCTCTGCATAGATGCAGCTCACCTCCAGTAGATCCCCCCAAGATCTGCTTGCCAAGAAGCCTGCCCCATTCTACTGGAGAAAATTCTATAAGGGAAACCTGTGATATTAAGGACAGCTCAAGGGTAGAGCACCAGGGGCACCCAGGTAACTGGTAATGAATTGCACCTGGCATAACCAGTTCAAATGTACCCTAATTCTTCAGTGTCATGAAACCTATCCAAAAAGTGTCATGCAAGGTGTCAATGAAAAGCTCATGACTCACTGCTTATTAATATCATAACATTATGCAGCTGGAAGGAACTGATGCAAAGTTATGGACATACACTGAAATTATAATTCTAAAATGTGTTTGCCAGCCAAGCAGGAGTTGGTCCAGGGCTGCCCAATGCGTAGACATAAAGTGGATGCTTGTTGCTGGCTGTGGGTGTCTCATGCAGAGAGCTACATTTGCAAAGCTTTAAGGCACTTAAGAGTTATAGGATAAGGGGTGACAACTCTTCACTGATCTGGATTGCACCCCAGAATGTAACAGAACCTATGGAGATTTCCTACACTCCTGGCATCTTCCCAGGGGCAATCTGTGTTCTTTCTGCCGCAACTGATGGACTTACTAGGGACAAGCAATCTTCTTCAGATAAAATGAAAATTGACCCAAACATTAATACAAATATCAAAACAAAGCTATTTTCAGATGTAATGAAGAATACCTCTTAAAAATATTGTCCATGTTCATACACCTCTTCACTCCTTGCGTTTTCAGCCAGACCTGAAGAAAAAGTACTGGCAATCTTTTGAGACACCTGGTTCTCACAAGATTCCCAGCTCAGTTCTGCAGAACCAAGGGGCTTGGATAGTTTGCATACAGCTCAGATAAACATCTGAATTTCATCCAGTTCAAACCAAACTGCTCAGTCATTTAGCTGTACCTATCACTAATCAGCACAAGCGCTACAAAGGAATCCAAAAGCTGACCGATAATTGTATTGATGATATGTGAGGCAGACTGCCATTCAACTTGCTTTTTAACAATTCTATTGACTCTGCTGAAACAACAGTAATAACAACTTGTTCTTGTCAGTAAACTAAGCAGAGACTATTAGGACGACTCATGGGGTAAATTTTTATAGGCGTGCATAGAGTTTTAGCTATGCTTCTGTCATTAAAGTCAATAGAAGTTGGTCAGCTAAAACCCCAGGCAACTCTGACAATTTGTACCGTGGGGAGAAGATAAGTGAAGAAATGAAATGCCATTTTTTTTCCTTTTGAAATGTCATGCTCATGAAAGTTGCTAGCCTGACAGCCTTGGGAACAAAAGTTCTCTACTGTATTTATCCACACAATAGTTACAGCATAAGCAATGGCAATGTGGATTTTCTCATCCTGCTTTACCAATATGTTTTATGTATTTTTTCTATGGCACTCAGTAGCACAGCTGTGACCTGGGGGCACCACCCTCTACATATTAGAATGATGTTCAATTTTCCTGTGTACTCAAAGCGTAGCTTCTCTATGCAAGACTGGAAATGATTTTTTTTTTTTACAGTCAGATTTGGCTGAGTCTGCAACCCTTAGTCATGTGAATAATCCTCTTGCAAATGAGTAGTCCCACTGATGTCAGCTGAAAGTCTTGGCCCATTATTATAATAATTTGAAAGTACTTCCTCTTTATAAGATGATAAGCATATCCTGGGCTGAATAACCTCTTCAGTCTAAAGGCCCAGGAGGAAACTAGTTCAGAATATAAACTTGTCACTGAGCTAGCGAGAAGCACCATCATGTTGTTATACTAGTTTTCTCCCCGATTAAATATTTAGATTTAAAATAATTAAAACTCCAAAAAGTTAAACTGATTTTTTTAAGGCAAAAATACTTGTTTTAAACCTTTCCTCCTCTCACACTCGCTACCTCCCTTTTTCTTTTTTCCTCATTTCCCTTTCACCTTCCTCTTCCATTCTTTCCACACCTATACCCTCTTCCCTCCCTAGCTGTGGGGGGAGTAGGATACTCCCCTTGTAAACAAATAATGGGATGGAATTTGCCTTCCCTGAGCAAGGGGGTGTGTGTAAGATGCAGCAGCACAGGAAACATTGTGCCTGAGACACTGTTCTGTGTCACAGTTCTCCTCTGATGTTTCATACCATGGAGAAATGAGGGAGCAGTAAGTTACTATAGGCCTTGAAAGCGTTTACACTTACTTCCGTCTTATACCTGACCAGCTGTTCTGGCCTGGGAGCAGAGGACGACAGAGCCATGCTCTGCTCATTCCTATCTCTTCTGTCCCTCTCACTCACAAAGGGGAATAGCCAAAGAGGAGGGGCTATACGCTACACCAGACTAAGCCCCAAGCAGAGGGTAGTGTAGGTCTCACTGAATGCAACTACTGAGTGAGGAATGGATGGAGAAGGCAGGAAGGAAAGGATGAGGGCGAGACTTTCTCCTCTGCTTAGCTTAATAAGACAAGAACACAGTCTAGTTCATTTTAGACACAAGTATATGACAATGATTGTGAGGACAACAGCCCAGCCAGTGTGAAGAAAGGGAAGGGTGGGAACAGAGGGATGGAGGAAGGGAATTTAATCGGAAAGTTTTTTTAAAAAAGTTTTTCTTTAGTACTTTGCCTTTTTGCAGTTTGAAAGCCCTATTCTCTATGCTTTTGTAAATTTTCAAGTTCAGGCAGCTTGACCATTCTGAGCTCAGGAGCCAAAGTTGGGAGATTATAGTAGCCAGTCATAGAGAGATTTGCATATTCACAATATAGTGATTAAGAAATAGCCACACTTATTATGCAAATCTCCATACTTGGATTGGCTATGATGGCTCTCAGGCAGTCAAAGAGTAGGGATTTTCATACTGTATTGTTACTGAGAAATAACTGGAGAGTGATTATGCAAATAAGGCATCCACAGCCAATAAGAGTTCAGGGAATTTTATAATGGAGTTGGGAGGGGGAATGTAGAGTTAGGAATCAGTAATTGCACGGCATCCCTGCACTCTGATTAGCTGAGACAATTCAATTTCAGTATCATTTCTCATAACCACAAGTCTTATTCTGAATAGTTATAAAGAAGAACTTGACCAGAGTTATTTTTTACTAGAAAGTATATCATTTTCATACACCTTATCTGTAACATCACTTTTCAATTCACTCAAGTCAGTGAATTTAATATCCCTGGCACTTTTCACAACAGCAGGGGTATTAAATCCAGTGTTCATAGACAATTTTGTTTGGAGTAATTATATTCTGCCTACTTTAAGTTCTTTTTGTAGCTTCAGTTGGATATGTTATCATTCACTTTAAGTTCTAAATTGATGTGCAGTGCTGCTTGGCACTCATTAGAAGAGGCTGCCTTTCAGTAGTGTGTGAAGTGATCCTCAATGTAGGAGTGGCAACAAATGCTCTAGTATGTACCTAGTGTTTCAGACAAATTGTTCTCAGGGTGGTTAGCCCATTCCACTAAGCATGCAGCCCCACCTACACTGCTATTTTTAGTATGTTCGCTTGATCAAAGCTAGTGCAGGTATGTCTCCCTGAGCTGGAAATTACGCCTCCAGATCCAGTGCTTACCCTTAGTTTCCTGGTTCAGCTCAAGGTATTGATTTTACCTCTAAAGTTCTAAATGATCTGATTTGGCTATTTTAAAGATCACCTCTCTCAGATGATATGCCACAGCGGTTCAAACCAATTGGAGTGCTTGAGCTTATCCTTCTACCATATCTTGTTATACTAGAGGGAGCTGGCAGCAGAGCATTTTCAAAAGAGTATGTTCAACTTTTAGATTCACTTCTTCCCTTGGTCTACCAGATCATGAGTTTATTGATTTGCTAGGCCTCCTGCAAAACCCCAGTATTCTGGTAGGCTTTTCCTGAGTGGGCTGGTTTGAGTGTGGTACTGAAGAATTACAGGTGGACTGGGTGAATTGGGCAGAGTTTAATACTCCTGGTTAATGTGTTGTTTTTTAACGTTTTACATATATTAGACTTGGCAAAATAAATAATACGCTGGATATATGCCATTAGTTATATTGTTTAAATAGGTTTTGTGGGGGTTTTGTATATGTTTAAAACTGAGTACAGAGGTGTAAAACAGCATAACAGTATGAAAGGCAGACTTGGCTTCTGTGAACTAGACCTGGGTTCTGTGCTGACTATGACCCTTTGACACCCTGGATAAATCACATCTCTGTGCCTGAAGATGCTATCTAAAGTCAGTGCTATGAAAATGTATGTAAGTACTGCACTCCAGGCTAAACAACAGGTTTTCTAACAAAAATTAAGCAGGAAAAGAAACACCACTAGTATTATGATAAATATCAGCAGTGTTGGACTTTAAGAACATGTATGTTAAAATGGAAGTTCATGACAGAGAATATTTTAGCAAAGATTGATCTGGATATCTGCTGAAGAAGCACCTACGACACAGACAGCAACCTGTCTAAGACATGAATGCACGAACCCTGGAGGGGCCTAACCCATGGAGGACCTCGACAACAGCAAAACCAGTGTAGTTCTGCTTCAGAAGGCTGGGGCATTATGCCAAGAATCCACAACGAGATGCAGAGCTGGGCTTCCAGTGTCCTTGTGTGCAGTGAGTGTTTGGAGAATGAAATAACTTAGGAAGTGGATGGAACTGTAAGAGGAACTTGGACAGGGCCATTGGATCGACCACTCTACAGATACATCAGCCAATCCCTCCTGCGGAGCAGGCCCATAGTATTGGCTATGGAGGAGGAAAAATACTTTGCGTTTGACCCTTGCAGGCAATCCTACCATCTATCCAAATTTCTTGGTGTGTTAGCTGCACACACTAGTGAATTTCCTTTCGATTATTTAAGGCCTGAGCTTTTCACCAAATCACAAATAAGCAGAAAGCTTAGGAGATTAGACATTTTTCATGTCTTAGGATGATGACATTTCTTTTCATACATTAATCAAGACACGTAAATCATGTCACAAAGCTTTCACACACCACATCTCAATTAAATCAAAAAAATTTCATTCAGCTAATAATCCATATCTGACTTTATCTCAAAGCCAAGCTAAGAACTTGTGTATAAAGTATGAAACTTCATCTTTCAAACATACTGTTGCATCAGTGTAGTCAGAAATATCGCCAAATATGTTATAGAACCATGCACAGCACAATCAGTTGGGGAAAAAATTGGCTTCCAGCCTTAATTTAGAACATATTTCATTCCTTTGGATTAAGTCTCATCTATTTTTAAATGAATACTCACTCTTTTTAGGAAGGAAGAAAAGAAGTGAGTGGCAAGAGACCAAGAACATCTTTCTGCAGCAATGAACAAAATAGTGTTTTAATCAGGACTTTCTCTTTTGCCCACAAAAGAAAATAAATACCCTGGATTTTTTTCTGGTTTTGATCCGATCAGTTTTGACGCAAAATATCACATTGCAAGAGCTACAAATTTCCCAAATCCTTTTATATACATTTTTTCCCTTAACTTGGCTGTAACAGTATTAAAACCCTGCAGGATATGATAATACTGATTAATATCCCATAATTAAGGTGAAGGCAGACACAATTGTTTTCTAGCTTCATGACAGCATGGACCATTTGCTGTTTTTAAATGTATTGTTCATTTTTAAATTTTATTTTCAATATATATGCAGTGTATTTAGTTCAAAGCCATATGTAGTATTTTTATTATATACATTTAATTCATAGTGCACATTGCTGTCCAGATCGCAGATCCTGTTCCATATCTTTGAGGTGTTCCATTCATAAAGGTTCTTTTGGGGCCAGTTGAGGATTCTGTTTGCACTGTAAAGCCACCATAGCTGACTCTGTGCAACCTATTCCTGGTCTTCCCAGTGTAAAGTGTATTCTGGGGCCATGTTGGTAGGAAGGCCAGAGTGTGATATGTTCTGGGGATTCTAGGCTGACTGACTGACTCTTAGAGGCTGTTCCTGCCATCTCCCAAGAAGGGGGAGACAAAGGTATCAGAAAGCCATCTCTATACTACACACTTTTTTCAGGTGCACTAACTATACCCCAAGCACACCTGAGGATCAATGTGTTTTACATACACATGAGTAAAGGTAACATTATAAAGCCCTGTATGGAAATAAATATTTGACAAAAATTTCCCTGTACAGAAATTTCTCCAGAGGAGTAAGGAAGAATTAGAGGCCAGAAGCCAGAATCCCAAGATCCTATTACAGCAAATGCCAGAAGAGTGGAAGAAAGTTTTACAATAAATTCACCTTCAGATCTGACTTTTACAAACTACTCACTTGAGAAACTACAGAGGACAAGATGGATTCTATTACACTTAGGATCTCTAGGGTAGAAGATACTCCAGGGGAGAATATGTGGGGGAAAAACGTAAATCAACACTTGACCCTGCTCAGACGACAGCAGAAGAAATGGGAAACAGATAAGCGGAAAATGAATCATTGATTAAGACAATTTCTTTGTTGTAAAGAAAAGTGGAGACTTGGCAAATGAAATTAAGAGAAGGAGTTTCAGAATATTTAGGCTCCCTCCTGGTATAAAGGATCAAAAGACCTGAAAGGGGTGCAGTTATACTTTCCTTTTTTGTTTTCTTCTGAAATTTTTAAAAGAGAACTTTGATTCCATCCCTGAATGATTGAAGAAACCCTGTAGTCAGCATTATACAGCATATCAAAAGAAGAAGTTAAATGATGAGCCTTATAAATGGCTATTGGAATGATCAATTAAACCTTTGCTTTAACCCCTTCGAGCAATAAAGTAGCAATTAATGTTGGAAAACAGTATATATAATCAGAATAAGAAAATCCTTCCCCTGAATGATTGGTAGCATATGCAACTAGATGTTGTATTAGAGTGAATGATATAATGCTGGAGTACTTACATTATTCTATTTCCTTGATTTAAAAAGTCTGAAGGAGTTTGCAGAGAAACATATATTTCTCTTCTCACTAGCTGCTTATTTTGGCCAAGTACTTTATGGAATTATCACCCCAGTATAACACCCGTCCTTTACTTTTCAGATCAGTACTGACAGATATGATTTTTTTTAAGGTAGGAAGGTGAATAAAGGACGCGCTATATGTTTTGTAAATCTGATATCAATATTAAAATATATTATTTATTTGTATTTTTGAGGGAAGAGATAGGTGTTTTCAAGAAAGAGGATACTGCAGTGATCATTAATGCAAAATTGGACCTTGATGTAGCAGATGTTTCAACAGATGGTGGTTACTTCACAACTCTTTGTACCAGATTTTTTGAAAGAATGTGGTGAGGAACCTCTATATGTTTTTAACATTTGGTTTTCATTAGCCAACTGTACCTCACATGATGCTGTTTATCTCTTGAGGAGTGCTTGATGAATGCTACAGCTTGCAGCTTATGTTTGCTGTTTTTCTCTATTTTGGATTCTTCTGTTTTCTAGTCTACTATTTCACTTCAGCTGAGGTTATAGAAACATTAATAGCAACACCACAAGTAGATCTGTGTTGAGATTATGGGAGGAAGGATGGTTTAATGATTAGGTTCAATTCCCTGCTCAGCTACAGACTTTCTGTAAAACCCTGGGCAAGTCACTTAGTCTCTCTGTGCTTCAGTACCCCATTGGTACCATGGGGATAATAGCACTGTCCTGCCTCACCAAGGTATTGTGAAAATAGATACATTGCAGATTGAGAAGTACTGTGGTAATGGGGTACCTAAGCTTATCATTGAAAGCAGGCTGAAAGTCTCCCTATTTTACAGTTTGAACATCTTCATATTTAACACAGTAACTCTGCAAGGGCAATTGCATTTCCTATAATATTCTTTTGGTAAAAATTTACTAGCTTTCACAGAGGAATGATTTTAAAATATACTTTTGTCATTTCCCCTGAGAAGCTAAATATGTGGATGCTCCTGTACCTAAAGAACCATGGTCACTGCAAACTCCATACTTTCACATAGTTATCTCAGGGACTGGCCACTTTTTTAATGTCTGCAATCCAACATGAAAAAAGGTACTCTGCTTATTTGACATAACTTGCTACAGAACTTGAATCAGTTCACTTTCTGAAGCCAGTTGTGGTTTTCAGACACAACATAATAATAATACATAATGATTATTATCCCCCCCATTGTTAAAAAAACATATTTTACAAGCATAGATATGTACTTTATAAACCAATAGGTTTTGTTACTGTATTTATTTGCTTGATAAGAGGTGGGGCATTTTTTGCAAGAAAAGATTCAGAGTCATAAAGTAATTATAATTCTGTCAAGAAAAGGACAACAACAATGGCTATATTCCATAGTCATATCCCAGTATAATGTGACAGAGATTTATGTTACTCCATAGAGAATTTGAAATATATAAAAATATAAATTTCCATGAGAGTTTCTTAGGTAATCAAAAGTATTGTCTATTTTCCAAGGATGCAGGAAGTGACAATGAAGGATACCTATGCATGTTCATTGATATTTGGTTTGATCTATTCGATAAATGATGCAGCTGTTACCATCTACCATTTAATTTGTATTTAGCGACTTTCAAGGAAATATTTTAAATTATAGGTTGTAATAGTTTGTTGGCATAATACAATACTTTATATGGTATCAATTCACTTTATGGAGCTGTTATGAAGTTAACCTAGATACTGTAGTTACATTGAGAATATGGACTCAGTTTAGAATCAGATCTAGTTAGTGTACAATAGATGGTTTTCAGGTATGGGTTGTTTTATAAAATAGTATCGGGGGAGGGAGCCTAGTATATTACTAAGACTATGTTACTGAGGCCAGGTCGACACTACAAACATACGTCAGTATAACTACGTCGTTTAGGGGTGTGAAAGATCCACATCCCGAGTGATGCAGTTATACCGACTTAACCCCTGGTGTAGATAGCCCTATGTCTACAGGAGGCCTTCTGCCATCGACATAGGTACCACCTCTCATGGAGGTGGATTAACTATGCGGAAGGGAGAAGCTCTCCTGTTGGCATAGTAACATCTTCACTGAAGCACTACAGCAGAGCAGCTGCAGTGTTTTAAGTATAGACCTGCCCGGATGCTCATTTTATTTTCCAAGTTGTTACTAAGTTTTGTATTATGGGGATTATTATTGGTAACAGTGTACTATTCTGACTTGTTGTGATATTGTGTGTCACCACGGATACCCAAGGTGGTACAAGATGATGATTGTGCAAGACAAGCAAGGTAGGGTACCAGCCCCAAAAGAAGGGCATGAGGTTCTCTCTGGCAATGTTTAAATCTAGATTTAATCTAACTTTCTTAGTTGAACCCAAGCTACAACATTCAATTCTCAGTTTGGATTTTCAACAGAAGTTCTTGCAAAGTTCATGTGTGTTCGGATTTAGGGCCCTAAGCCCCTTGCAGAGAGATTGGTTCTAATTACAAAAATCAGATTCAGGTTTAGGTGCAGTTTTCTAAATCCCCATAATTCAGTGCTATTTGGATTTAATTTTCTGATTCTTGCCATCTCTATTTTATCATAATATTAATGATCAGAAGTGTAAACCATATTGGACAGATTGTAGTTTCTTGGGATGCTACTCACATTGTGGTCCTTTTGGGTGCCTTGATCAGATGATAGAGATTAGAAGTCTCCAAGATACAGTGGTTTTCATAGAATTATAGGACTGTAAGGGAACTCGAGAAGTCATCTAGTCCAATCCCCTGCACTGATGGAAGGACTAAGTACTATCTAGACCATACCTGACAGGTGTTTGTCTAACCTGATCTTAAAAATCTCCAGTGATGGAGATTCCACAACCTCCCTAGGCAATTTATTCCAGTGCTTCACCGGGTCTTCTGCAAATTTTTTCTTCAGTTTTGCTCCACATGGACTTAACTTGCCCAGTTTCCTTTGAGATCGTTGAGTGAAAGATGGTACATAAGTACACTTCGATTGATTTCCAGAGGCATAAATAGCAGTTAAGTGCCCAACTTTCAATGAACTCCAATGGGAGTAATGCTCTTCACTGTCATTTGTGCCATGGAAAATCTTCTCCAGTATTATTTATCTGAGTTGAGGTTTTCAAAAATAGGCACCTAACTCTATTTATATTTATATTTAGACATCTGTCTGATTTTCAGAAATTCTGAGAACCCAAGAGGTCCCATTGACTTCAGTCCAAAACACAGATGTCGGAGCCTAAGTTTAGGCTTCTATTTTTGACAAACTTGGCCCAACTTTTTATCATCCATTATTTTTTGTCATCAAGAATTTTCTCTATGTTGTCCTATATTCAACATTTAAACATTTGTATGTGTGCCCATTTTTCAGACATCTGGCAACATTGCATCAATAAAAACAATTAATTAAAAAACAATATTATATAAACGAATACTGTATAACAAAGACCTCTGCTTGTTACCAGCTGCTCTTTCTCCCTGCTGAGCCCCTATTCTCTGTTACAAAGGTCAGTCAAAGCTTGCAGGTTTCATACAGCCCTATAGTATTTAGGACATGCTGTCAAATACAAATTACAGGTAAGCTACGGAATATGAACAATGTTACTGAAAGCTGCAGCGTTTTAACTACCTGAATAGATAATTATACAGTGTCTGTTTTATCTTAAGGTCAAGGCTAAGGGGCTGTGAATGGATCTCAGATGGGGGGATTTAAAAATGGAATGATTTTTAAAAAATTGACTTTTTTCCGCCAAAGAACAAAGAGATTAAGTTATTCTTGAAGCCAGGGGAAGGGTACAAAACAAAATGGTCAATAGTAGAAATTCCTCAAAGATGGGAAAATGAGAAATATTTCCAAATAATATTGGTCTTGCCTTCAAAATCATGACCTCGCAATCTCATAGAACTCTCTTTTTAAATGTGGGGGAGGAGGAGAAGAGTGGAGTGGAAGGGATAGGAAAGGTAATCCTGAAGTTTTCAAATCTTGTAATACTCAAGGAACTCTCACTATTATAGATTCCTCAAAACGTAGGGCAGGTAGGGACCTTGAGAGATCATCTAGTTCAGCCCTGAACCCTGCACTGAGGCAGGACCATATATACTTAGATCATTCCTGACAGGTATTTCTCTAACCTCTCCTAACAACTTCCAATGATGAGAATTCCACAAACTCCCTTGGAAGCCTAATGCAGTACTTATCGATCCTTACAGTTGTACTGTGTCCTACCCCCTCCGCCCCCAGAATATCCAATGTAAGTCTCCCTTGCTGCTTAATCTCATTACTTCTTGTCCTACCTTCACGGAGACATGAAGAACACTTGATCAGCATCCATTTTATAAAAGCCCTTATTATATTTGAAAATGTATCAGGTCCCCCCTCAGTCTTGTTTTCTCAAGATTAAACATGCCCAGTATTTTTAACGTTTCCCCAAAGGTCTGTTTTTTAAAACCTTTTTATCATTTTTGTTGCGCTCCTCTGGACCTTCTCCAATTGGTCCACACCTTTCTTAAAGTGTGGCACACAGAACTGGAGAGAGTTCTCCAGCTGAGGCCTCACCAGTGCTGAATAGTGTCTCTTACATACAACATTGCTGTCAATACACCTGTCACAGTTTCAGGATTAACTGGACACTTGCCTTCCCCCCTTGTGGTCTTTCTTGAGGGCACCCGCTTATGGTTTCAGGTTTCCAATCCTGACCTCGTGGAGGCAGAGACCTGTGTCTTTCTCTCCCTCCAGACCAGAGGTTTAGGCTTGCAGTTCCTCAATACCTCACTGTGATTTCCCCAGCAGGTCTGACTAGGTTCAGCATCTGTGGTTAACTTTTCTCCAGGAGCTACAACAGTTTCTACCAGTTACTCACCAGCCTTATCAAAGCAAATACGTTTATTCTTAGGTCAAAAGCATTACATATATGTAAGTTCCTATATGCACTCTAAAAGCTTATCTGATGTCACCGCTCAATCTGATGGGGACCCTTGTAAGCCAAAGTCCTTCAAGCCCTTCTGCAAGGATTGCCTCTTTGGTCAGAAGGTCTTGTCTGCTTGCTGAATCAAAAGAAGGCCCTGACTCAGTTTAAATGCAGCTTTTTACGCCAAAAGCCCTTTCTTATTCTGTTGGTCTCTGGAAAACCTAGTTTGAACCAGTTTATGCAAGCGTCCCCAGGTATGGTACCTCTCTGGAAGTCTTTACAACCTGAGCGATTCACTTTAAATCACCATCCACTACTTTTAGTTCCTGAAGGAGCTATGGTAACATTCCCCCTCACTCTCTTTCCTCTCCCCTCCCCCCACCCCAAGTTGCATACAGTCCCTGGCCCACAGTGATACATAAGCCATTCATAAACATCATACAGTATGTATCCCCATAGATACTGCACAAGGTTGCAACGTATGTCACAACAACCTAGTATGATATTATTCTCTTTTGTAACTGCATCATATTGTTGACACATTCACTTTGTGATCCCCTATAATCCCCAAATCCTTTCCATCAGTACTATTGCCTAGCTAGTTATTCCCCATTTTGTAGTTATGCATTTAATTTTTCCTTCCGAAGTGTAGTACTTTGCACTTATTGTTATTGAATTTCATCCTGTTGATTTCAGACCAATCCACCAATTTATCAAGGGCATTTCAAATTCTAATTCTGTCCTCCAAAGTGCTTTCAACCCTACCAGCCTGGTGTCATCTGCAAATTGAATAAGCATACTTCCACTCCATTATCCAACTGATTTATGAAAATATTGAATAGTACTGGACCCCGGCGGGACCCGCTGGACACATTCCCCCAGTTTGAAAGTGTATCATTGATAACTATTCCTTGATTACTGTCCTTCAACCAGTTTTGCACCCACTATTTCACCTACCTGCACATGACTGAGCCATAGAAGATGGGCCAAGCACATACTTGGCTAAAATAATGTAGAAATGTGTTGTGGTTAATCTGAAGAGCAGAAATACACTATTTTTCTTCTTTGCCCAAGGAGTGACTCAGTTATAGGTCAGAAGAAGGAATGCGATCATGCCATCTAACAGAAGTAACAGTTTCAGCCAGAAATCGAGGCACTGGGACAGAGGTTGGGTGAGAAGCTGAGAGTTGATGAGGTAAGCAAGCTATATTTAGCAGGTGCCCCCATGAGACTGAACTCGGGCCAGTGGGCCATTCAGCCTAGGCATAAGGAGCATACAGAAGCCTGTGCAGTGACAACTAAAGCTGGGTGATTTTTTTTTCAATCACATTTAAGAAAAAAGGTGTAGAAAATTTTTGTTTCATTCAGCTTTTGTTTTCCAGTTAAATGAGTCTTTAAAAATGGTTTTCATTTGAGCTTTTTTCTCTTGTGCTTTCCTTCCCCTCTCCTCCTTTTCCCTCTCAGGGTGGGGAGGGAAAAAGGTAAAGAGGGAGAGAAAGGAGGCGGGGTAGAGGGTAACAACAAATTTAAAACCTTGGAGGCTTTTTTGGTTCTTGTTTCACCAAAAAGCAGAAAAACAAAAACAAACCAACAAATAAAAACCCTGCTAAACATTTCAAATGAAATGAGAATTTTTTATTTTGCTAAAAAATCACAGAAAATATAACATTTCTGAACAATTACTACTAAGATAAGTGTTTTATTGTTGACAACAAGAAAGTGACACAGCAGTCAGGACTACTTCTGGGTGCAGTGGGACATCCAGTGTCCATTCCTTTGGTGTCTTACCAGCACATACTTGGTATGTCCAGCTCTTGTGATTGTATTGCACGTTTCACAATATTTAACATTTTGCTTAAAGTCATGGCTCATGAAGTCAAGTGGCTATGTGACAACTTCAGCTCTCTCTCTCACATTTTTATTTTAAAGTAATTTTCTATCCCTCATGGTTCCAAAAAAAGCTTTGAAACCCTAAATCCTAAAGGTCCAAAAAACCAAAATGAAAATTCAAAAAGAACCTAAGTAATTATTTTTAAAAATCTCATGGTTTTGGGGGACTGGACTCAAGAGTTTTGAATACTTGGGTTCGCAATACTCCAAAGGACAAACAGGTACAATATCTGAGGAGACACACAAGGCAGGATTATTTTTATACCTCTTTATTGGACTGTCCCCTATGGTCCAAGTTAGGAACTACAATCTTGATTTTTTTTCATAGAATCATAGAATATCAGGGTTGGAAGGGACCTCAGGAGGTCATCTAATCCAACCCCTTGCTCAAAGCAGGACCAATCCCCAACTAAATCATTCCAGCCAGGGCTTTGTCAAGCCTGACCTTAAAAACCTCAAAGGAAGGAGATTCCACCACCTCCCTGGGTAACGCATTCCAGTGCTTCACCACCCTCCTAGTGAAAAAGGTTTTCCTAATATCCAACCTAAACCTCCCCCACTGCAACTTGAGACCATTACTCCTTGTTCTGTCATCTGCTACCACTGAGAACAGTCTAGATCCATCCTCTTTGGAATCCCCTTTCAGGTAGTTGAAAGCAACTATCAAATCTCCCCTCATTCTTCTCTTCTGCAGACTAAACAATCCCAGTTCCCTCAGCCTCTCCTCATAAATCATGTGTTCTAGTCCCCTAATCATTTTTGTTGCCCTCTGCTGAATGCTTTCCAGTTTTTCCACATCCTTCTTGTAGTGTGGGGCCCAAAACTGGACACAGTACTCCAGATGAGGCCTCACCAATGTTGAATAGAGGAGAACGATCACGTCCCTTGATCTGCTGGCAGTGCCCCTACTTATACATCCGAAAATGCCATTGGCCTTCTTGGCAACAAGGGCACACTGTTGACTCATATGCAGCTTCTCATTCACTGGAACCCCTAGGTCCTTTTCTGCAGAACTGCTGCCTAGCCATTCGGTCCCTAGTCTGTAGCGGTGCCTGGGATTCTTCCATCCTAAGTGCAGGACTCTGCACTTGTCCTTGTTGAACCTCATCAGATTTATTTTGGCCCAATCCTCTAATTTGTCTAGGGCCCTCTGTATCCTATCCCTACCCTCCAGCGTATCTACCATTCCTCCCAGTTTAGTGTCATCTGCAAACTTGCTGAGGGTGCAGTCCAAGCCATCCTCCAGATCATTAATGAAGATTTTGAACAAAACCAGTCCCAGGACCAACCCTTGGGGCACTCCGCTTGATACCAGCTGCCACTAGACATGGAGCCATTGATCACTACCCGTTGAGCCCGATGATCTAGCCAGCTTTCTATCCACCTTATAGTCCATTCATCCAGCGCGTACTTCTTTAACTTGCTGTCAAGAATACTATGGGAGACCGTATCAAAAGCTTTGTTAAAGTCAAGGAATAATACATCCACTGCTTTCCCCTCATCCACAGAGACAGTTATCTCATCATAGAAGGCAATTAGATTAGTCAGGCATGACTTGCCCTTGGTGAATCCATGCTGACTGTTCCTAATCACTTTCCTCTCCTCTAAGTGCTTCAGACTTGATTCCTTGAGGACCTGCTCCATGATTTTTCCAGGGACTGAGGTGAGGCTGACTGGCCTGTAGTTCCCTGGATCCTCCTTCTTCCCTTTTTAAAAGATGGGCACTACATTAGCCTTTTTCCAGTCGTCCGGGACCTCCCCCGATCGCCATGAGTTTTCAAAGATAATGGCCAATGGCTCTGCAATCACATCCACCAACTCCTTTAGCACTCTCGGATGCAGCGCATCCGGCCCCATGGACTTGTGCTTGTCCAGCTTTTCTAAATAGTTCAGAACCACTTCTTTCTCCACAGAGGGCTGTTCACCTCCTCCCCATGCTGTGCTGCCCAGTGCAGTCATAGAATCATAGAATCATAGAATATCAGGGTTGGAAGGGACCCCAGAAGGTCATCTAGTCCAACCCCCTGCTCAAAGCAGGACCAAGTCCCAGTTAAATCATCCCAGCCAGGGCTTTGTCAAGCCTGACCTTAAAAACCTGTAAGGAAGGAGATTCTACCACCTCCCTAGGTAACGCATTCCAGTGTTTCACCACCCTCTTAGTGAAAAAGTTTTTCCTAATATCCAATCTAAACCTCCCCCATTGCAACTTGAGACCATTACTCCTCGTTCTGTCATCTGCTACCATTGAGAACAGTCTAGAGCCATCCTCTTTGGAACCCCCTTTCAGGTAGTTGAAAGCAGCTATCAAATCCCCCCTCATTCTTCTCTTCTGCAGACTAAACAATCCCAGCTCCCTCAGCCTCTCCTCATAAGTC
This sequence comes from Chelonia mydas, assembly GCF_015237465.2. Lineage (NCBI taxonomy): Eukaryota > Metazoa > Chordata > Testudines > Cheloniidae > Chelonia > Chelonia mydas. Next base: position 75,998,844 of record NC_057850.1, on the reverse strand, counting down.
ATGTGCTCTAGACCCCTAATCATTTTTGTTGCCCTTCGCTGGACTCTTTCCAATTTATCCACATCCTTCTTGTAGTGTGGGGCCCAAAACTGGACACAGTACTCCAGATGAGGCCTCACCAGTGTCGAATAGAGGGGAACGATCACGTCCCTCGATCTGCTCGCTATGCCCCTACTTATACATCCCAAAATGCCATTGGCCTTCTTGGCAACAAGGGCACACTGCTGACTCATATCCAGCTTCTCGTCCACTGTCACCCCTAGGTCCTTTTCCGCAGAACTGCTGCCTAGCCATTCGGTCCCTAGTCTGTAGCGGTGCATTGGGTTCTTCCGTCCTAAGTGCAGGACCCTGCACTTATCCTTATTGAACCTCATCAGATTTCTTTTGGCCCAATCCTCCAATTTGTCTAGGTCCTTCTGTATCCTATCCCTCCCCTCCAGCGTATCTACCACTCCTCCCAGTTTAGTATCATCCGCAAATTTGCTGAGAGTGCAATCCACACCATCCTCCAGATCATTTATGAAGATATTGAACAAAACCGGCCCCAGGACCGACCCCTGGGGCACTCCACTTGACACCGGCTGCCAACTAGACATGGAGCCATTGATCACTACCCGTTGAGCCCGACAATCTAGCCAGCTTTCTACCCACCTTATAGTGCATTCATCCAGCCCATACTTCCTTAACTTGCTGACAAGAATGCTGTGGGAGACCGTGTCAAAAGCTTTGCTAAAGTCAAGAAACAATACATCCACTGCTTTCCCTTCATCCACAGAACCAGTAATCTCATCATAAAAGGCGATTAGATTAGTCAGGCATGACCTTCCCTTGGTGAATCCATGCTGACTGTTCCTGATCACTTTCCTCTCCTCTAAGTGCTTCAGGATTGATTCTTTGAGGACCTGCTCCATGATTTTTCCAGGGACTGAGGTGAGGCTGACTGGCCTGTAGTTCCCAGGATCCTCCTTCTTCCCTTTTTTAAAGATGGGCACTACATTAGCCTTTTTCCAGTCATCCGGGACTTCCCCCGTTCGCCACGAGTTTTCAAAGATAATGGCCAAGGGCTCTGCAATCACAGCCGCCAATTCCTTCAGCACTCTCGGATGCAATTCGTCCGGCCCCATGGACTTGTGCACGTCCAGCTTTTCTAAATAGTCCCTAACCACCTCTATCTCTACAGAGGGCTGGCCATCTCTTCCCCATTTTGTGATGCCCAGCGCAGCAGTCTGGGAGCTGACCTTGCTAGTGAAAACAGAGGCAAAAAAAGCATTGAGTACATTAGCTTTTTCCACATCCTCTGTCACTAGGTTGCCTCCCTCATTCAGTAAGGGGCCCACACTTTCCTTGGCTTTCTTCTTGTTGCCAACATACCTGAAGAAACCCTTCTTGTTACTCTTGACATCTCTTGCTAGCTGCAGCTCCAGGTGCGATTTGGCCCTCCTGATATCTTTCCTACATGCCCGAGCAATATTTTTATACTCTTCCCTGGTCATATGTCCAACCTTCCACTTCTTGTAAGCTTCTTTTTTATGTTTAAGATCCGCTAGGATTTCACCATTAAGCCAAGCTGGTCGCCTGCCATATTTACTATTCTTTCGACTCAGTCGTCTGGGAGCTGACTTTGTGAAGACAGAGGCAAAAAAAGCATTGAGTACATTATCTTTTTTCACATCCTCTGTCACTAGGTTGCCTCCCTCAGTAAGGGGCCTATGCTTTCCTTGACTTTCTTCTTGTTGCTAACATACCTGAAGAAACCCTTCTTGTTACTCTTAACATCTCTTGCTAGCTGCAACTCCAAGTGTGTTTTGGCCTTCCTGATTTCACTCCTGCATGCCTGAGCAATATTTTTATACTCCTCCCTGATCATTTGTCCAATCTTCCACTTCTTGTAAGCTTCTTTTTTGTGTTTAAGATCAGCAAGGATTTCACTGTTAAGTCAAGCTGGTCGCGTGGCATATTTACTATTCTTTCTACACATCAGGATGATTTGTTCCTGTAACCTCAATAAGGATTCTTTAAAATACAGCCAGCTCTCCTAGACTCCTTTCCCCCTCATGTTATTCTCCCAGGGGATCATGCCCATCAGTTCCCTGAGGGAGTCCGAGTCTGCTTTTCTGAAGTCCAGGGTCTGAATTCTGCTGCTCTCCTTTCTTCCTTGTGTCAGGATCCTGAACTCGACCATCTCTTGGTCACTCCCTCCCAGGTTCCCATCCACTTTTACCTAGGATTTTTGCACCCTTCCCTTTTGGCAAGCTGTACTACATATTTCTTTCTTCTGTAGGTGAGTACTATTGAAAATCTTTCAGGGGCTACAGCCTTAGTGTTTAACACATGAAGCACTTTGACTGCTTTCCCCCGAACTCAGAATACGCCTGGAATACTAAGTAGTCTCTTAAAATATTTTGTATACAACAGCACTCCACTGACTCCCTTGCAGGGGGCTAACAAATTACTTTATTTATTGGAAATTAAATTATAAAATCATGCCATAACCACCCCCTCTGATGTACTCTGTAACTGTTATTTGGTTTGACAAGCTGGATGAAGGGGAGTAAGCACATATTTCACAGTTGTGTTTTTTTCTTTATTTTGATATATTATATCACTTGGGAATTCCACTTTAAGGCATTATAATAAGGACACACCCTAGCAGATGGTTGTTCCACATTTACTTCCAATTTTCTCTTCCTCACAAAATATAAAAGGAGTTATAAGTGAAGCCCTTTGGTGTAATCACTTCAATTACACAATCTTAGCTTTAGCACACCAAAGTCTGGAGTCTCAATTGCCTTATACTGGTAATTTTTTTTTCTTTATTAAGGAGTTTAATAGAATACAAATACTTCAATGATCTTGGATTTTTTCCTCCATTAATATTAGCACCTCCTCTGTGGATTCCTTTCTTGAACCTAGTGAAGATCTGTCTTCTCCTTTATCAGTTATGCCTCTTGATTTATCAGCTGGTCTAGAATTGTTCCCCAGGGATTAAATTCTTCTATGGTTGCAAAGATTTCAACTGAAATAAGAATACCACATTCTTAACTTCAGTATTCGAGCATCACTTCATTTCCAGTAATAGGAAGGGTTGAAATTTTCATTTTATTTTTGAATTTATTAATGAATTTAGTACTCATGAAAGTGAAAAATTAATAGCAATGACTACAGATTGTAATAATAACCACTGAGTCAGTGGCTTCTGTTCCCTGCCATCTGAGAGAACTTTCAGCTTTTCAGATTGTGAGATATGTTGTAGAATTGGAGGCAAGAGATAAAGACAAGTATCTTATTAGCACTCCTGTGTGTTAGTCCTTTATTACACTTTGCCACAAGAAAATGTAAGACCTCATTCTCTTCCTATCTTCACCAGTGTAATTCCACTGATTTTACCAGAGCTACCCCTGGTTGATACTTATCATGGATGAGTTTACTCTCCCCCTTATGTCTTTGGCAAAGATAGAGCAAATGAAACCAGTTAAACTCACCTGGCTGGAAAGGAACCTGACGGGAAACTGGACAAGTTAGCAGTAGCACTTCCAGAAAATGGCATTGTAAAGTAATCAGAGAGGGTCACCCCGCTCCGGCACTGAAGGGGTTAAAACAGCCCTGGGAAAGGGCTGCACCAGTGGCAGCCAATAGGGTAGGCTGGTTGGGAAGGCAGTCACAGCTGGGGCCATACCCCAATCAGGCCACACCCGGTCCTGTTATAAGGGCTCAGGGAGGAGCTGGATTACTCTCTCTCTTGCAGGAGAAGGACCTGGCTGCCTGAAAGATAAGGGTACCTGGAGTGGAGCAGGGCTGGGCAAAGGTCAGAAGAGCTGGGGAGCTCCAGCCTGGCTACTCCCCAGGCTGTAGGCCTTGATAGAGGCCTATACAGATATGGGTGCTGGGAAGAGCTTCCCAGGGTTAGGCAAAGGCAGCTGGTCCAACCTCTTTGCTAATGATGAGTGGTTTACAGACTGCAGTCTGCCCCAGTGAGCAGTGGGGCTAGATGGTGACTGGCAGTAGCCACTGAGGCAAGGTGGGGTTAGAGGGTTGGGGGTTCCCTGGAAGGGGAGACCCAGAGTCAGGGGACACTGCCAGGGGGCAGCACCCCAAGGTAAAGGGTAAGGGTCCAGGAGGAACATGGAGGGCCAGTGGCAGGCAAGACACTGGCCTGAAAAGGGCGCTCCTTAGGCTGGAGAGCTAATTCCAAGGACAACCAGCAGGAGGTGCCGAGCCAGTGAGTCATCACTTCACTACAGCAAGGCATCAGTCCTAAAGTACTACAACTATGCAGAACAGCTGGAGACATGGTATGATGCCCCAAAAGGAGGCCTAGGAGCAGCACTGGTGCAAAGGCACCAGCCTATAGCATTTGCTAGTAGTCTTGTCAGACACAGAAAAGTATATTCTCATGTAGAAAAGGAACTATTGGCTGTGCTCAGGAGCTTTAGTGATAATCTCTAGTCAATTGCTCTCCGTATCATCATGCAAAACTGCTAGGCCCTTAACTGCTTAGACTAAAATAATTATCTACATAAAGTATGCTTGACAGTTAAGCTTGAGAAATGGGATAATTTAGAATATTTTAGAAGGGTGATACATTTCCAATCACTTTATCAGCTACATCATGTCTTAGAAGCACTATCTACTGTTAATCTGTGTAAATCACACTAGATATGTGCTATGTATGTGCATATTTGCATGTACATGCCGTATCTTGGGAAGTTTCACATTCCATCTCTCTTCATAAGTAGTACCCTGTGCAACTCCTCTGTCTCTCTAGATAAATGGATATCTGCTCTCTTAATTTTTGTCAACAGTCTTTGTAGAAATATTTTAATACAATTTTTTCATATTCTAAAAAGGAATGAGGATTTATCCCTCATAATTGTTTCATGCACCATAAGCGGATGTGAAGGGGTCAGCTCACTGCTGGTGCATCCTCCTTGCATGGCATGGCAGCGCTCTCTCTGCTGTGGTCTGCTGCCACTGACTGCTCAGCCTCTACAGTGGCCTGCCTCTTCCTGTGACTTGGCCCTCTGGCCAGATTACTTCAAAGTTTCTCCCCTTTCAGGGTAGTCTATAAACAAAATACAAGGGAAGTTAACACAAATAAACTGAGTTAGTAAGAGAGAGCAAGGAATGATTCCCTCTCTGGGTGTTTCAGGATCTGGCCCTCCCTGACCTCAGGGAGGGGTCATCAGGCAGTGGTTGTCAGGCAAGTTCCTGTCTTACCTCGGCCATTTCCTAGGGTTTGCCAATTTTGACTGGATGTATTCCTGGAGATTTCATCACATGACATAATCTTTAATTAAAGATTAATCTTTAATTCCTGGAGATGCCAGGTCAATCCTGGAGGGTTGGCAACCCTACCCTTTCCTCAGGAGCAGACGGTTGAAGGTCTGTTCTCTTTCCTGGTCTGCCCACATGACAAGTAAGTTGCTCTGCATCCCCTTTATCTCCTTCTCCAGCCTGTGCATGCCTTGCAGGTGTGGCAGGGCACAGCTGGCTGAGCCCAGAACAGTTCCTTAACCTGTGTTGTCCAGTGTGGGGTTTGTATACCCCATTGCAGCTGGGTAATAATATGGGAGGATTACATGTATTTAAGATTTTATTAAGAGAATGTTAACAGAGGTGTTATAAATGAAGCTAGCATTCAAGCCATATGCACACAGACTAACTTCCTGGGCCTCCACCAAACTCCTGCAATCTGTGCCGTTCCTGCCAAATACCATACAAGTTGATATATCTTTCCTTGCAATGATTAGTTGTCGTTGTTGTGTCTTTGATTCAAGCATTTGCTGGGTCAAAAGTTATTAGTACATAGCTCATCAATGGGAAATGGCCTTTACCACCATCCCATTATGGCCTCTTAGACATCATAGCCCTTCAAATCAATCTCCTGCTTGTTTGTGTTTCACTGTTGGTGAGGGATTTTTTTCCACCCTATTGTTGCCTTCATTCTGTTAGGTGGTGAACTGTTAGTTTTCTATATTGCTCATATAACTGATTTTTAACTCTCCTACATCAGGCCAGCTGATGGTTGAGGCTCTTTCTATGTCCTTCTGATCTTAGCCTAGGCCCTGTCTGCCTGGGTGTGCTGGCTATCTGCAGTTGTCTTCAGTTTGTTCTCCACCACTGTCTTGAGTCTGTAGCAACCTCATATGACCTGTATTATTGAAATTTGGACCTTTCTTTATAAGCAATTATTATTTGTTGTCATTGCTTTATGTGACTATTTGATGGACCTGCTCACCTCTGGACAGTAGGCTCATGCCCTTGATTCCATTGTTGTAATGGGCTACCTGCTTAGCTTGGTGTTCTTTTAATTGCTTCTGTGTATTGTCTGTTCCTCCACTGGGCTGCAGCAGACTACCCTTCCTAGGAAGCAGAGGCTTAGTTCTGTGACCTATCAGTGTCTGTGCTAGGCTACTATCTAGTCCCTGGAAGAGTTTATTTTGATAGTCCAACATTACCAGGTAGAGATCCTTTCTGGTCTATTTTGCCTTTGCCATCAGTCTTTATTGCTGATTCTGCCATTACTTTTTGGGTAGCCCGGGAAGATGTCTTCTGTTAAAATTCCCATTTGTTGCTGGATCACTGGAATTTCACTGCACTGTTCTGTGGCCCATTGTCTGAGCATGGCATGTCAGGTACATCAGACCTTGCAAAATGTGCTTTGTTTCTTGATTATAGTTTTAGCCTGAACATCCTATAGATATTTCAGTTTCTGAGAGGTGGACTAATACTCTACTTTGATGATATAGTTCCTGTGATTAAAAGTGAACAGTTCTGTGTCTACCTTTTCCCAGGGTCAGCATGGAATTTCATAGAATCGTAGAACTGGAAGGGACTATGAGGCTGTAAAGGCTGTTGTCATTCAGTATACTTGTAGGGCTGGGCTGTGTGAGGCCTGGGTACACTGGTCAGCTCCAAGTTGCAGTAAGGAGACAGATATTGAAGTTGAGGTTGAGCTGGCTTAGGATACCAGTAGTCAGAGCCAGGCACTAGGTTACAGACAGCAGGTAAGTAGAGAGTTGGAGACAAACCAGTCAGAAGCCAGGATCCACAGCAAAGCAAGGTCCAGTTTGGAAGCGAGCAGACAGTCTGTGTTGCTCAGACATCTCCCCCTTTTGGCTTTCTGGTTTATATATCAGCATGAGCCAATCAGTGAGCTGCAGAGGTTCCATTCAGGAACTGCTGGGAGGTACTTCCTGCAGTCTCTAACTTCATAGGGTCCTCTAGCAAAAACCCAGCCTAAGCTTCCAATAGCAATGTAGAAGCACTGGCAGCCTAGGACCCCCCATGATCCCATGTCCTAGTTCTGCAGGTTCTTACAACGCTCTTTGCACACCTCACACTGTTTCATGTATATTCTTAATTCTTATCCATTAGCTAATGGATACTTTCACTGCGTTATCTCAGGCATGCTTCTATACACGGGAGTGAAGTGTGTATCCATCTCATGAGGGTAACTTTTAAGTCTATTGGGTTTTCTGTCTGATTCCCTTTAAATAAAATCCTGTCTTTAATATCCCCTACCGTGTGAGGAATGAGTTATGTAATTTCCGGTGGCAGTTGTTCCTTGTGATCTGTCCGATCCTGGAACATTAATTGTTTTACTATTGTCTGTGGCACCCCATCCTGTTTTGTGCTTTGGATTGTCTGGAGCCTCCCATCTGAGATGAAAAGGTATTGCAGCATGTTGATAGTCGGTCTCCTGTTCCACAAAGCTATCTATTTTTGTATGCTGGAAGGTATGCTGTGCCGAGTATATCTGCCTCCTCTTGTGACTTTCAGGGGAGTACCTTATCCTCACAACATAGTGCTAGCTTCTCAGCATGCACTGTAGTCCCTTGGGTGCACTCAGCTGTGACTTCTTCATGCTTTCGAATGGCTTGTGATCAGACTTCATGTCCAATTTGTACCCAAAAGATGAACTGATGGAATCATTCCAGTCCAACAGTGCTTTCAAATTATGTTGTAGGGCTGCTGATTTTAGAATGTCTGTGATTCTGGAAATATCCTCAGGAATATTCATTCCCTAGGTAAAGGACCAAATTTGTGAACAAACCTCTGTACAAAGAGATCAAATTCTTGGTCTTTTTTTTTTTAAAAAGGTCAGCATGACACATTATCCATACATTTGGACAGCATATGCCTTTATATTAAGTGTAATATAAATTATAATGTCTGGATTATTGCAGAATTACAGTAAATCCTCTTGCTAATTTGGAGCAATTACAATTCCATATCATTAGGAGATCTGTTCTGAGATCCACTTATCAAACTTGTTCAGTTTTTTTTATTTATCCCAAACTTATTAAATGCATGCTTGCAAGATGGTGGTTAATTTTTGATGTTCTAACTAAGAAGAGAGACTTTTGGGTTACTTTCATTACGGATTTATTGACATACCCTTTGGGAATGTCAAGGAGAGAGCTGGGAAAATATTCACCAATATTTTTAAGCATATTTGGATTATCTTTTAAGTTGCATACCTTCACAACTTTCTGTGTTAATTTTTGTCACAGCCATTCATAAAAATGAATTCAACTTTGCATAAATAAAGAGGAATGGCCCGCCTTAATTTCTCTAAAATAAGATGTTCAAAACTTGTACACATAATTAATTTGGAACCATTGTAAAGATGTAATTAATCTGGGAAGCTAAAGCCATTTTGATTCAGCTTTTTTCCAGTTATGAAAAACTAAGAGGGGACCAGCTGCTGATAGCCTCCTGAATTATATTCTTCCTAAATCTCCCACTGAGAGTAATTGTTTCTTGCAGGTCAGCCATGTATGTCACTTCTAAGTTGTTGATATCATTAAGCTTCCATCTGAAATTGAATCTAGAAAGGCAGTTATGAAAATAGAATTTACTTAGGAGTAAGAATTCAGATTTTTTGGTAGTTCATCATATAACCATGGAAACTGGAAAATGTGTTAATCATAGAATCACAGAAGTCAGAGATGGAAAAGAGTAACAGCCCATCACCTTGTCAATAATTGACTAAAGTTGAACAGAGGGTTTGAATATACCAAATCTGTAGGTATGGATAATTTGCATTGGGTTGACTCAATTTTGATGCCAGCTCAGTGGCTAATATTTCTGGCAGCAATAATGAGAGGTTCTAGAGGTAATTTAAGAAGAGAGTGAATATGAACCTCCTCTGTTAGGAAGAACTGGAAGAAGTCCCTTTACTGATTATTTGTGACAAGGCTGGAATATATTATAAAAATGGGGAAGGAGCTAGGCTGATTTACTCCATGAATTCCACCAAGCAAATGGCATTTTGGCTCTGCAGAAAGTCTGGCAGTAGCAGAGCACTGCTGTTCAAGGTATTCACAAGACCCCAATCTGTTGGAGGGCCTTGAACCACCTGGTGCTGCCCCAAAGTTAGGCAGGGCTAGATCATACAAGAAATAGACTGATTCAGTTGCTCCCCTGGGCAGCCTGTGGTGATCTTGCTCTGTGGAGCTTCAGCAAGGTTGTAAAGCTGCCCTCGCCTGTTAGAATTCTTGTGACATTGAAGCTATGATACCGCTCCCTATTCTTCCCTGGGATGTATACTACCCACCTTGTGTACATGCATATGAACTATGTAAATCAGGAAATCTCTAATATAAATTAGAACAATGGATCTGTGTACAATCACAGAAATGCAGAGCTCAAAGGGATTTCAAGATCAAGAGGTCATCTAGTCCAGTCCTCTGCACTGAGGCAGTAAACCTAGACCATCCCTGACAGGTGTTTGTCTAACCTATTCTTTAAATCTCCAATGAGAAGGATGCCACAACCTCCTAGGAAGCCCATGGTAGTGCTTAACTATCCTTAGATTTAGAAAGCTTTCCTAGTATCGAAACTAAATCTCCCTTGCTGCAGTAAGTAAGAAGTAAGCCCATTACTTCTACCTTCAGTGGACATGGAGAACAATCAATCACCATCCTCTTTATAACAGCCCTTAATATGTTTGAAGACTTATTAGGTCCCCCCTCAGTCGTCTTTTCTCAAGACTAAACATGCCTAGTATTTGTAACCTTCCTCATAGGTCAGGTTTTCTAAACTTTTTATCATATTTGTTGCTCTCCTCTGGACTCTCTCCAGGTGGTCGACATCTTTCTTAAAGTGTGGCACCCAGAATTGGACAATACTCCAACTGAGGCCTCACCAGTGCTGAGCAGAATGGGGCCATTACCTCCCCTGGCTAACATACAACACTCTATTAATAAACCCCAGAGTGATATTAGCCTTTTTTGCAACTGTCTCACATTGCTGACTCATTCATAACCTATTTGTGATCCACTATAACCTCAAATCCTTTTACATAGTACTACTGCCTAGCCAGTTATTCCCCATTTTGTAGTTGTGCATTTGGGATTTTGTCTTCCTAAGTAGTACTTTGCACTTATCTTTAGTGAATTTCATCTTGTTGATTTCTGACCTTGACAAACTGGAGAATCAGCCATTTTGAGTTTTAATCCTGTCTTTTAAACTGCTAGCAACTCTTCTCAGCTTGGGGTCATCTTCCGATTTAATAAGCATACTCTTCATTCCATTATCCAAGCCAACTCATTAATTAAAATATTGGCTAGCATCAGATCCAGAACAGACAACTGTGGGACCCCATATGATATGCCTCCCCCCACCTCCCACAGGTAATGCTGCATTACAATTTTCTGCATATGAATATATAGCAAATTATGTTACAAGCCACAGTGTATTCCAATTATTTTTAACATTAAAATTTCAGATCAGATTCTCAGCTACTGTAAACCAATGTAGCTGCATTGGTGTCAATAGACCTACTCCAGTTTACAACAGCTCAAAATCTGGCCCTAAATATGTATACACAATTTAAGTTTGATTGACAAGAGCTGGTGGTTCTTGATTTGGACAAATTAGCCAAGAAGTGTAAACATATGGGCTAAAACTGTAATCATTTTAATAGTCAAAACTAAACCTTTACATTTAATGCTGTTCAGATTAATGGAATGATAGCATGCTTCCTTCTGGTGATACATTGCTTCAATCTCTCAAAGGTATAGCCAATTTTCAGGAAACCCAAAATGCTACAGGTCTCTGGGTGTAAAAATAAGCATGTGCCATATTATATAGAATACAACAAGTTGGGGGGGAAAAAAAGAACGTGAACATAATACCCTACCAATTGGGTAACACTTTCGATCCAAGAGATTTGAACAGTACTTTGCCAAGGGCATCCTTTCATCCACAAAGTAAATGTCTACTTCTGGGGTGAAAGTTGGCCGCTGTTCTCCTTCAGCCCTGCCTTCCGCTCTCCTGCCTTCAGCCCTCTCTAGCCCATAGCTCTGGCTCAGGAACTCCAGCCAGAAAACACCTCTTGCTGTGCTCCTGCCTTCAGCCTTCTACCAACTTCTACTTCTTCCCAGGACTCCTCCAATCCCCTGATCTCTGGCAGCTCTCACCTATGCTTCCTGACTAAACCGGTCCTCTGACTCACTAGGATTTCTCTCCAAGTATCTCTCATAAAAGAAGCTGGATATGAGTCAGTGTGCCCCTGTTGCCAAGAAGGCCAATGGCATTTTGGGCTGTGGAAGTAGGGGCATTGCCAGCATATCGAGGGACGTGATCATTTGCCTCTATTCGACATTGGTGAGGCCTCATCTGGAGTACTGTGTCCAGTTTTGGGCCCCACACTACAAGAAGGATGTGGAAAAATTGGAAAGCATCCAGCGGAGGGCAACAAAAATGATTAGGGGACTAGAACACATGAGTTATGAGGAGAGGCTGAGGGAACTGGGGATGTTTAGTCTATGGAAGAGAAGAATGAGGGGGGATTTGATAGCTGCTTTCAACTACCTGAAAGGGGGTTCCAAAGAGGATGCATCTAGACTGTTCTCAGTGGTAGCAGATGACAAAACAAGGAGTAATGGTCTCAAGTTGCAGTGGGGGAGGTTTAGGCTGGATATTAGGAAAAACTTTTTCACTAGGAGGGTGGTGAAACACTGGAATGCGTTACCTAGGGAGGTGGTGGAATCTCCTTCCTTAGAAGTTTTTAAGCTCAGGCTTGAGAAAGCCCTGGCTGGGATGATTTAATTGGGGATTGGTCCTGCTTTGAGCAGGGGGTTGGACTAGATGACCTCTGAGGTCCCTTCCAACCCTGATATTCTATGAAATCTCCCTTCCCTGGGTTTCTCCTTCACTGATCCTTTATAGCCCCCAGGTGCTCCCAGGCCCTCTTCATTGACCTGCTCTGGCACAGGGGATCTGGACATACATCATTTGTTGAGGCCTGCCACCTTGTGAGAGTCCAATACCTCTTTCTGCAGCTTCTAGGATTTTCTTGGAGATTTCATTTCAAAGTGGTAGCCCTGCTTGGCTGAGATGATCAGTCAAGATGACAATCAAAGTCTAGATGGATTCTGTGGATGTATGTATTTCTACTGAAATGTAACTATTAATGAAATAGTTCTAGGAATTATGTGACCTCAAATCTTTGAGTCGGTGGTGACCAAAATCTACAGAATTAAAGAGACAACACAAACCCAATGAAATATTGTAAACATTAGACAGTCAGTGTCTCTTAAAATGTCTGCCATTGAAAGTAATGGATTTTATTTGCTTTTAAATTGTGTTGTGCAGGACATGAATCAATAACGCTACTGTCCATTAAATCAAAACTGTTTTTGCTGTCTGGTATTGGTGTCAATTTACCCATTTTATTACTCCCTTCTTCTCACTGGCTTCAATAATTGACCGCCAAAAGTGCAGCATTTAGGAAAGCTTTTCACAGTTGGCATCAGGAAACAGAGTTCCTGAGCTCATTTCATTTGTGTCTCTTGAAAGCCTGCAGTCAAGTCATGCCTCTTCAGCATGAAGCTCCAAGGAATTACACAAAGCTCTAAGAGAAAAGGAAAGCTAAAAGAGTTAGAAAAAGCAAGAGGGACTAGAAGGGGATACAAGCAACACAAATAGCAGACAGCTTAAGCTTCAAAGAAGAAGACATGGAATCTTGCGGTACGTATAGAAATCAAAAGAGAAACAAAAGGTAACATTTTGGTGCTTACCTAACCTTCAAGAGTCTACAGGGGCATGAAAAAAGTGCTTAAAGCTATGCTTGCCTCTGAGATTTCAGCTTGTTTGAAAGGTGTTGATTGAGATGAATAATAAGGATGTCCTTTCAGGACCCAATTTCCACCTATCAATCAGGTAAAAAAATCTCTTATTTTTTATCATGGATTTAGTCAAACATGTAATTAGCTTCCCCCCCTCTAATGTTTCAATCAGCTTATGCTGTGTGATGTGTCTGCACTGCTGTCAGACATTCAAGTCTCTTTAATAAAAAGTGGCCCTAGGACATTTGTCTTTTACCCATAAAATGCCCAGGATACCTGTCTTTTGAAACACTTAGCTTTTATATATAATACCTTCCTTTGTCTCGTGGAAAACAGAACTTGTTCCTTTCTGCATGTTGCCATAATATATTCTGATCAGTGGAATTTATGTGTCATTTTCAATACAGTAGCAGGGCACCATGAGGTTTGCAGCTGGCACCAAAAAACCATTTTCCTGTTAGTGTTCCCTGATGGGAATGACATACTGTGTACTCTTCAATACAATCACTGAATTACAGTAGATGTGTAGAGGCCATTTCTTTTCCCATTGCAGTCAATGGAAAAACACACATTAACTGTAATTGGAACAGGATCAGCCCCATAGCAAAAAATACTCCAGGTACCGGTAGTGGAAAATAAATCAACAAACCTGACCTCAAATCACCTATAGTGACACAAATGGATTAATAAAATGATCCAGTCGAAGGCCAAGCCACTGATAGTCCTGTTAAGGATTATCAGGGACAGTGATAACACAGGATACCTGTTTGTGCTTCATCTTCAACTTATTCAAATTCTGTGCACATTTGCAGAAGAAAACTTTGGAAGCCTTTTTTTCCTTTTCACCACAGAGAAATATGGTAGAAATATGGCTAAATTAAGTGCTTATTCTAAAGATTATACTTATAACTTTTAAAGAATTTATTCAGTTGTGGGTCACACAGTGACTAACCACATTCAGTTAGCGATCCCCTTATAAAATATTCTGACAATATCAGGATGTTGCCTTATAACGTTTCATTTTTCTGTCTGAATCCTCTATATGATTATATGTATGTTTTCTTGAATTTATCCAAATCCTTGGTCTAGAAATTGGGCTGGAAATTCACAGGAGTAAGTTTTCTCATTAGACTTCTGCTGTTTTATGGTTCAGGCTCAGTCAAATGTTGTGTGAGAACACTGTTTACCACATTATTTCAGTACTTATGCTTATGGGGGACTGATGCAAAGCCCATTGAAGTCACTGAAAATCTCCTACTGAGTTAAGTGGGCTTTTGATCAGGCCCATGTACCTGACTAAATCTAGGAAGCCCAACCAACTAATCAAACAAAAAAAGAATTAGCAAGCAACTTTATAATTTGTCTCTGTATGTGAGGAAGCAACAGCATTGTAACAATGCATTGGACCAAAATCCTGAAGTTATTACTTAGTTTTTACACAGTCCCAAATTGCTGGCAGAACTCCTCTTGAATGTTATGGAAGTTTTGTCAGCAAGGACTACAAGGTTTGAGTCATTGGTTATGAGCTCCCACCATCTGTTTTCCCAGAAAACGTATAACACTTAAAAATAGCAAATATATGTAGGAAAATTTAGCACAATGTGCTGTCTAATATAATTTTAGTTTTTGCAAGAGTTTCTGGCCTAATCTCAAGAAGTTTTCTTTTCAGGATGAGCTCAGAAAAGTACTCAGCAATTTGGATGTTTACCTGGGACTTTTGTAAGAAGAGATTTTTCTCTTCTGTTACTGTATAGTCTCCTTCCAGTCTTGTTAGAAAGGCAACCAGTATTCACAGAACCATGAAATGCAGGGGATTCATTTTTTAAAAAACTCAGGATATAGAATTAACAATTCCCCAAAACAATAGAAGTTTGTTTTGGATCAAACTGTAGTTTGTTTTGAGTTTTGTTTCTGGGTTTGTGGGTTGAGGGCTTTCTTTTCATCTCTCTATCCCTCACCATCACTTTCTGAACAGCCTTCACATTCTGTGCCTATTTTCCTGATACACTGAATTCTTAATGAACACTTGTGTTTGCTAACATCTACCTGTGCGCGCACATCCTACAATGCTTAATCATGGTACACATGGTATATTGAGTATTTTTGGTTCTGTTTTGGTGTTTCTTCTTTTTATGCTTTTTTAATCCATTGGGAATAAAGAACAGAAGTTGTACTATTACAAAGGGTTTATAAAGCAAAATGCAAAGGGCCTGAAACCAACAGCACTCTGCAGAATAAGGTACTATTCAATGGGCCATAGTTTCAGCTGATATAAATCAGTGTGATTCCATTTCCCAATGTGAGCACCCATGGCTGATTTTGAGTCTTTGGGCACACATATCAGGGTTGACACATGAGCATCTGAAGTTGAATGTATTGAAACTTGGGTCTTCCCCATCAAGTTTATAGCTGGATGGAGTAGGTTTAATAAGAAATACAATGGCTTATAGCATGGAAAATACTCAAGGGGCAACTTTTTGATAATTCTGCCATTGACAGAAAAAAGCCACCAGGCAGAGGGATTTGAACAGCCAGCAACTTTGCTGTAAGAAAGAGGGTGGATGACTCCTCTCTATGATTGTGTTGTCTCATTGGAATTCCCTGTTCACTTTTCTCATGGCATTCCTGATAACCTTGAGAAGCAGTGATGACTGACATCCAGCCACTCTGGTCTCCCCTGTGCTGAATCAGTCTGCTTTTTTGGTCTGACTTTAGCATGCTCCACTGAGTTTCAGTAAACATGTCTGTTTATGAGCCTAGCAAACCTGGAGAATGCTTTGAAACTGAGCCCAAAGGAATTTCACCTCAGCTCAGAGTTCCGTACAAGGGGCTCTCATACTTTTTCCATTCATGAACTTCAACCACCTACCTTTTCCCTCCTGAGATGACACATCCTAGACTACTTTTCATAGAAAACAACAAAAATTGCAGGTCTCTTGATGCTATCTGCCCCATAAATTAGGACTCTCATTGTCTCAGTCACCCACCTGTGTTGCTTTACTGCTCCCATTCTCTGTCCCTCTCACCCTGGTGCCCTACTGCAGCCCCGGGTCCTCACTTTTTCCTCTAACCTCTCACTGCTGCCCTCATCTTCCTCACTCAGTTCTCTCACTGCTCTTCCTATTCTCAAACTATGTTGTTTGCTGCTCTCCTGGGTCACTCTCCTTCAGTCCACTGCTTTCTCATCCCTCTTTTTTTATTTGCAATAGCAACAGCAGCCCTAAGGCTTTACGCTTGCATTCTTCATGGGTCTGGGCAGCTCAAATATCTAAGGTATGATTCTGCTCCCATTGATTTCAGTACAGCAGGATCTGTAAGTATTTGTGTCTTTAGCTAGTTGCTCTTCATTTCTTTCTTGGCCAGCCTTATTATACTTTTACACCTGGGTTTCCAGAGTTTATCCTCCTTTCTATTTCCCTCTCTAGGATTTGACTTCCAGTTTTTAAGGGATGCCTTTTTGTCTCTAATCACCTCTTTTACTGTTTAGCCATTAATTCCAAACTTAAGGACACATAGTCTATTGACATTCATAGGGACTTGCCATTTAGGCAAAATTTACTTAGATTCAGATTTCTTAGCACATCCCTCAGAATCACCTCCTTTTCAAACCTATTTATGTGAGGTACCAGGGAGATAGGGACTGGCCTAAGTTCAAAAACTTCAGCACAAATTTACATCTCATGTTAGCAGATGGAACTCCATTGAAGTCAATGCCCTTTAGACTCAGCAAGGACCCTATCCAATTCATGTCTGTCACATTGTCAGCATTTCAAAAATAAGATTACTAGTCAACATGTAAATTACAATTGTATCGTGGTAACAACCACACTGCCATTTAATATGTATTATTCATAAATACCAAAGCAGTGGCTACACCAAAATAAACAAATGTGCACAAGAGGTGAAACCAAAACAAGCTGAAGTGGGTGAGCTGGTATATCAGAGTAGCCAGTACTGCCTCATGAATGAGTGAATATTTCAGTGTATTGTAGATCACAATTTAATGTATTAATGCTAGAATTCCCTGCAGGTAGACACATTAGGATTTTGCATCCTTGAACCACATTACATTTTCCCAACTGTATCACAATTACAGAAAAAAATCTCTGCTAAATTACGTTGTTACTCCATTATGAAATGGTTTAACAGAGTACAAATCTTCTCATATTAGCCTTTGGTGAGTGATCTAGTAGTTGCCTGTTGAATTTAGAGCAAATTTTAAAGAATCTTTTTTCTACTCTATTTGTAAAATGTATGTGGCTGTGTTTTTCTTTTTTCTGTATTTATATTTCACAGTAGCCCAAAGGGACAGAGTAGTTCCTTAACATTCTGATAGTATAGCTATACAAGGACACAGAACTATATAAAGTTTAGAAGAAAACTCATAGAAGCTGACAAAAGGGAGAATAATATATACATTAACTTTTATGTTTATGGAAATATGCTTATGAGCATAAATATAATGTAACTGGAATATGCTTTATGCAAAAGGTCTCTTGTAAGGTATCATTACAAAGCTTATAATTTACTGAGTGTGTTCATCCTATTTGTATGAATGTATCATTCTTGTACCTGAAGCTAGAAATATGAAGTATTACTCTGAAGTCCTATTGTAATTATGCAAAGTGTGGGCCATTAATGGTGGCTTGGAATCTTGGTGGCTCCCATCAGCTAGGACAATTGGTTGTAAATGGCTCTATTTACTTGTAAGCCTTCCTGTATACGGTGAGTGCCAGCCAGTGAGTAACGAAGTCTCACAGGCCATGTGACCATGTCACCTGGTACTGGAATCCATCTTAAACCTGGTGCTTTTCCATTTAGAAGGAAGGGTGGGAACCCAGAGAGAGACAAAGGATTCCTGCCTTGTGCCAAAGATATAAAAGGGGGTGGAACAGAACAGAAGGGGCTGCCCCTCATGAGGAATCCCCTAGTTACCACTTGAGCTGGAACTAACAAGAACTGTACCAAGGGAAAGGATTGGGCCCAGACGAGAGAGTCTAGTCTGTGAAAGAAGCCTATTGGAACATCTCTGAGGGTGAGATTTACCTGTATTCAGTTTCTTAAATGTATTAGGCTTAGACTTGCATGTTTTTGCTTTATTTTGCTTGGTAACTTGAATCACTTTTGTTTGTTATTGAATTCAGAGTAAGTGATTAATACTTGGGGGAGCAAACAGCTGTGCATATCTCTCTCCATCAGTCTTCTAGAGAGGGACAATTTCTGGGTTTACCCTGTATAAGCTTTATAGAAAATAAAACGGAGGGGGGGGGCGCGTTTGGGTGCTGGAGACAAGAGTACCTGCTGAGTGTGTTTCAGGTAAAGCCTGCAGCTTTGGGGACATGGTTCAGACTCTGGGTCTGTGTTGCAGCACAGTAGCATGTCTGGCTCAACAAGACAGGGGTCTGGAATCCCAGACTGGCAGGGAAAATGGACTCACAGGTAGTTTCAGCACATCAGGTGACCGTCCCAAGGGGGTCTTTGTGACCGAACCCGTCACAGCTGTGTTTTTTTTCTGTATTTATATTTTACAGTAGCCCAAAGAGGCATAGTAGTTCCTTGACATACTGATAGTATAGCTAGACAAGGACAGAGAACTATATAAAGTTTAGAAGAAAACTCATAGAAGCTGACAAGAAGGAGAATAATATATACATTATTAACTTTGATATGGGGCTCTCCCACACGTAAACCAAATTCAGTGCCAGGTGCACACCGCACAAATATTAGTAGGTGAGAACAATGTTACTGTATGAAACTGGCTTGGAATTCATTATTTAATCTTGCCTTTACTACTGGGAGCCAGGCAGGGAATGGAGGACTAGACTGTGATGCACAAAAAATCATAAGAGCATAACAAGAGCCATCCTGATGGTGCAGGGAAGGATGGGCTAGGTGAATTGTGTGTAAATTCACACTTTTGTTCTCTAGTATGAAAAAGCAGCATGCACACTGGCTAGCATGTGCTGCACAATGCATACATAAGAATAGCTTGGTTATCTTACCTGGCTGGCACATTCCCTGAAGTCAGTGAATATTGACTCCTCTGAGACAGGGATATACCACTGTCCCTCTGGAGACACTGACCCATGGCATGTCACCAGGTTCAGGAAATAAAAACTAGTCTTTTACCAACACTCCTGTTTATCACACCTTTATCACATGGCGTCAGATGTAAACTAAAGCAAAAATAGAGTAAATTAAGGCATTGGAATTTGTCAAGAAGGAAACTGGGCAGAGAACTGGAGATGGAAAGTAGATGCATTTCAAAATTTTTCTGGAAGTAAGTGGTAATCTAAAGAATAGAATGGGGTGAAATCCTCCAAACTGCTACCTATGTAAGAGCCTGGGGCACTGGAGCTCTAGAATACATTCCAGAGGGACCATGAAATGTACTACAAAGTGGTAGAAAAAATTCCATTTAAACTTCAATACTTTGCATCCCATAAGAATGTCACTTGGAAAAGTCCTATTATCTTAACAAGACACTAGTGACCAGGGCAGACTGTTGATCTGAATAATAAAGCTATGTCAGGTGAACTTGAATGGTAATCAAGACTGATTAGAAATAAAATTCATTGTGGAATGACTGACAACCAGGCCAAAGTAAGGTTATTGTGAGAAATGGACTTGACCTTGCAAAAAGCAGGAGACATTTGCAGAGCTAGTGGTGACTGTGCTTCACAAATAGCCGTGCTAGCTGGCCGTGAAAGAGCTGAAGTACCCAGACTACAATGATAAACAAATGGCAGAGATCAATTTGCTTGCAATAAGTATGTGGTCTGTCACAGTATGAAGCAAAGGGTCAGTACAAGACATGTTAAGGATTCAGTATAAGCAGCCATTTTACAAAAGTGAAGCATTCTCAGCACAAGTGGCAAAGAAATGCAAAGCGAAAGCACATCCATGAACATATAGTTAGAGAATAACACACTAATACTGATAGAGAAATGAACTCCTTTATCAGATCTCTTATTAAATGTACAAAGGAAGAGCCTATAATAAATTAGTTTGTTACATTATAATGAAAGAACAAAGTGTATTTCTAAATATATGCTGACATTAAGTGAACTATAGTAGTAATATAGTCATTTATAAGCCAAAAGAGCTTAAAAAAAGTAGCTGAATCCACTTTTTTAAAAGGATACTGTTGGGGACTAATTGGGATGGAGTAATAGGAGGGCTTGGTTCACCTGTGGGCTATCTGGGCTCTGCCTGCATTTGTAAAAGCCTCACTTTAGGAGGTGAGTTGGAAAGTGAGGGGCTAGGAGGCTTTAATCAAAGGGGATTCAGGTGTGGCTTGTAACTCAGAATATTTTGTGGGTATTTTGTCTAGAGTTGTGTTCCACAGAAATCTTTCCCTGGATGGATATTTTACTTCTTAAGAGGTAGTTTTGAGAGGTATTTTCCAGAGACTTTTCTTTTCATAGGTACACTTACCTGTGCTATAACACTGCTGCTGACTCAGAAATCTATTCTACCTTTGACTTGTGACACTTTTCTGGGAAATAAAGGTTAGCACAGAATGGTTATAGCCTTGGGATTGCCTAACTTTCTGCCACAAGCATTTGCAAAAAGATTAGTAGTTTGCCAATGTTAAACATGAAAATTGGCTTATTCCATATAGTAGGCACAAAATGAATGTGTGGCAAAACCAGGCTGGCATCAGTCAGATTTTGAAATAGTAGAAGTTTTGCATGCTTAGGTTGAAGAACAGGCTGCAAATGCAGGTGATCAAGTGGCTATTTAGCTTTTCTATAGTACAGGTTGGAAAAGATATTCTTGAAGAATGAGGTATTTAAGTGTGATATTATTATAATGGATCCTGAGATATCACACCAAGTCTCATTGTGGCTGAGAGGTAAAATAAAAGTTGTGCATAACATCTCATTTTATCAAGCTGTTGAGAGAATTCAGACACTTAACTTCAGTGGGGCTTGCAGGATGAGGGAGTGAGTTTGTGTAACTGCAAATAAATGTGGAATTAATAATGCAAAAACCCCATTGATTCAGTGGGACCAGGATTTTGTCCTTAAAAGACAGAGTTTATAAGGAGACGAGGTGGCAAACACATGCAGTAGGATTTTAAGGGAATGAGATGTGCTAAAATGATAGGGAATGTCAAAAAGCCTGCTTCTCCCCATTTATTTTGAAGACATTTGATGGGGCTATTAGTTTCATTAAGTAACTTGAACTATTTAAGGGATCGGTGAATATAGGTAGGTACATTACAACTTAGCTACAGTTCTCTGATAACTCTTCAAGCAGAGGTTCTAGAAATTTGTAAATCTGTTTGAAGCATCATTACCAGCCATCAGTTCTGTACTTAATAATCTCTTGATCCAGTTGTGTACGTTCAAAGCATTAGTAAGTAATGATCCCATAGTGCAGAAACTATTCCCCTTTCCCTAATTTGCAGCATAGACTCACGTTTGATTTTTATAGAGCTCACTTCTAATTCCATAGTCTATATACACAGTGTATGCATTTGAGTATAGGTAAACTAGCAAGCAAATTACATACAACATGGCCGCTGAGCTTGCACAATAGATAGAATTAAATTGGAAGGCAACAGAGAAGCAATAATATGGGCTCTTTAGAATAATGAGGATGGAATAATGTAATAAATTCACTTTTTAATCAAAGTGTTTTACTCTGGTATGTTAAAGTATTGAAGTGAATTGAGAAAATCTGATGCAGAATATTAAACCTATGTCACACATTATACAGTTATTTAAATATAACTGATAAGTGCACTTCAATAAAACTTTAGAGATTTTCTTGTTTATAGTAGGGGAAGTGATATATGGTACTTCATAGATTTACATTCCATGTTTATTTTGGATAAGGCTTTTATTTTCTATCTCCATTTGAAGTACAGAAATACCAGCATAGCGATATAACAGTGTTGCAGAGTGCAGTCACTATTCCTGTCACTGGCAAACAGAGTTAAGGCCAACTCGGGCTCATACAGGTGCTGCACAGGGGGTTCAAAAAGCTGCCACTACAGGACTAGAAGGACAGGTTGAGTGGAAGAAAACTGGTCTCTGAACCCACAAGCTGGGGTGTTAGCAACCCCCAATTGGGGAAAACTATTTGTTTCATTCTGGTGGTTTAATTCTTTGTTTTGTGACTGAGAGAAAATTCTCCTTGAGGAAAAAGGGACATAACTGACTAAATCGGGGGGTGGAGGAGGGTTGTCCAGAGTTGATGTACTAGGCCATACCAGTCAGGGGTTGTGGAATTTAAGGCTCAAATAGATATCCTTTAAATAGCAACTTATCATGTGGAATCCAACCTTAAAGTTGATAGAAAAATAGGAGCAATTACATCAATGATCCCAACAGTCTTCTGTCTGTGTTCTCACACCCATCGTGTTCAGGAGCCTTCAGTAGCAGAACTGGGAATAGAACCTAGGTCTTCAGTTCAAGCTAGTGCTCCATCTACAGCACCAACCTGCTTCCTTCATGCTGCAGGTAATGGAACAGGTAGCATGAACTGCTTTAGAGATTGCTTGCACTGCCATAGTCCTTCAATATTCCCATAGGGAAGAGTCCTAACTAAAACTGGACCGCAAACTAATTCATTGGAGTTTTAAATAACTGGTGATAGCATATCAGTGACCTTATCACCAGTATCCATATGACTAACCGGTGACCCTATGTGACCTCTACGTGGCCATACCTCTGTGGGTAGCTGAGTCATTCAAAGCAGACATTTTGCATTGAATAAGACTCTCAGAGAATATCACCAGTGTCCCTGGCTATTGGCCTCAAGGAGTGTGTAGCGGGGTGGCTTCCCCACTCCTAAAATAGAAGGGGTTAAAAGCAGCCCTGGAGAGGGCTGTGGCTGGGGATGGCTGATTGGGGTGTGGCACAACTGTGGCTGCTTCCCCAATCAGGCCCCAGCTGGCCTGTATAAAAAGGCTGTGAGCCAGAGGCCCAAGGAGTGTCTATCCAGACTGGGAGATGGCAGGGCCT
Organism: Chelonia mydas; assembly: GCF_015237465.2. Lineage (NCBI taxonomy): Eukaryota > Metazoa > Chordata > Testudines > Cheloniidae > Chelonia > Chelonia mydas. The sequence goes on along the minus strand of NC_057850.1, from coordinate 75,975,788 downwards.
GGCTGCCTCCCTGACAGGGTACTGAGGGTGGTGCAGTGCTGGGAAAAGAGCAGGCTGAGTGGCAGCGCTCCAGGCTGGCAACTCCCCAGGCTGTAGGGCCTGGTCCAACGCCCATAGAGGTACTGGGAGGCAGAAGAAGGCGGCAGGACTGAACCCCCTTGCCTATGATGAGTGGTCTTTAAACTGCAGTCTGCCCCAGGGAGCGGGGGCTTGGTGATGCCTGGCAGTAGCCCAGACTGAGGCAAGGTGGGGATAGTGGGTTGGGGGTTCCCCAGAAAGGGGAGACCCAGAGGCAGAGTGTGGGGGTACTGCCAGGGGCAGAACCCCAGAGAAAGGGGCACCAGCATCTGTGAGGGACACTGGAGCCAGCGCTGTGGTGGATCACCAGCCTGCAGAGGACGCTCCATGCTGGGGAAAAAAACTAATTCCCAATGACCAGCAGGAGGTTTCACAGGGGTGAGTCACCACATCTTTACAAAGTGACACACAATGGTTCAGGTATCTCTGGGACTGGTGATTGTCCCAGGATTCAAACTCCATTGTGAAGATGTTAGAGTCAAGTAATCTGAAAGAATTCTGCATAGTTCTGCCTGCAGTGCCCAAAGAGTTGATTTGTCATAACTGGCCCCATACTTAGATAAGATAATATGTCTATATAGAATTTCTTAGTGGCTGGTTGAGATGTGGAGCTGGTATACGTCCTGGAAATATCCCCATATAAACCAAAAAGGATCCATAATGAATAGAAAAGGACTTATGTGGCATTTGGGCTTTGTACTATAACTTCACGTGACAGCTGCCTTCTGAAAATCCTGGTTTCTGAGAGCACAGCTAGAACCAGAGTACGCAGACAACTTATACAGCACACTTAGAACTGGAAGCAGATTTTCAAAACTTCAGCAGAGTCTACCTTCCCCTTTCAAAATTTCTGCGATTTCCAGTGTCCAAAACTGAGTTCTCAAATTCCCTTCTGCATGCTTAAATTATCCCTTTTGAAAATTCCCCTCTATGTAATCAACAGTAGTGCATGAATACAACAACTGTTTTTACTGAGAACAAGTGTTGGTCAGAATCCCACACTCATCCTTCTCCTCTTTTTAAATAAGGGCCTTAGGCTTTTTAATTCTCACTTGGCAGCATACATGAGCAGAAAGGATCTCAGGCTATGTCTAAACAACTGCAGGATCAACTCTGCTGTGATCGATGCACCGGGGGGGTGTCAATTTAGCCGGTCTAGGGAAGACCTGCTGAATCAACAGCAGAGCGTTCTCTGGTCGACTCCAGTACTCCACCAGTAATGAAAGGAGTTAGGTAAGTCAACAGGAGAGTGTAGACACCGCAGTAAGTCAACCTAAACTACAATGACTCCAATTACATGACTAGCGTAATTTAGGTCAATTCACCTCTGGCAAACTTAGCAAAAAAAACCTGAACTTGCCTTCCACGCTTAGAGGTAGAGAGCCTGCATAACATAGCTGATGCACAATGCTGGGAGTAGTACCGCTGTAGCCTATTGAAACATAAAGAACTTCAGGTTTGAGTGTAATCAGTCTGGTACCATTCTTGTTTGTTTATAAAATTAACAATAATAAGATGGAGATCCTCATTTTATTGAGGGAGGACTGATAAGAAGGAACCTCTGTTTCTCATATGAAAAATATTGACTGAGCTGATCAAAGATAATGAACTCCTGTTAAATATTTGTCACTCAAACCCTGTGTTTCGCCTAAGAGTTGTATGTTTGTTCAAGATAGTTTGTCTTTTGCATGAATGGTAACATACCATGTATATACCACTTACAAAAAAGAGTTCAGCCAGATGAGTATAACATAGAAACCTTAGAACTAGCATATGCATTTGAGTTAAAAAAGGTGTCATACCCAAGGAATACTATTCAGTAATTCAGTCACTTCAGCACAGATAACATAATTAATGTATTCTATTACCTATTTATTTACTTACTGAGAATTTTTACATCCTAGAAAAAGACACTCTGAGGAACTGCATGAGGACCTGTTAAAGGACAGAAATCTAAATTGAGTAAGAAGTATTTAAAAGAAAAACAAATTCATTTTTTTCAGCACTAAATGAGATTTAATGGTCATCTTGTTTTAGAGCTTTAGATACCCTAAAGATTGACACACAGTAATGTCAACACACACAATGTTTCTCTGAAATCACTCTTCTTAGCCTTTATAAGGTGTTCATCTTTTCATCATGCAACATAGGTTTCTCCACAGTAGAATAATCTAACAGTGCCAAACATTACATAAGGTGGTAGTTAAACAAAGCAACCCAGGGATACATATCTATTACTCATATCTTTCAGATGTCTGCAATCTCCATGGAATTGTTTTCTCTTCCGTAATATGTAGCTGATCCAAAATCTTTCAAAGTTCAGTTATATAAAGTGTGTGTATGTATGTAAAAAAACCTGGGCCACAATTTTATAGGTATTTACTAGGGCTGTCAATTAATCGCAGTTAACTCGTGCAATTAACTCCAAAAAATTAATCCCAGTTAACAAAATTAATTGCTATTAATCTGCATTTTAATTGCACTGTTAAGCAATAAAATACCAAGTGAATTTATTAAATATTTTGGATGTTTTTCTACATTTTAAAATATATTGATTTCAATTACAACACAGAATACAAAGTGTATAGTGCTCACCTTTTATTTTTGATTATTAATATTTGCGCTCTAAAAATAAGACACAGTATTTTTCAATTCACCTCATACGAGTACTACAGTGCAATCTCTTTATAGTAAAAGTGCAATTTACAAATGTAGATTTTTTTTTTTGTTACATAACTTTACTCCAAGTTTGTTTACATTTACGGGAAATAATGCTGTCTGCTTATTGTTTAAATCTCATCTGAAAGTGAGAACAGGCCTCTTCACTTTTGTAGCAGGCATTGCAAGGTATTTACATGCCAGACATGCTAAACATTCGTATACCCCTTCATGATTTGACCACCATTCCAGAGGACATACTTCCAGGCTGATGTTAAAAATGTGTTAATTAAATTTGTGACTGAACTGTTTCGGGGGAGAATTGTATATCTCCTGCCCTGTGTTTTACCCTCATTCTGCCATATTTCATGCTATAGCAGTCTTGGATGATGACCCAGCACATGTTTGTTTTAAGAATGCTTTCACTGCAGATTTGGCAAAACACAAAGGTACCAATATGAGATTTCTAAAGATAGCTTCGGCTCTTGACCCAAGATTCAAGAATCTGAAATGCCTTCCAAAATCTGAGAGGGACTAGGTGTGGAGCACTCTTTCAGCAGTCTTAAAAGAGCAACACTCTAATGTGGAAACTACAGAGCCAGAACCACCAAAAAATAAAATAACCTTCTGCGGCTAGCATCTGACTCATGATGATAATGAACATGTGTCAATCCACACTGCTTTGGATCATTATCAAGCAGAACCCGTCTTCAGCATGGACGCATGTCCTCTGGAATGGTAGTTGAAACATGAAGGGACATATGAATCTTTAGTGCATCTGGCACGTAAATATCTTGTGACGCTGGCTACAATAGTGCCATGTGAATGCCTGTTCTTACTTTCAGGTGACATTGTAAATAGAAAGTGGGCAGCATTATCTCCTGAAAATGTAAACAAACTTTGTTTTCTGAGCGACTGGCTGAACAAGAAATGGGACTGAGTGGATTTATAGGCGCTAAAGTTTTATATTTTATTTTTGAATGCAGTTTTTTTTACATAATTCTACATTTGTAAATTCAACTTTCATGATAGAGATTACACTACAGTACTTAGGTGAATTGAAAAATACTTTTTTTACAGTGCAAATATTTAATAAAATAAATATAAAGCAAATACTGTACACTTTTTGTATTCTGTGTTGTAATTGAAAGTGTAGAAAACATCCAAAAATATTTAAATGGTATTCTATTTTTAACAGCACAATTAATCGCATGAAAAATCATGGAGCAGGTCCTCAAGGAATCAATCCTGAAGCACTTACACAAGAGGAAAGTGATCAGGAACAGTCAGCATGGATTCACCAAGGGTAGGTCATGCCTGACTAATCTAATCACCTTCTATGATATTACTGATTCTGTGGATGAAGGGAAAGCAGTGGATGTATTGTTTCTTGACTTTAGCAAAGCTTTTGACACTGTCTCCCACAGTATTCTTGTCAGCAAGTTAAAGTAGTATGGGCTGGATGAATGCACTATAAGGTGGGTAGAAAGTTGGCTAGATTGTCAGGCTCAACGGGTAGTGATCAATGGCTCCATGTCTAGTTGGCAGCCGGTGTCAAGTGGAGTGCTCCAGGGGTCGGTCCTGGGGCCGGTTTTGTTCAATATCTTCATAAATGATCTGGAGGATGGTGTGGATTGCACACTCAGCAAATTTGCAGATGATACTAAACTGGGAGGAGTGGTAGATACGCTGGAGGGGAGGGATAGGATACAGAGAGACCTAGACAAATTGGAGGATTGGGCCAAAAGAAACCTGATGAGGTTCAATAAGGATAAGTGCAGGGTCCTGCACTTAGGACGGAAGAACCCAATGCACAGCTACAGACTAGGGACCGAATGGCTAGGCAGCAGTTCTGCGGAAAAGGACCTAGGGGTTACAGTGGACGAGAAGCTGGATATGAGTCAGCAGTGTGCCCTTGTTGCCAAGAAGGCCAATGGCATTTTGGGATGTATAAGTAGGGGCATAGCAAGCAGATCGAGGGACGTGATCGTTCCTCTCTATTCGACATTGGTGAGGCCTCATCTGGAGTACTGTGTCCAGTTTTGGGCCCCACACTACAAGGACATGGATAAATTGGAGAGAGTCCAGCGAAGGGCAACAAAAATGATTAGGGGTCTGGAACACATGACCTATGAGGAGAGGCTGAGGGAACTGGGATTGTTTAGTCTGCAAAAGAGAAGAATGAGGGGGGATTTGATAGCTGCTTTCAACTACCAGAGAGGATGGTTCTAGACTATTCTCAGTGGTAGAAGAGGACAGGACAAGGAGTAATGGTCTCAAGTTGCAGTGGGAGAGGTTTAGGTTGGATATTAAGAAACTTTTTCACTAGGAGGGTGGTGAAACACTGGAATGCGTTACCTAGGGAGGTGGTAGAATCTCCTTCCTTTTGAGGTTTTTAAGGTCAGGCTTGACAAAACCCTGGCTGGGATGATTTGATTGGGGATTGGTTCTGCTTTGAGCAGGGGGTTGGACTAGATGACCTCCTGAGGTCCCTTCCAACCCTGATATTCTATGATTAAACATGATTTTTTTAATCGCGTTATTAATCGCAATTTTTTAAATTACTTGACAGCCCTAGTATTTACACATTACTTCACATAGCATTAGAAGCCTAAATTTCATTTTCAGAAGTGACTCAGGCATTTGGATGCCTGTGTCTCATTGAAACCCAGTAGTGATCGAGTCACGTAGGTCAGATTTTTAAAGAACTTGGCCTGACACCTAGTGGAATTTTGAAACTCGAGTTAGGTGAGCAGCTCTATGCTTCCTATGGAATGCATGGGGATACTTAAGCACCTAAAAAATGGCCAGCTGAGTGGAAAGTCACCTAACGAGCCAGCAGTGAAATGTCAAGGTGAAGTGTGGAGTGTAGGTTTCTGTGGGCTTGAACTGGTTCTCCTGGCTGATAGCTGAGAGATGAGGAGTACTTGTGGCACCTTAGACTAACAAATCTATTTGAGCATAAGTTTCCTGGGCTAAAACCCACTTCATCGGATGCATGCAGTGGAAAATACAGTAGGAAGATAAACAGATACACAGAGAACATGAAAAAATGGGTGTTGCCATACCAAACTATAATGAGAGTAATCAGTTAAGGTGAGCTATTATCAGCAGGAAGGAAAAAAACTTTTGTTGTGATAATCAGATGTCACCCTCCAGATGGGATCCTCATTCGTGAATCCTCCCCTGGAGTTAACCATCTAAGTCAGGTCAGCTGCTTATGTATCCCATGTCCTCTCACCTGAAACAGTCTCTCTTGTTGCCTCCTGCTTACATTCAATACCTTTCATGCTCTCTCTATGTCTGTGCCCACAACTGACTTCTGTGTTGCCAGAGAGACCTGCATCAGGCCTGCCTGCTGACAGGTATAGAGTCTTAGGCATGTTCAGAGAATGCCTACAGTATCAGGCCACATTGACAAGCTAGGCATTCCCCTGTTTAGTTTAAATGCCCACTTTCGGCCCTCCTTGGCTTTGGCTAGAGCTAGGACTCCAAGCATTTCATTAGCTGTGGGGTGTCAGCCGCAGTTAGGCTGCTTTGAAAATGGCAACTGGCAGAAATAGGGACTTAAGCTCCTTGGGGTGCTTCAGCTGCAACTTTGAAAATGTCAGTGGCACCTACATGGTGGAGTTAGGCACCTATCTGCTTGCTTAGACTCCTAAATCCCTTTCAAATTCTGGCCTTAGGCCTTACTATACTGGCTTTTAAAAGGGACTTAGGTTCCCAAGGGCTAGATTTTCACATTTTGCTGTCTAAAGACTCAGGTAGGGGCCTTGTGTAGGATTTTGAAAATCCGGCACTTTTGAAAATCCCACTGGACATCTAGCTGTATTTTTAGGCACCTAAATACTCTTGAAAAACTGGTCTATAGGAGCCTAAATCTATTTTGAAATTGGGACTTAGCTTGCTAAGTGACTTAGGCATTTTTTGCAATTTATTTATTTTTGGTTACAAAGTCAATTTAAACAAAAGCCAGTTGAGCCTAACTTGGGGCCTGAGCCAAAGCTCACTGAAGTCACCCAGATTCTTGAACTACTGATCCTGCAAAATGCAGTTGATGCAATGAAGTCAATGGATGTTGAAAGGTAATGTGCATCTCCCCAGAGATACTTAGTACATGGGAATCTCAGGTCCTGGCCTCTTTTCTGTCCCCACCCACTCCAAAATTGAGCTCTCATAGGCTCTCCAAACAGAATAATCTATTAGTTTCTTCATTCCAATAAATTAATAAATGGCTTGTTTCAATACCAGGCATTGTCTTCAATGGACTTTGAATTGTGCCCACTTTTCTTCTTGACCACACAAAACATTTGTGTATAGAGAACAATACAACACACACCACCACACAGGAGAGGAAAGCAAAAGAAACAAACCACACATCATAGTTTGTTAATTCAGCATATAAATCATTTGGGTTATATGATTTCAAGTATAGCTTGATACTGTTCCTCTAATGAGTGTAATTCAGTGCTAAAAATAGAACTGATCTAACACTAAAATTTCATTCCTGTCAGTTTTTCTCTCATACCTTATTGCTGCACTTGCATTCTGTACATTATGAATTTTTCCCATGGCTGTAAAAAAGTAAGATATTTCATTCACTTTGATTCTAGTTTTTCTATTAAACTTGAATCATTTTTATTGTTGAAGGATTGCAAAATTAAACTGCATTATGAAAATGCAATAATGTACCCTGTATGTTACTCATTCTTTTCTATTTTATTTTTAGCCAACACATAACAGTTGCACAGTATCACTGTCGATTACAAGCAGTCATTATTAACCTTTGAGATATATCCTTATTAATTTAGATTCGGAATGTTTGATAGAAACATGTCTATTTTTTTCTGTAAAAAGAGCTAGGTTAGCAACAACAGTCAAATAATAAACTTAGATTCATTTTCTTCATAATTTCCAGGACTGTTACTTCCAGCTTTAATATGATCGTGTATCACAGGGAAAATGGGTCTGATACTCTAGCTTTTATTAGGTTACTTATTCCTTTCCAAGTGACATCAGTGGAAATGTTGTCCTTACCTTTAGTGGGAAAGGGATCTAGGTCATAGATTACACTATGGCACCAAAGCCCAGCTCCTCCTAGGTATTTAGACACCTAATTCCCATTGATTTCAAAATTCCTTTGAAGGTCAGGACTCAAATTCTTAACCAAACATAAAAAGAGATTTGGTTGGGTGGAGGAACTGACGAAGAGAGAGCTTGGAAGTGACACATGGGCCAGAATCAGTAAAGTGCAACAAGGAAGTAGGAAACCAGCTGGGTTACAGCTAGGCTATTTTCAGCCCTTAGGTTGCATGTACTTGCATGTGTGCAAATATGTTCCAGCCTTATGTGATCATACCTAAATGCATGTACACAAATCCCCAACTGTGCAGGTACATGACTAAATGTGGACCTGTCTTGCCTGTGGGCAAGTAACCCATATACATTATTATGTAAACTCAGTCTAGTTCAGTAAAAGAATTATTCTGTGTGTCCACTTGTGATATTACTAAAATCTTTCCCTAGTTAGTACTGTTACTTCCATTAGTAGTTATGGCAGCCTTAATTGAACAAATGTATTTCCAAACCAAGGTCAAAGATCCTAAGGTATAAAATAGTACAGTCTCCCTTTTATATATTTTATACATATAGTGGACAAAAGACTTGTTCTTTACTCCATGCAAGTGGATGAACTTGGTACAAGTGAATGAATGACAGTCTGCAAATAGGCTTTTTTGTTGAAACCTTGCTGTATACTATATGAAGATTAATGATCAAAATGTAATTCATAATGTAAAAACCTTATCTGGATTATTACTGTAGTAATAACACTGCAGTGTTGTCAGTCTTTCTTGATGATTATGACGTACATTGTCTATACTTGGTGGAATTAGTACACTGGGACATTTGTCTATCCTTTTATTTTTAGCTCAGCTGGCTAAATAATTTGGCCACTTTAAAACTGACATGCCACCTTCTTTAACACTAGCACCAAATTTAAAGAAAGTTGAATTATTCCTGCAATTGAGTGGAACTTCAGTATGGTGCTCTATTAACGTGAATGGGAATCACAGCCATTGTAAATCCCCATGCATGTTGCAGATTTACTCTCAAGGGGTAACTAGCGGCAAATGTTCAGGAACTGGCACAGCAGGTTGATTAAAAGAAGGAAATGAGAGCTCATGAAAGCCAGGCATCTGATTTATTTTGATTATTATAGGGTGTATTGGTAGTATCAGACACGTATGAGTAGTGTTGCATTTATGGTCTCAAAATGTTCTACTTAGGAAAAGCTAGATTACAGACAGCTCTGCTGAGAACATTCAGTAAAGGTTAGAAATCCCATCTGCTTTGTGTTGAATTGATTAGCCATGCACCACCTCTGGCTAAAGTTCTAGGATGGGATTAAGGAGCATTGAGAGGTAGGTGGTCAACTCCCTTTGAAACTCAGTCCTGGAACTTAGCATATCTCCTTTCCTAGACTGCTTGTTCAGCAATCAATTAAACTTTGCTTGGTACCACTATTTATAAATCAGATGGCCCCTGTGAAACTCTGTGAGTTATGCACCTAACTCCTTTAGGCTCTTTTGAAAATCTCAGTCCCATTGTATTGCTTGTTGTGACATCCTTTAAATTCTAATCAAAGGGAGACTTCAGCATGGATGGACTAAGCAGCTTGAAATATTTAGTATTGCCGAAAGGAAACCTGCTAAAAATCAAATTCCATTACAACTTTGATTTCAGTATTGGAGTAGCATTACTGTCTTGAATAGGAATTTATCAAAGTTCTAGTGGTGGTGATGCTGCTTCTAATTCTAGGCTCAGGAGGATCCCCTTCCCTTAACTTTTTGTTCAACATCCAAGTAAATCATTCTTTGTTTCAGAGTAACAGCCGTGTTAGTCTGTATTCGCAAAAAGAAAAGGAGTATTTGTGGCACCTTAGAGACTAACCAACTTATTTGAGCATAAGCTTTCGTGAGCTACAGCTCACTTCATCGGATGCATTCTTTGTTTGGTATGCCTCTTCATAAATCAAAAGGCATTGTACAATGTGGGCATGGTGTTAACGATAGTACAAAGTAACATAGATTCACTCTGTGGTGGTGACAATGGCCCCAGATCATGATGTGACCAAATCTGATCTTTCAATATTGTTAGCATTTCTCCTGACAAACCTGGTATCTCTCTCTCATATATCACTGATACAGGGATGTGCTCTTTATGTTACTTCAGGGTGAACAAAAAGTATAGATTCTAGGGGATGTGGTACATCCTGATACTGATAAATGTTGCACATCTCTCACATTTAATTGTTTCAATAGAAGATAGGTAGCATGATCCCTCTTTTGTGAGTTATAATTTCAAGCATTTGCCACTTATCTTGTTCATTCTCATCTGCTTAATAATGTTATGAAAATTTAGGTCCTGATTTCTATGTCAAATGTTGTTTCATAATCCTTTGGTCTGCACATTTTTACTCTCCTAAAATTAAGGGTTAAATTGTGGTTTTAAGCCACAAGCCTAAGAAGTAGGCAGTGCTCAGACTATGGGAGCATGGTTCTGAGTTGATCCTGCTATGCTGTTTGAAACATCACAGCATGTGTGTCATGATGTATCAGGCCTGCTGTGCTGTACAGTTCCAGTAGAGGTGACACCAGGGCCTTTGCTTGTCCCCTTCTTACCTTGAATGGGGTGGCTAGCATTGCTATCGGCAATAGCCTTGCAAAGCCAATAACTTGATCCTGTGAAAAGTCTTTGATTTGAGGGCGCTCAGCAGCCCCAAGAATAAAATGACTTCTCATCATGGTCAGGGTAGTCTCTGCTGCAGGAATTCAGGAAGAAAGAAGGTTTCTCATACCCTCTTCTTCTCTTGGCACATGTAGCTAGGTTACAGACTAGTCTTAAATGAGGTAAACTATACTGAAATTCACCACTCCATCAAACCCAATTGACACACAACCCAATCACACAGTTATCCCACTCCTTTGTTACATTTGATAGGTTTCTTATGCTACATCAGGGTAACATAAATAGAACTGGTTGAAAAAACGGACAATATTTTCAATATAACTTTGTTCCTGGTTTTATCAACTAATTGAAATGTTTTACCTTACATTAAATATCAGTGTAATAGCAAAAAGAGAGCTGACTTTGTCTGGGCTGTTTTACACTATTGGTGATGCACATAAAAAGTTCAGATCCCCTAGTGGATTAATAAATAAAAGAACAAAAATAAATTGATTGTATTTCTAATGTGTCAGCACTGAAGGAATGAAGATGGTGGGATGAAGGTTTTCATGCTTATTTTAATACTTAGACTTTTATTCTCTTTTTTTAATAAAAATTTGTGATTTGATGAATTCTGAAAACCTTTCTACTCCAATTTTAGTGTCTAGATAAAAGGACTTTTCTCCCTAGAAGTACAGCTTCATAGGTTGGGTTGAGTAAAGCAGAGCAAATGGGGCGGGGTGGGGGGGAGAGGGGGAAGACTGAATCATAAGGAACAGTATAACTGAAAAGTTAATGACGGAATTAGTCTTTTTAGAAGACTGTTTGATACCACACAGTAAAGCACAGTGTACACACCGGTCTAGAACAAAAATGAGAAGCAAGACTGAGTGCTGTGTAAATTTGAGATGTGATTAATTAGGTAGCTAAGTGACAAGCTAGCTTCAAGTTGTATAATGACAAATTAGTCAGAGTTCTCCATTCTGTTGTCATTATCACAGTTCTTGGACTGCTTGAATATAACAATACCACACCAAAAGCTATAAAGTGTTATAGATGTTAATATTTTTAAAATCTTTCTCACAACCGTTAATCGGCGCTGATTCAAGGTCATAGTATACCTCATTAACTGGCTCTGACTTTCTTCCCAAACTGTATTAATAGCAAGTTGACTGGAATTCTTGGGCACAACATGCAAATGCTGTACAGAACATCTGGTGTTAAATAAGCTAAATGAAGAAAAAAGTTTGTTTGTTCTAATTCCAATTTCTGTCAGGTAACATGACTTCTTTCCACATTCCAATTAACTAAATTTTATTAATCTTCTGGGGCTTATAAATGACCATTTCACTTTCTCCTTCATCAATAGCCAAAGAATATTGTTTTAAAAACCTGCTGTTTAAAAAATAATAGCCTTTAACATATTATACATAATTCTAGAAATACTTAACGTGGTTTTGAAACCTGAACTCAGAGTGGGAATGTTTGACACATGGCTTGTATAATCCTATTATAATCATGGGAGTTACCTGTTAATGTGCCTCTAATAAGTAGTAAATTTTTGACTGTGAGGATAACAAACCACTGGAACAAATTACGCAGGGTCATGGTAGATGCTCCATCACTGTCTATTTTAAAATCAAAATTGGATGTTTTTCTAAAGAGATGCACTAGGAATTATTCAGAGGAAATTCTATAGTCTGTGTTATACTGGAGGTCAGACTAGAATCATCACAATGGTGTCTTCTGGCCTTAATCTATGAATATATGTCAAGGAATCAATAAGCTGCCACTTCATTTTTATTTGTTGGCTTAATTCCAATTCCACATAATACGTAAACAGGACTCATCTTTTAATGAATTGCATGTTGACTGACAGTTCAACATATTTCCAGTGGATGCTTTTTTTATCCTTGTCACCCAAATTGGACTTCAGGAAAAAAGTTAAATGTCTCGATACAGTGAAACGCACATACCACAGATACAATGTACATATGTTGCTTCAGAGTAAAAAATATTCCAACTAAATCAAAGTCAGTGTTTTGGTAAGCCGGTTCAACTTGATTCCTTCTGTGGCATAGAAAACTTCCTGTTTGTTACTTTTTTGTTGGATAGCTAGAGTGCAAGAACTAACTCATCTAAAAAATTGTTGAGTCTTGGATGATGGCTGCAAATTACATTTTTCAGATAGGCCCAAAACTCCAGACTGATTGGAATCCTATTTTAATTTGTGACCATAAATGAGTGAGATCCAGAAATACGTTTTCCTCTTGTTTTGATACAGATTGAAAGGTCTATTTTTTTTCCCTCCGTCTCTCTCTCACACACACACACACACACACACACACACACACCTCCATGAAAAAGCAAAACAGGAAATTAAAGAGGTTAAGTTAAATTTACAAGAAATATTGCATACAGTTTGATATGTACTGGGTTATACATTTTGATCCTGATCTCAATGAGACTACTCACATGAATAAAGTTACTAATGTACACGCGTGTATATACATACATATACACACATACAAATTGCAGGTCAGATCTTCAGTTGCTGTGTTTTAGTGAGGCTCCATTGAAATCAATGGAGCTATGCTAATTTACAAAGGGCGTGTGCGCCCTTTGTAAATTAGCATAGCTCCATTGATTTCAATGGAGCCTCACTAAAACACAGCAACTGAAGATCTGACCTGCAATTTGTACTTTTTTAATTATTTCTTAATAACCATTAATGTGTTTCTGTTGCATACAGGGCACACTACGAGAGCTGTCATATGTGAAGTTAACACCTATTAATTTACATGAATGGTATCAGTTTTTTTCCCCAATCAGCGCAATTATATAGTGATTATTTTTACCATATTCTGAAAGCAAAAATCTCAAATAATATTTAGATCTAAAATAGTTTGCATTTTAAAAAGTAAAATTAGGAAAGGAATGGTTTAGCCACATTCTGAATATAGCGAAGCTAAAACTAAAATGTAAAATGTCCCACAATAGTGAATATTTAACCATTTAAATAACCATTTTGGAGATTTAATATATTGTAGCCCTGGTGGTTGGTTTTTGGTTGTTTTTTTTTTTTTGGTTTTTTCAAAATTAAAGTGATGCGTCTTAGAATCAGTAGCCTAGCATAACAGACTGTCTGACTTGAATGCTTTCCACTTTGTCCAATATATATATTTTTCAGCAGGGAGCGTACACTGAAGTACAATAGAGGCACTTGAAGTGAAACTTCCCACAGAGCATCTTCAGGATGTCTCCAGGGCTCTTCTCCACACAGGCTGATCCATCACTTCAGTTCATTTCAGCTCCTCACACAGTCCTGTGTAGCATTAACACTTCACACTCATGAAGAGTGCTTGATGGATGGGTTAGAGTCACATCTAAAGGCCAGCTCTTGCATTCTGACCATTGTCTCCCATTCTTACTGGTGCTTCAAGATTAAAAAGAAAGGGGGGAAAAAACAGATCACAGTGCAGATTGCAGTAAATTTATTACTGCGAACATGTCCTGGAATGAACCTTCTTGCAGCAAAACTCCTCTTTTAATGAAAAATGTCATCTGTCCCAATTCACTGAGTGGAAAGCTAAAAGCAATTATCTGCTGATTATTGCAGTACTAGCTAGCACATCTATAGTTACAAGGGTGTCAGTGTTTCCATTATCAGCCCTGTTATTCAGGGTCTTGAAAAATGTACAGAGGATTGAAACTTGGCACAAAAGTTGTAAGATCAGAAGTGAAATTTCTGTGTTTAGCCATTTGCAATTGAAAATGAATATTTGACCATTTAAATGCACATTGTTCAAACGATTCATTTTGAAAAGACTTCATTGTGAAAATGATGGAGTTTGACATTCAGCCCTCACGATGCTTTAGTTTTTGAAACACTACTGAAATGACTTTCATAAGTATTTATTCACCATACATGCTGCCCTTTGTGCACATGGCACAGCAGCTATGGTTGGTGCTCAGTGCTACCAACTGAGAGGCTGTTCTTGGACTTCCAGATAATTATCACGTCTGATTGAGGTTGGGAATGACCCTTTCTCAGTAACAGTACTGGCAGGGTCCAGCAGGAGTTGCCTTACATCTTTCTGGATAATGGGTATGTTTCTAAAGGAAGGGATTGTCAGTTTGCAAGAAACAAGAAAATTCCTGCTAGAAGACTGAAGATATGTCTGAATAGGCAAAAATTATACTTGTCTATATATAAAGAATCCAAAGAATAAGGTGGTAGAGCTGGTTAAAGCACACCAAGTGCCTAGTGCAGATTCATTCTATTTGGGAAGCTCCTGCCATGTAGTCGGTCACTCGGCCACACTGCATACTTATAATTAAAATGTTGAGAGGGGATGCAGGGTATCCAGAAGGGATCTAGAGTGACAGGTAGGCAGCAGGCAGGTAGACATAAGCCAATGGGCTGAAAAACAGCCTTAGTCAGGGCAACATCAGCAACAGATCAAACTGATCATAATATTTTTTGTGGTAATATTTCTTCATTTAAAAGTAACTGTGAAAAAGACAAGGGAGATTAATTGCACAAATCATCTGAGTTAAAGCAGATAGATAAACCAGCAAAAGCAAGGAAAATTGATTTTAGGCTTGACATTTCATGCTTAACAGATTCAATTATGCCTCAAGTGGTAGGAGGTGATAATGTCTTGGCTACTGCATTCCAAAGAGCACATTCTTTTCCTTCTCTTTATTCCTTGTTGTGACTTATGGAAAAAAAAAATAAATGTACTGCAAAATTCACATGGACAAATTCTAGACAAATAAACTCAACTCACTGCGAGTAAACAATGAGTGGAAAATTTCAAAGGGAAACATTTAAAGTTTCAGCTGGGTCTGGGAGTGTTTCATGATTTGAGAAAGAGAGCAAAATAATTAACTAAATTGAGAGTATCCTTTTAATTGAGGTTAGCAATATTAAATTAATATCTGATCAATTTCTGTATGAAATTAAAATTGAAAAGGAGGAAGAATCTGGAGAAATTTAAAAGGTTAGTGTGAAACAGAAAGAAAATGAACTGAGAGAGAAGAAAGAATATGAGGGATAAAATGCCAAGTGAACACTGACTAGCCTGGATGATGGGGACCTACACTGCAATACAATCAAGTTACTTTTACAGAATGAAAAAATGTCTTTTGACGGTAGGATGTCTGGGGTGTGGATGTTCTCCACTGGCTCCCAGGACAGGATATCTGGATCATAGCCCTCCCAGTCCACCAGGTACTGGAGTTTACCCTTAACTCACTGGGAGTCGAGAATTCATCAGACCAAGCATCCCTCCTGCCCTTGAACAGTTGTGGGCAATGGCAATGGGCTGGAGCTGTTTGAGAATGGGTTCTTAGTGTACATTTTAAATGGCAGATATGAAACACAGGATAGATCTTTAGGGACTTGGGTTGTTGCAGCTTCAATGTTACTAGGTTGTCCTGTTCCAAAATCTTGAATGGCTGATTTAAGATTCTGGTTGGTTAACCAAACTCTGCCTCTATGGAAGGTTAGAGATGATCTGGCAGCCTTGGTGAGTAAGATGCTTGTAAGCCTCTTTAGTGGATCTCAAATGTTCCTGGAGTTCTTCATGCACTTCTTGTAGGTGTCTAGCCAAGTCCACGACAGCAGGTACCAAGGAACTCATAGGGGACAAATGAGGTGAAAGACTCAGTGCCAAAATTTTATAAACTCCCACTAAAAACAGGTGAACTGGAAGCCTTGGTCCGACACAATGCTGGCTGGTAAACGGTGGTAATGGAAGACGTGCTCTAGAATGATAATACTGTTACCAGTGAAGTAGGAATCATGCAACATGGAACAAAGTTGCTGCATTTATTAGGAGATCAACTCTGGCTAGGATCATTGTTAGCCCATGACACTAATGCAGTTCCACTATGAAGTCTACAGACATGGTAGACAGGTTGGGGTAGAATGGGCAAGGGCTGGAGGAAGCTGAGCAGCTTCGAGCAAAGACTCTTGGTACAAGAGCAGAGGTCACAGGACTTTACACGCTCTTTGATATAAGCATGTAGAGCTAGCTACCAAATTCCCCCAAAAGAGACTCCATGTCTTGACTTGGCCAACGTGATTAGTGAGCGAGCAGTATGTCATGACATAATTTTAAGACCTGAAGTCTAGGCTGGTCATAGATGGGATCCCTGTGATAGAGGACACCATCTTGAGGTCTGAACACTGAGTCTAACTGAACATCTGCATCACCCAGGGACTGGCAGATCTGGGTTGCAAATGGATCACTGGATATATAGCAGAGAATATCAGGCTACTGTCTATTGATCCATTGACAAAATTTGGATGCCAAAAGAACATTGGAAGGAGGTTCTTTGACAGATTCAAGATGCTAGTCCTTCTGAGACAGTCCTTCTTTCCATTTCTGGACTCTGGGTGATAGGTTACTATAAAGTCACATCAGGCAAAGAAGGAGGACTAGGGGACCTGGCATTGATTGTGGTGATTACCTGTTTGGACATACTCCGTGTTCTTGTAGTCTGTAAAGATATAGACTGGAAACCAGGCTCCTTCCAAGAGATGAGTCCATTCCTTGAAAACCACTTTGATAGCTAACAGCTCTTTGTTCCAGATATCATTTCTTTCTGAGGGGGTTAGTCTGGGAGTAAATGGTACAGGGTTGAAGTTGGCTGTGGGGGCCCACTTTTTGGGATAACACTGCACTGGTGGCAAAGTTTTACTGTTAACTTCCACCAGGCGTGGTTTAGCGGGATCTGGGTGGATAATTATGGATGCTGTGGTAAACTCCCTTTTTGGCTGATCGACCAATGGATTGGGCTTCTGAGAACCAGATGAAATAAGCTCCTTTTTGCAGGAGAACAGTCATCTGGACAACCAAGCTAGAGAATCCCTTGATAAACCTCCAGTAAAAGCTGGCAAAGCCCAGAAATTGCTGTACCCCTTGTGCATCTTTTGGAGACACTCATTCATATATGGCCACTACTTTTTGTGGGTCCATTGCTAGTCTCTTCAGGGAGACTATACACCTAAGGAAACCAAGTCAAATTAACACTTCTCAAGCTTCATGTAAAGGTGGTTTTGGTCGACTCTCCCTGCAACTTGACATACATGTTGATCATGAAGAACCAGATTCATGGGGGAAAAAATGAGGGTATTGAGGTAAATCACAAATTGGTCTAGCATGTCCCTAAAGATGTCATTAAGTGTTGGAAAATGTTGGAGGCATTGCACAGGCTGAATGGCATAACCAAGTACACAAAATATCATACCATGCGCAGAAGATGTTTTTTCATTTGTCTCCTTCTGGAATCTGAAGCAGGTTATAAGCTCCATGAAGGTCCAATTTAGTGAAGACCTTGATAGAGCAGAAGCTCTGAAATAGCTTATTGATAAGGTGTAAAATGTACCAATTCCAGGTAGCAACCCTGTTTAATGCCCAGTAATCCAGATGAGGATGGCAAGAGCCATCCTTCTAACCCAAAAAGAAAAGCAGAGCCCTGGCCAGAGATGTGGAGGGACATATGAATCCTTTTTGCAAGTTTTCTTGGAGATAGCTCTGGAAAGCCTGTAATTCAGGCACTGAGTGGAAACAGATATGTTCAAAAGGGACTTCTGCTGCAGGCTGGAGGTTGATGGGCATCCATAGTTACAGTGAGGCAGTAAGATGACAGCTTTCTTTTTATCAAACAAGCTGGCAAAGTCTTGGTACTTGGCAATGCTGTTGGGGAAGCTGCGGGGGGTAGCCAAGAATCACTTCAGACTAACCCCTTCTATCTCAGAATGCTCTTGGAGACAAAGACAGAGGATTCTGGGTCTGTGGTTGGATTTCAGGAGGTAAGACTACCAGACATATAGTGAACTAAAGCATACCATGCCAGTCTGCCAGTGGATATGTGGATCAAGGTCAACAAACCAGGAAATCCTGAGGACAAATGGAGAATATGGTGCATGGATCAACGCAAACTGTCATGGACCAGGATATGGGCAGTCAGCGTAGTGGTCAAAGCCATAAACCAAGAGTAAGAAACTGAGCATGGAAGAGGACAGGAGCAAGCCTAAGGCTAAGAGCAAGGCAGACACAGGAGCAATTGCAGCTGTGGGTGTAAGCGTTGAATAGCTACTGGCTTGGTATGGCTGCTGGGTTAAAGAGCAGGCCTGTTGATGCCTCTTAGCCAGTCAGGGGTCTGGCCAGTCAGGGTGTCCAGCTACAGATCAACTATCTAGTCCCAGGTTCTGCTGCAGGCATTGATTCCTGACCATGTGAGGCATGTGAATGGATGCATCTCTAGCTGTTTGAACATTCTGTGAGCTTTATGTCCTATAATCTGGTTAGTTGAGTTAGACATATGTTGGGTGAGAATAAAGTGAATTTTACATTGTGCCAGATTTGTTAAGCCTGAAAGAGTAAACCTGTATTCCATTCTTGTATTTCTTCAGGGTGGAATGGAGTGATTTTTGCTGTTTGTTTTGCTGATTGAATTCTATTTTAACAAACGTTTTCCAAGGAATTCTAAGAAAGCCCATTGAATACTTCTAGTATTGTCTGTAGCATGCTAGGTCTTGCTTTAGAGGGAATCCATGTAGGTTGTTAGATTACATCTAATGTTGATTGGTAGCTCTGGTCACTCAGTTTCCTGCAGGCATAGCAAGTACTCCACAAAACAGCTGTCTTGTGTGCACAAATAGACCATACCACCTTGTTTTGATTATTAAGTCTGGTAGAGGGAGCTGATGGAAGTTGTAATGCATTTGCAGTATTGGCTTAAGAATAGATGTTCTACGAATGTATTTTAACTCCGTCATTGCTCTACCTTTTGATATTATGAGAATGTCCATTTAACAGCAGACGTGTTCATTGTGGCAGAAATGGTTGAGTCAGATCACTCTATGGGATCACAGTTACAGCACTATGAGCACATTGTGGATATCCTCCTAAACGGCAAGGTTAAGATCTGGATTTGTACTTCATGTCCCTAAAGCTCAAGATGTTTAGAAGGAGGGATTGGGCATAGTCCATTACCCATATACATTAGGAGCCATAGGTAAAATTCAGATCTGGAGCCAGATTCAGATTTTGATATCCTTAACGCAAATTTGATGAGAGAAGAATAATTCCTGAAGAACAGATGAATCACTTCACTACAACTGCTGTCACCAGTACACGGAACCCAGAGAAGGAAGGAGTCTCTTCTCTGGAGATTTTAGTTATATCTCAGATGTAACCCCTATATGTTCTCAAAGCAAGTAGATCCTTTGAGAGTCATGCATGAATGAGAAATTACTAACATAGATTAGCACCTGGCTAAAATAGAGACCAAAACCCAGGAGAAGTAGCCAGTTTATAACAGGGACAGTGGGGCATGTCCAAGTTTGTTCTTAGAACCAGCTATCAACCTGTGATCTGGGAAAGAGGAGACATCTGCAGATGTCACAAAATCATTTAGGACAGTGAAGATGAAAGAATAGTGTGAGGAACCTTAGTGGGATCTTACAAAGTAAGGTGAATGGGCAGCATGATAATAAAAGTATGGTAATGCACTATAATGGGGCATTCACCTCTGGAGAGCTTCTCAGTGGTGGGGGTGTGGTATCAGTCCTTTTCTCACCCATGAGTTCTCCTGCAGGCTGTCAGCTCACCTTGTTGGGTTGTCAGTAACTTGGCCCTCCAGCCAAATCAAAAAAGTCTGAAGAGGCCTATGAATAAACAGACTATTTCCCCCTCACTAGGGTCTTCCACCCCAGCTCTGGACCCTTTTAAATTCAGTCCTGTCCCCTTTTGGGGGTTTATGCCAATTTACCTCAGGCATGTTTACTGATTTATCGCAGGCATGCTTACTCCTCTGGGGTCCAGCTATGGATCCTATAAACAGCAGCCATGTACTGTTTCATTCAATTAGTTGCTACTTCTCTCTGGATCTATTCCTACCTGGCTCCTTTAGCTTCACCCTTATCCCAGATTAAGGTTCTTAGGTCCTCTCTCTCCCTGCAAATGCAGTTATGGAAAATGTATGCAGAAAACAATCTCCGGCTATCCTTCAAGATCCTGTGGCCTGAGAGGAGTACACTTCCTTGCTCCTCTGGTCCCAACCAGGCATTGAACTGCTAAAGCCAGGCAGTTCGTTTTATCTGGGACAACAGATGGAGTTCATAGATCTAGGACAAAATTGTACAGAGATATGGAAGGGCTTTCTTATGAAGGGAGTGTGAAATGATTGGGATTGTTCAACTGAGAGACAAGTTGACATGAGAGGACATGACAGAGGTATATAAAACAATGAATGGTGCAAAGAAGGCAAACGGGCGCTCCTTCTCCTCCTTTCTCAAAATATAAGAATGGAGACCGTTCAGTGAAACTGAAAGGCAGCAAGGTTAAGATTGATGAAAGAAAAATATTTATTGAACACATAATTGATCTTTGGAATTCCTGGCTCAATATATCATTAAGGCCAAGAGGTTAATGGGGTTACAAAGAATTAGATGTTATATGATTAGTAGGAACAGGTATGTCAAGGTTCCTTCCCCACTCTGAACTCTAGGGTACAGATGTGGGGACCCACATGAAAGACGCCCCTAAGCTTATTCTTACCAGTTTAGGTTAAAACTTCCCCAAGGCACAGATTTCTTTCTTCCTTGGGAACCAACTTAGGTTAAAACCTGGTACGCTGCCACCACCAAGGAATTTAACAAAGAATTTGGGAAGAGACCACTTGGAGACAGCTTCCCTCAAAATATCCCCCCCAAGCCCTTACACCCCCTTTCCTGGGGAGGCTTGAGAATAAACAAGATGAGCACAAACCAGCCTTGGATTTTTAAGACCCAAAACCCCAATCAGATTCTTAAAAATCAAAACTTTATTAGAAGAACAGAAAAAAGATAAGAGAACAACTCTGTAAGATCAGAATGGAAGATAATCTTACAGGCAGTCAGATTCAAAACAGAGAATCCCTCTAGGCAAAACCTTAAATTACAAAAAAGACACAAAAACAGGAATACACATTTCCTCCAGCACAGCGAATTTACAAGCCAAAACAAAGAAAGCCTAACGCATTTTCTAGCTAAATTACTTACTAACTTTGCAGGAGTTGGAGGGCTTGCATCCTTGATCTGTTCCCAGCAAAGGTATCACACAGACAGACAAAAGCCTTTTCCCCCACCCTCCGGATTTGAAAGTATCTTGTCCCCCCATTGGTCATTTTGGGTCAGGTGCCAGCAAGGTTACCTTAGTTTCTTTAACCTTTTACAGGTGAAAGGATTTTGCCTCTAGCCAGGAGGGATTTTATAGCACTGTATACAGAAAGGTGGCTACCCTTCACTTTTATTTTTATGAGCGGGTATATTAGGATAAAAATTTATGATGTATACAAACCCTTTTGTTGCAGGATTTAAAGAAACTTTCCCCAGCGGCAAGATATTCCATTACTGTCCACTAAGTGGTTTCTTGCACCTTCCCTGAAGCATGTTTTACTTGTCACTGTCAGAGACAAATACTAGCCACTGGTCTGATTTGTTTGACAATTCCTATGTTAAATGCTAGTAATTTCTTAAATTGAAAAAGACTACAAATCTGGAAAGAAATGTAGACAACTAATCAATTCTTCTTTGGCATCTAGTGTTTGTCATTAATCAAATTTGACTTTAACAGACATTAGTCAAGAAATTCTGACTGTTTTCCACTTTTACTATTGATTTGTAGAACACCAAAACCTTCAGGCGAGTTCTCTTAAAACAAAACAAAAAAACCCCCAAACCATAATCTACTGCGAAAGTACCATTTGCGATGTATTTGGATGCCATGCTAGGATAATGTACTTCACAAATCTACGTGTATACAAGAATTTATTTTATGCTGCCAAGGAATTGGGTTGACTGTGAGATTTGGAATAGGAAATCAATCCTTTGATCCTTAATTCACCAGTTTAAATTCTGCCCAGGCCAGAAGTGATGCCAAATCGTTACCATCTGAGGGATATTTAGTTACTAGTGAGAAATGAATCAGTGGCCTCAACGAAGTTCCTAGATCCTGATTCACAAAACCACTAATGCATATGTTCAAGTACTGTTGATGTCAAAGGGATTCTAGCACAAGCTAAAAATTGAGAATGAGCTTCTGTATTTCTGTTTCAAGGGTGTAGTGGGTAAGGTAACATCACCGTTGTTGCTTGTCTCAGCACAGAGGACTACACAGCAAGAGAATACATGGAGTCGGAATTATCCTTTGAGCCGTAGAGTTGGTGGACTGCAGAAGGGAGCAGAACGAGGTCACTCCCTAGTAGTCTGGAAACTCTTCTCAATAAATCATGGAAACAGAAAGGGGGAGAAGCTTTCCTGCTCTTTCTCCTCCCTGCCCCTACCCCAATAAGAGACCAGTGGTAGTGTGGCTAGAAGGACAGAGGTAGAATGAAAGTGGTGGGGAGGTTGGGTTACAGACAGAGCTGGGTGAGGAACAGTATTTTTGAATCTGGATAGAACCAAAAACCTTGGAGATGGGCTCAAATTCTGGATCTTAGGATGGTTGTCAGCCAGTTGGACTCCTGAAACTTCTGTTGGAGGGGTGGTTATATAATCCTGACTTCAAAGATGAAACTGGTTAATTGGATAGTGGGGGACGCTTTTCTGTGGGAATCCGGATGGAGGAGAAGGGTGGTGTTGGTGTTACAAGAGTCAATGGATACTGACCCCTACTGTGAGACAGACGCACAACAGAACTTTCTCAGGTGTGTTGCAATGTTCTAACAGTGCTAAATATAGATTCCTCTAGTACTTTAAAATCAAACTTGTTGCTATTAGCAATTATCTTTCTGCTAATCCACTTGACTGTGCATAGTAAGTGCTTGATGTGCATATTCCAACTGATGTACCCAAAAGAAGTGCCAAAATGTGCTTCTTGTGAGTTCACACATTTGAAATCCCAAGGCAAACAATTGCAATTGACTTTCTTATTACATTTTTTACTCCATGTGTTGTGCAATGGCTCAATTAAAAGAAAAAGAAGCCAATTTTTTTTCCATTTAATAAAAATAGACCTGTGCGAAGTTTGGACCAAGGGTGATCAGGAATGAATCAAGTGAAGTGTGGTGTATATGGAGCCTGTTTCCTCTGTTCCTCCTGCTTCACGCAAGGGGCAGGAACAATCTGGCCCCTACTGTATAGAATTAAGAAATTAATCTTTCCCAGTACTGCCAAGATTAATACAGGAACACTGAGCATCAGTGAACCAGCACCCAGCATTGACAGAGAAGCATCATAGTGATGATGTTTTGATATGGATCTGGACATCACCAGGATTAAATTTTGGGATCTGGACATTTTCCAGATCCTACCACTAATCAGAATTTGGATTTAGATTCCATATCTAAAGCAGCAGAAATCTTAGAAGAACAACTGATTTCTGATAGTAACCTGCTTTTGCCCCTACCCTCACTACTCTCTGTGCACTCCTTGTGATGCATGGTGTATCTCAAAGGTGGTGCTGAAGCATTACAATGTCTGCATGAACTATCCCTGAGTCAAGTCCCTAATTTATGTGAGTCATAAAGATCACTGGTTTTATTCAGAATGTAACAATACACCTCTATCCAGGGTGCATTACATTATCTTTAAGCGATTGTAAATTACTTTACAAGTGGAAAATCTAAACCAGTCAGAATATTCAGTAGCTGTTTCGTTGGTCTTCACAATTAGATTGATTTGTGTATAGCAAGACTGTGGTGTGGTTACAGCTCTCTGCCCTTTCACTTAAGGTATAACATTTCTGATATCTGACTTACAAATGCACATCTACATATTAAGAGGAGTCCTCTGTACACATTTGAAAAACTCTGTGTTGACTGAGCAGAAACTGCTCCTCATTTATTTTCTGCTAACCCCTCCTCTCACTGTGAGCTCTTGTGTTTAAAAGAGATACTATGAAGTAACTTTATTAGTGATCTGCTCTCTAACAGATATGTCTGTAGAAACTAGAGTGTAACACCTCTTTTTCTCTATATTTATACCTCAAGCCGGTCTGCTGATGGGGAGTGGGGAAAGGGGGCAATTGCCCAGAGGCCCAGGCAACATAAAAGGGCCCGGGAGCCCCAGCTGCTGCCATAGTAGTGGTGGCTGGGAACCCCATGCCCTTTTAAATGGCCCGGGTGGGCCGCAGGGCTCTTAGCTCTGGGCTGTGCACTTTGGGGGGGCCCCCAGGCCGGCACGATTGGCCAGCGCGGTCAGTCCCATAAGTGATGGATTCGTTACTTCCACCCCAGGCCCTGCACCCCCCAGGGACTGCCCGGGCCCTGCGGCCCAGAATTGGTGTCAGTGGGCCTGCTTCAAACTGGCCTTTTAGGCCTTGAAAGCCCACAATTTGCAGGGGCCCCTGATCTTCAGGATGTTTTAAGAATCAAGTCTTTCATTTTTAAACAAAAGTAGCTTTCTAGTCCTTTGTTTTTCAAAGATAGCTCCAAATTATACCTTTGTAAGCTTCTGTAAGCCAGGAACAGTACCACTCCACCACTGACAATGGTAAAGGGAGCCATTATGAGATATATACAAGCATAATGCTTCTAAGCATGGGGAGGGAGGGTGGGGGCGGAGTTCAAAAAGGAGCAGATGTTGCCTCATCTTCAAAACCTATTCCCCTCTGCTGGCCCTGTGTGGTAGGCACCATCCGCTCTGGTAGATGTGCCAACAATGCTAACCTGCCACTCGCCCTTTGTGCTCCAGAGCACTCCTAATGAAATTATGGCTGCCTCTTGCAGATTGTGTGCATTGGTGTGGGAAAAGAGCCTCTTTGTACCCTCTCCCACTGAGTACACTCTCACATGGCCAGCCATAATTTAGCCTATAGCCTTCAAACCAACTGCTTTTGGTGAAAGTTCATTATGGAGACCTTTCCAAAACAAATGATTGGTTATCTGTGATCCCTAAGCTTGGCCTCTTTCTCTGGGGCTCCCATCCACAAAGAAGGACAAAGAGACTTCCTGACTTACTGCCACCTGTACCCATCCAACCACCAGAACTGGATTAACTCTCCTGTGGGCTCCACGCTATTAGATTTTGTGGGGCCCCTGTATACAAGTCTTTTTCCTAATTTAAAACATAATTATCACAATTATGGCATCAAGGCTATTAATGCTATACTAAACTTGCCTTTAATTAACATGAAGCCATTCTGTGGTTACATTTCAGACTTAAAACATGTAGAATTTAGTTAAGTTAATTCAAAATAGCCTGCTTCTTACCTTAGAACAGCTGTTATATTAGTTTCTTTCTGGGAGGGAGTTTGGCTGCAGGAGGGGACTCCAGGCTGGGGCAGAGTGTTGGGGTGCAGGAGAGGGTGAGGGGTGCATGCTCTGGGAGGAAGTTTGGTGCAGGAGAGGATTCTGAGCCAGTGCAGGAGGAGGTGCGGGGTCTGGGAGACAGTTTGGGTGCATGAGGGAGTGTGAGGTGCAGGCTCCGGCCGGGAGGTGCTTACCACAGGCGGCTCCCGGCCGTCAGTGCAGCAGGGCTCAGGCAGGCTGCCTGCCTGTCTGTCTGCCTCCATAGCCCCATGCCGCTCCCAGAAATGGCCCACTGCTGGCACGTCTCTGCGCACCCCTGGGGCTGGGGGATGGACAGTGTATCTCCATGCGCTGCCTGCGCCCACAAGTGCTGCCCCCACAGCTCCCATTGGTCAGTTCCCAGCAGCTTGAGGAGCCACCTCGCCCCCGACCCCCCCAGGGCCGCAGAGATGTGCCAGCAGCCAGCCGCTTCTGGGTGTGACATGGGGCCATGGCAGGCAGGCAGACAGCCTGCCTGAGCCCTGCTGCGCTAGGGCCCCCCTTATCCCGGTGCCCTGGGCTGCAGCCCCTAAAGCCCCTGCGCTAATCTGGGCCTGCCAACCATAAGCTGATCTTCAACCATAGTGGGAAGTTAACATGTATGGAACCATGTACACACAGCTGGGTTCCAATTCTCCTGCAGAAGATTGCTACCCCTCTTTATTTAAGTCAATTAGTGAAAGGAATAGGGGCATCTCACTATCCTTCTCCAAAAACCTAGTGCTGGCTTTCCCCATATAAGTTGTCTTTTGCATTTAGCAAAAAATTGATTTTCTTTCTTTGTTTCTTTTAGAAGCAAATCAACATGAATAGGACTGCTTTTGTCTGAATTTGCGTCATTGATGATTGCATCTGTTATGTCAGCATAGACAGAAATATTGTTAACTTGTACTATTCCACTAGCAGAGGGAGCACAGGATAGCCTCTTTAAGTTGCACAATAGAAGAGCTAAACCAAGGGTACAAAGACATTTACAAACATATCAAGGGAAATTAGTGATGCTTTAATAACTGAAATCAACTATGCTTCTAAAATGGCTGAGACACTGAAGTTTTCTCAATCTGCCTTTAACAAGAAAGAGATAGGCACCATTAAACCTCATCTACGCTTAAAAGGGTTTGCCAGTATAGATATAGGAGTACATACTGGCATACCCTAGAGAAGTAGCTTGTATTGGTAAAAGAGCACTGGCAAAGTATAACTTAAACCAAGTTCATGAAAGGAATAATCTATACTGGCAAAAGGATTGATTCTCCCCTCCCCTCCCCTCCCCTCCCCTCCCAGTATAACTGCATCTATACTAGGGGTTTTGATGAAATAACCATGTTGGTTAGGGAGGTGATTCTCTTTCCCCACCCCTCCACCCCCTGTCACTAGGATGGATGTGTTCATAAAACTTTCTAGTGTAGACCAAACCTTACAAAATAATGAAAACCTTGTTGATAAATACTTTTACTAAGAGTCTGGAGGGTAAAGGCTGAATGGGTTGTACAACTACTGTATCTGGAGGGTGGAAACATCAAGGAGGGAGAAGGGATTTGATGATGATGAGCATCCTGTAATTAAATGCATTGAGATAAAAGTGAGCAAAGGAAAATACAAGCTGCATATAAAGAAAGTATTTGCCATGAAATCTTGGAATTTCTTCTTTGTAATAGAGTCCTCAGAGGGCCAGTTTGCCTAGTGGGCAGTGCACCCAGTTTCTAGTCACTTGCATCCCAGGCAAAGGATGGTGGGGAAGGTATGTCTGCCACTTACCCTGGGCATCACAATCTGTGGCCTTGCTTTCAGCCAGGCATGGGAGGGGGACTTGGACCCACCCTCTACACTGAGTCCTGGTCCAGGGTCCTATTAGGGAGCCATACCAACACAGTCCTCTCCACTGAAACTCCTAATTCAGTACTTCGGGCCACTCCCTACTTACACTCTCCTTGGTTCCCTATAGTCTAAACAATAAGCCAGTTCTCAAAGGGGGGTTGGAGAAGGCACTGTCTGTGGGCCTTACCAGCAATGTTTTCCATCCCAGGTTCAACCTTCTGCCTAACTTCCAGAAGAGCTTGTCTTCTTGTCACCCCAACCTCAACTAGTCTGGGTTTCTTGAGCTCCTTTTAACTTGCTCCTCCAGCTGGAGCATGCTGCAGGCCCAGGGGGGTGGCGCTTCCTGGACCCTGTATTGCCCTTTAACTCCTTCAGGCCCAGTCTGGGGTTTGTACATGCCATCACAGTCTTCCTCTCTAGGACCCGGTGAATAATATGTCAGAGGACCACACATGCCATGTAGGCTTAATGCTTTCATTAACTGAACTCTAGAAGTCTGTTAACATCTTGTGTGCTAGACCAATTTCCTGCAGAAATGGGGTTCTCAGTCTACCATATAAAAGTCTTAAAGGGACAGTTCATAACAACCCTTCTGCTTTCCATAACCATTGGATAATAAACATACCTCCCTAATTTTATCTTCATATAAAATACTATTGCAGTGCAGTTCTTCAATGTCTGTTTTCTTACCATGTTCTTATTCAAAATAATGCTTTCCCTCTAATGTATGTGTAAGGGGATGGTTGCCCCCTTACTAACATTCAGTGGGGGTGTTTTAGTTGCTAGCTCCCAGTATTCAAAGGGGAAGGGTTGATGCGGAATCAGCACCCTGAGACTGACAGTCCCCAGGAACAATGGGGAGAGGCCAGTGCTCCAGGTCAGCCTGAATGACAGGGTGAGCAGGCTAATCAGGGAGTCAGGAGGCCAGGGAGGTCCCATCCTCCGTGTGAGCTGGAATTGCCTGGGTCAGACAGAGTGGGGCTGAGCTGAGCTGGGGAGCAGAGCTGTGCCAGATCCAGAGGGACCAGAAAAGCAGCCCAGCGAGAGCAGACCCTGTCCTGGGAGCAGAGCTGCAGCCCCAAAGCCAGAGACACAGCCCAGAGAGAGCAGACTTGCCCTGGGAGGAGAGCTGTAGCAGCCAGAGGGGCCAGAGAAGCAGCCCAGGGAGCTGGGGGCAGAGCAGTAGCCGTGCTGAGGTAGAGTGGAGCTGGAGCTAAGACAGAGTGGAGCTGGAGCTGGGGCTGCAGCAGTCCGGAGCCGGGTGTCATGAGCAGCTGAGAAGAGCGAGGGGGGACCCTGGGCAGTGGGCCCAGCACAGGGAGATGCCTCAGCCAGGAGGCTCTGCAGGCCAGACTTGAAGGGGGGTTGGTAACCCCGACAGGGCGGAGGCAACGCTGGGAAGAAGGGCCCTGCCACCTAGAGCCTATGGCCACCACCAGAGCGAGTGTCCAACCCACAGCATCCCTGCAGTACAGCCAGGGCCTGAGAAGGAGGCCTGGGACTTTCAAGGAACAGACTGTGAACTGCCCTGACATTCCAGAGACACTGTTTGTGATAAGAAAAGGAGTACTTGTGGCACCTTAGAGACTAACCAATTTATTTGAGCATAAGCTTTTGTGAGCTACAGCTCACTTCATCGGATGCATCCGATGAAGTGAGCTGTAGCTCACGAAAGCTTATGCTCAAATAAATTGGTTAGTCTCTAAGGTGCCACAAGTACTCCTTTTCTTTTTGCGAATACACACTAACACGGCTGTTACTCTGAAAACTGTTTGTGATGTTCCCTGGCACAGAGCGGGGTGATGTGTTTCCTTTAACCTTTCCCATTTCCCCTAATTCTTTTTAAAATTAATAGTTGATTAAATAACTTGCATTTGCTTCAAATTGTATGTAATAATCAGTGGGTCAGAGAAGTGCCCAGTGCAGAGAAAGTACCCCGGAGTGGGGACACCCTAGTCCCTGTCCTAGGTGACCCCAGCAGGGTTGGTGGTCGAGCCCCCCAGGAATCCTGGGCCCAGCCTTGTTGGGATTACGAGGACTCTGCCAGACAGGAGAGTGGAAGGGGAGTCCTCAAGGGCTGGGAGGCCACTGGGTAAAGGAAGTGGGAGCGAGGACTCAGATCCTTTCGCTAGCCCACTTCACTGGGATAGTGCAGAATCCAAGAAAGTTCCCCACAATAGCCGGACTATTCCCCCATTTACATATGCAATATCTAGAAATCTTCAGTTTGTAAGGAGATTTGCTTTTCAAACATTTCTAATGGGCTACTATTGAATGTTTGAAACAACAACAGATTTACATAAAACCATATATAGTTGTTAGGGGACTTATTCCTTCACCCACTTACTTTCCTGGTCCTTATCGCACGAACAGAGAGCAACGATACCTGAAGTCCAAAGGTGCAAACAATTCAATGTTTATTGGGGTGAACTTCCAGCAAGCATCATTCCAGTTTCCTTCCTTAGTATCCCTCTTCCCAGCTCTGACACCACAGAGGCTTACCTGTGTCCCTGTTCCCAGTGCCCCCTTTAGCTAAACATGATTCCAATTTCCCCACCCCTGTTCCCATTTCCCACACACCCACCCACTTCCTGATTGACTGCAGCCTATGTAGTAAAACTTGAGTTCTGCTTAGCTACACTTTAACCAATCATTTTCCTGAAATTTAACTAACCAATCCTAACATATTGTAACATGATTATGTAACCAATTATATCCCAACTCCTTAATTAGTTTACACCCAGCAAAATTAATTATACAGCAGACAGAAACAATCACAGAACCAGACAGAGATTATACAGACAAACAATAGGGAAATGGGGACTACAGTGATAGAACAAACACAGAAATGAGGATTTCACATCCCAGCTATTGATAAGTGAGTTCTTGCCAGAC
Organism: Chelonia mydas; assembly: GCF_015237465.2. Taxonomy (NCBI): domain Eukaryota; kingdom Metazoa; phylum Chordata; order Testudines; family Cheloniidae; genus Chelonia; species Chelonia mydas. The sequence goes on along the minus strand of NC_057850.1, from coordinate 75,945,323 downwards.
AGGATGCTATCGAACTAAAAAGAAAAGGAGTACTAGTGGCACCTTAGAGACTAACCAATTTATTTGAGCATAAGCTTTCGTGAGCTACAGCTCACTTCATCGGATGCATTCAGTGGAAAATACAGTGAGGAGATTTATATATACACAGAACATGAAAAAATGGGTGTTATCATACGCACTGTAAGGAGACTGATCACTTAAGATGAGCTATTACCAGCAGGAGAGCTGGGGGGAGAAAACCTTTTGTAGTGATAATCAAGGTGGGCCATTTCCAGCAGTTAACAGGAACGTCTGAGTACATCTTCTAGGCACTTCCCTTTCTCTGGAGGTGATAGGCACTATCAGGACAGAATTGTATTCCTAACAGCCCAATAGCACCTTATTTCAATGTGACTAGTTTGGAATGTGACTAGTTTTCGCTTCCCAGCTTATGGCTGCCTCTGCTGCCTTGCCAAAGGCCTTAGCCTAAGAACAGGGCCTCAGACTGTCACAGTAAGAGAAGGATCTTACACTGGCAGACAGTGATTTTGATTCTTTCTTTTATACCTTTATAATTAGCCAAGTGATAAGAATACACCTAAATTCTTAGAGTATAGGGCTTTTCAGACAGGCCTGAATATCTATATCCTAACAATAGTCAGCATCTTTTTTATACTTCCATAAAGAATTTGCTTCTTTTCTTGTCTGGTATCCCTGAATAACCTGGAACGAAAGGCAGGATGCATTTACCTTCACAATTTTGCCTCGTCTCTATAATATTGTCAGTGAATATCCACAGTTCCTGCAACTGACATTTTATTTCCCCTATATTTACCAGCAGATCTTCAATTGCACTCTGAGTGTCTGTATGTTTTCACATCTTTAGTCTTCCCTTTTATAAATCCATTATGTGCCGCCTTTCAGTCTCTTCCAAGCACACTTTTCAGCGTGCAGCTGCTTGACATCTTAACTTGGCTTTGTTGCAGCATCTTCCAATGTATTCACTTTAGCTTCCAGTGGTTGCTGGGGTTTTTCCCTCAAGAATCACTTTTTGTTCATTTCTCTAAAAAGCATAAGCACATTCCTGGCAATGCTGCTGTTACAGTTTGAGAGCTCTCATTTGCTTCTAATTCAGGAAAGTGTAGTTCTGGGAGGCCATTAGCTAGTGTTTTCCCATTATGTATATGTGTTCAGTTTCCTCTAAATCAGTACTGTCTTCTCTGATAACCATTGCCTGACCAACCTGAACTTCTTGTACCTGTCTATCTGCTTATCTCGTCCACAGTGGAAGTCTTTATTCCTGATTTGGGGTTGAATTGTGTTATTTGTGAAAGACATTGTGTCATGAAGTGTTTTCTCTTGCACATGTATGATATTTCTTTCCAAATGCTGGCAAAACTGTGTAACCTTCTAAGTGGGATCCACAACTTGTGTCTTCTGAAAAGTGTTTTGAAATCAAGTCTGTCTTTTTGAGACTCATCCTCTTGGGACTATAGGTTTGTTTGCTGCTAGAACCCAGGTGGTACATATGTTTGCCATTGTCTGTGCTTGGATTGTTCTGAAATTCTACCACTTCCCGTAGCTCATTCAATGTGCTAATCTGTGTCCTGTGTAAGTTCTGATTTACTAAGTGCTTCCTCTGAGAAGCTTGGCTGATGACAATGTTATACAGTTTGCATCTTGATTTCACAATATAAGACAGCAAACCCACATTTGAGTTCAACTGGCACGACCTTACGTAAAGATGGTCAGAGTCCCACCTGATCTTGTCATGCTTGTCTAAAGACAAATGTTTCATGTACCACCTTCTGTTTGGAGAAAATTGGTCAGTCATAATGCTAAGGTCTATTTAGAGGTATCTTCATCTCTGCCAGGCCCTCTGATGGGCAGTAAATTATAACCATCCTTTAGTTTGACAATAAAGCAGTTGGGACTTCCTAGTTCAAGTATAGAGAACAGATTTTTGAATCTGTTTTTCCTTTTCTACCATCACAGAGCTCCATCTTCATGGTTATAAACGCTGAGAATTCTCTCTACTTTCACTCTATATCTTACCATAGGCTTAGAACTATCAATTTTTCACAAATCATGCCATTTTATACAGTTCAGCAGATTTCTAGTTACTAGCATTAGCTGATACAGATTTTCTTGCAGTTTGGGTCTTTCACTTGCATTTACCCAAAGAAACCGACTGTAAAGTCAAAAGTGCTTTAGTTGCAGTGAAGCCAATTGCTATGTATAAAACTTCACAAAGAAAAATGTTTGAGCTTAATGTAGAAATATGGATTAAATCGCCCATGAGTATTTAAAGCTGAAACATATAATTGCAAAATAGAAGGCATTGGAGATACCTGAGAACATTTTTTCTACTCCCCTCATTTTTAATACAAAAATAATAAACCCCCCAATAAAATTGAACTATATCTTGTTAGCTTCCACCCTAACGTGTGGTTTTGTAGGGCAACCTCATTTTTATATTTGGGAATCAAATGTTTAACCATCTCTCACTCCTTATTAGCTAATCTCAGATATTTTTAGTTGTGGTGAAATTGAGGTGAATAGTTAATGAATCATTAATCAGTTTCAGTTTAACTGTAGTGATCTCGCTCTCTCTATCCCACCCTTCTTCACAGGAAACTGCATGTAACTAAAGACACCCTGACGCTTTTACCAGGCGATTTGGAAACATGCATCTATTCCAATTCTCCCGGGTGGTAATTTCAACTTTTCTCTCTATTGACTTATGGGGGCTGCGTATTAAATTCAGTTTAATGGATTTATTTTGGCCCTTGTGGTATTAAAAATATAAAGCATGATATATTCAGAGTTAAAATATTATAATAGGAAATCTGGATATTGTCAATAATAAAAATATACAAAAATACCACACACAGCAATTGGAACAAATGTAGACCTAGGAGATTGGCAACACCTCTTATGATAATAATACAGTATTCAGAAATAATGGTTTATAACAGAACAGTATTGCCATTGCAGTTACTGTAGAATATTGTAGTGTACTTTTGTAAACCAGGCAGGCAATAAATCAAAAAAGATAATGTGAAAAACTGAGACTAATATAAGAAGAGATGATCAGGCATAAGTACATAGGATATAATTTTACAGTTTGATTCTTTAGGGTGCATCTGAATGGCAAAGAGATGCATATTTTGGATGGGTAAAATTCTAAAAAAATCCCCAATCTAAACACACTTTGTATGCAGGATGGCAGTATGTTGTACAGTACTCATTGAGGTCTGCTTGCTGCTCTATCTGCCTCCTGTGTCAATAACAAATAGACTGCTGGATTAGCTTTTGTTTGTACCTGTCAGCACAATTGGTGAGTCACTCCAGGGGAAAGGGCTGGTCTTGTGAAATTATAGGTGGCCTATCTACTGCATTTACATAGGCTGGTTCTTGAAGCAACATGTGCTATTCTAGTTCTTAATCTGCAGTGACTTTTTCTCACTGTTGTACATTCACTGAATGTGAAGAGATTGTGGAATAACCAGAAGGTCTGACACACTCAATTTGCCAGTAGCCATGTCCTTCTTGTCCCAGCTCAGGAATTCACACTTGGAACTGCATCACTGCTGACCTGTGCTGGGACTCTCAAAAATCTACTTCTTATGATGAAGTACAGTATCTGTCACTGCACAAAACCTAGATGTTTCCATAGCCATTGTACCCATGCAGGATGCCTGCTAATAGGTTATACAGACAGCTGCCATTTCTGCCTATCCAAGTTCTTGCAGTGAATTAAGCCTTAAAGTAAGGGGAAGAATTAAAGGATGGACTATATGGAGGGCAGAAAGGAAGATAGATCAAGACTGCAAAATTCTACTTTGTTGCTTTTTCCTAGCAAGTATTTATTTTCTTGGTTTGATGTGAGGCAAATTACCCTTAGTTTTTTCATTGCTATAAATCATCTTGGTAAAAATGATGCTAGTAAATTCTGTGCATGTGCTGATAAAATTTCAGTGCTGAATGATTGTCTCTTTCACTGACAGAAGTTGGTCCAACAACAGATATTACCTCACCAACCTTGTCTCTCTGAGATGATATATAACAGATAGAGGTAGCTGACTCATTAAGGTGTAAGGGGGAACAGAGAAAGGAGGGCTAGAGAGTAATCAAAAAAGAAGTGGAACTAAAAAACTCTGAATCAAAAATGTATGGCATATAAGAACATAGGATCATAAATATTGCTATATTTCATCACATCAGTGGTCCAACCAGTACTGTATCCTCCCTGACAATATCCAGTACCAAATGTTTCTGAGGAAGATACAAGAAAACCCACTAATGGGAAATTATGGACTAATCTACCCATAGGGAAAGTGCTTCAGGTTAGAGAGAAAATGTGGGTCTTTTCCAAAGCCTATGTTAATCAATAGGAACCTTTCCATTTACTTCAGTGGACTTTGCATCAGGACCTTAGGGAGAAATGAAGTAGTAGAGATAGGTGTAAAATGGGAAGGAAAGAAGAAGAAAGAAAGGAAGTCTGACAAGATCTGTGGATGAATAAAGAATGTAATAAAAATAGCAAGACAATACAAAAACGAGTCCTACAATAGGAGGGAAAGAAGCAGGATGGTACTATTCTACCAAGATTAGTATGACACTGTTAAAACTGACATTGTTTAGAAAAAATACATGCTCACAGTAGATTCGGTCACCCAGATCAGTTTTACTTGTAATACTTTAGTTACTTCCCGATAGGTAGCCAACACCTGTATGTGGGTAATGTCAGTTATTTTCCATCCTGAACACTAATTAGGCACTTGAACATCTCGTTAACTGGATTACCAGGTCATAGGGAAAGCTCTTCTCTCTAGATAACACACATTGTTTCTTAAGCTGTTTAATATGAGCACTGAAATATATGTTCAGTTAACTGTATGATTTCAGGTTATCCACCAAAACTGGTAACTTGGAAGACATTAAATTCTGAGTTTTTTCATAACTATGTATCTGTAATGGCAAAAACAAAACAACGACAACAAAAACCCTTTAATGGCCTTTTACTCAATATATGCATGATCAATTCAGTATGACCTCTGAGGGGGTGGGGAAGGCTGGACTATGTAGTAGTTTGGTAATTATTCATTAGACAACAATTTATGTTTACAGATAATTTTTAGTGAGAGATAAGGGCATACATATGGATATAAGAATATATTTCTTTGGCCTGATGTTGAAAGATGTTGAGCCCATTCAACTTCCATTGGAATTAATGGGAATCATCTCATAAGAGTGCTCAGTACTTTGCAGGATCTTGCTCACAGAGCTCCCTATATACTTAATAGAGCATATATTTTTCAGAAAGTCTTTTTACATGCTATTTCAGATGCCCAAATTTTTTCAGCTGCATAGAATTTAGGGACAAAAATTTGCATGCAAAAAGTTGCCTGTATACTCTGTATTTGAATGCAGAGATCTGAGACTTAGAAATCAATCTCCCTGGCTTTCATGTGCGCCTTGTGCACAGAGAGCTGAGTTTGGGGGTATGCAAAAACTTAGTCACAATGTCAGAGGCTGCTTTTTAAAATTTGACCCAATATAGAGTCGGAAAGTTCCCTTTTCTCAGTATTATATTATCTCCAGTTTATATTTGAGCTCAATCTTTGACCTCCTTTCCTACTTGTTAAAATTTTAAAAGACTATTTTAACAAGGCATCCTTAGGTCAGTCAGAGAAGTTCCCTTCATGTTAGTATTATACATGCCAGGAGAATGTGAAAGAACTACTAATGCGCCAATCAATTAGTGTTGTCATCTGCCAATCTTTTATCCAGGAAATTTCTTTCCCCTAAAAGCTGGGGGCCAATTTAATGTCCAAGCTGGCTATTTCCAGATTGGATATGATGATGGTGGAGTACAGAAGTAATAAAAGCACATCAAAGAAAATGCAGCTGTGACAGTTAAGTGTATGCTCCTAACAAGTGCACTTTGATGTGCTTTGATAAACTGCCACCTGTAGCGGCAGTGCTAGGGAGTCACAGACAGGAGGAAGTGGATGCTATATACAATAATGGAGCAGCAGAAACATACGTGTAGATATTTCAGCAAAAGCATTTATCACATTTTACATGTACAAATCAAATTCTGTAGCACACACAGCATTAGAATGAGCTATATCCCAAAAACATAAAAATAGAAGGCCAAATGCAGGAACTGGTATGAACACTCAAAACTACTTTATCTTGCTTTATTTTTTAAATAGGTTCACATTAGCCTATTTCCTAGGTTCCTTGTCAGTATTAGAGTACCTTCCAAGTTCCTAGCTGGCATGCGCTTTTTAACCTTTTATAATAATCCAATGGCATCAGTATCTGAGAAGGTGAAGGCAAAGAAAGAAGAAAAGCTTCTACCCATCTCATATATGTCAAGGTCTTCTTGCTCATTAGACAGCTGAGTCATGGATTAACTTTCAGAATAAAAGAGTGATTTATTTGGAGCTACCACAGTCCCTGAGGTGCGCTCGTCTTTCTCTCTTCCTTTTTCTCTGCTTGTCTTTATCTAGGGCTGCTGGACAGCAGGCTCTGTAATTTGAATGTCCATCAGCAGTAGAGGATTTGATCATTAGGTTGTGAATTTTTAACTCTCCCAATTTCAACAAGTATTCTGTTGAAGAATAATGACATTTATAAATCTGATAGGATTTTTCAGCCATACTATAGGGAGGTTAATGTATTTTTACTGCTTAAAAATGTATTTAAACTGAGGGTTGTTATTACTGGGGTAGTGAGCAAAGGTGAAAGGGGGGTGAATGCAATAAAAGTTTTTGTGATAAAACGTATTTCATTATTTATGAGATAAGGGAATCTCACCCATTTACAATTCTGACACTTTTACATTTTTTTTTAACCAAAAACGTGCACTTCACTTTTTCTTACCTTGGCAAAATGACCATGCATTGTGCCACTCTGGATCATGGAAATAAGTTTACTGCTAGTCAGCTTGAATTTATTCTGTATTATGGTGGCATTGGTAGAAACTGCATAGTTAAGTCTGTTTCAGCAGAGCTAGGTCAACTATTTATTATCAGTAATATTCATTTTGAATCTATTTTTGATTAGTCAGTCCATTGCAAATCAATCCTGATTTTCATCAAATGTATTTGCTATTTGAAAATATTAACTGAATATTTCATCTAAACAGCTTTCAAGCTATCTAGATTGTTCATGGATGTCCATTCTGACTGTCCATTATTCACTTTGGGTGAGATGTTTAAAAGTGCTCTGGATTGGCCTAACTCTGCTCACACTGAAGTTAATGGGAGTTTTACCACAGACTTCAGTAGAAGCAGAGGTAGACCTATAATGAATGCTTTTGAAAATTCCACCCGATAATTCCTGCTGTGTATTTAGTCACTTATATCACATGACATTGGTTCTGCTCCCTGATTGGACAACTGAAAAAAATTAATAGGTAAATGGTGAATAATGAATGAAAAAACTGCAAAGGTTAAATAATGCATTTCTAGTCAGAATTTTGGGACCGATATAGACAGTAGTGAGACTTTGAAGCTCCGTGATTTATTTATTGGTGCTCTGGAAGCCTAAAGTAGTCTTTATGTGGACATAAAATACATTTAGACAATACCCTTATGTTATTAGAGTAGAATAAAGGGGCCATAGCATAACTGAGAATCAGGCCCGATGGTCTTTCATCTTTGGAATCTCATTTGTAATCTAAATTGCAAGATATGAACAAAAGGATTTAAGAGCATTTTGATATCATGGATGAAGAATATTCTGGTTCCTTATCAGATACTGTAGCATTGACAATTATTCAGCTTTTCAAAACCCAAAATGGACCACAAGTGAATGGAATAAGAAATGTGAGATTTTCATCACCTATATATAGAAAATGAACAGAGGATCTATCCCTTTGCTGCTATAGCAATATAAAACAGACTTAAACAGTTCAAATGGCCAACTTTTGATTACCCTAATATAGGAGGATCCTCCAGACGTGTAGAACTGGCAAAGCCTATCACACCCTGACTAGTGTATTGCTGAGTTCTGGTGATTCCCAGCTGCCAGATTAGTCCCTTGGTAGTTGCTACAGGCGGGTACAAATTAGAGCTCTAAATCATGAAGCGGAATGAACTGCCCCTCGCCATTCCTAAAATCAGAGTGATGTACACTCAGCCATCTTCAACCCTCCTTACCCCAACATCACTTTGCCCAGATGCAAAGATGCATTACTTCTGTATGCTTGTTAAAATGTGACCTGGAAAAGGATGTGTGTTGGTGGCATGGGAATCAGGGTGATAATTTGACACACTTTATGTGCCTGTGTCTTAATAGTAGATATTTTCGTCCTAAAGTAATAGAATTAGCACAGCATTATAAATTACCAGTTGAGTCAGAAATATAATTGCTACATCATTTTTCTTCAATATTTGGGACTACAAATTGTTTTAAAAATGGATTGCATGTGCCCTTGTTTATGCAAAAAGATTGATTCTTAGAAGGCGCAAAAGACTTTTTTGTCACACTTTTAAAAAAATTGGTATGTTGCCATTACAGAAATTGCTAATGACAAATTTGAAGAATACTGTGTGATATGGAAAATGTGTTTTATGTCCCAAGCAAAACCAGACGTGAGAGTAAGACTCATATGATTGCTAGGGAGGTTTTATCGGGGAGAGGTAGTTCAGGAGGACTATATTTTCTAAGAATTCGGTTATTTTGTTGCTTGTCCACATTTTTTTTTTTCTTTATCATTGTTTTAAAATCAATAAAGAAATTTCTAATGAAGAAAGAAGTTTGAACAGGCCTATTTTATTCTTCTCTAGCACATGCGCAGCTAATAGATGAAGTACATTCAGTGTTAATGATACCTCTGCTTCCAAATGTTCAACATTCATCCTCTCTTTTCATCTTTTTGTTAAAACATTCATTGCTACAAACCTAAGGTTTCTGGGCTTCCAGTTGCCCTCACTCACTCTATAATAAACTTTAACTCATTTGATACCTCTCAAACGTTGCCTGGTTTCATGGACAAAGCTGCAAGAAGGAAGTGTACTCAAATATTTCAAATTAGGGGATTATGCAGAAAAAAAATATGTACCTTCAGGCTTTTCTACATCTCCACAGCCCAGACCAGGATTATTGATGCATAATTGCTGTAGCTCTAATCTACTGCCAGAATGGATCAATTGCTGATAATTCCAAATGGATCCATGAGATATTGAAAAAAATCTAAATTCCAAATTAACAATGGAGACCTTTGCTTTGACTTTGGCTATTATAACCCCAACAGATTTTTTTATGTCAATCACCTTGGTAAAAGCACACCTACACATCAGCCAATGCCATTGCCAGTTCTTGAGGTTCACATACGATGATCTACACCTCTAGTACATGACTTTTCCCTTTGAACTATTTTCTTAAGTAACAGAATTAACACAAGCTTTGGTTCTCAGATCACACATCACTCACATATACCTGTTCCTGGACAACAAGCTCATCAGACTCTTCCTGTTTAGAAAAGTTAAATCAGAAACATACAGAGCCTAAGCACGTCTTTGGGAACAGGGGTTTATTGTGAGCCTAAAGAAAAGAGATCCTTCATCCATAAGTTATCACTCACATGGGCGCACAAATAAACATTGCTCAGGCTGGAGTCTATCCAACACCAGAAAGAATGATGCATCTTATCCTTTCTGGTGTTGGATAGACTCCAGCCTGATAGCAGGATCAGATTCTGTTACACAGGGATAACACCATTACTTCAATTCCATATGAAGGAACTGCAGAGCTTTTCCCCTCCAATCACCCACTGGATCAAGTGAACAGATTTATCCCTGCAGACACTAGATTATCTCTATAACTAGACAAATGTTTTTAGTGTAAACCTTTTAATACATAGATTACTTTCTACCTACAGTTTCCCTATGGAATTATGATGCAAGCTGTAACGTTTGGTGGAGTACTGCCCTTCTCCCCATCACCCATCTACCTGCACAGAAATGTTAACAAACAGCCAACTAAAAATCATAAACTCCATACCTTGTAATGGAAAAAGGTGAAGTATGCAGGGAGGAGAATTTGCAGATCCAACCAAGCATATGTTTGATTTCACCATTCATTTACACGGCTTTTAATTGCTTCACATCCTCCTCCTTTTGTTTTTAAATTGTCCGTTTAGATTGTAACCTTTTGGCAGGAAATTTGTCTTCATTTTATACCTGTTTGTTAAGTGCCTGGCATACTGTTAGCTCTATACAGATCATCATCATCATCATGGTTAATGCTACTGCCTTGATACATCTAGTGGTGTTATGTCTGGTAAATAACAAAATATTGCATGTTGGGTACATGATAAGAAAAACAAGTGTGGTAGCACGTGCAGGTTATGGGCGATTAGGCATGTAGTTGTCCTATCTATATCTAACATCTTAATCACATTCTCTTCTTTGGTTGTGCCTTTTCATTACAACTATGCTTCATTCAGGCAGATAATCATTGGTAGTCAAACTTTCTATTGGTTAGTGTGAGCAAAGAGAAGATCAATATATTGAACTTCTGTTCTCTCACAATAGACTCTATTCTTTGTTAGAGGCCTATATTGTCAAATTGCCTATGGAATCTCCATCGTCTCGGGTGAAAAAAGCCAATGCTTTAAAATTTTGATTCAATGCAACTTTTTCTTGCTCTTTTTATAAAGGAGGGAATAAACTGAGCTTTGGAGTTTATTCTGTTTGTTGTTGGATAGCCAGATTCATAGGCATACTTTGTTTTTCTCTCTAGACTTGATCTTGTGAGCTGTCCTCCAGCAAACAAGGCTTGACCAAGCCATTGTCCTCTGGGCCATAGATGTTTTATATATATAATTTCATAGTCATACTCAAAGTAGGGAACCATCAAAACAATCAGAATTTCCATCCCTTTACCTGCATGCAGTTATTCATTTGAAAATATTTACTGAAAGGTGCCAATACCAACTTCCTAGTGCCATAAAAGTGAGAGGAAAAAATCATATTTCTGGGGTGAGAGCCTCATCCCTGTCTCCTTTACAACAACTAAAGGGTCAGAGTGGCAGAAAGGAGCCCTAAAAATTCCAATTCTGGCTGGAGGAGGACTTTTCTGTCACTGGCACTGTGGAAGATAGCCGTAAGTCTCCCTTCTAAGGAACCACCACATGTCCTGGCATTGGGATACGCCGGAGGCAGGTCTGAGGGCAGGGCCTCAGGACACAAACGCAGAGATTCTGGGCAATGCTTTGGCCCATAGGCAGCCTGGGAAGGCTACCATAATTTAGAGAGGCCTCCAGGGCTGTCTAAATTATGCTGGGAGCCTGTCCAGTCCCTGGAACAGCCCCAGATCAGGGCAGTGCAATGGTGGCATAGAGCTCTCCTCCCACTGTGTTGTGAGTTTTGCACTCAGGCTCTTAAAGGTGCAGTGCAGAATTTCACCACTGTTCTTTAATTATTCTTAATTTGATTGGAAAAAATATAGATGTTTGATAATTAAAACTTAGGGGAAAGTAAAAGTGTTCTACATGTGTTTTGAGTTATGAGAAATATTTTGAAGATATGAAGGTTTTTTATTAAGAAACTAAACATGACATGTCCTTCTCCAGGTTATTTTTATAACTCACTTTCTATCAAAATTTGAAGCTATTGTAATGTATCTGTTTTATGAAATGTTGATGGCAAAAGAGAAAGTTTAGAATTCAGAAGCCTTTTAAAAAGCAATATAATATAGTGTGTGTGTGTGTGTGTATATATATATATATACATATACACATAATATGAAGGTTGAAATTCAGCTAGAGGTTAAAAAAGAAAAATAAATATGATTCTTCACCTTGTAAGGATTTAGATTATACTTCATAATTTTATATTACTTTTTTTCATGAAATGCTTCATTATCTCTGGTTTCCAATATGGAAATTCATTTTCGTTACCCTCTATAAGTGCCTGTGTCCAACATTTGATATCTGTGTCTCCTGAATCTTCTCTTCAAGAACTTTCATTACATCAGATAGAAAAATGGTAAAGGTTGTGTGTTTTGTTTTGTGTTGTTGTTGTTGTGTATCAAAAAAATGTAAATATTCATTCTACAGATTTCACAAACGTTAATTAAAAATCAAGGGACATTTTTTATTTGAAAAAAATCCAACTTTTTAGTTTTTGGGCCCTTCTTCCCCAGCATTTTTTCTTCTTTTCTCCCCTTTTACCTTTTTTCTCCTTTTCGTCCTTCCTGTGAAGGGACGTGCCCTCACGCTGACAGAGAGGGGACTGACAAGCTCCTCTGGGTCTGTTCAACACCAACCAGGAGCTCCTTCAAGACTTGTTTGGCATGGAGGAAGGGAGGAGCTTAACAGAGAAAACCTGCCACCTGTGGGGGGGAAGAAGAGGACTGCCCCACCTGAGACAGGCTTGCCAAGAGGGAGCCAGCAACAAGCCTCACTGTTCCCATAGCTGTAGAACCCAGCCTCAGAGAAGCACAGCCCATGAGGAGGGGCTGAAAGTTGACTCCATCTAGACTAAGCTCTACAGGCTGACCCAGGAAGCGTGCCTGAAGTTCTAGGTCACCCTTACTTCTCTTTATTTTCCCACACAAGCCACCCCCCTCCCATAAGGGAGAAATGAGTGGGGAGAACTTTTCCTTTGTTTGCTCAAACGATCCCCTTGGCATCCACCACTGGGGGAAAAGAAAGACAGTATAAGGGCCTAAAGTGTGATCTGGAGTGGACTTGAGGAGACCCCTGCTCCCACATTTCATTTTGCAAGTGACAATGGGTGGTGAAGGAAACGGTGGTGGTGGTGGTGGTGGTTTGGAGACAGGGGACAACAATCCTGATTATTTTCATGTTCAAGTTTAATGTAAAGAACATGCACAATTTTGGGAAAAAATAAAACAAATAAATTAAAAACCCCTAAAATTTACTGAAAAAAAGGCCATATAGCCCCGTATTTTATTCAAAATTTAACTAGGTATAATAAATTTGCCTCAATATTCAGCTCCGGGAAAGCATTTTGGATCAGTAAGAAGGGGCTCCTTTTTGCCTGGCCATTTGTTCCCATGTCTGGACAATATAGATTCCTTCTTTAATACATTTGATTTCTATTAAATTCCTGGTTGAAGCAAGGACTGTGACTCACTGAAATCAGACAGCATGAAAGTCATGACTTCTGTTTGTTCCCTATTGCCAGATGAAGCCCTCCTTGGAAGTCTGTAAGTTCTCTCTATATACATTGGGTCATCTTCTATCTCTCTCATGAGACATTTAAGTCTATTAACCCTCCAGGTCCATTGTGATCTCCAGCAGCATGCATGGTACCTGGGCTTTCCAAAAGTTCATTTTTATAAGTAAGGGCTTAGTTTTTCTATGATTGTTGCTATGATCAGTTGCTTTTAATGTGATGTTAGACTGATCAGTTTTGTGCAAAACCACAAAAAGGAAGTCTTAGAGCTGGTATGGTCAGGGTTAAGTTAGGTAGTGTTTTTTTCCAGGGAAGTACCATATGTATCTGTACTATTCCTTTGTAACCATAGTGATGTGTTTAACATGTGATGTTTTCAACTCATGATAAAGTTTATTCTATCCAGCATTTTAGCCATTCTTTAATCTGATTTTCCTCATAAAACGAGAGGTGCAGACAAGATGAATTGCTGAACAGAGTTACACAGATTGCTTAGCTCTGATCCTTGCCATTATTAGGTCTGTAAGATATATGAAACATTGATCTCTGTTACCGTCTCCTGATTTCTCAAATAACTTTGCAGTCAGTACACAATTTTGTTTGGTTAGATCCTGAACAAGATGAATATTCTTTCAGACTATGTTATGACACTGTACAGATTAAACTTGAATTAACTTTCATTTCGAGCTTCAGTCATTCAGCTCCTTCTACCATTTGGCCTAATTAAAGCCAGTTTCCCCAAGTCAGTAGCAGCAAAAAGTCATTGGCATCTGAAGGTTGTTGGGTGACTTACGTGAAGTGAATCAGTCATGTCATTCCAGCTCTCATAACAGGTCAGCACAAAAATCACCACAACATTTTTGTTCTAATTTGTACATTTGTTAGCATCTTCACCAAAGGGCAAAGACTGAGGTTTCAATTCAAATAGGAATGGGCTTAATTCCTTTGCTGAATAGTGAGGTACTGCTGAATCAGAGCCTGAATGTAGAGGGAAAATAGATTGCTGTTCTCTTCTGGAGCAAATACATATAAAATAGATGTGGCACATAGGTGGGTTTGTGTAAGGAAGCATGCACTATTTCTGCCTTTGCTATGCCTGTTCTGGGGATAAAAAGAGGACTTTGGTCTCAAAAGCTGTCAATATGGCAGTACAAAACTCACTCAAAAATAAATAAAATATTTAATACAAAACCAGAATTTTGCATTTCTTAGCGAAGGGGAATATAAACAAAACATGCTTCCAAATGACAGAGCCCAATGAATATTCCTTAATATCTTACCGTTAGAAACATAGACTGTGCTAGGATTGTGGGTACTGTACTGTATATACTTTGTTTGCCCAAGATATTTTTTCGCTTCAGCGGTTTCAGAATTTTAATGAAAAATTCCTTGATGTACTTTTTATTATTTAAGGGGAAGATGCTGCAGAGAACATCACAAGCATTGTAAATTATTGTTTATGTGTCAGAATGTAGGTGCCATTGTCAAACCCACTTACAAAAGACACTTTTTCTTTTTAGCATTGGAAGAATATTTGTGTAATCAGAATACATTACTGTTATATAGCTATGACTGTTTAGCAGGTGCACATTTACCTTAGATACTGCAAAGGTATGCACCTTAGAAATACCTAGATGGACAGTTAGCTGTAAAAGGACACTAAAAAGCAGTTTTGTAATTGATCAGTACAAATTTAGCCCCCCCGCTCCTTATAACCAGTAACCTGTGGGACTTGCACAGGTCTTGCACTGGAGTTTGGTTTTTTAGGATACTGTTGTGATTCCACCAACTGTTACACTGTTAGAGGAGGTATCCTTTTTAATTTTAATTTAATTTTAAAATGATCAACCCCAATGTAAGTTAAAGATCCCATGACACATTTTTTAAGAGTTGGAGATAACCCAAGGTCTTGGGCAACATTCCCTCTTTCAGTAAAACATATTCTAATATCCAAGCCTGAGTGAGCTATTGCTGGGCCCATATATAATGCTGCTTCATTTGTATGCACTGTCATTGTGCTACTATTAACTGATTATCCATCAAACCAATCTTAGATATCTTGACTATTAAAAGCACCATAAAACCATATTCTTTTCCAAGGACAGTGACTATGTGAATTATGTGCAATGTAAGTTTTAGTTGCTCATTATAAATTAACCATTTTGATGCTGGCAATTGTTGCAGTCTTTGTACATTGGTACAACATGACAGTATTCTCTGCAGTGTTTTTGTGGCAGTGTTAGTATTTGAAAAATGTCATTCCAGGTAAATGGGGCAGGATGGGGACTGTGTTTCACCCTACTACTAGGTACCTGAGGCAGAAAAAGAATTGGTTGAACTTTACATCATGCATCCAGCTTTTTTGTAAAATACTCTTTCATATTTATAATTCATTATAATTTTCTCTTTGGGGTTTAGTTTCTCTTTTGCTAGATCATATATCAGCTTGATTTCTAATGGCACAGCATATGCTATAATCTGAGTGGGTTAATTCCAATTTCATATTAATTCCTTAGAGCTACACAATGCAAAGTCATATATATATGTAACATAACAAAAATAATTATCCAGTACATAAGCATAAATAATTTCAGCAAAATGTTCCCTTAAGACCTATTACATTTAGAACATTATTGAGTTTGTAAGGGTTTTTATGCAGGTTTTTGTGACTGGTAGGCATATGTATGTGAAAATATCTGAAACTATGGAGAGTCAATGAAGCATTTTTTGTATTCATCTCTGAGATAAATTGGAAATTTATCACCTATCACACTAGTGATACATTGTTACAGCTCTATTTGCTTCAGTAGAGTTTCTCCTGATTTACACTATTGGAAGAGATCAGAAAATCAGGCCCTTTATTCTGTACCTTAAATATTTTACAAATAAAGATGTCTTTGTTCCTGTAGTTATAAGAAGCTGGGTGGGTGGATTGATGGGAATATTGACTCATTCCTTTTGTAATTTATGTTGTCTTTA
This sequence comes from Chelonia mydas, assembly GCF_015237465.2. NCBI lineage: Eukaryota > Metazoa > Chordata > Testudines > Cheloniidae > Chelonia > Chelonia mydas. The sequence goes on along the minus strand of NC_057850.1, from coordinate 75,929,199 downwards.
TTGTAAATATTTTCTTATTCTACAGATCAATTTTCTGATAAGATTTTCAAGGGGCTGTATTTCAGTGTCTGACAGATAGTGACATTCTTCATTCAGGACTTTTTTGTTCTTTTTTGTTATAGAGATAGTAGCGTGTTAACTGTCCAGTCGGGGAACATATTTCAAACCAGTTGCTCCTTTGGCTAATTCAGTTGATCCTGCATTTGTTCAAGGAGGTTCCAGTGCCACAGAATTAAGATATTCCTACATATTATCTAATGTGTGCACAGTAAGTAGTTTGAAGTCTGAAGAAAAGGGGTAATTTACCTTTATCAGACTAAGGGTATAATGTATATGAGAGAGAGTCTGGGAGGTAACAAGGCTATAAACTGAGTTGCTATTGTACGTGACTGGGTTTTCAGAAAGATTAATTTTCCAGTAAAATAAAAAACGTTTCATTTCGAAACATAAACCTAATTAAGGACCAGATTTTCAAAAGTTCAGCTTTTATTTAGGCACCTAAATGAATTGGTTAGATTTTTAAAAGTGCTCATCGCCCAGCAGCTCCAATGGAGAACAATAAAAATCAATGGGTATTTACTGCTTTTGAAAATCTGGCCACTTCACGTAGGTGTCCGCATGGGAATTATTAGATACCCAGTGCCTTTGAAAATCTAGCCCAAACTTCTCAGCTAACAAATGACAGTTGGTTTCATCGAGCAAGGGATGAAACTCAAAGCCTTCAAAATTGTGTTTTGGTTCAGCTAAGCATCTGCACAACATGACGTTTGTCAAAAGATTAATCCAACTGGTCCTAAATTTCCTGAGCCCATAAAACTGGGCTGGAAATCTCAAGAGAATATTTTTTTCATGTTCAGACATTTCAGGTTCCTGTCCCAACCAGAACACAGGCTACATCTGTATTTGGAGCTAGGGGTGTGATTCCCCGCTTTCACAGACATGCGAGCACTACTCCTCATTTGCTCGCACACTGAAAATAGTAGTGTAGCCAGAGTTGCATAGACAGCAGCAGCAGCATAGGCTAGCTATGCAGAGTTCATACACATGGGTTCAGGCATATTTGTACAGCTAGCCCATGCTGCAGCTCTCCACTGCCCGTGCTCCTGTGGCTATGCTTCTATTTTTAATGTGCTAGCTCAGTGACAGCTAATGTGAATATGTCTGCAATATAAGAATCACACCAACAGAAACAAAAAGGCATGAATAAAGGAAGGGAAATCCCGACATTTAAGCGCCTTCAAGTTCAGTTAGAATTTGTGCTCAATGTACGAGGGTGAGGGGAAAGTATTTTCCAAACTGGGTCTTCCCAAGAGTGACTGTTCCTGTTTCCTATTAATTTAAAACATTTTGTTACTACAGTAGTCTGTACTCAGGTAAAATGAAGTATATGTAGCACCTTCAAAACAATGTATTAAGAAATTAAAGGTTTTTAACTTGGGTTAATGCTGTGTATAAGGAACAAGAAACTTAAAGACCTGTATGACATATACAAGTAGCGATAGACGATACAATTACAAACATGGTACCTGCTGAGTTATATCCCGTTGCTTTATTCTGAGATCTGTGCAAATACTGTAGGGTTTCAATCCCAATGTAGGCTTTCTAGATAAAAGCATTGAATTATCTTGGGGCAGGGGAGAGAGTGGCAGATTGATCAATTTTGATTAAATCCAAAAGAGATTTGAAGACCGTTTTAAAAGACTCCGTTTTCAAGTTATGCTACTCAAATTCTCAGGCTCTTGACCTAAGCTAAAGATATTAGCCCAGATACCTTCTTGTACCCTTATGTGGTATGAGGGGAAAGTGTATGAGGAAATAAGTTATACCTCTCTGAGTCTTAAGATGCTTCTCTGCCAGCCCTGGCTACTGACGTAAGTTAGAAAAGTTTAGTGACTGTGCTTGCTTACTTCAGTTGACTAACCTCTCTGTGGAAGTGAATTAGCATAGATCAATATACCAGCTCCTGTGACAGTTAGTATAGGAGCAGGCTTTGCCACTTTATGCTAGCTATATGTTCCCTTACATCATGGAAATTCTCAGCTGATCCATTAATCAGAGTCAGTGGCTTGTTGCCTTTTCCCCAGCTCATGTTGGAGAATTACTGTTTATTGTTTCCACAGAATCCTTTTGTGATGTCATTATCAGACATTTATACTAGGCAGCACAGTAGGTGCACATGGCCCCTTACAGAGAGAATAAAGACTCAGGGCCAGATTTTTTATCTACTTGCACCCCTTTTGTGTCATTCAGGTGATGCAAAGGGGATATAAAAAGACACAAATGCCCAGCAGAGTATTCCCCCATTAGAGACTGCTTCCCGGTTAGTACATCTGAGCCAGATCTGGGAATAGTATCAGGGAAGAAATTCTAGGCATAGGGGACAGAGATACTTGGGGAAAAAAACCCCAACGGAACGTGGTTGGAACTGGATTTAGTGAAAGGATGATGTAAACAAGAGCATAACTATGTAGACCCTAAAAAGGGAAGGCATGGGATTTGAACTTGTTGCAGGAAAAAATGGAGAGCAAGGTGAGTTTGGTGATAGCATTTTGGATAGACTGAAGGTAAGAGGGTTGCACTGCAGTCCCTCAGCATGGAGAACAGGAATATAGCATTATTGTGACATGTTTTATTTACTAGCACTTTTCTTACCATCTAATTGATATACTTTACCAGTATTTCCTCCTTAGTGTAATGTACTTCCAAAAGTGATTAGCAAACTGTCATTTCTCTTTGATTTCTCTGAGTAATATACCCAACTGGTCTAAAACATGAATGATAAATGCTTTTATTTTGTTACATGTCAGATTTTTTCATTTATGTTTATTACATACAGAAAGAGCTCAGTCCTGATACCACTTAGCACATGAGTAGTCCCATTGTACTGAATAGATATTCAGTAAACCCTTCTGTAGGGACTCTGCGTGGATGCTGGGGGTTCACCCTGGCAGAATTCTGTGCAACATGAGGGTCACATGTCTACACTATGGACACACTGAAACTGTCTACAGGTCTTATGAGTTTGTAAATAATGGGCCAGAACATTGCTGTGGCTGAACTGCTTATGGTACAATTGGGGAAGTGGCTTGAAGTTCATTATTGCACTCCCCTTGTCTTGCTTCTGCTTTGTGCAGAGCCAGTGACCTCACACTGGATTACAACGTGTTAAGTGCTAGTCTACTTTGCAAGAGCCCCTCACTGCTGAAACTACAGATAGGGATCAATGTGGTGTAGGGGGCTTCCTGACCATGCCCATAGATATTTATTTTGAGGGAGTGCCTCTAGTAGATCTTGGCCCCATTGCACTAGGTGCTATGCAAACATATAGTCAATGAAAATCCCTGTCCTAAAACGTTTTCAAGACCTAGCAGGCAGGGGTGAAAGTAAGTTAGAGGACTTACCGGTATGCCGGAGTCCTGAGCAGGGGGCATGGCCTCAACCGGAAGAGGCGTGGCCTCAACCGGAAGAGGCGGGGGCCTTAAATCCCCAGGCCCTTTAAATCTTGATTTAAAGGGCCAGGGCTCCAGCTGCGGTAGTGACAGCTGGGAGCCCAGGGCCCTTTAAATCACCCCCGAGCTACCAGCTGCAGAGGCAGCTGGGAGCCCCGGGGCTCAGGGGCGATTTAAAGGGCCCAGGGCTCCAGCTTAATCGCACTGTTAATCGCAGCGGAGTCCCGGGCCCTTTAAATCACTGAGGAGCCCTGGGGGCTCCCGGCTGCCACCCCTACCCCAGGGCTCTGGGCTCTGGCAGAGCTTTAAAGGGCCTGGGGCTCTGCTGTGGTAGCAGCTGACGGAGCCCCGAGCCCTTTAAATCCCCGCCTGAGCCCTGCTGCCCGAGCCCTGGGGTAGCGGTGGCAGGGCTCCATTGGGGATTTAAAGGGCCCAGGGGCTCCAGCCGCCACTACCGCCCCAGCCCTTTAAATGCCCGCCGGAGCCCCACCACCGCTACCCCAGGGCTTTGGCAGCAGGGCTCCGGCGGGGATTTAAAGGGCCGGGGCAGTAGAGGTGGCCGGAGCTCCAAGGCTCTTTAAATCCTGGCCTGAGCCCTGCTGCCCGAGCTACTGCCCTGGGGCCCTTTAAATCCCCGCCTGAGCCCCGCCACCGCTACCCCAGGGCTTTAAATTGCCCTCTCTGAAAGCCGGTCCTGGTATGGCGCACCAGCTCTTACCGGTACGCCGTACGGGGGCGTACCGGCTTGCTTTCACCTCTGCTAGCAGGTGAATGAAACAAGTGTGGTTGAGTGCACTGGCAGCATGAAGGAACAGTGGCCTAAAAATCTCCATACGGGCTCTGCGTCACCAGAGCATTACTCCATCCCCCCGCAACGTCAGTTTTAGTACTAAATTGCACCAGTGATGCAAGCCAGCCTCATGGCATATGAGAATCTGGCCCAGAGTCTTAACTGTGAAATTCCAGTCCTTCACGCAATTGAACGGGACATATAAATTAGAAGGATCTTGGCCTCCACTTTAAATATTCCAATAAGCACTTAGAACTGATAAAAAGAAAAGGAGTACTTGTGGCACCTTAGAGACGAACCAGTTTATTTGAGCATGAGCTTTCGTGAGCTACAGCTCACTTCATCGGATGCATAGCACGATATGCTATGCATCCGATGAAGTGAGCTGTAGCTCACGAAAGCTCATGCTCAAATAAACTGGTTAGTCTCTAAGGTGCCACAAGTACTCCTTTTCTTTTTACGAATACAGACTAACACGGCTGTTACTCTAGAACTGATAGTCATTTCTCGAGGTTCATATGGAATGGTGGTAAAGAAATCTTTAGACTACTACAGCTCTAGAAGAAATGGTGGAGCAACTTTTCTAAATGAATGCTGCAACTCAGCTAAAACTTTACGTTGGGTTGGATCAAAAAGGATGAAATCAGATAGTTGCATAGGCTCAAAAGGGGATACATAATTAATACCACTAAAAAAGCTAGCATTTATTGGTCAGCAAGATCAGAACCGGGATCACAGAAAATAACTCGTGGTGTGTTTCCCTTTGTGCTGAAAAGGTAGGAAAATATATTGCTCTAATTTCTCAACATGACTAAGAGGAAAAAAGGGCACAAATGATGTAATAAGTATTTGACAAAACTGAGTTCATGTATTAACACAATTTGAGTTCTAGATGGTGAACAATATAACTTCAGTGACTACGTTTCCTTGTGGTATAATTAAGATGCATAGATGTCTGTTCTAATTGCATTGAGCTATCTGACTCACTAAAAGCTTACAAGACACGCAGCTAGGTTAATTTAAATTATGCACATAGTGATAGTAGCAGCTGAGATCATGTATGGTGCTTGAGCTAAGAGTTCCCATATTTATAAATCTATCAGCAGGGTGTTTTTAATGGAAGTCTTGCATCTCTGGTCTCCACTTACAGGGTCTGTCTACTGGAGAAAGCAGGCCAGGTTCTCTAGTAGACTCTAGCTGCTTTGTGCCTGTCCAGTCAGATAGATTGGCCTTACTACTGGTTTGACTCCTGGAGTGGCACAAAAGCCACAATATACAGTTGAATCTGGCATTTACTCTTATCTTAAGTTGTAAGACCCATCGTTTTTCTCAGGCTTCTCTGGGCTTTGGAAAATAAACAGGTTGAGTGGGTTGCTGTTTGATTTATTTTGAAAGCAGTACTTTTGGATTTTGATTTTCAGAACCAAATAATGGACTAAGCCACACAACTCCAACTAATTTTAAACCCCCTCATTGTCAGCTTTGGAAATTTGAACCTTGAACTTGAAAAGTAATGTTTTTATTAAGTTTTGTACATGCATCCTAAGATTCTGTAATTGAGTAAATTTTGGGCCATTATCTGCCAACCTTGGTCACCTGCAGTAGTACTTTGTTCCACAGGTAATCTCATGTCTTTCATCTGAGCTACTTGTGGAATAAGGTACTACTCAAGGTGAGTAAAGGAGACAGAATCTGGTCCTATATTAAAAAAACCCAGCACTCTAATTTACCTATAGGAACATTAGCTATTGAACGTAAGCAACCATAAATAAAATTCTCAGAACTCCATACGACAATGTTAACACATGAGAAACTGATCACGGTCATTGAATATTGATCTGTCCACCACAATGTTGTGATTTGTACTAGCACTTTGATCTTTTTGGTCTGGTAGGACTCAGCTGAATACCAATTTTTTCCCTAAAATTCCTAAGCAACACATATGGTAAAGCAGTGTATGTGAGTGATTCAAAGCAATAATGCTAAACATGCTTGGTTCAGGAAAGTATTGAAAAAATAACAAAAAATGTTTTTGCCATAAATTATTTAAAAATCTCTGCTGTGGGTTTTAATGATTATAGTTATATTTTCCAGACTGCATATGCATTGGCAAATACTGAATCATAATCCTCCCTTAGGATGAAATGAACAAAAAAAGTCTGTTACTCCATTAATAATGTATTAATATTTCTGTAACTTTATTTTTGCATTTTCTCATACTGATTATGATAACGTATGACAGAGTTTAATCTAGGTTGTTTCCCCCCCAAAAGAAAGAGGCATCACACAGTGAATGGTTTGGCAGCACTGTATTCTGTTTCTAAAGAACAAAAGAATAATTAATTGCAGACATAACTATAATAGCTGAGTTTTTCTATTTAAAATTTTATTCCTCGTATTTCAGTGGGAGAGGTAGCCATTGTCCTTAGCACAACTATGTATTGTACCTAAATGCAAAAGATGGAAATGTTATCATTATAACCATTGGTACTATGTATGATTTCATTTGTCTTTTTAATATGATTTTTATTTAGAATATATAGAATCTTAGAATTGTAAGACTGAGAGGGACCTTGAGAAGTCTTCTAGTCCAGTCCCCTGCACTCAAGGCAGGACTAAGTATTATCTTCTAGACCACCCCGACAGGTGTTTATCTAACCTGCTCTTAAAAATCTCCAGTGGCAAAGATTCCATAACCTTCCTAGGCAATTTATTCCAGTGCTTAAGTACCCTGACAGTTAGGAAGTTTTTCCTAATGTCCAATCAAAACTGCCCTTGCTGAAATTTAAGCATATAGATTCTTGTGTTATACTCAGAGGTTAAGGAGAAACATTTTTCTCCCTCCTCCTTTTAACAATCTTTTACGTACTTGAAAACTGTTTTTTAAGGCTGTTGATTAATTGCAGTTAACTCCTACGATTTACTCAAAAAATTAATCGTGATTAAAAATATTAATCGTGATTAATCACTGTTTTTAATCACACTATTAAACAGAATACCAATTGAAATTTATTAAATATTTTGAATTTTTTCTACATATTCAAATATATTGATTTCAATTACAACACAGAATACAAAGTGTGCAGTACTCATTTTATATTATTATTTTTTATTACAAATATTTGCACTGTAAAAATGGTAAACAAAAGAAATAATATGGGGTGCACTGAAAAATACAAGTCCTGTAGTGCAATCTCTTTATCATGAACATGCAATTTACAAATATAGATTTTTTTATATTTACAACGCACGTTGTATTTACACTTCTTATTTACAATGCACGTCCTCTGGAATGGTGGATGAAGTATGAAGGACATATGAATCTTTAGCGCATCTGGCATGTAAATATCTTGTGACGCTGGCTACAACAGTGCCATGCGAACACCTATTCTCACTTTCAGGTGACATTGTGAACAAGAAGCTGGCAGCATTATCTCCTGCAAATATAAACAAACTTGTTTGTCTGAGAGACTGGCTGAACAAGAAATAGGACTGAGTGGACGTTTACATTGTTTTGTTTTTGAATGCAGTTATTTTTTGTACGTAATTCCAGATCTGTTACTTCAACCTTCATGTTAAAGAGATTGTGCTACAGTACTTGTATTAGGTGAATTGAAAAATACTATTTCTTTTGTTTTTTACAGTGCAGGTATTTGTAATCAAAAATAAATATACAGTGATCACTGTATACTTTGTATTCTGTGTTGTAATTGAAATCAATATATTAGACAATATAGAAAACATCCACAAATATTTAAATAAATTATATTATTGTTTTAACAGCCCAATTAATCGCATGATTAATTTTTTTTAATTGCTCAATAGCCCAACTCTTATTGTGTCCCCTCTCAGTCTTCTCTTCTCCAGACTAAACAAACCCAATTTTTGCAATCTTCCCTCATAGGTCATGTTTTCTACCCTTTAATGATTTTTGCTGTTCTTTTCTGGATTTTCTCCAATTTGTCCACATCTTTCCTGAAATGTGGTGCCCAGAACTGGACACAATACTTCATGCCTAATCAGCTCAGAATAGAGCAGAAGAATTACTTCATGTGTCTCGCTTACAACACTCCTGCTAATTCAGAATGATGTTTGCCTTTTTTTTCAACAGTGTTACACTGTTGACTCATATTTAGCTTGTGATCCACTATGACCACCAGGTCCCTCTCCTCAGTACTCCTTCCTAGGCAGTCATTTCCCCATTTTGTTTTTGTATATTATATGAGCTTACCAAAATAGAATACTTAACTATAAACAGCTCCAGCTGAAGAAAAGTGAGTTCACATTCCAGTTTCTAACAAGAGCTGCAATCTTTAATGATAAAGAACTAATATATAGGACAATGTTTTGGATCTAATAATTGAAATGTCAAGTTATTATTTGGATGCTGCCTGATAGAGTAATGTGTTTATATGTTAATATATATCAGGCTCTGTCTCTCTTTCTCTTTCTCTCTCTCTCTCTCTCCACTTAAATAAATAAATAGCATTGCAGAATACCTCACTAAACTTTTTTTAAAAATGTTCCTGTTGGCACAGGATAAGACTCAGACAATGTTATCTTAGGGCCTGACCTTACAAATGCATATGTTTGACAGGTTACTGACATATGGAGTCCCACTTAAGTCATTTGAATCCTCCTATGCATGATGTTATTTATGTGCAAATGTGTTACAGAATTGGACCCACAGTTAGAATTCCAGTTTTGGTACAGCCTCCTATTCGTGTCCCTGTTAAGGGTCACATCTCCAAAGAACAGGTAAATGTATTGCTGATTTTTCACCTGACGGAACATTTCAGTATCATTCTGGGACTGTTTATACAATCAGACTTAGTTGGTTGAATGCCTGCTTCAGTGAAAAAAGAAAACTGACTGGGCAGTTTTGGATTTTAACTGTTTAAGCAGATATCACAGGTATTTTTCTTTCTTTGGAGTTAGCAATTGGCTTCTAATTGTTATACCAATAAAATAAAAACCAGCAGGATCTTATTAAAGGGAAAAAGGCAAAATACCACATTTAGTGTGAATACAGAAAGAATCATAGTAAGCAGTTAGTTATAGTTATAACATTCCATTCAATCTCATATTTATTTACACATTCATTCATACACACGCACACACACACACACACACAGAGGTTCTGCAAGGTTGTTATCATAGTTACCAGCCTTAGAGTTGCTCATGCCAAGCCACTGGCCAGGTGGCCTGGACATGAGGAGGGAGCAGGGCCTTGTCAGATGCTCATCTGATGCTCCTGGAAGTTGGTTTGCAGAATCAGACCCCCAAAGTTCTCACTTTTTAGAGTCCATTTTTAATGGGAATTTCTTCCTAGGCCAGTCTATGGGAATTGCTTCATCATGCTGTTGATGAATCAATCAGCAGATGTCACATTCCTGACGGCTCCGTGCTGCTAGATGTTATCTTGTTCTTTGGTTCTCCCATTCTTGAGGCTGTTGGGTGGATTCCAGTCTGCCCTCCGGGGGTCCTCTGGTTATTTCCACTTGACGCCTTCTTCAGCCGATGGACACTGGATTCTTAGGCTGGCACCTCCCTGATCATTCAGTTATAATCCACACCAAGCATCCATCCACATACATCCTCTATCTCTATTTTAATCACAATTGTTAATACAACAAAAGGGCGGGGAATCTCTGGGTGCTGTTTCTGTTGTTACAGAGTATTGCTTTGAGTCTCTCTCTGTGTGAATTGCTTTGAGAACAGACTCTGTCTTAGAATGTACTAACGCAATTAGCAGCTTGCAAGTTTCACACATAGAGGGAGAGAAACAGTACCAAAAACCAAGAGACCTCTTAATTAGTAATACCCTGGAATTTAAACTATGGGGAATCAAACTCATTTGTGATTTTAATACAGAACTTCTTTAATATGATCCAACACTGTGCTCTAAGCAATCTAAACTTCCCTTTTGAACCTTTATTTCTGAAATTTGCTCAACTTGTTAAGACTTAAAACTGTTTCATTTTTGGTTTTATTATCCCCTTGCCATTCAGCTGAAACCACATTTCTCAAAATTATATAATGAAAATTGTTCCACAGTTGCAAAGTAAACAGTTTCTGGTATTTCATTGTGGTCATCAATTGTACTGCAAATTAGAAATGTACTGATATCAAAACAAGTTTTTCAGTTGCCCATAGGAAACTGAAGCTTCTTTTAGTTTCCATAATTCTCACTAGGTTTGTAAAACCGCTTTTCACCTGCACAGTTTGCCATTCATTTTTGTGGATAAAAATGAAATTTTTGGATTGAATCCAGGAAATATTTTGTTTTTCATTAAACCAGGAAAAAAGTGATTAAATTGAAATCATTACTCTAATCCTGAGATAGGGTCCCTGATTTGGTAATATAATCTTTTGGCCTAAATGCACAGTGCAAAATGTGAAGTGTTATTTGTATTCTGTTAGTACCCAAAATATGGTAGGCACTATACACAAAGACAGTCACTGCTTGGAAGAGCTTACAGTCTAATGATCTGATCCTGCAAACACTTATATATGTAAGTAACTTTGCTCTCATAATATTCTATTTTGAAGTCATTGGGACTGCTCACAAGAGTAAAATTACAAATGTGTAAGGGATCAGCCCTGAAGAATACAAGTAACCTACTGAAGGTTTGGAGAGAAGAATACAGAAAAAGGGCTAAATCCTGCATATTTTTTTTTTCAAATAAGTAATTTTATGCCTATGGGATTATTCATATAGGTGAATGAAACACAAAAGAGCCATTTGCAGTTTACTGAACCCAAGGCTGGTTCTAAATGGGAATGGTCTAGGCCTCAGGGCTACTCTAAACTATACCAGCTAGCTACAGCCCCAAGAAGCCTGTATGCCATCCAAGGATAGTGTGAGCACAGAAGTGCTCTGGTCATGCTCCTCCTATTCCCTCGCACCCTATGACTTGGAGAGGCAGGGGAGTGCCCAAGTAGCAAACACCAAGTAGTGAATTCAAGGCTTCTTTGCACTGCCAGGGTGGCACAAAGCACACTTAGAAAGTGCCAGGATTTGGCCTTCACATGATACATGTTTGCAGTGTTTCCACCACTTTCATGTTTGTTTTAAATATAGGATATATGTTGAATTTTACTTTTTATGAAACGTGTATATCAGTGTGTGACGTTACACCCCATATTCTTTATGGAAATATTCTTATGATATGGATATGGCGTATCTGAGGTATATTTTATGCAAAATGGTCTTGTAAGGTATCATTGGAAAGATTATAATTTACTGAATGTGATTATTCAGTTTCTATGTCCATATCATTTATGGATCTGGAGTTAGTCAATATTCCTATGTTACAACTACAACTGTGGTTATATTTGGAGATGCTCACAACACAATAAGCAATCAGCCCTAATGAACCATTAGGAAAAAGACAGTGAGTCTTTGAAGATGTGGATCCCCCGTCTTCTGGGAGTTCCTTCCTATGGACATTGCAAATAAATCTAGTTTCCTGGTTGCTTTGACACTGCAAGATCAGATGATAATGTCACCTGCTAAAAAGTGCCACCTTGGACACTGCTGTTACTTTTCCACTGGAAACAAAGGCTTCCTGCCTTATGTAAATTCTATTTAAGGCTGGGGAGTAAGGCAAACAGGACTCTTCTCTGTTGCCTTCCTGCCCAAGAAGAAAGACTGCTGAAAGTACCTGAAGAGACAAAGGAACTGAGCTGTGGGAAAGGCAAGGGCTGAGTCCAGACTAAGGGCTTGTCTATACTGCCAAGTTGTCCACAAAACTTTTGTCTTTCATGAGAAATTAAAAAATCCATCCGCCTCCCTGAAAGACAAAAGTTTTACCGCAGCAAGTGGCAGTGTGAACGCGTCTTTACCGGCAGGAACGCTCTCCTGCCGACAAAGCGAACACCGCTTGGGGGGCTGGAAGTATTTTGTCGGCAAAAGTGCCAACAAAGTGCCGACAAAGAGTGTTTACACATGCCAACATGTGTCGACACAGCCTTGTCGCTAAAAGCTGCATGGTGTAGACAAGCCCATAGACAGAGGTGTCTAGTCTGTAAAGAGAAATACCTGGAACTCTAAGCTACAGAAACTCTGCAGCTTGCCTAAAACAACATTTAGGGTGAGAAATTACTTCTTGAAACCAGTCTATTTAAGATTTTAAGCTTAGTGTGTATGTTTTGTTTTATTTGCTTGGTAATCTGCTTTGTTATATTTTCTTTCCCTTATAATCACTTAAAATCTGCCGTTTATAGTTAATAAACTTGTTTTCGTTTATTATTGAACCCAGTTTGTCCAATTTCTAACTGGGGAGGGGGAGGCAAGAAGTTGTGCATATCTTCCTCCACATTGAGGGAGGGGGTAAATTTATGAGCTTACATTGTATAGATTTCTCTGCAGCGCAAGACAATATTATTTTGGGTGTACTTTCCAGAGGGAAGCTGCACTTGAGTGCTGGGTTATTTCCTAGCTGAGTCTTCTCATAGAGAGCTGTTTGCAAACTCTGTGTGTTTCCACAGCAGGTGCATCCGTACCTGTGTGTGTGTGCTGCCAGAGGCCAGAGATTCTAAGTCAGCAAAACAGAGAGAGGGAGTCCAGGTTACTGGAGCACGCAGGCTCAGTGAAATACCAGGACATCAGGTGTTGTCCCAGAAGGGGGGTCCAACCTGTCACACACTGATACCCAATTGTCCCTCAACCTATCCAGTATTGGCCAGTAGGTAGGTATCCTAGAAGAAGTGGGGATTAGCACATTTACTGCAAAAAAGTCAATTTTAATATATTTTGTTTTAAAATTGTACTTTCAAGAAAAAAATACTGAGACTATGTTAATGCAGAGGTGGGCAAACTACGGCTCGCAGGCCGGATCCAGCCCATGACCCATTTTAAGTCGGCCCGCGAGCTCCCACTGGGGAGCAGGGTCTGGGGCTCACCCGGCTCCAACCAGGGCGCTGGGTCAGGGGCCACACCACATGACTCAGCCTCACTCTGGTGCTCCAGCCAGGGCGCTGGGTCGGGGGCTGCACCATGCGGTTCCTGGAACCCAGGGCATGGCCCCACTCTGGCTCCTATGTGCTCCAATAGGAGCTGCAGGGGTGGTGCCTGTGGATGGGGCAGTGTGCAGAGCCTCCTTGCCGCGCCTCCGTGTAGGAGCCAGAGAAGGGAAATGCCGCCTCTTCCGGGAGCCACTTGAGGTAAGCGCCACTCGGAGCCTGCACCCCTGAGCCTCCCCCCACACCCCAACCCCCTGCCTCAGCCCTGATCCCCCTCCAAACCCCTTGATTCCAGCCCGGAGCAGCCTCCTGCACCCCAAACCTCTCATCCCGTGCCCCACCCCAGAGCCTACACACCCGACTAGAGCCCTCACCCCCTCCTGCACCCCAACCCCAATTTTGTGAGCATTCATGGCCCACCATACAATTTATATTCCCCACTGTGGCCCTCAGGCCAAAAAGTTTGCCCACCCCATGTTAATGCCTCCGGTGTATTGTGTCCAGGTGATATGTTTTCCTTCTTTTCTTTTAAACTTAATTCTTATTAAGGCTATGGGTTTTTGAGCATGCTAGCGAAAATATACTTTAAGGCCCAAATGCTGCAATGAGCTCAGAGCCCTGTACCTGACAGAATTCAGTGTAATATAGGGCCCAAGTGTAGATTAGCATTTGAAATAGTAATCTCATACCTTATATCCTAACACAAATGAGAACCTAATAGGAGCACACCATGCCATTTTATGGGAGGTACTGTAACATAATTTTTGTTTTATTTTGTTCCCTTAGCATCCCCTTACCCACTGTTTAACTTCCTGTTTCCAAAATTATTTTATTCAACAATTAATATAGCTTTTAAACAGAAACACTGATCAAATAAAATGCATAGGTGTTATCTAGTTAGCAATGTAGATGACTAATGGAAGGAGAAAAGTTAGCAAACAAGTCATGGAACTTGAGTGATAGACTTAAAAATTAGTTTTCATTTTTTTTAAATTATCAATCGTCCAGGCATAAAACTGGTAATAGACCCTTTAAGTTGTTTTCTATACCTCATCAGCTGCTATAGCAAATCATCACTCATATTATCAAGGTCCTGGCAGGTTTTCAGTTGTTCTTGTTACAGTGTATTAAACTGGCATCTTCTGAAGCTGCACTATAGTTTAAAGACTACAGGCATACTCTGCCTACTAAAACTACACATAAAAAGGGTAAAAATAAGGGGTTTGGTATACATAGTTCTAAGTTTGACAGCTTCTAATCCAATTGTGATCACTTTATCATGTATCCTCCTTAAAAGGGGTCATCTATGATAATTCTGATTTATTATGTTCATATAAACAAGTTTTCCACTGTCATGCAAACATGTATAAATTGTACTAATGCAGAACTGAATTTATATTATTAATTGTAGTCTTGAATACAGCTGGGCAAATAATGGATTTTTCAGTTTGCTGGAAATTCTGGGGGAAAAAATTCAGGTTGAATGAAATGTTTCATTCAGATTTTGAGCATTTATTAATGCTTTTGGTTTTTTTAAATAAAATTAAAATAATTTTTAACTGAAACGTCATTTCAAACTGAAAACATGAATTGTTTAGCAAATATCAAAATGAAATACACAAAACAATTTTGTGAAATTGACATGAATTCACATTGGTGCCATTGAATCTGCATTCTTCTGCAAAAGAAAGTTTTGTGTGAAAAATGTCACCCAGCTCTGCTCCTGAATTTTATTACTAGTTCTGCGAATGATTCACGATGTGACTTTAGTCAAATAACTTAACCTCCTTGTATCAGGCTGCAGCCCTGAGCCAGCATCTGCTAGCTGGCCCTTTAAATTACCCTCATCTGGCTCAGCCTGACGTGGAAGGAATCTTTCAGACAAAACTCAAAGCAAAATCTTCATAACAAAGTCCTTTCCTCCTAGGCATCTCTTTGGGGTGCAGTTTTCTAATCTTCTTCCAGAACTTGAAGACCAGGTCAAAATCACCTCAGTCCTTTCTTCCTAAGACAGAAGAGTTCAGCAGGCAAGAAGTCCTCCTGCTAATGTTTCTCCCATTATGAGAAGAGAGACAGATTATAGGCCGCCCTCCTTCCCAAAACTTGTCCTGGTTGGCTGAGAGATAAAGGAGCCTAGGCCCACCCTAAACTACAGCACTCCTTGTCTCAAACCTTTAAAGAAACAGTAGCCTGTTTCTCCCTTCCCCCCAGGCACTATTACCCCAAGACTACTTCCCCTCCCATTGTCTGCCTCTGCTGTTCCCTAGGCCTCCCTTTGCTCCAGAACTCCTAGAATGGATTAGCTCCGAGGTCATGTTACATCCCTCTCTATCTTTAAACGTGTAATAAACTGGGGAAATGAACTTCTCTTTACAACGTCATATCAGTCTGCAAAAATGACAAAATAATACCTACTTCACATAGAGGCTCAATTTGAGGTTTGTAAAGCGTGGTAAACCTACTAATGAAGGAACATGGGAATTGCCACACTAAAGGCTTGTCTACACTGTGCCGCAGTGAGAACAACAGTGGTGTGAATCGCAAAGAGCACCAAAATGTTGCATTCTAACTGTCTCATGTTGATTCTGCCAGCATGTATGAAAAGGTACCTAGTTCATATTAATGAAGCTCTGTTTGAAGAGGTCTGTTTGCTGAAACTGACAAAAGGTGCTGATTATTATTTGTATTTTACTGTAGCTATGCCCAGCATTATACAAAAGGTTACACATGCCACTGAAAAAATAGTCTATGCAGATGAAAAGCTTACAGTGTAAAGGCATGAGTGTCTGTTGCAAAGATATCTTGAGCTTTGTCCACTAAAAACTGTATTAAAACTGCCTAATAAATCTGTATCAGTCAGTATAAACAGTGTAAAATGAAAATGATTTTGGTCACTGTTGACTTAGGCTGGTTTTGAACTATCCAAAAGTTTCCTGAACAATTCAGTTTCCTTGTGTTCATTATCTAACAGTTTATTCATCCAGAGGATTTAGGGCTTGATCCAAAGCCTACTGAAGCCAATGGAAAGATTCCTTTTGTTTCAAGGGGCTTTGGATCAGGCCCTGTAATGAATGCTTCTTAGCTTTGCAATGTCTGTATTCCCATATCCATATTACTGCACTGAACAAAATGGGTATAATTTTCTTTGCTTGAAATACCTTTCAAAGATTATACTGTATATGAGAAATATCTACATACCATGCTGCTCTGAGCTGACTGTATATTTTTCTCTATTATTAACCATTGTTTCTTAACAAACACAATTTTACAACAATAAAAACCAGTGGAACTGTGTTGAATGTAGTTGAAAGCCCAACAAAACTGGCGCAAGGAATTTATACAGATTTGTAGATTTTTAAGCACAGAAGGGATCATTAAATCATCTGGTCTAACCTGTCTATCACAGGCCATAGAATTTTATCAGGACTGCAGCATATCTTCCAGAAGTCTTGATTTGAAGAGATGGAGAATCCATCATTTTCCTTGGTAGGTTAGTCCAATGGTTAATCACCCTCACACTTTTTTGGTTTCTTTTTCCCCGCAATGTACCACAAAGCAGAGATCCGCCTCCACAGAGGTCCTACCATGTCCTGCTGACATTTTCAGACCAGGAGTATGGAGTCTGTGTCTAAGAAGACGACACACTGTATTTTTTTTTTTTTTTTTTTTTAGTATTGGGTCATCCATTAGAGCCAGATTGTGGCAATTGCATATAGTGGGAAACAAATCAAGAGGTTAAACTGAAAATAACTCTTTTAATCTGAGCTTCTCAGATGAGTTCCTTCACGTAATTCAGCAACTTCTTGGAAAATTGGTATTTGTTTCTTTGTCGGTTGGTTGATGCTGCTCCACCATAATTGGTCACAGCGATGTGAAATATTTGAAAGGAACATTGCTTCTGGAAAGGTAGACCACAGAAATGTTAATAGAAAAAAAAACATTTTTGGTGACTATTTATTGTATTCAGACAAACAAACACCCATTTGAGTATAAAAAAAGGAGGAAGAGGGCAGTTTTTAAGTACAAGGCAGTGTATTCAGCATTTACCAACAGGAGAACCACTTCACATTTAATGTAATCAATAGTTTATTGAGAGATTTCAAATTCTTGGAAAATAATCAGACATCCATGGGCGGTGGGTATTATAGGCCGGGGGAGACTGTGACTCCCCAAACAGCTTGGCATGGTTCCACCCACACTCCGATCGCAGGCCCTTTCCTGCAATGCAATTCCTTCCTGCTCTTCTGTAGTAGTCCAGGCTGGCTGGGCTGGAGCTGGAGCTGGGTCGGGGGTGTGCCACTGTAACTCAGAGCAGCTGGCATTGGTGCCAGAACCCTGTGGCCCAGCTGGTGCTCAGGATGCTGGGACCATGCCCCCTGGCCACCCGGCACTCCAGGGATGTGATTGGGGGCCCACCCAGAGCTCCAAGGCTGGGAAGGCTGGGGACCATGCCTCCTGGCCACCCAGAGGTCTTTGGCTGGGGTGCTCTGGTGCTGGGGTTGGAAGCACACCCAGAGCTCTGGGGCTGGAGGTGCTCAGGTGGCCCAGGACTGGGGAGGTGGGCAGGGGCTGTAGTGGGGGGTGCTCTGAGCTCCTGTGGGAGGTGGGGGGAAGAAGGGGGAGGGGGAGGAGTGGGGCCTCAGGCAGAAGGGGAGGGGCTAGGAGCTAGCCTCCCGCAACAGCCAATTCACCGGCTGCCCATGCAGACTTCAGAGTATTTAAAATAACCTTGGCACAATGTTCCTGGCTTTTTGAAGGGGTGGGGTCAGAATCTAGAATTTTAATCTGTTTTCTCAGTGTCATTGCTGCCTCTTTGTCCCAGGCACTGCGGGGCATGTCTGTGATTGATGCTCTGCTTGCTCTCCATACAAGAACAGACAAGGTGAGAAGAACTCCAATCAGGCCTATTGACTCCATAAGAGCCACCTGTGAAGTCACATGTAGCTACAGAGCCATGCTAACTGCATTAGAAGGAAAATACTGGGGAACAGTGAAAAATTGCTTCTGTGAAGAGGGACAATAAAATACCAGCTCTTAAGCAACCTCTAAATGTAGGCTTATTAAAACATAAATTATAGCCAAAAATATTTTTCAAGCAGATGTTCTTATTTGAGATGCAAATTACGCATTTATGAAAAGTAGCCAAAAATGTGTTACTTTTTTTCTCTTTGGATATATACTTTATAGCATAATGATGTATGTGCCACGAGGCTGCACACCAAGAAACTACAACAGCGATAGTGTTGTGTTGTCAGATACAATATTAATTTTCCTCTTAAAATTGCTCATTTCTAGTTGATCAATATAAGTTTCTGTATGCATCATCAAAAATAAAACTCACTGTCCTGGTCTCTTCTGTATTAACACAGTATTATTAAATATGGAGATACAGTGAAATTTACACATAATCCCAGCCCCAAGTAATATACACAATAGGTTTGTGTGGGGATGCTGGATGGAGGAGTGGATTCACTCTCCATACTCCAGGCAGAACAGCTCTGCAACCCCTTTGTCTTTTATTCCAGAAGTTCTCTGACTTAAGACTCATTGCGCCACATCTACAATTCACAAGTACTTCCCTAATTTTGACCAATACCGTTAGAAGGGATTCCTGTTCTGATGTAATTCCTTGAACATGATAATGGCGGAGGTACCACAAATGGTACATGTACAATATAATGAGAACAACTGGAGTATTCTGTTCCCTAGTTTGGAATAATGGACATGGTTTGTGGCCACTGGATCTGTTTAACTGCAGATTCAGGGTCCATGCTCCATCAATCCGATGTACTAAACTCCTCCCACTCTGAGCTGTGGAGATTTAGTGTGTTTGCCCACTCCAATTTTCCTTTCTTCTTTGCAGTGGGATTAGCATAGCTCTGCTGTGTAAACCTGGGCAAAAATCTTCACATTAAACTTTTTTTCATGGAAAAATGTAGATTCAGCAACACTGAAACATTTCAGAAATTCATGTTGATTTTAATGAATTGTTTTGTGTAAAAAAAAATCTGAAAAAAATCTAAATAAATTTCAATTTTTTAATTCAAAATGACTTTTTGTTTCAAAATTTCCTTCAATATTTGTTTAAAAAATCAAATATGTTTTTAAATGGATGAAATCAAAATGGGAATTTATGATTTTGTTGAAACAAAATGTTTCATTTAACTTGAAATGACTCTGGGTTTTTTTGTTTTGTTTTTTGTTTGTTTTTTAAGTTTGCTGTCAATTAATCTGTTATTCATGCAGCTCTACTGGTATATTAGGGGATTTCCCATATCCCCAGTGCCACTGGGTGAATTGCACCCTTACTGCAGTAAATCTTTCTCTGAAACTATCCACTTCTGTATAACATCACTTTAATATTTACATATATTTTAACTATAATATTGGGGGAAACCACAAAATTCTTGAAAGACTGACATGAGATATAGTTACACTTGCACTTTTGCCAATTTTACTAAAATCCTTAGAGCAGTCAATTCTCTTTATGCCATGTACTCCTGGTTCCACAGTATTTATCTTGAGATTGAGGTATCTATCTAATAGATCATAAAATTCTGATTGCATTCCAATATTATATCCTGGTACCTTAGAATATGAGTATATAAGGTATTACTCTGATCTTTTTCTAGATAAGGTTCCTCTGAGTTCCCTCTGCAATTTCAGTGGACTATGATACTCATAGAAATTTCGAGCTGGAAAAGACTTTTATTATCTAGTTAGACCATCCTCATGCAGATTCATATCTGTTGGGTACTTTATATTGCTTTTCACATTCTAGTTTGAAATGTCTCAAGTAGTATGACTTCCTCTATTTACCATGAGAGACTATTCCATAATCTAATAGATCTTACTGTCAGTAAGCTTTTTTCTTCGGGTGTTCAGCCTATTTCCCTTTGCTTAGCATCCTTCCATTACTGCTTCTTGTGCGGCCCCAGATAATAAGTATAGTTCTTGATATTTACACCTTTCAGTTCCTTTATTGTTTCCTGGACAAGCTATACATATTTTATTCTTTTAATTTTTCTTAATAAATCAGACTCTCCAGCCCCCTAGTCATTTACTTTACTACTTTAAAAAAAAAAGAAGAACCCCTCCAATTTCTCTACATTTTTTTTTTTATATTGGGGTTATCAGAACAGAATGCATTCACTTACATGAGTTTTCTGTCTTAAGTTGATCTGTGGTGCGGAGTACTACGCTGAAGGGGTGACTGGATTTCAGAGTTGGTTGAAGGGACACCCCTCAAAACAAATCCTAAAAGGCACTACCGTAATAGCCTATCCTTAAGACTCTCTTTGACTGCAATGTCCACAGAATACTGCCATTTGTTAATGGCTGGGCTGATGGTGATCTCAGATGATCAACCAACTTGTCTCCAATTACAAAACCATCAAGTAAAGAAGAAAATTGTATCACTGTTATTTTGTCCTAGCCTCAGGTAAGTCCCTCTCCCATTTGTTTGCTTCACTCGCCTGTTATGCCTTATTTTTTAGCTGGCTGGAACTTGTTCCACACAGGCAGACTTGTGAGCCTATTCAGAGCCCCACTGAGGTCAAGCTGGAGGAACAGGAACTAAAACTTTAGGGCATGTAAAAACTGTAGGGCATGGAGTATATAGGTTTGTACAGCACATAATGCAGTGAAGCCTCAACATGTCTGAGGACTCTAGTCACTACTGTACAAATAGATAATAGCATGTATCTGGTTGGAAATTTTTGATTAAAATATCAACAAAAAATGAAGATTTCTGGGATACTCCTTCCTCCCGTTCTCCATGTAGCTATAATATGTAGTTTGTAAAGCTGATAAAACATTGTATAAAGATAATTTATAATGAAAAGCACTATGTAAATTTCTAAGAAAAAAAAGGTGTATTTATAAAAAGGTAATATTTTTACCTCTTAAAGATTTTAAGCAGCTAGTGTCTTGAATGACTTGACAAATGAGTGAATGTTAGGAAAATTAAATTGTAGCAGATAGATTCTGTAATGCATAAAGCATATCGTATTGAAAAATAGCTTAAGAGTTCTCTTATATGAGTAACCACCTATTAACTATAGAAATCAGTAACACCTAATATTTTTAGTTTATTCTGTTGCCTTTATGACCTGAGGAAACTTCAGGATCATATTTGTGTGGAAAATTATACATATTTATATAATTATGAACCCAACACTTTTCCTCTGAAAATTCAGTGATTTCCCACTAGTGAAAGCTGTGCAGCTCTTATTTGAAGGGGGCCAGTATGGAAAAGGAATAATAATTAAATGTGGGGAAAATGTTCAATGAAAAATAATGATAGAAATAACATTAGCTATTCCAAAAGTAATATTTTTTTCTGATTAGAAAACCATTCTATCCTCCACTGTGCAATAAACTTTGTTATGCTGAGGGTTTATATTGCAGGATTTTTTATTTTATTTTTTTAGTTAGTGTGGAGGGATTTGTGTGAGAGATGGTATGATGAAATGAATGACTGCAGAAGGTCATTTTTAATGTATCCAAAGGACTTTCAAAGTATTTAAATAGAAAAATAAACTAAGTTTTTAAGAGTCCTCACTCAGTAGTCCTGAAATAATGAACTACATCTTCCCCCATCAGTCTATTGTCCATAAATGCCTATAAGTTAAAGTAACTTTCTCAGATCTTTTATATTTCAAGCAGATCCCAGGTTAAAACAAACTCTGCCCTCTCTTTTGCCTAATCAAAATCAGATTCATTTTTTTTTAAATAAATGGGGTTCCTAGGCTTTAGACGAACTATGGTAGATTCTGGTTTAGTCAGCCCTTTCAGGTCTGACGTTCAGTTTCCCCCTCCCATTGTTCCTCAGTGGAGATGATCAGAAACATTCCAACAAACTATTATTTTGTCAGAATTTGGAAACAGTTTGATTTTTGCCAAAGCTCTGTCGGAACCCTGCCTGCCATGCAGGTTTCAGAATAGGCCCTGTTTCCGGTGAGCTCACCCACCTGGCTCCTTGGCATCTCATTGTCTGGATTTCAGTTTTGTTTTCTGGCTTGAAACAACTTTTCATTTTTTTTTAAAGACTGTTGATATCAAAACCAAAGGCAGGACATTGAAAAGCAGGATGTGAGCAGGCAGTGCCATAATTAGAATAATTATCTTTTTGACATATAAAGAGAGTAAAATTAGAATGGGAATCATTGAAGGGATGCCACAATGTCATTTTTAGTCACTTCTTTTAACTATAATACTTCAAAGAGGCAAAAAAAAATTAAATTACGGGTGGACCATATAGAAAATTATTGTTACATCTGAATTACATTTACAAAAATGAAGGGTATGTATTCATTGCAGAGGTAACTCAGGTGACTCCACACTGTAGAGCCATACTCAAATATGTCCACCTGTCCACAATGGTGCTGCACTCACTCATGTGTGGGGCTAGGACTTCTGACAGTGTATCTCATAGTTCTTTGTGATGCACCAAACTGCCTCTCTATGAATCCTTTTGCAATGTACTGTGGGAGAATTTGTCTGTCCTTCCTGGGTCCCTATCAGAAAATGGTCTTCGCCCACCAACTTAATAAAGTAAACCTTTTCCAGCTTGCATGCTCTAGATGTCTGTCCACAGCCTCCATTCCCACAGTGATGAGGAATGGATCCACTATCTTTTCAAATTATTTCTATAATAAATGTCTTATTATTAACATGGTCGATACACTTCTAATACAATTCCAAGATTCATATACAAAATCTATGACATTAAACATGAGATTAAAATAGAGTGCCAAACTTATTTCTTTTCTTGGGTTAAATTCAAGTGTTTTGTTTTGGACAAGTACTCGAGATATAACATCTTTTTTTCTAACAGGGAAAAAAAATCCAGGGCAAAACTGACAGAGACAACCTTCCCCCCTTCTTCATCCTCAAGTGCAGGATTTGTCATTCAGACTAAACACTGCAAATCATTTATGTGACAGCAGAATTATTTATTTCTCATGGATGACAGCTGTCAAAGAAATGACAAAAAGTTGGACTTAACATTGATTTAAATGTATCTTTCCCTTCAAACTGATTAATTCATTCAATGTTTTTACAGCTTTTCCTTTAAACATTGGGAGTTGCTATTAGCCATAGAAAATGAACATTAAAATTATTTTAATAATCCATGTTGCCATCAAGCAAAACAGATCTATGGAGCAGATGAATGGGGCAGGTATAAATCCTAGTTTAGGCTCCAATTTAGCAAAACACTTGAAATCAATGGGACTGCAAATGTGCTCCAAGCTAGCCACATTCTTTAGTATCTCGCTGATACAAGACCTTTGCTTAGGAACATAATTTTGCTGCCACTTTTGTGTATTTTTTTTAAGCAGGGAGAAAATTGTGAAAACTTGTTCACATTTTAAAACAAATTCACTTTTTTCACAACTCTTGTGTGTTTTTTCACAAAAATTCTAGTGCATGAAAGTCCTGACAGAAAGTTTGCAGAAATAATGAATTGTAAGCAGATACCATAAAATATCCCCAGAAAGTAGCTTTCAAGTTTATTGTGTTGCATATGCACACTAGAAATTCTATTCTAAAATTTAAACTCATCTGATTCAGGAGTAGGAACATACTACCTGAACCAGGTGTCAAATGAAAACAGCTTGAAATATTCACAAATATTCACAAATTGTTCACTCACAGTGTCTTATTTACTTGTTCTTTGCATGGACTGGAACTAGGGGATATGGAAAACCATAAATTCACATACAAACAAACAAAAAGCCTGGAAAATAGTTAGTAAATAAATTAAATTATAAATAAAAAATAAAAATGTTATTAATATTCACTCAGAAAGTTAGCAAATAAAAGACAATAGTTATAAACTCCTGGGAGAGTTATTCTCATATCTTAAAATTGGTGCTAAATTCTTATCTATATTTTTATCTTAGCTGGCTTCAGCTGAAGTTTCTAATCCCTTTCTGTTGTGCAGCTGATCACATTAATTTACCATCCACAATATTTACTTAGGAGAGTAGTTTGCATTTTTTTAATTCATCTCTGGCTTTTTTGAAAATTTCTTTTGGAGGGTTGACCAATAATGACTGGCTTATAGCTTCCTCTTGAGGATCTGATTTGGGTGAAACATTCTCCAGTCTCTTCCAGTAGATATTTAAACAAATAATTAAATTCCTCCCACATACCTCCCAGTATAGAATATACCCATGTCCCATTGCTCTCCATCCTCCAAAAGGCTGACCCCTCTGGCCCTACTCCAACAAAGCGGTTAAGCACATGCTTAATTTTAACCAAATGAGTAGTCCTGCTGACTTGCAGAATTGAGCGCTCAAAGATGACTGGATTCCACTTTTGGGAGATAGGCATTTTCTTATTGCATTACTAATGTTAAAAGAAAAATGACTTACTAAAATTGGCCCAGATGCTGCATTGGGTGCCTATCCCCTGAACCATTCCATGAAGGATCAGAGCCATTTTAATGAAAGGGTTAAATTTGTATAATGTAAGAGCATCTCTGGAAAGACTTTCAGATATGGTAAGGAAAAAACAGGTTTGCATTTTTCTTAGATTAAAGCACCAAGAGCTCTGATGACTATAAAAGTTACGATGAACTTTTGTGTCTCCCATTTAAACACTGGGGAAAATGTCACAAGAGCATTCAAGTTCTTTCCAGTCAGTCAATCTGCTGTCTGCTGTCTGCTCTGATGTTCTCCAGTGCCAGTCCTGTGTTCATATACCATCTGCCAGCTTCTGCTAATTGCTATCCATCTTCCATTGCTGGCCATTCACTTTTCTTTTAGGTCACAGTAAGTCAACATTGTTGATGTTTGTGGAAACTCAGGTACTAAATATCTCACTAAGAGATGCACAAGTTGTGCTGAATGTAGGTTACGCTGTTAAGAAAAAGTTAGCATATGTGACTCCATTTTGGTTTGGGGCCCACCATTGTCTAAAAGCAAGCACATCATGCACCAGGAGGAGTGTTCCTTAGATACTGCATTCCTGTGAAAACCCTCCCCCTTGTTTCCAGCCTGTCTCGACTCCCGGTTTCTGTTTTTTGTCTGTTCCTAACTCCCTGCCTCCTGACCTTGATGTGAGCCTCTCATCCTGATAAGAAAGGCTACTGGTGCATTGCTTTAGGACCATGTTGTGTAGTTGAAGTAATGGTTTAGCACGGGGAATGTACCTAGCAGGGATAGGTGGTGGATAAGGGAAGGGTTTGTCTATTGGCTAAGGTTTCCGACGCACGAGGGCAACATGCTTTGCTAAAAGGTATATAATCTCTGTATAACCTGCATTCGGGGTCCCCTCCTGACTAGCAGGGGGGCACCATGCTCGAGCGTAATAAACTTAGTATCTTTGGGAACTCTACAGTTGTGGACTCTGTTTGTGTGCCTAAGCCTAGACTCGAACTGTGCGTGACCTATCGGGTATAATTCGCAGCAGTTCCTGTGCGTGACCTATCGGGTATAATTCGCAGCAGTTCCTGTGCGTGACCTATTGGGTATAATTCGTAACAGTTTGTGTGCATGACCTATCGGGTATAATTCGTAACAGTTACAAAGGTAATCTGTTTGTTTTGATCATTTTCAGTGTATGATATATTTTACAACTACTGTATGCAAACACATTTATTGCATGGAGATTACACTCTAAAGCATAGAAGGTCAATTCCTGGCCTTGATACAGCCGTTTGTGCTGCTCCAGCTGGGCAAGAAGACATAACGTTTTTCTAACCAGGCTGTTATGCACCCGATTACACTGGCACCCAAATTGCTGTGAGTACCCCCATGGAGATGATTTCTGGGCCCTGGTCTACACTGTGGGGTTAGGTCAAATTTAGCCGTGTTAGGTTGATTTTAAAATGAATGCGTCTACACAACCAACCCTGTTCCGTCCACCTAAAGGGCTCTTAAAATTGACTTCTGTACTCCTCCCTGGCGAGGGGAGTAGCGCTAAAATCGACCTTGCTCGGTCGAATTTGGGGTAGTGCAGAAACAATTTGACAGTATTGGCCTCCAGGAGCTATCCCAGAGTGCTCCAATGTGACCGCCCTGGACAGCAGTTTGCACTTTGATGCACTAGCCAGGTACACAGTAAAAGCCCTGGGAAATTTTGAATTTCATTACCTGTTTGGTCAACATGGTAAGCTCAGTAGCACAGGTGACCATGCAGTCCCCCCCGAATCGCAAACGAGTTCCAGTATGGACCAAAAGGGAGACACTGGATCTGATTGCTGTATGGGGAGAAGAATCTGTGCAGGCTAAACTCCGATCAAAAAGAAGAAATGCTAATATATATGCCAAAATCGTACAGGGCATGGTGGAGAGAGGCTACAACAAAGATACACAGCAGTACCACATGAAAGTTAAGGAGCTGAGGCAAGCCTTCCAAAAGACAAAGGCGGCAAACAGTCACTCTGGGTCAGAGCCCCAGACATGCCACTTCTATGATCAGCTGCATGATATTCTAGGGGGGGACCCTACCACTACCCCACCACTGTCTGTGGACGCCTGCAAGGGGGAGTCTCATGCAACAGGGAGGAGGATTTTGTGGAGGAGGAGAATGCACAGCAGGCAAGCAATGAATCCGTTCTCCCCAGCAGCCAGCACCTTTTCATCACCCTGGAGCCAATACTCTCCCAAGGTTGGATCCCCTACCCTGAAGCGGACCCTACCACTACCCCATCACTGTCTGTGGACGCCTGCAAGGGAGGAGTCTCATGCAACAGGGAGGAGGATTTTGTGGAGGAGGAGAAAGAGGAGAAGGAGGAGGAGAATGCGCAGCAGGCAAGCGATGAATCCGTTCTCCCCAGCAGCCAGCACCTTTTCATCACCCTGGAGCCAATACCCTCCCAAGGTGGGATCCCCTACCCTGAAGCGGAGGAGGCACCTCTGGTGAGTACACATTGGTAACTAGAGTACAGTGTTTAAAAGCAATATTGTTTAATGTTTGATTTGCCCTGAAGAATTGGGATGCATTCGCGGCCAGTACAGCTACTGGAAAAGTCTGTTAACGTGTCTGGGGATGGAGCAGGAATCCTCCAGGGACATCTCCACGAAGCTCTCCTGGAGGTACTCTGAAAGCCTTTGCAGAAAGTTTCTGGGGAGGGCTGCCGTATTTCGTCCTCCACAGTAGGACATTTTACCACGCCAAGCAAGTAGCAAGTAGTCTGGAATCACTGCAGACAAAGCATGGCAGTGAACGATCCTGGGTTTTGGTCGCATTTAAGCAACATTCAATCTTTATCTTTCTGTGTTAGCCTCAGGAGAGTGATATCATTCATGGTCACCTGGTTGAAATAGGGGAATTTTTGTAAGGGAACAGTAAAAGTACCCCGCTCGTGCTGGGTTGTTTGTGCTTGGCTAAAAGGGATCATCCTGGAGAATAGCCACATGGCGGGGGGAGGGGTGAAGGGATCATTCCAGAGAATAGCCATGAGGTGGGGTGGGGAGAGGTGTGTGCTGCACATCCACCGAAAACCGCAGCCCCCTCCTTTTAAATGTGAAACTCAACCGGCATTGCTTGCTCTGGGAAAAGATGGTGCTGCAGTTTGAAACCATTCCCACATGTTATGAGTGTGGAAGAAGCCAACCCCACATACCAAAAGGCTTACCATGGCTGCCTGGAAATCGAATTCTGATGCCCAGCCGTGTGTGATGTGTCACCATACCAGCAGGCACTCAATATAAAAGGCAAAATGTGACCTTGTACCTAAAGCACATGTGCTGTCTGCTGTGAATCGCTTGATTCACTGTGAAAGAGTCTCCCTTTTGTTCTCAGAAATGTATCATCTTAAATTTTACTCTCCCTTTTTATCTCCTCCGGGTGCAAATGTTTCTATGCTCCTCTTATCATCTCTGTCCCTGAGGTTATCGCAGATTAAAAGGCGAAAAAAACACACTTGTGATGACATGTTTTCCAAGCTCATGCAGTCCTCCCACACTGACAGGGCACAGCTTAATGCATGGAGGCATTCATTGGCAGAGGCCAGGAAAGCATTAAGTGAGCATGAAGAGCAGAGGCAGGAGGCAATGCTGAGGCTAATGGGGGAGCAAACTGACATGATGAAGTGTCTGTTGGAGCTGCAGGAAAGCCAACAAGAGCACAGACCCTGCTGCATCCATGGTATAGCCACCTGCCCTCCTCCCCAAGTTCCATATCCTCCTCACCCAGATGCCCAAGAACGTGGTGGGGGAAGCTCTGGGCACCCCACCACTACACTCCAGAGGATGGCCCAAGCAACAGAAGGCTGTCATTGAAACAGTTTTGATTTGTAGTGTGGCTACAATAAGCAATGTGGCCTTGACCTTCCCTCCTCCCACACGCCATCCCACCTGGGCCACCTTGTCAGTTATCTCACTTTTTTTTTAAATTAATAAAGAAAGAATGCATGGTTTCAAAACAAAAGTTACTTTATTTCCTTTGCCAGCTGTGATCGAAGGGGGGGGGAGGGTGGTTGGCTTACAGTGAATTAAAATCAACAAAGGGAGCGGGTTTGCTGCAAGGAGAAACACACACAGCTGTCACACCATAGCCTAGCCAGTCATAAAAGTGGTTTTCAAACCCTCTCATGTGCAGTGTGCCTAGCTGTGCTCTTCTAATTGCCCTGGTGTCTGGCTGCTCAAAATCGACCGCCAGGCAATTTACCTCAACCTCCCACCCCACCATAAATGTCTCCCCCTTACTCTCACAGATATTATGGAGCACACATCAAGCAGCAATAACAATTGGAATGTTGGTTGAGCTGAGGTCTAAGCTACTCAGCAAACAGCGCCAGCGAGCTTTTAAACATCCAAAGGCACATTCTACCATCATTCTGCACTTGCTCGGCCTGTAGTTGAACTGCTGCTTATTACAGTCCAGGCTGCCTCTGTACAACTTCATGAGTCATGGGAGCAAGGGGTAGGCTGGGTCCCCAAGGATAACTATTAGCATTTCAACATCCCCAACGGTAATTTTCTGGTCTGGGAAGTAAGTCCCTTCCTGCAACTGCTCGAACAGCCCTGAGTTCCTAAAGATGTGAGTATCATGCACCTTTCCCAGCCATCCCATGTTGATGGCAGTGAAACATCCCTTGTGATCCACCAGTGCTTGAAGCACCATTGAGAAGTACCCCTTGCAGTTTATGTACTGGTTGGCAAGGTGGTCCGGTGCCAAGATAGGGATATGTGTTCCGTCTATCGCCCCACCACAGTTAGGGAACCTCATTGCAGCAAAGCCATCCAGTATGATCTGCACATTTTCCAGAGTCACTACCCTTGACAGCAGAACGTTAGTGATTGCACTGGCTACTTGGATCACAGCAGTCCCCACAGTAGACTTGCCCACTCCAAATTGATTCCCGACTGACCAGTAGCAGTCAGGCATTGCAAGCTTCCACAGGGCTATTGCCACTCGCTTCTCAACTGTCAGGGCAGCTCTCATCTTAGTATTCCTATGCTTCAGGGCGGGGAAAAGCAAGTCACAAAGTTCAAGGAAAGTGGCCTTACGCATGCGAAAGTTTCACAGCCACTGTGAATCATCCCATACCTGCAACATTATGCGGTCCCACCAGTCTGTGCTTCTTTGCCAGGCCCAGAATCAGTGTTCCACTGTATCAACCAGCCCCACTGCCACCATGATGTCCCAATTGCCACAGTCCGTGCTTTCAGGAACGTCTGTGTCCATGTCCTCATCACAATCGTCCTCATGCTGGCGTCTCTTAGCCCGGTTCTGCACATACTTAAGGATAATGCGCAAGGTGTTTACAATGCTCACAATAGCAGCAGTGGGCTCAGCGGGCTCCAGGCTTGCCATGGTATGGC
This sequence comes from Chelonia mydas, assembly GCF_015237465.2. Classification (NCBI taxonomy): domain Eukaryota; kingdom Metazoa; phylum Chordata; order Testudines; family Cheloniidae; genus Chelonia; species Chelonia mydas. Next base: position 75,899,212 of record NC_057850.1, on the reverse strand, counting down.
ATCTGTATGGGTAACCCAGGAAAAAAGGTGTGAAACAATTGTCTGCCGTTGCTTTCACAGAGGGCGGGGCAACTGACGACATGTACCTAAAACCACCCTCGACAATGTTTTTGCCCCGTCAGGCATTGGGAGCTTAACCCAGAATTCCAATGGGCAGCGGAGACTGTGGGAACTGTGGGATAGCTACCCACAGTGCACCACTCCGTCAGTCGATGCTAGCCACGGTATGACTAGCCGACTTAATTCGCTTAGTGGGGACATACACAATTGACTGTATAAAATTGATTTCTAAAAATCGACTTCTATAAAATCAACCTAATTCCATAGTGTAGACATACCCTGGGTGAAGTACTGTTGTGCTGCAGGATGAGCCATTGCCAGTTGGTACAAATAAGAGCAGAACTCTAATTCACACTAGGAGTCAAACTGTCTCTTGGCAGCCCATTGTTATAGGGAAGTGCAAAGGTGGCATACAGACACCTTTCCCTCCAACCCAGATTCTGTACTGGCTGGATCAGAGACTGAGCCCCAGAAGTACTTATTTGAATTATCCTATGAATTGAAGATTAGGAGGTTTTTGGTTTGTTTTTCATATGGAAAGTAGTAATTCACTATTAAATACTTTTTTATGCTTAGAAGGTTTTTTGGGGTGGGGAAGTGGGTTGTCTAATTTTATTTAAAAAGGTTTTTTTTTGCCAAAAAAATATAAGGTTAAATATTTCTCTCTATATAACAGATGGGCCAAGCTTAATTATGTACCCCTGAATAGGAGAGTTCAGAGTGTTGCCAGCCCTGAAGCCAACTGACTAGCTTGGGCCATCCAGAAATACTCCTCCAAACTGGCAACTAAAGAAGAGGATTGTGGCATATTGGAAACTGATTAAGAATGACAAGCTATCACTTTAAGTGTGAAGGATTTCCTGGCTCTGCTTGCAGGCTGTGGGGTTCTGGGCTAAGACAGCAGAAAGCCAGTCTGGATGAGTCAGTTTATTGCAAGGGAGGTGCGGGGGCCGGGGGCTGAGATGTGCCTCGCTGCCTTAGGGAGTGCTGTTTTCTTCGTGTTAAGGTTCTTATGTGTTATTATTTTGAATTCTAAGAAGTGAAGTGTTATGATGCAAACTGTTATGGTTTTATCCACCTGTCTCACAATGCATGCTGTGAACATAGCAAGAATCACCTTCTGCATAAATATATATTGTTTTATTTCACTTTATAGCCATGTGCCTATCCAAAGCTCTGAACACATATGTACAATCTAATTAAAACAAATCAGGTTAAATCAAATCCCTTCCATCCACCAAAATTAAGTCTACCCCCCTGCAAACCACTCACACCCACTCAACCCACCATCTCAGAAAGAATATGGAAAGATAGATTGGCTTTGTACATGTACCATGGAGGTCAACGGATGTAAGTTCTATCACATCAAAGAGAAGAGCTAGTTCCAGAGTTGGGCACCCTTTATTGAAAAAGTCCTTCTACCAGCTCCACCCCAATTAAGTCAATGGGGCTCTGTTAAACCAAGAACCTCCCCTGATCTCAGTTGCTGCAGGAACAACAAGGTTTTCTAACATAGCCAGCATACAAACTGTTTAGAACTTTGTAGGTTAAATCTACTGCCTTCGAATCATACCTTCTTACAAACCAGCAGTTTATGGAGAACAGGTTGTGAATACATTGTTGGTCACATTTTGCTCCTGCCGTCTTCCAGAATAGCTGTAAGGAGATGATATGGCAGTAATTCTATTTGAAGGTGACAAAAAACATGCAAAAAGTTCCATAATGATTGGGGAGAGGAGAAGGATCATGACTGTCTGGCCATATGTAGATGGGGAACTCTTGAGAATGGCTACTGTCTCTGCTTTAGTGTTTCGAATCAGTTACTTGTTTAAGTTCTAAAAAATTGTAAATGAAAAGTGAAGTTGTGTCTTGTCATTTTCTCTGCCTTGAGGATGATTCCAATAAAATTGATCTATGTAGTTAGAAGCTAAAATAGTTGTGTTAATTTATATCCTGGAAAGCATTATCTACTAACATATCCCCTTTAGCATTTTGGTTGTTTCTGTACTATCTGGAAGTGGGCATAAACCAAAAACCAACATCTAAACACCAAGTAACATTGGGAAAGCTGGGATGCAGTTCTGAACTTCGCAGTACAGGCCCATCTCTGGTTATATCCATCTTTATATTATAGCCACAGATTTTTCTGGTGACTACAGTCCTAGTTATTTCAGCCTTGCCACATAAATCCATTTTATGGTTCTATCATTTTCATTTTCCTCCTCTGTTTTTTTCTGTATCCTCAATGGTCATACCATGGTAGTTCATACAGCACAATAATCAAATTGACTTGTACTAAGCCTTTTATATAATATTGGTACACTTTCTTCCACACTTGGTTTTTGTGCCCCCTCTTTATAAATCTTACTATTGTAGTAACTTTCTGGTCATAGCTCATTACATGACATCATAGATGCATGTCTAGATTTAGGCAATTGCTCACTTACTCACATGAGTAGTACCATAGTCCAAAGATTTAAACAATGGGACTACTCAATGTGCATAAAATTATGCATGTGAATAAGTCTTTGTAGCTCCAGAGTCATAAATATCATATAGGACTACTCACGTGAAGTAAGTCCTCACCTACAGGAGTAAGGGCTGCACAAGCTATTTCAATATGCTTTAATATATTGCAATACATGAACACTTTCAATAAAATGATTCACAGAGTGGAAGGCCAGGAGGGACCATTGGATCATTTAGTCTGATCTGCTGTATAACACAGGCCATAGAATCTCACCCAGTTACCCCTTCATTGAACCCAGTAACTTGTGTTTCACTGAAGCATATCTTCCAGAAAGGCATCCAGTCTTGATCTGAAAACATCAAGAGACAGAGAATCCACCACCTCCCTTGGTACTCTGTTCCAATGGTTAATCACCCTCACTGGTTTTTATATATGTATATAAAATTTATTTTTCATTTGAATCTGATTGGGTTTAACTTCCAGCCATTGGTTCTTGTTGTGCAGTTCTCTTCTAGATGAACGAGCTCTTTAGTACCTGGTATTTTCTCTGAGTGAACATACATACGTAACATAATCAAGTTACCTCTAATATTCTGTTTGATAGGCTAAACAGATTGCTCTCTTGAAGTCTATCACTGTCAGGCATTTTCTCCAGCTCTCAAATCATTTTTGTGGCTCTTTTCTGTATCTTCTCCCATTTTTCAATATCCTTTTAGGAATGTGGGTATCAAAACTGGACTTAGTATTCTTATATTAGACTCCTCAATGTTGTTTTCAGAGGTAAAATCACCTCCATATTACTACTCGATGCTCCTCTATTTATACATCACACTGGGAGCTCAAATTGAGTTGCTTGTCCACTACAGCTCCTAAGTCCTTTTCAGAGTCACTGCTTTCCTGGATACAGTACCCCATTCTCTAGGTATGGCCTGCATTCTCTGTTCCTAGATGTATGACTTGCATTTCACAGGGTTAAAGCCCCAAATGATGGAAATGACAGATAAGTAAAAATATAAAAATACCTAATTGAGAATTATTTGATTTTTTTCCCTATTGGATCTAACGGATGCCAACACAGAATATAGTAGGACATCTTTTGATGTTTTAGGGTAGAATTTGTTTGATAAATAACAAAGGGGTCTCTTGGTTTTGTGAGCTGCTGTCTTTTAAATAGTGTTTCTATGAGCATTATGAAATGTACCTCATTATTTACCTTTATCCAGCATGTTGTTCAGAAGAATTTATATGTAATAGTTGAAAGGGAACAGTACATTTCAAAGCTACTAAAAGGAGTCTTACATATTTGGTTAAGCACATTATTGCCTAGAACAGTAGAATACTGGATCTGTTCCCTGTAGTTCCTATTAATCTGTTTGGATCTGCTGGTGTTTAAATTTGTAAGTACTGTAGTAAATCGATGTTTTAAGGTGTCATGGAGACAGATTACTGTTCTTCTGAGATGGTAGTCTAATTGGGTCTTATGTGAAATAGCACAGAAGAGACTTTGTTATCATCTCAGTACATCTATTTATAAAGGGTGACTCATTTAAGAACTGCTTGGTGTTGGTGCTCTTAACACCTTCTGTTTTAGAAATACAAAACCATCTCCAAACTGAAATAAAAGGAAGCAGTACTTTCTCACACTAATTAAACCCTGAACACTGGAATAGAAAGTAGAGCAAGATTTTCTTAATGTCATCAGGAACAATAATTTAATGTATTCCCGTTCCATTCAAAATAGAAAAAAAGGTATGGTTTTTTTAAACAGAAAATATAGACAAAGACAAGTTCCTAAATGAGTCACAGCTCTCATTACAAAACGGAACCAACATAATGTGGTATATTTGTCAACTGATATCGAAGACCTATCCAAGGTGGTTAGTTTGGAAGCAGACTTGCCCCATACTGCTTGAGAGTGATAACTCTTAACCCAGATGAAGATAATTAAATTCAATGTAGGGCTAATCATGTTATAATAGGTTGCATTGTGCCCAGTGTACGGAGAAAGAAGGAATCTCTGTTTTTACTTTCATCAGATTAGCATCCCCAATAAACAATGCTTTTACTCTTTCTACAAGCAGTGGATTTGTTAACATAATGTTATTCACTTTGAGCAAAACATTGGTTCACTTTTATTTTCTCAGGTCTCTCACCTACTTTGCTTTGAGGATTTTTTTGACAAGCATTATTTATCTGCATGCATCTTGGGTGTTATGTAGTGTAAACCAATATCATGAGACCTCATCTGTCATATGTACCAGACCACTATTTAAAAAATACATTCTAAAACTGGTATTGTGAAGGGTTTTCAAAAGCACTGGCCTTATTCTGTTCCCACCACTCCAGTCAGAGTTTTTCTATTCACTTAAATAGGAAATTTGTCTACTCTTGGAAATTTATCCAAATAGTTGATCTGGAATATTTATTCCAGAATGCCCCCTCATGTGGACACTCTTATTATGGAATAAGAGTGCTTTGTTTTGGTTTAGCTTAATCTATTTTCAAGATGGGTTAAGCTAATTTGGAAATAAAATAATTTCCAGAATAAGAATGTCCATTCAGGGGTTTATACTATAATAACTATTCCAGAATAATTATTCCAGAATAGCTATTTTGGTAAATGTCCATGTGCAGACAAGATCAATGCTGAGCACTTTTGAAAATCCACCCCATGGAATTTTAAGGAAAACATTATTTCTAAAATAAAACCTGATTATCCTCCTTACTTTCTCTGAAGTCCAATGGGAACATTTTAACCCTCACATATATATAAGAACATCATGTAACTCAGCAGGAAGTTTGAAGTTATTTGTTCTTGTAATTTCCAATACCCTTCACAATCATTTGTGGTGTTAAGTAGAGTTGGCCCAGATTATTTTGTCATTAGTGTATACTCTTACTTTTGTGAAACACTTTGTTTTCTGGGATATTGTACATGAAATGCTTCTAGTTCTGAACATATTCCAGAAGACAATTTCAAGAATCAGTATCTGCCAAATAGTCTATTAAAAGTGCAAATTTTGGCACTTTCCATGTCCAAGAGAATCTGTCACACTCTGTTGATGCATCTAATTTGCAAAAAGAATTTGATTCCAACCATCTGGTTCCAGTGGTCTGGTGGAAATGTTTCCTTTGACTATACTAGTCCAGGTTTATGATGCCTATGTAAAGTCCTAGTCTGTCCCCATTTTTCTCTGCATTTACTGAGGAATAAACCCATTCGATTGGCTTTTTCTGAGGGCTTGTCTACACTGGCAAGTTTTTTGATGAAACTAATGTCACCAAGGAAAAATCAACAAAAGCAAAGTCGCCAAAGTGTGTCTACATTTGCTCCCTCTGTTGACAGATTATGTCCACATTCAGGGCACATTTGTCGACAGCAAGAACAATGGACTGTGGGTATGTATCCCAGAGTGCCTGGCGACACCATCCGTCGCTAGGTGTTGTGGGAATGCAGAAACGGAACACAGCGCATCCTGGGATGTGCAAAATGTACCATCATGCGCCGCTTTGTGTCCCACCCCTCCAATGGTTTCTGGCTTCCTTTCACGTTTTTCCAACTGTCATTCTTTTGTAGTGCGCGCCAGCATCTGCAGTGAGAGAGGATGGATCCTGCACTTCTCTCCTATGCGCTATTAGCTGTCATGAGGACATTGCGCATGGCAGCACAGTTACTCGCAGAGTTACTCGCAAAGTTAGCAGAGGATGAATCACAGGCACCTGAGCGTGATATGGACAGCAGCAACTTAGTAGTGCTTTGTGTATTCACAGACCGTCGCTTTTGGGCTAGGGAAACAAGCACTGATTGGTGGGATCGCATTGTCATACAGGTGTGGGATGATGACCAGTGGGTACAGAACTTTAGGATGCGTAAAGAAACCTTCATGGAGCTATGTGCTGAGCTGACCCCCCCAACCTGCCGTGCAAGGACACCAATTGAGAGCTGTCCTTTTGGAAGAGAAATGTGTTGCAATCGCTGTGTGGAAGCTGGCGAATCCAGATTGCTACCTGTCAGTTGCAAATCAATTTTGGAGTAGGAAAGTGCACTGTTGGGGCTGTATTACTCCAAGTGTGCAGGGCAATAAATTGCATCCTGCTGCATAGAACCAGGTCTCTGGGAAATGACATAGTGCATGACATAGTGGATGACTTTGCAGAGATGGGTTTCCCTAACTGTGGCTGGGCAATCGATGGCACACACATTCCAATTTTAGCACCAGACCACCTTGCCTCTGAATACATCAATAGGAAGGGATACTTCTCCATGGTGCTTGTGGATCACTGGGGGCGTTTCATGGACATCAGTGCAGGCTAGTCTGGAAAGGTGCGTGACACACGCATCTTCAGGAACAGTGGCCTGTACAGGCAGGGACTTTCTTTCCGGACCACAAGTTCACAGTGGGGGATGTGGAAATGCCCACAGTAATCCTGGAAGACCCAGCTTACCCCTTACAGCCCTGGCTCATGAAACCTGACACAGGGCACCTGGACAGCAGTAAGGAGTGTTTTAACAACAGGCTGAGCTGGTGCCACATGGTATTCGAATGTGCCTTTGGCAGTTCAAAAGCTCTCTGGAGGTGTCTCAATGGCAGGCTAGACCTTATCGAGGATAATATTCCTGTGGTCTTAGCTGTGTGCTGCACTTTGCATAATCTGTGTGAATCTAAGGGTGAAATGTTTGCTCAGGTGTGGAGCACTGAGGCAGAGCGCTTGGCTGCACAGTTTGAACAGCCAGATGCTAGGGCTGTCAGAGGAGCCCAGAAGGCTGCTATTAACATCAGAGGGTTTGAGGAACCACTTTGATAATGAGGGGCAGTAACACATGTGTGCTTTGGAGTTGCTTCCCTGTTGCATCCATGTACAGTTTTGGGGCCCAAGATCCATGCAACACAATGCTTTAGAAGCCTGTTCCTGAGAGTGAATTGATTGCTATACACTTTTGTAGAACACAGAATAAAAACGCTGTACCCATTAAATACCTTAGCCTTTATTTATTGTTAAAAGGGTAAAACCTCACAACTGTGTGTAGCTCCAGCTACCATTGTGAAAGCTGTGAGACGGAGTGGAGTGATAGGGAAACTCAGGAGTGCTATGAAGTGAAAAGGAATGTGTGGGCATGGGGGGGTGGGGTTGGCAAAGAATTGTGCATCTGCATATGCAGCAGTGGAGGTCAACCACGGATCTATTCAGTCTGGAGCTGTATCAAAGACTTGAGCATCCCTGTCTGATCCTCCATAACTTTTATCATCCGCTCTGTCGCTTGCCTAGCAAAAGCAGCATTCTCTTTTTTGTCCTGCCTTTTGGCTTCCCAGCGCTCTTTCCATTCCCTGGTCTGTCTCTCATCATGCTGCAGCACCTCGCGGAACATGTCTTCTTTGCTGCGCCTACGGTTTTTGCTTATCTACCGAAGCTGGTCTGTGGGGGTGCGTGATGTGTTCTTCAAGGTCTGTGCTGAGAAGAGGGATTGTTATATTCCAGCAAATGATTGAAACATTTTAGTAAAAAGGGTCTTTTGCTAGTAGAAATCACAACAACTCCGCAGTGGTCCAAGCAGGAGCACGTTTGGTGCGATAGCCGGCCATGTTCACCTGGGAAGCCACCTGGGAAGCTCCTCTGGGAAGCCAGCAAGCAGGAAATGAGATTTAAAATTCCCAGGGCTTGCAAGGGGAAGGGGCGGGTTGGCTGCAGGGCAGTGGAGGTCAGACTGCTGACCAGAGCGGCAGCATGGAAATTTTGGGATACTTTCTGGAAGCCAATAAAATAAATTAAAAAAAACCAGCTGTGTCTACACTGCATGTTTGTTGACAATAAAGAGAGGGGAAAAGACAAAAGGCTCTCGCAGGGGTGGAAGTTTTTTGTCACCAAAACTAGGCTTTTTTTCCCCGAAAAAAGTCACATTGCAGTGTGTACACTATTGCTGTTTTGTCGCCAAAAGCCAGTTTGGGGTGACAAAACTTGCCAGTGTAGACAAGCCCTAAGTCTCTGTGGCTCTCATGTGCAGTTCAAACTTCTGGGTTCAGGGTTTCCAAGTCTCCTCAGGATTAATCATAATTTTTGAGGCAGATAGATGATTTACATGTTGCAGTTATATAGGTTCGACAACAGCCATTTTCACAGCCATTTTCATTTTAGTTTTCCTTCTTATGATAGCATCACTTTAATCTAACATTTGTGATTGACCTTTCCCTGGATTAACTGGCACTCTGAGCATTTCACTGGTGGCTGAAGCAGCTTTAGGTTACGGGCTCTGTTTAGGTTAATCAACAAGGAACATCTGTAATAATTTTATGTCAACCCAATCTTTTGTTCTGACTCAGAGCAGGCTGTTCCTTCCATATAGTCTGCAGACCATGAACTAACTCAGGACACCTACATGAAATACCATTTATATCCTTTTTATATAGATAGATACCTAGAATGTGCATTTTTTTCTTGTGGTTCTGCTCATCTCAGCTATTGATTTTTATATATATGTCTGCAAAATACACATTAACTCAGCTTCTACTGTCACTTAAGGACACATTTTACCTTACTAATTAATCTAAAAGGTTTGGACGATCTAATTCAGATTTTGCCATGATTTTTCTTTAAATAGTAAATACAATAAACACACATCTTAGTGTTTTAAAGGCCCCTCTCCCATGCATATAATAAGGGTATAAAACAAGCTTTTATTTTACCCTTATTAATCAACTGAGAATCATTACTGTGTAGTGATAGTCCATGGCGAAGCCAGCAGCTGTACCCAGATCTCCTAGGTCCCAGTCTACAACGCCATAAACACAAGTCCATCTCGCTGTCTGCCATCACCATTTTATGAAAATGAATGAAGCTCTGGCAAGTTATATGTGTATGTATGAGTGTGTGTGTCTCTCTGTACATGATAAAGGTTGAATTAAAGTGATATTAATATTAGAAATGTACTAAACTATAAGATAAATAAGACTAGTGAAGGATAATTGTCTCTAGACAAAGGTGAACCTGGTTTGTCATTATCTCTGGATCTGCATTTCCATAACTTTAAATGTTATTTCAGGAATAGACCATCATTTTAGTGAACAATGTGCAGCAGTGGTGCAAAAAACTTTTGTTCTTGTCTGCTTTTTTACTGCTTCCACAATAAAATGACAATGTTTGTCAGAAGTTTTACAGCATTTCTATCAGGACCTATAATGCAATGTAAGATTAATTTCCCTTTCTTGCTAAGGGAACGATCAACTCTGTTGGAGATCAAAAAATAAAGTGCAGAATTCCATTGACTTAAGAACCACAGGTTGTCATGGGGATAGTCATGGCTACTCAAAAGTAGTTCATTTCACTCAGCAGCATTACTAAATTGCTGTGGGAATCTAGTTGTTTTCCACTGTTGTTATTATTCTTACTGATGGAGGTTTCTTATCAGCCATCAGGGAAGATTGCATCAATATCACACTTTGCAAGGAACAAACTGTAGTAACTTCAGATCAGAAAACTTCAAAAACTTGCAAACCCAGCTTCCTAACACACATGCTGCAAGATAAAAAATAACTGTGACTGAACACACATCTATTACCAATCAAGGAGAACAAATACATTTTAAAGTTCCTAAAGTGTTGATTCAGAAAAATAAAAACATTGTACTCCAGATGTTTAGCTGAGAGTAATTCCTTTCTACTAGAAATATATCAATGAAGGTGTAAACTATAGTCAGCTTAAATTGCTTTGAGGTTCTGTGCACGCACTGAACAATAAGGACTTTTTTTCATGCAATGCAGGCTTTATTTTGATGTCTGGCATTATGTTCTGCTCACAATGCAATATCACGCAGAATGACATGACATCAAAAAGCCCCAAAAGAGGGAAGGTGACCTCTTTGCTCGTTTTTTAAGGCTAAAACACAAGCTCCTACTGGGTGAGCTGAAACAAAAAAAACACGGGGGGTGGGGGGGAGGTAAGGGGGGAAGCTACTTTGTTCACGTTTGCTTGTTCTAATTCCAAATGATTAAGGGCTTAGTTTTACAAGTTCAGCTTCCTATTTTGCTAACTCTCTGGAAGGTTGCTGTGCAATGCTTGAACACCGCATTGACATTGCTTGTGCTCTGTTACTGGTAATACTGTATGTTTACATTCCACTGCCATTGAGCACACACTGACAAAGACTGTGAATAGTAATGAATATCATTATTTTGTGATGACTTTGATAATTAATGGCCCTATTGGAATGACCTGGAGTGAATAGATCTATCTACACCAATAACGTTCACAGCATTCCCAACAGGGAGATGATGAGGTTCTGCCTGTTGTCCTTATTAAGAAGAGAGAGGGGATGCTAGGTTTTTGATAGGTTGGTTTGCTTATGGCACCATAATTTTCAGTTGGGAATAAAAAACACAACAAAACAAGAGTTGTTATTTATTTATTTATTTGGTATCTGATGGCTACTGGGAACTGTTTTGCAGAGCTGAAGAAAGAAAAATGGAACTGTGGTAATCCTTCAGGGCTGAGCAAGTTTGCTCTGTATCTGACTGCTGCAGAGAAACTTGTTTTCCTGCTTCATTTCTCTCAGAGTGCTGGTGCTGAGGAGCCAGTTGTACGTAATAGGGAACACAAAAAGAAAGAGTGGATTGGAAAAATGTTCGCAAAAAGAAAAGGAGTACTTGTGGCACCTTAGAGACTAACCAATTTATTTGAGCATAAGCTTTCGTAGCTCACGAAAGCTTATGCTCAAATAAATTGGTTAGTCTCTAAGGTGCCACAAGTACTCCTTTTCTTTTTGCGAATACAGACTAACACGGCTGTTACTCTGAAACCTGGAAAAATGTTGTTAGTTATAAAGACTGCAGGATTTTAGCAATACTTTTTAAAGGTCTGGAGAGTAGATGAGAGGAAAAGGAATTTAAAGCAGATGAGATAAAGGACACAAGGCACGCGCACAAGAAACTGGAAAATATGGGATACACAAAAAAGAAAGGTATGAGAATAGATGTAGATGAGAACGGAATAGTAAAAGGTGATTAGAAAGGAATGGAAAACGAAAAAGGAAGGATAGAGGCAAGGGGGGGGAAATAAGGAAGAATTAAGGGAGGGAACAACCAGAATAAAAGGGAGGAAACACCAGCAAAAGTGAAGAGCTACTTAAACTAAAGGACAATGCTGGCAGAAGAACAAATGTGTATAAACCAGCCATGAATAAATTTAGGCTGGAAATTAGAGGAAAGTTTCTAACTGTCAGATGAGGGAGGTTCTGCAACAACCTCCCACTGGGAGTAGTGGGGGCAAACAACCTAGCTGGTTTTATGATGGAGGTTGATACATTTATGAATGGGATTATAGGATGGGGTGACTGCGATGGTAGGGGACTGGACTCGGTTACCTAGGAGGTCTTCTCCAGTTCTAGGTTCCTGAAAGGGATGTGAGTAGGCAAAAGAAAGAGAACAGAAAAAAGAGGTAAAGAGAGAAATCAAATGCATAGGACCAGAAGGCTGAAGATACTGAGATACAAAGCAGTATAAGTGCTTGGATAGACTATACAGTGAAATGATAACAATAAATAGAGTAAGGCGGGTTCAGGAGAAAGGTCTGAGAGATGGGAAAGGAAGGGAGAAGGAAGCAATGAGAAGAAGAAGAATTACAATGTGATGTGATGGCCAAAAGGAAGGGCAGCTAGACACAAGAAAAAAGGACACACGGGATGATAGAAAAAAAAAAAAACAGTGCCATTTGAACTGGAAGCCTTTTACTAGTGGTCAATGATTTCCAACCACATTATTCCTATCTTATGGCTATTTTCCTGTTTATTTTAAGAGGGGTGTTGTGGTTTTATTTTTTGTACTTTGCTGAAGAGTTATTTCATTATTCTGTTATAAATGGAATCAGGTCACATTGTTTGTCTAGATTTGCTGCAGTAGGAGTGACACTCACAAAAATAAAACATTCTACTAACCAGTGCTTCAGGAAAAATAATTGCATATGGATGCATGTCTGTTGATAATATAGTTGGGTCCATGTTTATGAAATCCTCCATTAAAACATATTCATAGATAGATAAATAGATGTTCATAACTTGACAGCAATTCTTGTAAAAAGGCGAATTAACTTGCTAGAAAATAACCTGAAACGAATTAAGCTCAGCCTATTAGACATACTTCAAATACCTGATCAGAGGTCTAAGATTAGGCTGGATAATTTTACTACATACACTACTTCCTTTCCTCATGGTGTCATTTTTCCCTTCCCCCATTTCTAGGATGACTGATTCTAGAAAGCAGCACTTCCAGGAATGATGTGCCAACATCAGCCAAGATAAATGACTGGGCACAAATTCCTAGATATGCTGTTTTCTACAGCTGGAGGACCAAACTCTCTACTAGTGGAGCTGTGCCCATTTACACCAGGAGATAATTTGGCTCGGAACCTCTGGAAAGAAGATCAAACCATTCTGGCACATGAGATAAGAAGGAATTCTATTTGGGGACTATATGGTAAAGGTGGAGAGGGTACATAAAACATTATATATTATTTATTATTACAGTAGCACCTAGAGGACCTGATCTAGGCCCCATTGTGTTAAACACTGTAAAAACATACGGAAAAGATAGTCTGAGCTAAGGAATGGGTTGGACTCAAAATCACTATACTTACGCTACTTACAGATACACACATGCACATACAGAGTTCAAAAGTCAAAAGATTTCATTTCAAAAGCATTGTGGTAAACCAATGGCTATATCAATAATATTCATCTATACTCTACTACTGTATTGAAAAGAAAGAGAAGATTCAAAATGCTGGAAGAATTTAGAGGATATTTAATCATGTAATGGATGAGTTATGCCAAAGAAAGTTTATTAGAATATGGAAAACCATATTATCCCTAAAGTTTCTCTCTTTGTTTCACTGTAGATAGTCTGCCTAAAACCTTCCCCATTTCCCTTCCTGCTTGTCTTTCGGCTTTACATTTAAAGAGTCAGTATACATATCCTCACCAGGTCAGCCTCCACTCATGGTATTTATGTGAAGTTTACCACAAGGAAAATCACATGGGAAATAGTTTCTTTGAAGATTTTATTTCCTGGGAACAGTGGTAGAAAACCAGACCTTTTCTGATAATATATGGATCATAGTGCAAACACTGTGGACTATTTGTCATTCACAGGAATGACATCACTGAGCAGCAGAATATCAGAGGAGTAATGCCACACACAGAAATTATGAGAATCTACTGACATGAAGAGCAAACATTTCTTTTTTTAAATGTAAGCAGAGTTGAAAGATCATGAAAGGCAGTTATGATTTTTTGTCAATTGACTTCTGCCCATAAGCATAAAATGTCAGCTGTCAAAATGTCAAGCCATTTGACTTTGCTACAAATGAAAAGAAGGAGAATTCAATACAACAGCAAGAGAAAAGGAGTACACCAAAAAGAAGACTTTGCTTTCCATTTGTTCTTTCTGTCCTTTAGTCAAGTGGAAGAAAATGTAAATGTCCTGCAGGCTCAGTGTTGATGCTGGAACTATGTATGGTATAAAACAAAAAGATAAGCAAATTTTGAATTACAGCTTTACTTGTGCTGTTTATATCATTGACTAGAATCCCTCAATGGAAATATAGCCCCATAATTCACTGTTACCTGTTTCTTTATTCTCTACATTGTATCATAAATTCCTTACCCTGTGCTGGCTCCTGAGTGAATTGCTGCAAGGGTTTCTTTGTAGTGTCCTTCATGTTTGAATTATGTAAATGTACCTCTCTATGTTTTGTGAATTGGATTCTGGAGGTTGAGTATAAATGTTTGTAATTTGCTTTGTACTGGAAGGATATTGTGCTTTTATGACCTGATCTTTTAAATCTGTTGGATAAGTGAAAAGTGTCATCAATGCACGTTTTGGAAATTGTTCAGCTTCAATAAATTGGCTTAGGGTGATATTTAGAAAGGGTATCTTACACCCTGTACTTACCTCACTGTGTCACAGGCCTTGTTAAAAACTTTCAACAAGTGAGGCTCTGTCTACATTACGCCTCAGTCCAGACTACAGGGGTCCGAATAGCAGAGAGCACCAAAGTGTTGAGTGTTTGAAAGAGGACTATGTTAATGCAAACCAGGCACCTTTTAGTTCACGCCAGCAGCATCCATATAGGGCACTTAGAGTGCAACACTTTAGTGAACTCTGCAATTCAAACCCCTGTAGTCTGCGCTGCAGTATGATGCAGACAAGTCCTGAGATTCTGCAAAACAAACAGACAAACAAAAACACATGATACTGGCTGCTATTTTTGTGATGAAGCTTGGAACAAGGCAACTGGCCCTTTAAGTGAGTTTGGCCCAGCTCCGGTTCCAGTCCAGGTACGCCCTAGTTTGGTATAATGAGGGAGGGCAGGGCTGCCGATGGGAGTTATAAATGTGAGCTCAGAGCCACAGGCAGGTTATCAGCCCGGGCAAGTGAGGCACATCCTCACCAAGAATTCCCAAAAGCTACCAAATACATTTGATTTAAATGTCACAACTCACTCTCTCCAGTCGCTAAATGAATGCCAGAAAGTTTGAGGAACGTAGTGCTGCGTGCAGCTCAAAACTTGGTATAGCTGATCTATAGAATTGCAGCAGGTAAGCTTGGACTGCAGAGAGTTTACAGGGGGCAGGGATGTAGGTTGTGCTCTGCACCTCCCAGCTCCCTATTCTATGGGGCAGGCCTCATGCATGCAAAAAGGAGCCATTGCCAAGCCCTAAGCCTGCTCCGCGCTCTGTCCCCCATGCTGGCCTGGGTAGCAGTGGCACCATAGTAGCAGCTCCAGCTCCACCCCTGTATTAACTCATACATTGGGTGGGGACGGAAATAACTATACGGTGGTTTGTGCCTCACCTGTCAAAAATGTCACGGGCAGCGCTGCTCAGAAGCCAGAGTCCAGAAAGGGAGAGAGTCTAGCATCCTGACAGCTGAGAGAGCTCCGAGGAAAAGCAGAGCTGAGCTGAGAGCTTTAGGGAGGGAATGCACCTGAAGGAGGGAGCAGTGAGAGCTCATTTGTGAGCAGTGGAGCCAGATCAGGCTGGTGAAAGCAGACAGCAGGAAGGCAGCTGGGGAGTCACCTGCAAACTTCCCCAGGCCAGAGAGTTCTGGAGAGGGCTGAAGGCCGAAAGCAGCAATGGAGATGCCTGCTGCTGGGTCTCTGAACTAGGGAGCTGGAGGGCCAGAGAGGGCTAAAGGCTGGGGAATGATGGGCAAGAGCTGGAACCCTCCTTTGAAGGAAACGGGATGAAGAAGCACCCCACCAGTGGGGCTGGGGTGAGGTGTGGTGAGAGATGCTAGAGCCACAGCAGAGAGTTGGTGTGTAAGGAGACACACCAGAGCCACGATGGAGAGATAGGGCATGGGGAGAGATGTCAGAGTCATAGTAGAGAACTGGGGCATGATGGGACATGCCAGACCTGTACCAGAGAGCTGGGGTGTGGGGAGAGATACTGGAGTTGTGTGTGGCGTGTAGATTGGCTGTTGGGACTTTCATAGATTTCAAGGCCGGAAGGGACCATTGTGACAATCTAGTCCTTAAAACACAAGCCATAGCACTTCTCCACAATAATTCCTAAAGCATATCTTTGAGAGAAAAAAAATCCACTCTTAATTTAAAAATTGTCAGTGATGGAGAATCCACCACAACCTTTGCTAAATTGTTCCATTGGTTAATACTCTCACCGTTAAATATTTATGCCTAATTTTCAGTGTGATTTTATCTAGTTTCAACTTCCAAGCATTGGATCATGTTGTACCTTTCTCAGCTAGACTGATGAGCCCATTATTAAATATTTGTTCCCCATGTACATATTTATAGACTGTAATCAAGGCACTCACTAACCATCTCTTTGTTAAGCTAAATATTCAAGGAGCTCAATCACTATAATGTATGTTTTCTAATCCTTTAATCATTCTCTTGGCTCTTCTCTGAACCCTCTCCAATTTATCAACATCCTTCTTGAATTGTGGGGACCAGAACTGGTCACAATATTCCACCAGTGGTCACATCAGTGCCAAATAGAGAGGTAAAATAACCACTCTATTCCTACTTGAGATTTCCATGTTTATGCATGCAAGGATCATATTAGCCCATTTGGCCACATAGGTACACTGGGAGCTCTTCTTCAGCTGATTATCAACCACATCCCCTAAATCTTTTTTCTCTGCTTCCAGGATAGAGTCCCCCATTGTGTAAGTAGATTCTTTGTTTCTATTTGTATACATTTATATTTAGCCACATTAAAACACATGTATTTGCTTGAGCCCAATTTACCAAGTGATCCAGATTGCTCTGTATCAGTGACCTGTTCTTTTCATTATTTATCACACACCTAATTTTTGTGTGATTTGCAAACTTTGTCAGTGATGACTTTATGTTTTCTTCCATTAAAAAAAATTAAAAAGTTAAATAGCACAGGGCACCCCATTAGAAACATACTTGTTCAGTAATAATTCCCCGTTTACAATTACATACTGAGACCTATGTGTTTAATTCAGTTTTTAATTAATTTAATGTGTTCCATGTTAATTTTATGTTGTTCTCTTTTCCAGTCAAAATGTCGTGCGGTATCAAGTCAAATGCCTTACAGAAGTACAAGTATATTACATCAGCATTATTATCTTTATAAATCAAATTTGTAATCTCATCAAAAAAGATATCAGGTTAGTTTGAAAGGGTCTGTTTTCCATAAATCCATGCTGATTATCATTCATTATATTTTGTTCCTTTAATCGAGTGTCGTATCAGCCCCTTCATTACCTTGCCTAGGGATTTATGTCACACTGACAGGCCCAGAATTGCCTGGGTCATCCCATTTACCCTTTCTAAATACTGGCACAACATTAGCTTTCTTCCAATATTCTTGGACTCTCCTGAGGAACTCTGGATTGTGGCTGTGGAACTTCTTAATGATTTTCATGGACAAGTCTTTTGTAATAAATTAACCGCACGGGGGCTCTTTGTATTAGGAAAGCTTTTGAGGAGTTACCGGGGACTCTGGAACGAAAGGGGAAACTGAGGCAAAGGTACCTGGCTGCACTGTGGCTTGCTTCAGTAGGGTACCCCAG
Organism: Chelonia mydas; assembly: GCF_015237465.2. Classification (NCBI taxonomy): domain Eukaryota; kingdom Metazoa; phylum Chordata; order Testudines; family Cheloniidae; genus Chelonia; species Chelonia mydas. The sequence goes on along the minus strand of NC_057850.1, from coordinate 75,881,629 downwards.
GCAAGGGTCATACCTTATCACATATGGTGGAGAATGCAGGCAGACAATTGGCCCCTGGGAAGCAGGGACACTGGAGAAGGAAAATTCAGACAGGGATCGCTAATAGGGGCAGCTTGAGGACACAAGGGGTACCAGGGGGGGTGGTCATTCTTTGACAAAGCTGTTGGAAAAAGCCACACACATCTATAATGAATATGGATGCTGAGGGCATGAGCATCATAACAGTAAGAATGAACAGCCAACTGCTTAGAGAAACAGCAGTTAAAAGATGAGATGTCTACAAACAGTGACCATTATATGGACATAGGTGTGGAAAAGTATAATCCAGATGTAAGAGAAATCGTTGACAATAAGTGAAGGAGACATACAGACCAATGCAGGGGGGAAACTGCACTGAATTTAAGAAACAAGATCTCAGCCCTCTGCTATGCAAATTTGGCATCGGATTCCAATCTCATTTACATTGGTGAAAATGTTTAGTAACACCATTGAAGATTCTAGTATAGCTCAGATTAGAATCTAGCTCTTGGGAATCAGGATTAGGCATGGAAGTAGATAATTTGGTGAAAAACAAATTAGAACCTATTCTGCTCCAATAACCTTTGCCCATTTCTAGAACAGACCTCCTAATGAAACCATTATTTTTCTTCATACAAAGAAGAGGAATAGGAAGTATTCAGGAGGAATTACCAGGAACCAGCAGAAATGTAACAAAGAAATAATAGAAACAATGTATTTGACCAGGAAAATACATGGAGCAATAAAGTGAAAAGGTATGTAACATAAATCAGTAGCGTTACTGTTACATGTATCTACATTGTAGTAAAAAATGTAAAAAAAAAAAATCTAAAATCAAAAGACAAATAAGTGATTCTGAAAATACATGAGAAATAAAAAATAAGTGAATGAGAAAGACTGCAACTCCCTTGAAGGACAGCGAAAATAAATAAATAAATAAATAAATAAATAGAACAGAATAGAGGGGATATTACTAGGGAAATAACTGATGTCTTTGTTTCAGTATTCACCAGGTGTTGTGAGGGGGGAAATTCCAGAAACTGATGAGCTTTCTAGAGAAGAAAAATGAAAAAAAATAATGTAACTAAGGGTGGTGCCAGAATACTGTTGGTAAATAAGCAATTAAATAATAAAAATGTATACACCTAGAGCAATCAAGAAGCTAGAATGAAATGGCTTGCTTCTCAACACTCTTGTTAGCAATGGTAGAAGGAAAAAAGATATGACCTGGACTTGTGGCCTGGAAAGAAACTCACATGTCACCCTTGTTGAACCGGAGATTAAAAGAACACCTGAGTCGCCATGCTCTGCAAGATAACCTAAGGATATTGATCACAAAATAATATGGTGTTTAAGGGAGTGGGAGTGTGATTGAATTGTGTACTATTGTGAGAGATGGAGAGAAGATGGACATCATAAATATAGTTCAAAACCCAAATCTTGACTTCAGTGGGACTTGGTGTAGACTAATATATAGGTCTGTTTGTTAGTCTGGGATAGAATTTTGGGTTTGATTTTTGATACTTTTATATCCTTACTAATCTGTGTGAACAAAGAACAAAGACATTGGGTGTTACACCTGTTTTTTGTTTTTTTTTTATTTTGTCTGTGTGGGTTTTTTTAAACTATAAATACTTGACGGATTAATAGAATTAGATGGGCCAGGTATGCTCCCTCCATCCTGAATGTTTGTATGTGAATATCTTTGAATTAGGTAAGGAGATAATCTAGAGACACAAGTAATTATTGAAAAGAAAAATGCCACATCTGTGTCTTGCTATGTCTCCAGTGCTCACTAAAACTCACTAAATTGCTTTATGTAAAAGAGTGTGTGTGACGGAAAGGGAGAAGGGGAGTCCTTTTACATTTAAGTCAAGCCTGGCAAGTTAGTTTTGTAATTTGTATCCATATGTCTTCTTTAATATTATTAAACAGTTGTACTGTGTTTGGGGTTCAGTGATTTTCAGGGAACTGATCTTAATTCAAGTGGATGGCTTACACTTTGCTGCACAAAAAGGTATGAAAAATACCCATCATTTGAATATATAAGTATTCCACAAAAGCTAACTAAGCCATACATACATACATATGTAAAGAATAACAAATAGGCCAATAATTAAGGAAAATGTACAAATCTACTAGGACGTGAGGGGTTTAGACAATAGATCTGAACAATTGTCTTAATGCTTACCATACATAGATAGCAATTCACTTTTACCAATCCTCTATAGAGCCTGCAGGACAGATTTTGGTTTTGTGCACCCAGAACAGCTCAGGAGGGAACTTCAAAGGTGACTTTGGTGCCACCTGTACTTTCCCACAGCCCTAGGTATACTGGGCTGTTCATTCCTTCAGCCAGGGATTGCTGAGGCAGGAGGATTCCAGGCTATCTCAGGTGCTGAAGGAAGTTGAAAGATTCCCCCGAAGCAGAGAAAGTTCCACTAGCCCTTTAAGGTATATTAAAGATTGTTTTGCCCCACTAGAGCGAGGCAAGGATCTGGCCTTCCATGTCTGTGAATACAAAATTGTACATGTACCTACTTGTTTGCAACTGTAAAGTGCAGGCATACTTGTACATCCACTGTAAAAATTCTAATTTATTCACACACACTGACATTTACAAGTAGGCAGATGTTAGCAGCCAAAGTGCAGGAGCCGTATTAGACAGCTTAAGTTTGTACACACAAAGGGAGGGTGTCCTTTGAAAGAAGGATATAAGAGGAGGAGAATATGTGATGGGGTTAAATCAAAACATTATTGCATTAATTAAAGATAATGACATCATCAAAGAGGCTGACTTTGCAAGCCTTACTTACCTTGTGTAGATTTTACTCAGAAAAGTAACCCCACAGAATTTACATGGAGTATTCATATAAGTAATTATTCTACGGGTTGCGGAACCAAGCCCTTTCAAAGGTAGAGTGAAATGGAGTCTCAAGTCCTTCTACATAATCATCAATAACAAGTGCCAAGTTTATTGATACTTCATTTTTTTAAAAAGTTTTCTTCTTTTTCCAATGAATGTAATCTTATGAAAAGAGGCAGACTGACAGCCCTGAAGATTGAAGTATGAGTTTAGAAAAAGAACCAGTATAACAACAGCAGTTAGAATAGTGCTAAGCATTCCCATTGAATTGGAAATAAACTCAGACTTAGTCTGGGTTTGGGTTTTTTGCATTAGCATTGCATTGCATGCCATGGTCATGATAATCTAAGGCAAGGCTGGGGAGACTGGGAACCTGTGAGAGTAGACAGCAGCTGTTGAGGAAAAGGCAGCTGTGAAAGGAGTGGGGAGGGACTCTAATTTCCATGAGCATATACGCAAGGTTTGGTTTGCTGCCTTGTCCTAAAGGTCTCTGGGTGCCTAATAAAGTTTAACAAAAGCATTGCTTACAAAGCAAGCAAAATAGCCTGTACTGGTGCTGCCTATTGGTCCAGTGCTCTACTGTCCAAAATACACATTTATGGAAGTGGTTTCTGATTATTGTAATTCTGCAGAAGAAAAGGATGTCCACGTAGTTCATTTTATCTGAATTGAATATAGTCAGTAAAATTCTCAGTTGCTGACAGGATAATTCTTCTGACTAGCTGTGTTGCCCTATTTTCTTGTTTTGATTTTTCTATTATGTCTAAGATTTTCTGCAGTTTGCATTTTAGTCAGTCTCTCAAATATTGATGTTCGTTTTAATTCTCCTTAAGAGTAATGTCTCACCAGCTCAACTGACACATTACTGTGACACTTCTCAGACCAAAGAAAAGGCAACTTATAATCAAACAGTAGCTTGAGAAAGATGATCTCATTAGTTCCTGCTTGTTTCTATATGTACAATTGATTTCAGTTGAGCAGATTCATGAGCCTCATGTTTCTTTTTCCTCGATCTTTAGTGCTGTTTCTTAAAGAATTATAAAAATATCTTTAGGTCAAGATTTTTAAACTCAGCCTCTGCATTTGAAAACAATTGCAGGCACAATTAATGTGGGTTAGTAATTTAACCATGTGATATGCCAGGACAGTCAGGTACTTAGGTAGCTAATTTGTATCAGTTTCATAAAATCATAGAAAATCAGGGTTGGAAGGGACCTCAGGAGGTCATCTAGTCCAACACCCTGCTCAAAGCAGGACCAATCCCCAGCTAAATCATCCCAGCTAGGGCTTTGTCAGGCCTGACTTTAAAAACCTCAAAGGAAGGAGATTCAACCACCTCCCTAGGTAACGCATTCCAGTGCTTCACCACCCTCCTAGTGAAAAAGAAAAGGAGTACTTGTGGCACCTTAGAGACTAACCAATTTATTTGAGCATAAGCTTTCGTGAGCTACAGCTCAAGCTGTAGCTCACGAAAGCTTATGCTCAAATAAATTGGTTAGTCTCTAAGGTGCCACAAGTACTCCTTTTCTTTTTGTGAATACAGACTAACACGGCTGTTTCTCTGAAACTAGTGAAAAAGGTTTTCCTAATATCCAGCCTAAACCTCCCCTACTTACTCCTTGTTCTGTCATCTGGTACCACTGAGAACAGTCTACATCCATCCTTTTTGGAACCCCCTTTTAGGTAGTTGAAAGCAGCTATCAAATCCCCCCTCATTCTTCTCTTCTGCAGACTAAACAATCCCAGGTCCCTCAGCCTCTCCTCATAAATCATGTGTTTCAGTCCCCTAATCATTTTTGTTGCCCTCCACTGGACACTTTCCAATTTTTCCACATCCTTCTTGTAATGTGGGGCCCAAAACTGGACATGGTACTCCAGATGAGGCCTCGCCAATGTCAAATAGAAGGGAACGATCACGTCCCTCGATCTGCTGGCCCTTGATCGTCCCTACTTACGCAGCCCAAAATGCCATCAGCCTTCTTGTCAACAAGGGCACACTTTTAGTGTGTCTACAAAATTAGAAGCACAGAAACGATCAATTCAAACTTGGGGCTTTATTGTGTGTTAAAGTTTAGGATTATTCATACAAATCATATAGCTGCACATCTTACTACATTTTTCACTGCCTCCCTGCTAGCTAGCAAGTCTGCTGCTCTGAAAAATGATATTAACAAAATATAAATATCACTTTTCACAGAAACAGACTTACTAACTAGCAAGTCTTTAAAAATAAGCAACCCCCCAAAAAAAGCAAAAGAAACAATAACAAAAAGACAAGAACATGGATAGCACATTATTTGTTTTTATTCTGTTTAGTAAAGAACAGAGAAAACTGTACATTATTTTTATGATTGAATCTGCGAAAAAACCCTACATAAATAAATTACAATGATTTGGACATGTATATATGCATATTTATTTGTTTTTCCTAATATTAATTGGGTATTTTAGGAAAAATTGTCAGAGCGGTCACCAGCAAGAGTTGGTGGCCGCACTCTGGGGCCAACAAAAAATTTCTTGTGAGAACGCCTGCTCTAGAACACTCCAGCACCAGCAACAACTTCTTGGACATCATAATCAGCTTCAGCAATGGAATCCTACAGACAACTATATACAGGAAACCCACAGATTACCACACTTACCCTCACAGATCCAGTAACCACCACAAACACACCAAAAAATCTATCTACAGCCAGGCACTCAGATACCTCAGAATATGCTCCAAGGAGAAAGTCCAGGATACATACCTTAATACACTTAAAACCTCTTCCACCAGAGAAGATTGCATCATGGAAAGGACCACTCAAATACCCTTAGAGAACCTAAGGGGAAAAAAAACAAACAAACCCCTAGTTGTCATGTACCACACTATGCTGGAACCCATAGAGAGATGGATTAAGATTTATTGGGGCACTGGGCACAAAGAATATTTGCCCCCCCCACACCCACCATGGGGGCCCAGGGGTACCAGAATAGTGGGTGTTGGGAGAGGGCCATGCCAGCTCACTTTTTAAATGGGCGTAGTAGCCTCGGGCAGGCATGGAGTGGCAGCAGTGATGGTGCCGTTTGGAGGAGATAAGGAGGGCATTGTCCCCCCACCCCCCTAACTGCAAGCCTCAGGTCCGCAGCAACAGGAGGAGCCATGACACCTGCTTGCTGCCCAGGTGGCAGTGGGGGCAGCCTGTCACCGGGAGCAGGAGGGACCTGGTTGGGACAGCCTGGCAGCGAGAGCCGGGTGCAGGCACTAAGCGAGCCTGGGTGGAGTGTGATAGTTCCTGAGGCCAGGCCAGTAGCAGCAGGAGCTGCACCAGAGGAGCCCTCCCTGCCCAGCTCCTTGCTGTCTGTGACTATCCCAGCCCTGCAGGTCCCGACTCCTGCCCCTGGGTCCCCCTGACAGTGGCATATCCTGGGAGGCAGGGACATGGGCTGGGGGCTGCTCTCGGGCACCCGAGCCCCTGACCAGGACAGGCAGAGGGTCCAGGGCTCCCCACCATTGCCCGGGCTCCCTGGGCAGCTCTTACCACCTACCTGCTCCGACTTCTGGCCTGGCCAGGGTGCAGGGCCTCAGGGGGAAGAGGAGGAGCAGGGGGCAGTGTCCTGGGGGAAGAGGAGGAGGAAGAGGAGGGAGCAGGGCCACAGTTCCAGCTACAGTGGCCCCGCATTTCTACCCAGGTTCAGGTGCTCCTGCAAGTGGCCCCAAATTGGCTGGGGCCCCCAGGCACGGGCCCTGTGGGTGGGCCCATGCATTAATCCACCAGTGAATCGATACATGGAATCATTAAACAACATATTCAATGAGGACCACATCATGAATTAAATCTTTCCCCAAACCCCTCTTCTGGCCTTCAAACAGCACCCCAACTTCTCCAAGTTTATCAACACAAGCTCATCCTCACAGACTAGGACCCACCAACTCAAAGCAGCACCAGACTCTGTCATAACAATGGATACAAAACCTGCAGATATATCTCCATTGATACAATAATCAACACCCCCCACAACACACCTTTCAAGATCCCTGGGTCCTATACATACCTATCGTAACATTTAGTGTACCTCATCCAGTTCACTAAATGCCCCAAAAGCAATTATGTGGGTGAAACCAGACAATCATTATGCCCTCAAATGAACTCACACAGACAAATGATAAAAGACAAAAACACCATATCACCCATGGGCAAACACTTTTCACAAAACTATCACTCCATATCTGACCTCGTCCTCAAAGCTGGACAACACCTTCCATAGATAATTCTGGGAGCTTAAATTCATAACTCTGCTAGGCAAGGAAAATTATAGTCATTATAAACACACTGGTTTCAGAGGGGTAGCCGTTTTAGGCTGTATCAGCAAAAATAACGAGGAGTCCTTGTAGCACCTTAGAGATGGGAGCTGCCTTACCGAGTGATTGCCTACCATGATTGTATTGGCCTCATTAGCACAACTAAAAGTAATTTCCCCTCTGTTGATATTCACCTCTTGTTATCAACTGTTGGAAATGGGCCACATCCACCCTAATTGAATTGGCCTAGTTAGCACTGACCTCCCCACTCAAAAAGGCAACTCCCATCTTTTCATGTGATGTATATTTATACCTGCCTACTATATTTCCCACTCCATGCACCTGATGAAGTGGGTTTTAGCACACAAAAGTTTATGCCCAGATAAATGTGTTAGTCTCTAAGGTGCCACAAGGACTCCTCGTTGTTTTTATAAAGACACTGGATGTATGGTTTATTACATTAATTTGTAATACTCTAGCCTCCCCCTTTTTGTTCTGTGACTGCAGGTGTGTTAAGAAGACACTCCTCCTTAAATAGACCCTTAGAATATGTGTTAACTACTTATACTAAACAATCAGTTCCTTGCATTTAGTTAAGACACTCTGAGTACTTTTCCCAGACTTGAAGAAGAGCTCTCTGAAGCTCTAAAACTTGACTTTTTCATGAGCAGAAATTGGTCCCCTAACGATATTACCTCACCCACCTTATCTCTATAATTAGAATGAACTGTTTTGAAAAATCTCTCATATAGATCCGAGTGAGTATTTATTATTTAAAAAATATTTTGTGTTGTACTGCCTCACTGATAGTCAGACAGGTTTTCAGTACTTCACTTTACAGCATACATTTGCATTCAGAATTCATATGCACACATCACAAATGCTACACAATGGTTGAGTTTAAGCAAGTCTGTTTCTGTACTTTTGGATTACATACGGCTGGCAGACTAAAGCAGAATGAAAGAGGAAAACATCAGTAGTATTTGAGGAGCATATTCTGAAAGCTACAGACATTTCCAATTACAGAGCTTCCAGAAAGTGCTCTCGCTTATACAGATGTTTTGGGGAGCCCAGAATTTTGTGTGCTCTAATGAACAGAGCTTTGCAAAAATGTCACTCAGAAAGTTTGCCTTTTCACCTGTTTGGTGACAACCCTGCACACAAAAAACCCACCCTAACCCTCCAAACTTTTTGCCAAGAGTATTTATCTATTTTGTCAACAGCCAAAAGCACTTTGTCACTAAAAAAAGAGAAAGAAAATATAAAAATTATGAAAACACATTGGCCTAACCTTTCAAAAGTGATGAAAGAATTTGGCATTTATTGTGAGGGCAGTGTAAGATAATTTAAAGGCGACTGATCTTCAAAAATGTTGAGCATCTGTCCTTGGTTCGGGCCCCTTTTAGGTATTTAAAATTGGGCATCCAGAATCAGTAGGCATTTTTTCAAAATGTAGTTTCCTGCTGTAGTGGATTATGCCATTCATCTTCTCTGCCTGCTTTTTTTTTTTACATTGAGAAACTATAATATGAACATTACTGTTGAGTTGACCTTGAAGGTCAGTACTTAAATTCACCATGAATTAATTCATCTTGTGTCAAATGATTTCATTTGCAGAATTCTCCTTCCTCCTGCCCTCATCATCATCATCATCATCATCAGTGTTCAAAGTCACGAATCATAGTCATTAGAAAGTGCACAGCTGATAGAAATGGGCATCGAAGAACAATAAAACCAAAATTAAGTGAAGGAAAAGTAATTATAATCACAAAAATAAGCCTATATGGTTTCCATGTGTTTTAAAGGATTTTGCATCATAATATACTGCCCCCTGAAACAGCAGCTCAGGAAGCCTGTGCATTGCCAAAGGAAAAAAAAAACAACAGCCAATTAAACTAACAGATAATGTCTCAGAAGAGCTAGTCTTTGTTGGACTGGTCACTTTGATGTCAGTGGCTTTGAATCAGACCTCTGTTGATTTGGAGGAAATGTCAGAAGTATGGGGCTCTGTTTTTTAAGAGGATTTCTTCATGGACTTTTTTTGTTCTGTTTTGAAAATTTTACCCTGTAAAATAAATAAGTCCTTTATCTTGGACTTTTGATTTCCATGTACAGTCTCTCTGAGGTCTGTACTGGAGCTTGAACACAGTCATTGAACTGTGAAAGCCTCAATGTTTAAATTTCTAATCTTTCCCAAAAATGTATACAAAGAAGGATGACAAGCTTTATCACACCAAGCAAGATGTTATGCCACCCCATCAAAATGTCAAAATGTCACATACACGTGACTGTTTAAACAATATTTTAAAAAACCAAACAACTGGAAACCACCAAAGTGAAAATTTATTCAGCTCAGCTTGTCTGAGAAAACCTCTTAGTCAGCACTTTGAAAATAATACAGTTCATCCAGACTTGACAATAATCACACTCTTCCGATTCTGTTTTTTTTCTTTCTGGTTAGCAAAGTCTGCTTTTGAGAATTAGATCCTTAGCAGAGAAGCTTTTGTTCACCATGGTAGCAGACAACACAGATGTGAGGATTAGAAATGCTATTTTTTGGTCAATTTGCAGGCAATGGGGAAAAAATCCAGCAAGTAAACATCCCAGAGGACATTTGCTTTCCTGCTGTCACCAGTGCTCCCAGAGACTCACACCTTAGCCAATTAAGCATGTCTACTACGGGTAGGAATAGTCAGAGTACCTTCTTTTCTATGGAAACTGAGTGTACTGAGAAGATGGGCAACATAAGCAAGGATTCCAGTAGGGTATTTTAAAAATATTAAGTGAAAAGAAGTGAACAAATGTATTTCAGTCATTTCGATAGATGCTTTTCTATTAAATTAGAACAAACATCATCATTCCTTGCTTCTTAAATTAGTGGAATTTATATAACTTTCTGGTGCATGACAATTAAATGGAAACATTTCTAGGGCTTCATGCCTAAATCACATATCCTTGCTTGCCTTGGTTTTGGCAAATATCATACAAATAATGCAAGTTTAGTATATTTGCACATTGGGTTGCTACAAAAGTAGAGACTGCAAATTCATAAACAAGCCATGGGTGTGTGTGGCTTAAACCGCATTTGTTACGCATAATATATTGTGTGTAATTTTAATTGTTCTTTATGATAATTGACTTTCTAATTTTAGGAATAATCCTAGCATTTTTTTTAAATATAGCACTAGATTCATGTCTCAAAAAATGTATACAGATGCTATTTTCAAGGTTTATATAAAGTGGAAGCTGATTTTATTAACACCTGGAAAACAACCAGCGTATTCCAGTCATCAGTGCTGACTTTTGTTTTTGCCAGTAGATACTTTTGAAGAGGTATATGGGGGTTTTTTTTGGGGGGGGCACTCTGCCAGTTTTGGGGGGAGGCTATTTTCAGCTTATTTATACACTTCTTTCATATTCTAGTTATTGAATGTGTCCATCATTGGTATCTTTACTATTTTAATAATGATTCAATTGTTATGAACTACATAATTACATTATCATGAATTACAGTATATTAAAATCATGGCAATCACCTACAAGCTGTCTTCACTAATGTCCCAGTTTAAAGCCAAATATCAGGGGGTGACCGTGTTAGTCTGTATCCAAAAAAACAACGAGGAGTCCGGTGGCACCTTAAAGACTAAAAGATTTATTTGGGCATAAGCTTTTGTGGGTGAAAAAACTCCACTTCTTCAGATGCATGGAGTGAAAATTACAGATACAGATATAAATATCCTGACACATGTAGAGAAGGGAGTTACCTTACAAGTGGAGAACCAGTGTTGATAAGGCCATTTCAGTCAGGGTGGATGTGGTCCACTCCCAGTAATTGATGAGGAGGTGTCAATACCAAGAGAGGGAAAATTGCTTTTGTAGTGAGCCAGCCACTCTCAGTCCCTATTCAAGTCCAAATTAATGGTGTTAAATTTGCAAATGAATTGTAGCTCAGCAGTTTCTCTCTGAAGTTTTTTTGTTGAAGGATGGCAACTTTTAAATCTGTTATTGAATGTCCAGGGAGATTGAAGTATTCTCCTATTGGCTTTTGTATGTTTAAAGTTTAAAGACATTATGTCTCACTGTAGCTTTCTGGATGAAACTGTCAGCTGTCTTATTTACATCTAGTTCCCTGGTATTGTCTTGATGCACATTAAGTACAGCTACATTATTCAGTTGTGTTTGTCCCACTGATGACTGGAGATAATTTTTAAGTCTTCTGAAGCTGGAGAATGAGTTCAGGCTGATACAGGCACAGTGAGAAGGATTCTTACAAATTTGCATAGTGCTTTCAGAGTACCGCAAATGACTCCAAGATCTCTTTCTTGGTGGGTAACAGTTAATTTAGGCACCATCATTTTGTATAGTTGGGATTATATTTTGTATAGTATGCATAGTTGGGATTATATTTTGCCACATGCATTACTTTGCATTTAACTTTGAATTTCATCTGCTAGTTTGTTGCCAAGTCACCCAGTTTTGTGAGACCCCTTTGTAATTCTTTGCAGTCTATTTTGGATTTAGCTATTTTGAGTAATTTTGCATAATCTGAAACTTTGCCACCTCACTGTTTACCCCTTTTTGCAAACCATTTCTGATAATGTGGAACAGCACTGGTCCCAGTACAAGCCCCTGGGGGACACCACTATTTATTTCTCCACATTCTGAAAATGGACCATTTATTCCTACCCTTTATTTCCTATCTTTTAACTTTCAGCATCATCTAAAGATCCTTAATGTAATTTAATGACAAGCCTTTTGTTCTCTTAATCACCCTGCCTCTCTTTATAAACAAACTCCCTGACCCAATAACTTGTTAGCAGCACAGAACATTCCACATTCAAGCTCTGGCTCCTGGGCTGAGCACCACTGGTTTTTTTTCAGTGGGTGCTTGAGCACCCAAAGAGTCAGTGCCTATGATTCCAGTCGTTTCTTCTGTAAAGCAGCAATGAGCAAGGGAATTGGAAACATACTCAAATTTCATTGTAAAACCTATACAGTGTCACTGTTTATTATTGCATTTATTTAAGTGCAGTTATGGGACACAAATCTAGCTGTATGACCCTTCATATGTGTATAAATATAAGAGGTGCAAGCTGTTACTGAAGACTTTAGGCATTACTCAGCACTGCGGGAAAAGTGATAGTGAAGAATTAATTCTGTCACTCAGCTTGTGTTCATCCCAAACTATTCTTGTATGAAGAACAGGAGTACTTGTGGCACCTGAGAGACTAACAAATTTATTAGAGCATAAGCTTTTGTGGGCTACAGCCCACTTCATTGGATGCATAGAATGGAACATATAGTAAGAATATATATATATATACAGAGAACATGAAAAGCTGGAAGTAGCCATACCAACTGTAAGAGGCTAATTATTTAAGATGAGCTATTATTAGCAGGAGAAAAAAAAACTTTTGTAGTGATAATCCAGATGGCCCATTTAGACAGTTGACAAGAAGGTGTGAGGATACTTAACATGGGGAAATAGATTAAATATGTGTAATGACCCAGCCACTCCCAAATATGTGTAATGACCCAGCTATTCAAACCCAAGTTAATGGTATCTAGTTTGCATATTAATTCAAGCTCAGCAGTTTCTCATTGGAGTCTGTTTTTGAAGCTTTTCTGTTGTAAAATTGCCACCCTTAAATCTTTTACCGAGTGGCCAGAGAGGTTGAAGTGTTCTCCTACCGGTTTTTGAATGTTATGATTCCTGATGTCAGATTTGTGTCCATTTATTCTTTTGCATAGAGACTGTCCGGTTTGGCCAATGTACATGGCAGGGGGGCATTGCTGGCACATTCACTCTCTCTTTTAAAACTGATCATCAATTTTTGTGGCCAGAGTGAGCGTCACCAGATCTTGAATCTGGCTACCAAGCATCTTGAATCTCACAGGAAGTGTGTTCCTGATTTTCATCTTCATGCTGTGATATTGCCCAATACTGAAATATAAGACTGATTTAATTGTGGGTTTTTAGAGTTTGGGGCAATAGGAACATTAAGACAAGGTAGTTCATTTTGATATTGCACATTGGCCATGGGAAATACAGAATCATGATATCACTGGATGAAATTACCCTGGCTAACATTTCACTTGTTTGTTTTCACTATACTTTAGATAAGTGTTGTGTGATTCCCTTTCCCCTCCTCTTTTTGTTATGCTAGTCACCAAAAGGTAAAGTTCTCTGCTGTGATGCAGTTGCTGCCAGGCACAGAGACTGTTGCTTTGATAGTTGTTAGTTTTGGAGCTGTGAGATTCTGGCTCTTTCCCTATCCTTTTGCAGCCAAGCCATCTTGGCTTAATGGGTTCACAAAGCTCCCAGGCCAGTTGGAAGACTTGCTGAGCAGGAATCAAAATTTCTTAATGGACTAAAGTAACTGTCCTTTGTATTTTTCAGCTTCACCATATTTCTCTCTCTCACACACACAGTTACATCTCTGAAATCAGGACTAAACTCTGCTCTCAGTTATAGGAGTGGATAATCCACTGAAGTCAATGAGCCAGCTTCTGCCACCCTTCTGTTGCAGTGTTGAGTGTCACAATGCCAAAATCCCATTGATTTAAATGTAGGCACCCAAGTTGCTTTGTCAATCCTGCCCTAAGATCCTATTCAGTCTGCGTAAGTGTGACAGGAATCTGGCCCATGTAGCTTTAAAATCTACAAGATACAGACAATTTAATAGCCTATCTCAGATTCTTGGGGATATGAGCCAAATCCTAAGTCAGAAAGTAGTCAAAGGTCAGAAATCTCCGCCATGCAGATCTCAACTCCAATATTCTGTTCTTCCTATATGAATGGAACTTCAGAAGCTTATGTATTTAGGAAGAGTAGACTATCTTGTTTAATCAAGAATAGCCATGCAGATCTGAGAGCAGCATTTGCATCTGAATAAGGGCAGATCTGAAATTGAATTGTGCATTATTATGACTGGAAATGTGTGCAAAATTGAGAGAGTAATTTATACTGTCAAGTTTAATACAGACAAAGCACCAGTAAATATATTGTAAGAAACATCCTATTATGTCAGAGGAATGGACTAGATAACCTAATAGGTGTCTCTAATATCTGCTAGAGGCTAGATTGCACCTTTAGGTGCAGCACTAAGCAAGGAATAATGCATAAGGTGAATCACCCATGGAGGCATAAGCCTGATAGACACTCTTCTGAATCACAATTCCCTCTCTGCTTCCCCCTTGCTTAGGCGGGGACAGTAATAATTAATTTGCTGCTAGTCTATACCAACAGCAAAATCTAATACCCTCTGTGCTGGCTCACCTGTACCGGCTGGAGGACAGGAAGAGTCAAGGATTGCTCACTCCCAACATCCCAGCTCCCTGTTCCTCCTCTGAACAAAAGTATAGTCCAAATCACATGACTATAAAAGTAGAGAATCTTATTTCTTGTCAAGAAGGAAGGCGAGGTTGTATCTGGCCTTTCTGAGACTCCACAATGAGGAAGGATTAAAAAAAAATGCTGCACAAGAGGTGATGTTTAGCTGCACCACCCCAGGGACTGCCCAGCTCCCCTACTCATTGCTGCTGCTGGGGTGAAGGAATCTGCTACAGCCCTTTGGATGCAGATTTCTTCCTATGTGCTTCCTCTCAGCTCCTGTAAGCAGCACATTGCGAGTGACTGGGGTGAAATCAAGGATCCACTTACTCTCTGCCTTTTACCCTAACCCACCCACTTGGTCACTGTAGCAGTGGTATTTCTGCATAGCCTGGCTCTCTCCTTTTGCCTTGATGCAAAGTGCAGGGAGGCTGTGTAGGGGAGTGGAGTCAGAGGCTTACTTCCATTTGTGCTCCTGCATGGATACAGAGGACTAGTTAAAGCCTAGCCCTCAATATAATACACAGTCCTGATGTTTAGATTATAAAGAGCCAGTTGAAGAGATTCATAATAATCCTGTTGAAATTATCAGCCAATCTGCTATTGAAAAAAAGATTAAGATTTATTAAGATTTATGTCTTTACCAAGGTAATCAGGCACTAGTCAGATAATAAGCAAATAATATACAAAGAGGAGAATTAAGTCTTGTTCCTTAGCAAACTGAAATATTTATATTTCTTGGCTCAAGATTCACTTGCATTGAGCCCAATCGGTAGTCCCATATCAAGAGACCATCTGCTAAGGGAAATGAAATGAATCTTTGGTTTCTAATGGTAACGTAGGCTTCTTTCTTACCAGGAGCTCTGAACATAAATAAGGGAGACAAGCATCCCCTCTGCAGAACTGTTAGGAGGAAGGAAGAATTATTGCTAAGATAATCAGCCACATGGAGAACTAAAGTAAGTGTGTGCATCTCCAGAGCTGTTCAAAGGTGAAGCCTGAGGTTGCACTAGACAGAGTCCAGGGGTAGTACAGCCTCACTTTAGGTGCTGTGGGCGTGTACAGTGAAAGAACATGCAGACAGTGAGGCTCTATTGCAGATGTTGGTTACATAAGGCTTTTGTGGCAACTCATACCCTGAGGATGACATAGAAAGTGTGGCATCGAAAGGTAACGGACATTATAAAGGAAAACTATGCAAAGGAAACAGCTGTTCTCTCACTACTGCCTCATCTTTCCTCTGCCAGTTATTAACATTTCTTCTTCCTTTTCCATTCCAGGAACGACTACTTATGTTAACCACATTACATCATCATACAATAAGTAACCAAAAGACTAATGTGAGTGTGACATTCTGTACCTTGCACCCTGGACCCTGTAACCCCCATATTCCTCATTTATATATGATTGTGAACTTGCAATGTAAGCCTTGTAAGGTATCCGGGGAAAGGTTATGATCTGCTGAACGTCATTTCTCTAGCCATAGATGTGTATCATGAATGCATATGAATTTATGAGAATTACGTTGTATGGTTGTCACTAAAACATACTGTAAGTTGGGGATTCAGCCAGATGTTAGCTCCCCAGAGGCAACAGCAAGGCAAATAACCAACGCCCAGGGGGGGTATCAATCAACCCATCAATCAACAGCCATTGTCCAGCGAGGGAGCTACGATGCAATGACTCACCTGAATGAGTCCACACCAGGGAAATTGCTCAATCTTGTCTGGAGACCCATATATCCTGGATTTGTGTTTTGTCAAGGCTAATTCCCCACTCTGGCACTTCGAGCACAGAAGGTGGGGGCATGAAAGGATTCTAAAAATTAATACTGGCTACTCCAGGCTTGTGTTAAACTCCCAAGGTTACAGCCTTTCTCTGACCTTGGATTGGTAACTGCTGCCACCACCCAAGTGCATAACCCCTGTGAGAGCCCAGGAAGGAGCACTTGGGAATTCCTTCCTATGGGGTACCCTCAAGCCCTTTCACACACACACACCCCGCCTCCGGGGAAGAGCTGAGAAAGAAAAAAAAAAGGGAAATCATCTGTTGCCACCAGCTAATTAAACAACATGTGCACAAACCTCTTAAGACACAAAAATCCAATTTTGTTGTTTAAAAGGGTAAATTTTATTAATAAAAAAAGAAAGAAAATACATCTGGGAACACAGGCTATTGCTAGATTTTAAAAGAGCAACGATAAGGATTAAGCACCAAGAATAGCTTTCTTGAGGTCCAGCTTAAAGGTTACAAACAAAACAAAAGCACCTGGGGTTAGCACAGAGGAATCCACAAGCCATAACGAAATAAAATGGATAAACCTAATCGCACCTGCCTAGACATTTCCTGATCTACTTACATATCTGGGGTTTTAAATGATTAGTTTCTAGGTATGATATTGATGATTTTTTCATACCGTCCCAAGCTTCTTACAGCATAATGGCCGCCCTGTCTGCCTCTCCCTGGGAGAACAACAACCGACAGACAAAAGGGGAGTCTTTTTTCAATTTTAAAAAGTTCTAGCCTTTCAATTGGCTCTTTTGGCCAGGTGCCCACTCACTTCCTTTTACCCATTCATAGGAGTGAGACTTTTGAACCCTTTACAGGTAGAGCAATTAGAGAACAGTTATTAAGGGATTTTATAGCTAC